>NC_138958.1:23167500-24367500 GCF_965226115.1 Aulonocara stuartgranti | reverse complement strand
CTAAAGTCTAATCAGTAGCAGAAGAAACAAGAAAGCCTGATAGTCGATGCCTTTGGGTTGTTTTTGTGGTATAAAGCATATTGAACAGTTTGACTCTTTAAACTGCAGCATATGTAGCATTTTTCATGTTTTAAAAGATGCTTTATTGCCAACGCCTGGTTAGACCGTAACCTAACTGTAAAAATGAGAACCCCGCGATCCAGAGGATCTAGTCTCAGTATCCTTCTTACATTCTCGCACAATGCTAACAGCAAGCAACAGCTAACTTTAGCCTGGATATGTAGCTCGCTGATCGCAACAGACGACCTCCTCCTGAAATTCTGGACCACAACACCGACTCCACATTAGGACAAAAATCCAAACCTCGGCTACTTCTCTAAAGCACCTTTTTCATTAGTACCTACTCAGATCGATCGACTACAACCGAGTACTAGCTTGTGTGTGTGCTTGCATCTTAGGTGTTAATGCATTAAGATGTTTTAGGTGAGAATGTAATGGCGTAAACTTCAAATCTGTGGCCGATTTGTCAGGTTGTTTTCCAAGGTGTCCACTCCTGCTAGTGTAACAGCCAGAACGCCTCGTCAGCTATCATCTGTTTGAACCCGTGATGTCCTGCTTCTCAGCCCGTTGCTCTTTAAAAACCCCTGCTGGCCTTCGCACAGTGATGGAAGTTCAACACAATTTGCTTACGTTGCTTTGAACTGGTTAAATTTGGGTCCATAGCTAACCGGTTTTGGCTGAGATTAAAGTTAAGCTTCAAAACTGAATAATTTTATTCAACCTTACTGGAATGCTGTCGGTGTGTTTTGAACTGAGTCATTCACGCATCTCTATCTCCTGATGTCCAGATCTGTCATCCTTGTTTTACCATCTTATTTTGAATTAAAACTGACATTAAAGTATTTTAATCCAGGAAGGAAAGTGAGTGTTTCCACCAGGAGCAGAAACATCTGGACCAGCATGTTGATGCTGTTCATGGACAGAACCTCCAGAAATCTTTTACTGCAGTTTTTACTAATTATTTCACAGCGATGGTCCTTTTAAAGTCGAGCATTTTTCCAATGTGCTTAAAATTAATGCTGTGCAGATAAACAGAGAATGTTCACTTTCAGAGTAAAAGTTGCACCTTTGAAACACACTGGTTAAATTGGTAAGACACAGCGTTTACTTTGAAGGCAAACATTTCACTTTTTCAGCATTTACTACAGCTAAAGAATAAAAGGAGAGTATGTGCGCACTACATTTAACCAAATTAGTCGCACTGAAAAACAAATGTTTCCCCAGAATTCTGACTTTAATTCGTTTACATGTAAATTCTTTTGTTATTTTGATTATAATGTAAAACTTAACTGATCAAATGAAATTAATGCATCTGGCATGAAGTTATTTAATCCAAGCATATTTTACTTTACACAACAACAGTCTCCCCCTTTATATTGTAAGGTAAAGACCCTAATATAATATTATTATATTATATTATTATAATAATAACAATATTTTATTTTCTTTGCATGGAGATTTTTGATGACATCCATCAACCTCCAACTGGTGTTTGGGGGATACACACTTTAACCAAGCAACTGAAGGTTTCCAGGGGGTCACCACCCAGTCTCTACACAGCAAATCCAGCATGTCCAAATTAACACTGTCGGATTTGATTTCAACACTATTAAAGTGTCTATATGGGTCCACACCAGAGAGTGTTAATTTAACTCTTTTTGGAGAGTTGGTACGTTAACTCTGATTTAGTGTTAAACACCAAATCTGTCTGGAGTTGATAATTTAACACTTGGTGTTAAGAGTTTATATATTAACTCTCAAAGAGTATTTTAGTTTAACTACGTAAGAGTTATCTTCTAATTCATTCTAAAAAGCGGGAATTTTACTGTTCTGAACTTCCAGAAATTTCTTTTGGAAATAAACATTTACTAAAAAGATGCAATGGTTTTTGAAAAACATTTATTCTGAACTGTGCACCACAATTTCAAAACATTTTCTGAAAGACGTAACAGTATACATGTTCTCACTTTCATTAGAGTTTTGTTTATCAAAAGGTCTGACATGGTAAATGCAAATAACAGCATTCTCATCACTTATTTCTTCAATACAATATGCATGTCCTTCATTCATCACTTTGTGGAACTTCAACGGACTTCTGCTCTCCCCCATATTCCATCTTCACAAGCATATCCTGTGCGGAGATTGAATAAAAATTAGTTGACACTAATTAATGGCACAAATAATCCAGTAAACAATTGCAGCACAGTAAAAAAAAAAAAAAAGGAATCCTCTTTGAGCCATTACTTGTGTAAAGTATTTTCCCAAAAGACAAGGACACAGGCAATAGGTAATACTGAACTAAATGTAAAACCTCAACCTTTTTCATTTTTACCTAAACCGTGTGCACAAAACTCTGGAGGGATCTAAATGCTAACGTAGAATCCAGTCAGGACGTCTGCTACTGCTGTTTGCTCGTTTTTTTTTTATGGGCGATCGTTTTCAGGCTTCAAGTAGCACCATTATACCAACATTTCACATTCTAGACATTGTTTTAGGTGTATTTGACCAAAAGTTTGACTGAAAATTCACATGCAAGCTTTTTTTCAGTGCTGTGGTATTTGCCCGCAAACAATACCTTTCAGCTAGCTAAAACAGAATATTATGCTATCAGCGAGCAACATGGCTAATGCCTTTCACACAGCTTTGTCTCAACTCCAAAGAGCCACAGAAGTAAAAGCTCATAATAATAATTGAAACAATCTTTGAAAAAATGACTTACCAAGCATGGCAAACAACTCAAATATGTAGAGCAAAATGTTCTGAAACGGCTTCACTTCAGCTTCAATTGGAGCCGTGCTGGGGGCGGAGTCTGTGAATTTACTCTGTTGGTGTCATAGCCCCTCTAGGAGTTCAGAGTTAAGAGGTCAAGAGTTAATGTTTCCATTGTAACACCTCCAGATTTGACAGAGAAACACTCATTTTTAACACTCGATTTTAACTACTATCATTTTACACCTCAGAGTTACATTAAAAGAATGTGACTCTGCTTAGAGTAAAATTAACTCTACTTTTGCAAGAAGACTATTAACACCAAAACATTTAACACTTTTGAATTTGCTGTGTAGGCCTCCATGACTGAGCCCTATACTGTCACTCAGGTATACCTACAGTATAAAAGCGATATACAGTGCACTGGTTTCCCAGTCGCTGTACTTGCATATGTTCAACGTTACAGTACAGGACGTTTTGGACCCCGCTAGCTCATGCACAGAATGGAAAAACAAGCACCAAACGCAAACATAAAACACTTCTGGTGATTATTCGTCTAAATGTGTGATAATGTTCACATTTTCTTGTAGCTCAGGCAGAAAAGATGTCAGAAATGTTAAGTTCAACAAGGCCAGAGAGGTCATGAGTTTAATGGCATGATTGGGTAAATACAGAGTTCAAATTTGGCTCCAAGATTCCTAACGATGGTCCAATTCCTGAGGAATTGGCAGTGATTAAGAGGAGGCCGAAGCAGGAGGAAAAGCCCTGTCAAGGTCAAAGAGGGCTCGTGATAAAGGTTGCTAAGCTACAATCTGTGACAGGCAGAGAAACCTGAATGTGTGTGTGACTCAAGAAACTACAACACACTTTACCTCCAGGTCTTAATTTACAGTGAGCTGTCTTTAAAAAAGAAAAAAAGGGAGAGCTGTACGTGGCCTTTCTCTCCCACACTGGTTTTTCAGGCTACTCAGAAGGTTACATTTAACTCCAAATTAGCTCTCAGGCAGCATCTAAAGGTTTCACGAGGATCGGAGCTGAGCTACAGTAGGACCAAAGATAACACAGAACCGAGAAACAGTTGAAATGTGAGCCTGTGACCCCAAATATTTCTTCGGCAACATTCATATAATTGATTTAAATTCCATTTACTGCTAAGAGGTGTGCAGATTGAAGTGACCTCTGCCTAGGAATAGAAGTGGAAACAATAAAAAAAAGTACTGAAAAAAGCGCTCGATGAAGCGCTCAAACAGCTGCGAATGACGCCCTGGCAACACCATACCTTCAGGGGCCCAAGTGTACCGCCTGTCCTCAGGGGGACGACTGTACTGTCAAAGAATTCCCATTATGCATTATCACAAAGTCAGACAGCAAAATCTTCAAAACCAGTGTCTGTGATGGGCTAAGAAAGAGCTGACAAGAGAGCGCTAGCCGCCCCCCTCCTCCCCGCCACCCCCTCCATCTGAGTCACTTTGAAAACTTAGCAGATCCACCTTTTAACAATCCTATGGGGATGAATCAACCTTGCGCTCCTATCTAAGACGGTACAACCAGCACACCTAGAATTACAATGGAAGCACATCAAGGGACGGCCAAGCCTGACTGACAAGCGCTTCCCCCCCTCCATAAAAGAGCCGGGCTGCCTTCATTTGCATGACGGGGTTTTGGACTGGTGGTGAGAGTTAATCAGGGCTTTCCACTGTGCCATAGCAGGGGCTCTCTACCCCCACCACCACTGCTGCCATCACCCACCACCACCACTCTTTCCCTTCTAACCGAAGCACCCTTCCCCACGAGGGCCCGCCGGTGAAATCCTCTTAGTGGCAGTAGGCTAAAAGAGGAGTTTGCACCCACCTTGCCTCCTGGGATGGCTTTTTTTTGTGGGGGTGGGTGTAGCGCGAGGCTGGCCGTTCTGGGGGCTTCATCTCCATCGGGACTGACCTCCCTTCCACTGCCTGGTACCTCCTATTAAAGCAGCTTTAATTACAGAGATGATTCCTCCACTTCCTCTGCTCCTCCAACTAACACCCCTCCACCCTCCCCACCACACCCCACGCCTATCTCTCCCTCTCCACAGGGGAGCACTCCTTGTCTCCTCTCCATTAAGATTGAGAGAGTGAAGGGGAGAGGAGCCCGCAGAGCCTACCACTTCCACACATTCAGCGGGGAGCAAATACCATTTTCAGCTTCAAATGTCTTTTCACAGATTGGGTTTATTCATTTATTTTATTATTTTTCTCCATAGATTTTTTTTTTTGATCTATGAAGCAAATTAAAAATGATTCATGTGTTTGAGCGTACTTGGGGTGCGTGTGATAGTGTATGAAAAAGAAATGCATGTGGGAAAGTGGGTGTGCTTTCAACAAAGTTGGACAGATTGAATCGGGAGCTCAGATGTCAAAAACGTAGCACCAACTGTGGTTCTCGCCGTCCCAGGGATGATTAGAAAGTAAAGATTGCAATGTTATCTCCGTCCTTTGGCCCCAAGAAGAAGCAAAAGACTTCTTAATCTATATCGTACAAGAGGAAGGTGATAAAATCACCTTTGTTGTCCACTTTTTACCCGTCCACGTCCAGCCTCTATTACACCGGGATGGTACCTGAGCGCGGGAGAACTCGGGAACCATTTTTTCCCTCCATTTCACAAACAGCCAACTGTTATCAGTTAATTCCAGCGAGGGATGCTTGATTTATGCTTCCTTGGATAATAAAGTACAGTATCACTAACATGTGTAAAGTGTTCCCCAAGCGCCACCTCTGTCTCCTTGATTAATGCCGATTTAATTAAGCGGCGTGCTAATTAAGCAATAAATAATGACAAGGTGCGCATTTATGCAAAGATAATAGCAAACCCTGGGTGAAGTGATACCCCGGAGAAGTTGCCCAATCAGATCATTTCTTTGGACAACAATGGGGTGAGATTAAATGCATCAAGCAGACATGTTTGACCATTGTTATGCAGTGCATTATACACGTCCGATAATCATCGCAATGTCTATTTGCCCTGAATGTATTTAGAATTATAATTAATAGAGCAATAATCACCAGGCTATTATTGAACATGCTACCGGGTGGGGGGTGGGGGTGGGGGTGGGGGGGCTGTGCTGGAAGTGCATTTTCAGTGCTGACTGAACTTTCTGCAACTACTTTGGCTACACTCCTGTACCAAAAGTTAAATATTAAACCCATCCATATTTTTGAAAGTAAGATGCCGTCCTTAACGTGGGCGAAATCCGATAGAGCCATTAATCAAAATCACGCCCCACTGTCCCGAACTCCACAATCTGAGCGGCAAAATAAAATACCAATTTCCTCTTGTTTAGCATCAGCAGCAAAAGTCCTCGAGCTCCTCGCCACCGTACGTCCCCGCGTCACTTTTCTGATCATCCGCTCACACGCCTATTTGCGGTAAATATCCTCCCACCCCCTTCCATGTCAAATGTCTCCACGTACAGACTCCTGATATGTGTATAAGAAGAGCGTTATTTACACTGATTAATGGTCCCAGCTTCAGCGGGGTGTAAGCCGCTCGCGTCCAGACAGCAGTGACAAATAAATCTATCAATCATAAGAGGGATTTTCTAATCCCCGAGCCATCAGACAGAGTTGCAGCCTAAACACTTTGTCACCGAGCGAGCTGCCCTCCGCTCACTGTAAACATGCGCTTATACAGCGAACACAGCGCTTTGAGCGACACAGCAGCCTCCAGGTCGCTATGTATGGAAGCATTTTCATATTTAGCATGATTCAGCAAGAAACCCCTCAATGAGGGATTTCTGAAATTCAAGAATGGTGGAAAAAACTGCAAATATTTCACTTATATTGCAAGTTTTGGCCATAAAAAGGCAACCTCACCCTTAAAAGATGTATGTTATGGAACATTTCCACAATGTCCTTCATGGTGAGAATGTTTAAGAAAGCGTAGGCTAGAAAAACATCTCCAGCTGACATTTTGGCACTTTATAAGTCTATTTGAGCCAAAAGAGAGGAGTTTAGGTACACTGCACAATGCTAAGTAGAGACATCAATCGGCATCCGAAGTCCTCATGGGTCTATCAGCTCCAGTGTAACAGCATGGCTGTCTATTGCAGAACAAGCCCCTGGTTGCTCTCAACCATCTGTGACTGAAAACAAAGACTGTGATCACATTAAAACACCATGGAGGGAAGAGGAAAAATGTATCAAACTGCAGCACTTTCCATAATCTGCTCACAGGTCTCAGCCATTATACAAACACAGGGCAAATTCAATAAACCTACAACTGCCATTTAATTAAACATTTGGCAGCCAAAATTCAATTAGGCAATAATAGCTAATTTCCAGAGATGGCTAATATGTTAGACACAGATAGGAAACTCCAGGTTGATATCCTGTGTCAATTCCAATTATTTGGAGCTCTCCTTTTAAAGCTGCTTTGGCAGATTACGCAATGCCTATTTTCAAAACAGTGTGACTGCGAGGCAGCGTGTGTCCCTCAGGTGGCACAAGGCAATGTTATTATTTTTTCCTCCATCCAAGAATGCAAATTAATAGTTGCCATCTAGTTGTGGTTGTTGCGGCGACGTCCGTGCCGCCATTCGGTCCCACGTGGAAGTCAAAGTAAGTAATGCTAAGGGAAACCTAATAAGATCTTGCAGGGGGGGGAAAATGATGATTATCTTTAATCACTAACCTGCCTCTAGTGGCACCACCGCATTATCCAGCACCTTCACTCCTTATAAAAATATCTATCACACACAATACAGGGGCGATGAAAAGAAGCAGCGGTGACGATGGGAGTGGAATGCCAATGGCCTCATTACTTGTCATAGCACATTGTAACTGGAAATTGCTTCTTTCAGGTTTTGTTTGCTCAGGCAATTACAATAAACTCTCGGCTTGACACGTTGTTTGCACAGATGTAGGACATTAATAAACATGAGCTCTAATCTGAATTATTGAACTGCTTGCCATAATTCTGACAATGGATTTGGAGCCCCTAACGGATAGAGGGACAGGAGGAAAGGGGACGGCAGGGATCCCCAGGATACTGCCCCGCTGGTTGTCTCTTATCACCTGAGAAATCCCCTAATTGAATGTTGGAGTGTGCCGCACAGCCCTGCAGGTATTCCTAAACTTGGTTCAGCCTCCTTGCTTGTCAGACACTGGCGACTGCCAAAACACACATGAGCTGCATGGATCTGACATTTCCTGTGAAAACTGATCATAGGCAAAAAGGAAACAAGAAGGAGAAAGACACCGGAAAACAATCCAAGAAACTGACAGGGGGAATATAGAGAAATTCCAGACCTCTTATTTTTCTGCTTCTAAATCAGAGTTACAAGTGGCCCAGGGGGTAAATCTGCAGCAGCCAGTAGATACATGGACAAATTACCTCAACTAATTTGACTTTGACCAAAAGGTTAATAGTTAACTAAACAGTAAATGTTAACAGATGTCACGTACAGAATAATTATTTAATTATTTGTGTCACGTGCACAAATAATTAAAGCAGAGGCATTAACAGAAATCATTAAATCTGCTTGGTAAATGTTTGGCTAACAATTAAAACTGTTGGATCATACTGGACATTATTGGGTAATCAAAAATCAACTGAAATTTACTAGCTAAAATTATTGCTTGCAGATGAAATAGCTAAAGAAAATGCATAAACAGCTAAATGGACAGCTAAAACTAAAAAGACATGGCTAGCTAACAGGATGGCTAAAGCAATTAAACCATTATTTAAAAATAGATAAATACCTAAAGGCATGCTTAGATAAACAGAATGGATAAACTAGATAGCTAACACAAAAAAGGCCAAGGATGAACAAAATAATTTAATTATTTAAACTCAATTGGAAACTAATTTCAACAAAAAGCAAATATTTAAGCTAAAAAGTTAGAAAGGTGCTAACTTGCTAGCTAGATGCTAGCGACAGTTTTAGCTAATAATTTCAATGTTTATTTTTAGCTTGCTTTTTCAGCAGTTTATCTTTTATCTTTAACTAATACAGTAGTTAAACAAAAATGCTAAATAAACAGCTGAAAGTAATCAGTAAATATAAGAAATAGTTATTAATTAGGGTAACATCTAAAACTGATACATGTTATCATTTCTTAATTTGAAAAGCAAACTTTCTTCTTTCTTGTTTTCTAGTTTTCACAGTTTCGCTACAGCTTGGTAAGTAGTTTGCGAATGGCTGTAGACAAGTCAGCGTCTTTCACACAAACACTTGGGAGTAGTCCAAAATGCTAACAACTAAAGCAAATCAAAAAGTTGTAAAGTTGTACCCCTTTGCGACCAGTTTTAAATCAGCGACTGCCAGCAACCACTCTCAACCGGTCGGGGATATACATTTCGCCATCAGGTCTCTATAGCCCAAAGTCCAGTTCCAAGTTAGTACAACAAAACATGACATTGCGTTACACCCAACTGGTCTCGCTGCCAGAGGTTTCTTCCTGCTAAAAGGCACTTTATTCATCCCACTGTCGCCAAGTTTGCTCAGAGGGGGATAGTTTGATTGTCTGGGTCTTTACCTTACAATATAAGGTAAAGCCTTGAGGCAACTGCTGTTGTGATTTGATGCTATATAAATAAAACTGTGGTGTGAAGAAAGGGTTATTGAGTTCACTAGAGCATCCCATATGAAACTTTTTAAAGCAATGCAAATATATTTAGTATATTATTGTTAGTATTAAAATAGCATTCAGAGTTTAACTGTAGGCAATCAGAGATGATTTTATACTCAGACTAGATTCTGTTCCTCTCACCACTGCTGTACATATTGCACTTGAACAAATATATAGGCAAAGCACAGGTTTCATTCCTCCAGAAGCTGCTTGTCCTTTACTTTCCTTCAAAGTTTCACCAAAAAATGCTGGACAACCAGCTTCCCAGGCAAGCGTGTAGTGGGAATATCTACAAGAAGAATGCAGGAATAGCATTTTTTTGTCCTCCTTTTTTGTCTGAGGAATCTTAAGATGTTCAAAAGGCATAGCAGAGGGAGGGCCTGGCTATTCTAGATAATCAAAAAGACTATGCGGACTTTGATCACCTGCATCTCATTCAGTGCAAAATTACTGCGGTGGGGTCCTTGGCTTCTCGACATGTGAGCAAGATGGAAGCTTATTATACTGTACACAGAGGCAGACAGTGAAATGAAAGAGGTCTTTTGTCAGTTCTTTGATTACAGTAAGGCATTGTGACTGTTAAGCAGACTACCAGCAATTATGAGAGCCTGAGCAAGTGCCGATGGAGAGTTTAGGATGGAGATGTAGCCAGACAAAGGGATGAGGGGATAAATAGAAATGTGGTAAAAGAGACAGAGGAGGGAAAAAAGTGACAGACTGGACTGACAGAGCTGAACGTCCCAGCCCTTTTTTGCAGATACAACTGCAATCAGCTGTAAATGATGATACAAGCACATATGGGTCATGAGAACGTCAATGAAAATACCTTCGGGAACACTGTTGTGCCTGATTGTTTTGCCTGTTTGGTTGATATAAGCATCTGAAAGCACATCTCGGTTGTTTGCTGTGGGTAAACTCGGCTGTTTTATACCCTTTGATTCCCTACAACAGGCAGTATTAGGTGAGAAGTATGAGGCCCTGCATTTCCATGTTGAGCCCTCCCATCCTCCCTCTTTGCAATAAATATTGACAAAGAACGTGAGCCATCGCCCCGTCACAGGTTGTTAAAAGCAAAGTTTATTGTGTGTTTGCTGTCTGCGAGCATACACTATGTGTGTGCGGGTATTTGTGTGTATTTGCACACACATTAGCATATCAGTGTTTACTCCAGAAGTTACTGTGAAGCGCCCGTTTCTCCTTGGGGAGAGCTGCTTGGCAAACACCTCGGAGTAAACAAGACAACCAGTGACAATATGCTAATGGGTCGATTCATTATTCCCCTCCAACAAGCTCCGCCTCGCAGAAGACACCTCAGATCTCCAACATCTCCATCACATTTCGCATTTAGGATCCACGCGCAACAGCGCTGCTCCACCCCTCCCGCCGCCGCCGCCTGATTAATATCTCATCAAGCGCTCCACTTTTCCTCCAAACGGCCCATCAGTCATGTGGCTCAACAATGTTTCACTTCTGACATTGTCAATCTTCCGAGATTGCACAGAGGTGATGCTCTAAATAAAGTTGTTCACTTTTTAATGCTGCGTAGATTGATGCCCGGCTCGTCAGGGGTGCCCTCAAAAAAAAGATGAATCATTGACAAAAACCTGCACCAATCTCCCGCATTCACGTACACAATCTTCTTGATGAAGACGTTTCAAGCAACCACCTTGAGCTGCACTATACAAGTCAATAAGCAGCCGGACGAACCAGCTGGAGGGCTAAGCCTGCAATAAGGTTTCCCTTTAATTGAATTGGACAATGGATTGGATTTATTAACTCCACAAATATTTACTTTGTTGCCAGCGGCCTAAACTTATTACTCTCCTATGGATTTCTCCTCCTACACATTTACTGTTGTAACTTGCATCGCTCCGAATCATATCCACAAGCCAAAGGAAGACCTCTTAACGATGCATGAGGAAAAGGCCTCATATATGGCACAAGCACCGCATGCTTCTATTGATTTGCCAACAGAAACATATAGACTGGGTACAGATGTGTAAACATGGATGTGTGACTAAGCTACTGCCAAACGGTATTTGTGCTGCACGCCCAAATTACCCCCAAAATGTCAATATAATTCCTGTCGCTATAAATAGGGTCAAAGTCACATTTCAAGCTTCTTTGAGATGTAAATATCTAAATATCTATCTGTGGCGCTAGCTATGACTGAGCATTCATCTCGGGTTTAATCAACAGCCTTGGTGAGAAGAAACTCTCATTTTGTGTTAATTTAAACCTGCTACTTCGATAGTTAGTTCCTCTGTTTACTCTTCTGGGAGCAGTGCGAGCTCAGGAGTGGTTCTAGCTCCTCGAAACTCTTTGTAGTGCCAGGTTTTATAGTAATGTGGCACTCCATTTATGAAACAAAAAGCTCTTGCGCACTAGCACCTGTAACTATCGAGGTTTTTCCATGAACTTTTCAGCTCCAGCTGTGTGTGCGTTTGGAGCTCTCTCTGTTTGATTTGAATGCAGATATATATTATTTTTTGGGGTTTTTTGGGGGGATTTAGACCCAAAGATTAGTAGAAAATGCAATTATTACCCACAAATCTGAGGAGTCCGTAGGGAGGAAGAAAAATCAGGTGATGCTCACCATATTCCAAAGAAGATTTCCAAGTTATGAAGCATTGCGAGCTCCTGAGACACAACTCATAATTCATCAGCGCACTGGGGTAATTTATTTCCCTTGGTTTTAATATGTTACAGACGAGTGCTCGTGTGTCTTTCTGCCATCAGAGCTTTACTACATAGAGGCCAGGCATGTAGCGGGGACTGCCGCCGTTGCTGCTGCGCACCATACACCCCAATACCTGTGGTGCCTTTCATGGTTCAGGGCCCCCTAATTTCAGTGGGAAGTTGCACATATTTCATGGACACATCCCTGCTACAGAAGAAGACGAGGAGGGAGGGATGGATAAGAGTAGCGGGTTGGTCTCGCACAGGAGGAGGCTGATGATGGACTGTGCCTCTTCCTCCTGTGCATTGCAGGCCATCCACTTTACAACAGAAGGTTCTGGATCATTTGGTCCAGCCGCTGGCTGCTCTACAGCTCACACAGTTTGAGATCACCTGACTGTTTGATTGGATGAAGGGTAAGAAAGCTCAGTGTGGGATTCAGGCTGTTCAGAATGTGGATGACACATAGTCACTATTTCTCCCTGTAAAATTCACAACTTATATCCTTCAAAGTGAGCAGCTCTGGTAAGGTGCTGGGTTCACAACTCTGTTCAAATAAATATGCAGCTACTTTGGTTTTCTTTTAAAAGCATAAGTATGTTCATAATAACTTTCACATCTGTTATTCCAGGACTCAAATGTACACATGACGTCTTTGGCGATGTATTTTCGAGCAACACCCACCTTATTAGCATACCAGTGGACCTTCGTTTAGTAGTTAAGTTTACCTAGCTGTAAACTGGATGTTAACCGCTTCTCCATTGTAAGGTTACATGACAGGCTTGCCTTGCACACACCCTGCTCCCTAAAGATCCTTTTCAATGTGATTTAAATGGCTTGAGTCTGTGCTGATGCTTGAAAAGCCAAACTTTTCTCACCTCTCCGCCAGAAGTAGAACATACAATTTTACTCAGTTGTTAGTTCTCAAAAAGGGGGTGTGGGGATGCTAGAAGTCTGAAATAGTCCTTCAAACAATTGGCTGTATCATTAGAAAGTGTATATTTACAGATGGTGGCTATTTGAATAACACATTAGTTTGTCCCTGCAATCGTATTTTTGGCAGATAATTGTGACAAATCACAGCAGTCTGCCATCAGCTGCCACCATTCACTTCTCAGTGCAACAACTCCATCCAGCTTTTGCATAGCTTGGCTTATTAGCCACTTAGATAACTGGTAAGCATTTCAAAATATCAGGGGAAAACCTTTCCTCCTATGTAAAGTGTCCTTGGCCTCAAAATGTGTCAGAATCTCTGAGTTAGGCAATGCAACGTGTGACCCTGTGCAATATGACTGAGGAGGGAGGCAGCTGAAGCCTGAAACTTTAATATGTGAGTCCAGCCAAACAGTGAAATAATGAGTTCGAGAGGCACTACAAATGTACTGAATGTCATAGAGTACAACACTGACCAACAACATCTCTAATCAGTGAGCAGATAGATATTTTAAAAAAGAACAGAAACACAAACCGAACGCTTCCCAAAAGGGATGTTTTTGCAGCAATCACTTCAACATGCACTTTCTGAAATGCAAATCAAATAATTCTGATCAAAAGGTTTAAAATAAAAGAACTGAACGGATATTTAACACGGATTTAGTGTGTTGTGGTACTAACTAAATGTCTAAATCCAGGGCACCAAGGAGACTGCAGTGTACAAAGCAAAAATGGCGAAATCAGCTACAAAGATCCAGAGAAAAACAACAAAAAGTCAGCAAAGATTCATGCTACAGTCACAGTAGGGAAATAATGGTTGGAGACTGTAGCATGACCAAACTTATTGCAACTGTGTGGAATAAATAAATAAACTTTCAAAGACAGGGCGACTACACTTCACTTCATTGAAACAATAAAGCAGGACTGCAGAGATAATTTGATCTTTTAATGTAATCTGTTTGTGATAAATGGTCAAAAATTTCAAATCTGCTGCTGAATATACTTGAAAACTGAAACTCAGATATACTTCTACTATATTTGCATATAGCCAGAAAACAGCCAGTTGGCAGCCGGTTGTATTGCAATACGTCACAGACAAGTTTATGCTCATTGGACAGATTGAATCACAACGTGTTGGCAATCTGTTTGTGTTTATAAATGAGACACTGTTTGCTAACCTTCTTGGACCATGATAGGTTGGCAACAGGTTGCTTCCTATTAGGCAATCTGTGCGATCACATTGTGACCAAAAACGGTTGTGCAGAAGTTGAGGTTGTTGTGTTGCCACAACTACTGGCAATCGCTAAATACGTATGTTCCAGGGAGAGAATGGTAACAAGGCACAGTTTAACTCAATCGGACAATAAAAAGTGTGGGAAAAGAACAAAGGCAGGAAGTGAAAACAGCAGTCACATTAGAAAATACCCTTCAAAATAAAAGCGGACATGAAATATGGATACATAAGAAAAGAAAGATGTAAAAGATCAGATGACACGTGACAAAAGACACTTAACATGAGAGAAAACTAAACATCAGTGGCACGAGTCCAGCTCATTTATGATTAACAACAACAATTAAATGATCTTATGGAGATTACACAAAAACTTTTTTTCCCCCCAATATCCAAGTAAGAGTAAATCTATTCCCAACACCACTGTTTTTGTTTCAGCAGCTAATACTCACCAGGTGTGCCAGCTGGTTGCTTAGTAACATGAATTAGGATAATGGTGCCATAGACTCAGACACAGGTGATTGGAAGAAATATCAACATATTAATCAAATTGTAACATTTGCAAATGTAGTTAAACTTGTGAACATTTTAGAATCAAGATTATGGTTAAAAAAAAGGCAAATGTTTGTTTTAACACTGGGTCACTGGGATGTTTTGGTTGCTACTCTGTATATTGTTCCTAAATCATCCTGTTTTTTTAGCTTTATTAATGTAATTGATGTTACTGAGTGATGAACTGGCAAGCCTGGCTTGTATTAGCTTTTATTTTGAGCATTTATGAGGCAATGATGTTTTTCCAAGCTTAAATCATGAAACATTCCCATGTCGTTTTCAGGGTTTATCCTTTTTTTAAGAAAAAAAGAAAAACACGTGTCCAATCCTCGTAGCTAAACCTGACTCGGAGAAGATTTTCTGAAGCACAAAATCGGGACACCTGATGGAAATGGATGCACTCTGCACTCCCGCGCAGCCATTAAACAGCCCATTTTATGCATGTGAGATTATCAGTTCCACTGTATCATTCCCCAGGTGTGCTGGAGTAGGGACCTCGAGTGTTGTCCCAGCTGTTTGGATTGCCTCTCCTCGGAGCTGCAATAATGTGGTAGATTCTAATCAATACTCAGCGCCTGAAGAAGAATAGATCACGGAGCTACAGCTGGACTCCACCTCACTGTCCATCCCCCTGCTGGTTATGAATCAGCATCCTCTCCCTCCAGAGGACAAGAAAGCAGTGTCTACACACATGCATATAAACACAGTCTCCAAGAGAAGCTGAACCTTGACCCCTGACATTTGACCCTTGACCCGTCTGTCTGATGGCCTATTGATTACGTCTGGCCTCGCTTGGGTAATTGTTGCCTCACAATTACTTCACATGTTGTGTTGGGGTCTGCATAACGGCGATTTAGCCGTGTGAATATTGCACGAGAGCACTCGAGACCGCGGGACACAAGTCTCGCCTCATTTCAGGAGATTACACCGCACACTGGACAGACAATTGCTGACAGAGTTCTTGTGGCTTCAATGAAAAATAATTGCTTTCCATACAAAAAACTGTAATGTTTCAGATTGAAGGGTGAGGCTGAAATAAAGAAAAGTAATCAGGGACATTTCTGGCTTCTCTAAAGGAGAAGGGTCTGAGGCATGTCATGTGGTACACTGAGGGGCTGCCTCCTACTGTCCAATTTCCTGGCCTCATTGCGTGCGTAACCATGAGGAAATGAGAAGCCAGCCCCTCTCTGGGTTTGCAGAGTCACGGGTGGCATTTCAGAGGAGGGGCGCCTGTTTTGGTATGAAATGGATTTGAGTGTCTTTCAGATAAATTCACAATAAAGATCTTGCACCCCATTTCATACATGATATGACATGAGCAGCTTCTTTAAAAAAGAAACAAAAAAACATTTAGAATATTTGAATTGCGACGAGGCAGGCGACCCTGAAACAATGATGTAAATGAAAGCGCGGTCCTCTCCCCTCGGCGCCTCAGAAGGACGACTCGATGTGACTCGACCGTTGCCGTGGCATTACAAATGAAAGAAAAGGATCTTTTTGTTGTCTGTCGTCGACACATCCCGCGAAAGATCTCAAAATCGCCTCGGCAAATTGAGTTTGTTGTGTATACAAGTACCTGCCAGATTTAATATCGAATGGATGATCCAAAATGGATTTTTGATCCGGGGAAAATGAGGGGAGATGTCTGTAACAACAAAAAGTGGGAAGGAGTAAAAAAAATCCATAACCCTCTCAAGCTAAAACCCCGCTCCTGGGCGCGGAATATATTATCCTCTTCCTTGCTCTGTCTCTGTCCCTTTTACGAGTTGTTTTCATGTAAAGAAAAACCTATAGGCTTGACCTCCGCGTCAGTTTGCCTTTGGCAATCCACGGATTGCAAGTTTTCAATGCTTGATCCTCAGGGAGGGATCCAAGTCAAACCCTATAAATATTTCAAGACTATTTCTTGCTTCCTAGACCTCTTACTAACACACTTGCCTCTGTTGGCAAGCAAATTCTGCCTGTTTACATTCGCCACTAACTTGTCATCACTTTAAATTCAGCCTTGTGCAGTGGCTTAATGAGAGAGGCAGATACTACCATATTGCATGTTTAAATGTTTTGCCAACAATCAGACCCTCTCGCTCAAAAGGATTCATGGATACCGATCAATATTTTTCGAGTCTAAAGGGTCCTTCGCTGAAGAGACGAAGGCGGAGGAAAAAAAAGAAAAACAACATAAGATGGAGCTTAAAACTGATTCCATGCTTTTCTCCCCCTCGTGTTTGAATGACAGATTCACATGTTGAGAGAAGAATCCCCTAAAAATTAAGTGTTGGGAGTCTTTAGAGATACATCTCGACATCTGGTCGCCATCTGAGGGAACCTGGAGCAAGGCCAAGGATACTCCAAAAAATGAAAATGACTTCATTATGAGGGAATTATCACTGGATAGTGACTGAATAGCTGGAACTATCTCACAAGCTGAGTGGGGTGATTATAAACCGCTGCAGGAAACTTTATATTTATGCTGTAAATGAATGAATTAGGCTCTTTTGGTGTAGACGGAGTGAGACGTTGAGGTGCGCGGTCTGCGTGAGGCTAAAATAAAGGCAGAACCACACAGCTCAGTTGCACCTTGCTACTTACAGCACTCCCCTTCCCCTGCTCATAATATAAAGTGACATTATTTGCTCACATAAAAACGAGTGCTGTTGAAATATGGTATTTTTATCAAGGCTCTTAAACTCTTTGAAGTGATAAAAAATGCTCTTAGAGGGAAAAAATACAACAGTGGCTGGCTTAACAGTTTTAATTGTTGCTTTAAACAAAGGGATTGAGGCAGTATAAGAGGATCAGTGTGACAAACAGTCCCAGCGGTCCCTCTATCATACACAATACTCGAAAGGTAACAAAAGCGAGAACAAAACAGTGCTGGAAAACTTCCAGGAATCCATTTTAACATCAGCTCTGGGTGAATCAAACACTTTAGAGTAGGACACATCAGGTGCTCGTGAAACTAGCACGCAACCTTTCCAGTCGCTGAAAGGAAAAGCAAAAAAAACCCCAACAACAACAACAAAAAGCCCATAGAGTCGATATGGATTCAAATAAGATCTCATATCGAGGTTTGTTTAGTTATTTATTTATTTTTAATAATATTGTTCCCAAGCAGCCGCAAATCCAAGTTTAAGAGACGATGAATAACAAGCTCCCCCTTGGAGCAGATGACTAATTGTCAGCCTCATTATTTTGTTGTTGCTGGGTAAAATCCTCACAACTCCAGCTCTGTTGATTTGTTGACGCTTCTGCGAATCTGGCATCAAATATTCATTCATTATTGCATCAGAAGCACCTCTATGGAGGAGAACGAAGAAATCTTTTAAAGGGGACCTCGTGTGCTTATTTCTAGTCTCTTATCTTCACTGTCAGACTTTGCATGATGCACACTTCAGAATAATAGAATTATCTTATACCGGGCTTCGATGCAATCCTTCAGGTGAATTTCTGTCCAAAGCAAGTTGTTTTAGTTCCCTTTGCACTACTATAGGTTGGAGATGATTGGCTGGCTGCCCCTCGTAAACAAGTTTGAACCACATGTGGACAGGGCTTTTGTGTCCTTAAATGAATGAACACCATTATACACTTGGTGTGCCATCATGTAGAGTACGAACAGTATGAAGGACAAGCTTCTTGATGTGAAAAGTGAAAGCAATGCAGAAAAGCTTAAGCCTGCATTACTTTTTCAGAGCCAGCAGGGGGCGACTCTCGTGGTTGTAAAAAGACTTCCCAGCAAATGGTTGAAATGGCGTCATCTTATTGGTCGTAACTACTTTGATACAATGAACAGATGTCAGACCGTCTCTTCAGCCTGGACTCACGGACGTTTGTGAAATAGTCACAGGAAAAGTAATCTATGTTTTCGTGTTCATTACGGGTTTTTTTTTCATATTATTAAGCATTAACTTGCAAGTAATGGATCTGAATGGGACATAGATTTCGTGCCAGCTAGCTGTTATTTCAAACAAACAATGATGTTTTTGTAAAGCTAATCAAGTAGTGTTTGAGTTCTTACCCTAAATCAGTACTTTTTAATTCCTTAACCCTAACACAGTAGGGTTTGGATTGGTGTATAACGCTAACCAAACAGCATATTGGTAATTAACAACGTATTTAAAAACCGTGTGTGAAAAATTGTAAGAGGTAGGACTCAACTTGCATTTCTCATAGTTTTTTTTTTTTTTTTAATGAATAAAATCATATTCAGAAATACTAAATAATGCCAAGAAAGACATGTTGAGGAACACGAATCAATGGATTATAGGTCATGACATTATCACAAACTGCTTTGTGAACTCAAGTAGAAAAACAGCCAGAAACAGAGTTTTCAGCAGGGTGAAGCATGACTTTTTGGTCCTTTTTGCTCGCATTGAAGCTTTGGCCAAGTGCTTCATAACAACAGTAAAAATATTGTCTTGACCTGCTCTTAAAAAGTTAATGTAGAGTCCACAGATCTCAGTTGTAACGGCACTGTATTACAGTTAAGGAGCGGCAACCTCAAATTCACTGTCTTCTTTAGTTTTCGGTCTGGAACGAGGAACCATCACAAGGTGAACAGCCTTCCGGTTGTACACAAATGCAAGAGTCTGTTTATGCAGATGTGTGACCATGCAGAGCTCTGAGAGTGATCTCCAAAAGTTCTTAAAGTCTGAACCATATGGGGGGCCAATACGAAGATGACAAAATAGGTGTAGCCTCGCAGCCACATTTTGGACTACTTGTAAGCAATCCAAAGAGAAACATTTTGATGCTGTTTAGATATTTTCTGAAAAGGCATTCGAACTTTTAAATCGGCAACCATGATTTGTTGGTTAACAGCCAGCAAACGCAGAGACAAGTGGTACAAATGGCTTACATAATCCTGTGTGACAACTCTGACATAAATTTGGTCGACGTGCTAAGCCTATTGACAGGCACAAAGGTTTGGGATGGATGGCCCACTAAGTTGTGTTTTAGTGCTACTGTAAACAGGATTAGCATTGGCAGGTATCGGGCTACGAGGGATACAAACAGCTTGGCACTCCGTAGGGAATGGACTGATGCAAATACCAGCTAATGAACTCGGCTGCTGTTTGTAACAAGGCAAAGAGATGAGCGGTGGTGGGGGGGGGGGGGGGGGCAAAAAAAAAAAGTTGAGGACGAGTGAATGGGCACAAGATTGATTAGTTTGGAAAATGGCCAGCGGGTCAGTTTTTAATAGCTTATGGTGGATTTCCAAGCGTGCTCAAGCGCCGCATATCATCCTCTACCTCAGACTCTACCTTTGTTTTAGCTCGTCCCAAGTTAACGTCGAGGAGGCTGATCTACTGTATCCCCCATTCGGATCAGAAGGTGCTGCATCAAGCTGTCTCTTCTAAAGACGGGACTTTATTGGGCCGTCTAAATCTGTCCTGTACGCAGAGCCGAACAATGAGGCCTGGAGAAAAATGGACGCCACCTGGCAGTTTGAAAGAAGGACAGCCGTTTCCCGCTGTAATCCATTCAGTGTAATCACCTGGGGGGCTTGCTGGAGAAGCCTCACCCACCCCTCCCTCCGCTCCCTAAACACCATTCAGCAGCGACACGGTGATGAAGTGCAGGGTGAGGAGAAAGCCAAGTGTCCCTTTTAGAGATGATCAACTATCATGTTTTTACAACCACTGCCCCCCCCCCTCCCCCCCCCCATTGATGTCGATGGCTCTTCTGGCTTTTTTTTTTTATTTCTTCAGCTGCTTGAGCATGACAACAAACTCTAATACATTTTTCCTTCCTTGTCCCTCCTCTTCCACATACACACATGCTATGCACACAAAATATTTGGTGTCACCTATTCAGGGGAAGAGGCGCTGTAAATCGCATGTCTGCGGGGAGAGATCGAAAGCAATTACCATTAGATGGCGGCTATCGTGAGCCAAGTGTGCATCGGCCTAGCAGCTGACTCTCAATGCTCCCTCTCCACTAACTCTGTGTGCATGCAATTTAACCGGCGGATCAATAGCTAAAGGCAGTTAGTGGCCTTGCAGCACTCCCTTCAACTGGGAGCGCTACGGCATCAGGCAGCGGGCAAATGTCAAAATGTTACGCCGTGCCAGACAAAAAAGGAGAAACAGCCACAGAAATTGTTCTTCTGAAACATTATTGACACCCTTTAACTCACATTTCCACCCTGCACACAGCAGCAAAGTCAATTCTCATTTAGGAAGGTGGTGCAGCAGCTGTGGGGACCAGTAGGTGAGGGGGTGGTGGCGACCAGAGGGTCAGCAGGAGCGAGGCTGGAGGGATCAAAAGGATCAGAGGTCAGAGATTGGCCCAAGGTCAAGGTGACAACAGCAGGATATGAGTGCAGGGAGGCCTTCATCTCCACCGTGGCCTTGGACAGGATCAATACCATTAAAGATTCTGTCTGATCCACCACTCCCCTCCCTCCTGCTGTTTTCAGTCTCACTCCTCCTCCTTTACTTCTCCCCGTACAGTTCTCACTTTCTAAAATATCTCCTGTTTTCACTTCCTTTTTCTTGCCCTCTTTGCTTCTTTCTCTTTTCTTTCTTTCTTTCTTTCTTTCTTTCTTTCTTTCTTTCTTTCTTTCTTTCTTTCTTTCTTTCTTTCTTTCTTTCTTTCTTTCTTTCTTTCTTTCTTTCTTTCTTTCTTTTACAGCGGATTCATTTAATCAGCTGCCGCCTCGCTCCCCTTCGTTTGCGCCGTCACTTATGGAGGAGCAGGTCCAATCTTGATACTGACCCCCCGTCTCCCCTCGCACAACCCCTAGACGCACGGGCCCCGCTGAAAAACGGACAGGAGATAACTCGGGCCCCCATATTGTTTGAACAGCATTTTATTAAGCCGAGCGCTCTCTTTAATATTTACATTGGCGCATCGGAGGCTTCAGAAACGCTTTAGGCAATTACACACATGACCAAGTCGATAGCCACAGAAACAGCAAAAAAGCCTTTATCACGCCGCCAGGAGAGTATTGCCAATTCCGCCGCCTAGCCGTTGATGTAGTTTGCATTTCAATTAAAAAAAGGCTGCAATACTGGTCTTTTATTCAAAGTCATTGTCGTAAGAGGGATCCACAAAATGCGGCCAGAATAGAGTATTTTGTGTATGTATGTGTAATAATGCAGGAACATCACACAAGCTGGTGTTTGGAATCACAAAGAAGCAGAGGTGCAGTATTCAAGTGCAAAAGGGATGTATGCGACTGAACGTAGGAATTGTGGAAGAGGCTGATGATGCCGAGTTTGAGATTTTGACGAGGAGTTCATGGCCCCGTGTTACATTGGGATTGTTCTGTAAAAGCATGGGGGTGTTGGTAAATTTTGCTAATTTTCTGGAGAAATTACAGCTGAATTTGGCTCTATTGTTTGTCTCAAATAGTGAAGCCTTACAGGCAAAAACTAATTTTTTTGTGCAACGGTTAATTTTGAGATTTACGAAATACATTTTTCTCTCCTGTCGCGTTTTATTTTAGACGAACAATTAAAAGACACAAAAGAAAATATACATTTAGACATTTATATTATGTATTTATATAAATGCATACTCAAACACAAGATTTCAAGTTTCACAGCTACAACTATAACTACACTAACTACAACTAATTATTAACTACAACAGCAGTTAATAATTTTACCTATTAATGGTTATTTATATTAAACTGGGATTTTTACAGAAATCTCTACTTCACTGCTTTCCAGTCTTACTCATGTTGATATTCAGAGGGGTTTGTTCCTCCCTGTGAGGAAGTTTCAATAATATCTATTGGTCTGATTTTATTATGCACAGTAAACGCTTTAGTTTAATTAAATGAAAAGGCCAAAACCTGAATCAGAAATCCAAACCAGGCTGGCAAAAGATGGGCAAAAGTCCTAGGCTCCATTTAGATTACACCTACATCACCTGCTGAGCCATGGAAACCCATGCTACGAAGCTCCCAGCTCACTAACCACTTAAACCTTGATTGTCGATGATCTAAGATAAAAGAAGTCCTATTACAACATCAGTGATTTCAAAGGCAGTTTGTATGGCTAGCTGCTTGATTTTATACACCTGTGGGAACCGGGCTGAAAACACCTACATTCAAACATTTATAGTGCTATGGACGTGTATAGTTCATGTGGAAAGCATGAAAAGGTAACACACAAGGACTGAGTGAAGACACAAAGGCTGAATATGAACCAAGGAAAAGGATAATAAGGCACTAGTGAGCTCAATCAGGAAATGACAATGGTGGGGAAAAGAATAAAGACAGGAAGTAAATAAACTTTAAACTTCTGAAATTCATGAAGAAAGAACTCAAACCAGCATGAAACATGCTTAGAAATACAACAACACTCATTTGTATGACATTGCTGAAGAAAACACAGAAATCACAAGAAAAGCTTGGAAAGAGTCTTTTTCATTCATAACCCCTGAATTGCACTGACTACAACTTAAAGTTATATCTAAAGCTGCATACAGGCCATTCCCTCCTTTGATTGCGGTGGAAAAGCCACTGAAAAGCAAAACACTTCAACCTAAACACACATTTTCACATCAGCCTCCTCAATTGCAAATCAAAAGCCCGAGTCTGCAGTGTAGGTGTGTGCCATTTCCACCATTCAGTTTCTCCTTGTGTTTTGCATTGTTAGTGGCAGCTGTGCTGAAAATGACCCCCTGCATTTGAAAAGCCTCTGCTCGTTGGCGGCCCAAGAAACAAACAGATAAACAATAGCAACAGAGGGGTTTGGCAATCAGGGGATTCTAATAAGGTATATGAGGTTGAGCAAGGAAGCGAGCTTTGCTTTGAAGTGCTCCCAGCCCTATCTCTGTACCCCCCGGTGGTCTTGCCTGCACAAGCGTCCATCAACAGAGAAGCAAGGCAGCGAGTGTGTATGCTTGGAGGATCATAGGTGGCTTTGATAATCACTCACATACTCCTAAAACAAATGCAATTACTAAGTTAATTGTGTTCAAAGTGGAGGCTGGCAGTGGAAGGAGAAGTCAGCAATCATGACTGTGCTGACGGTGCAGCCAGCATGGAGAATAATGGATGCATGCGGGGCAAATGCCGGGGGGGTTGTGGCGGTGGTGGTGTTAGTGGTGGTGGGAGGGGGGTCTGTGATTGCAGAATGGGCTTAAGGGGTGGAGGGGGCTGAGAGGGGTTTGAGTAAAGGGAGCGAGGGGGTTTGATGAGCGGTCGGGAGTACGGGTGACATGGTGCTGAGAGATGTGGTGCTGAGCGCCACCCGACTTGACCTGCCATTTATCAGAGGATAAACAGCGGGTCACCTGACCAGGAATGCAATGGCGTGATTGGTTGGCGAGGCTATTTAGTATGCAGGTGCCATTGTGCGGTGGGCGCTCGCCACGCACAGACCACGTCTGCTCCATCACAATGAATTATTGGTCAGAGGAATGATCAATTTGAATCGGCTGCATCCTAAGCCACGGTCAGAGGGAGAGGAAAGGTGAGGAGAAAAGAGGGTCAGAAAGTTGTGCGTTTTTTCTGTTACTCCAGGGTTCACTTCCTCAGCTACTCTCTCTTCTTACTTGGAATTTTTTTCTCAATCCAGAGATGGCAAAAATAAGGGAGAGGGAGGGAGGGGATTGGAGGGGTGACAACAGATGTGCTCCCTCCTTCAGAGAGCTGCTTGTTTGATGGTGACAGTGGAGCGTATCATGTAGCCTGAGGTGCTAACAGTAAATATTACAATACCACAAGATGCTCACTGCAAACACCATTTCTTGCTCTCTGCCAGTCAATTTCTCCTTTTTACCCCTGTGGTGCTGCTCTGCTGATGGAACCAAGTCTGAGAGAAATTCAGTCTGTGTGAGCGTCAGTATATACAAATACACACACTCATATATATATATATATATATATATATATATATATATATATATATATATATATATATATATATATATATATATATATACATATATATCTTTGTCTGTGGCATAAGAGTGTACAAGGCCAGATATTCAAACATGAAATTCAACTGTGAGTGTCTTTCTGACACATTACGAACAACTTAAATCATGATGGAAAAGAAAGTAAATCAACAAGGCACCATCAGCGAGAAAAAATGGCACTTTAAAAGGGCTTTCTGCAGAATAATAGGCGAGCCCGGGATTCATGGGATTGCATTTGGCTTCCTGTGGTGCTGGGGTGTCTTTGGCTCGCTCAGTCATTTCAGACAGAGCAGTGGTGCCGTCCCACCCTGGGCGCTGTACAGATGGGCTCATGTGTGGAGAAATGAGCCGCGAGCAATCATTCTCTCCTTCTCTTTCTTCCCCCCCCTGTCTCTCTGTGTTTGTCGACTTCTCCTTGCTTTCTGTTTACCTCTTTCTGCTTCCCCTCCCCTCGCTCCCCTCTGTCTCATGTCTGTCCCTTCATCTTCTCTACCTCTCATTATCACCCCCCAACCCTTCATGCATCTTTTTCCTCTCTTCTTTTCTCCATCGCTCTTCCTTCCCCTCCCTCTATTCCTACCCCCTTCTTTCCCCCCGTAGTGACTGTGTCCTGGGGCTGCAAAGTCTCGTCTCCCTGCAGTGGCAGTAGGAAGACTCGGCAGGAGGCCCGGCGAAACGAGCTCACCGAGACGCAGGAGCACATCTCAGGCTTGTGCTACCGGAAAATCTACCCGTTCACGCTCTGCCGCGCAGCCAGACGTGCTGATGGAGGCCGTGTGATGGGGAGATGTTGCAGAAGGAGCACATAGCCTCTGCTATTGTTTAGGTTGACACTTTCTTTACAGTAGCTCCAGCACAGTTAAGGTGTATGAACACAGTTAGCATTTCCACCCAAACTGACCTGTAGTTTCTGTCTTGTCAAAGAGCATTTTTTTACCCAGTGTTGAGCCTAAACAGTCGTTCTGGATTTATTACAGAGTGTGCTAACCATGTAAAGGTTTTCAACCCAAAGAGGCAAAATAAGATAGTAATTTACAAGGAAATAAGTGTATACTCCACTTGTCAGGCTTATGCTAGCATTTTTGCTGTTTAGCTAACTAAGACTTGATTCAGGCTATCTGACAGCAACATGTCAATTACTAACCTCTAACACTGTAATCTCAAACTCACTGTGGCTGCAGTTTCTTCCATTTCCCCTTGTCTTCTTTGTGACATAATATTGTGCAGATACTGCAACTGATTGTCAATATGTAAGCTAACCAGGGCTAGCATTAGCAGATGACTTCCCTACATGGCCCCATCATCCAAATATGTTGACAATCGCCAAAACATACACTTTACAAAAATTTGACTCTCATCCTAAAACCTAAACACATTAACTGGACCACTGTCTTTAGAGTATATTAGCATAACAATACATCTGTAGCTAGCCATACCGTTACAGGTACACAGTTTCATAGGCACATTTTTATGGTGTATCTATCATTGTATGACTGAAGTGCAGCCTTTGAGCTTTATTTCACGAGGTTGTACAATTTTTTTTTTGCATATTTAGAATTTATAAATTTTTTATTTTATGCAATTCATAAACAGTTGACACAATACTTTGGCAACTTAAAATGAAAGTCTGATTTTAAGTCCCATATTGATTGTTTGATTTAAAATACACTGTGGTAGTGTAGAGAGGGAAAACTAAAAACAACAAATATGTTTTTGTCCAAACATTATGGACCTGTTTATAATTCACTATAGATATTCACTAACCTTCAAAACCTTGCTGCTTTTTTTATTTTTACATTTGTAATTTAAGAAGCCCTGTATATTTTTTTTATTTTTGAAATGCTTAACCAGAACACGGATTATCATCTGTAAAGGTCAACTGATGAGCTTACCACTAACCTCTAATGCCAATCAATGTTACAAGTCTGATGTGTGGTCTACACTTAATTATGACACCTGGGAAAACGGCTACACTCAACTATTTTTTTAACAGTTGAAAGAATTTGGAATTTTTCACGTTCCCAATAGTGATTATATGCTTGTTACATTGTTTGGGGAACAGAAGGAGCATCTGGACCTAGAAATGGCCATTATGTCACACTAAAAAGTAGATAATATTTATCTGACTATATCCATATTAAAGTATATTCATGTATTGGGTGTTTGCTCAAAGCACTGACAGTTAATTTTTAGCTCCTCTGTGTTTTCTAGCTCTTAGTCAGCACTCAAGTCATCTATGTTTTCTTAATCTTTTCTCAGTATTTGAATATTTGGTCCCTGTTGGTGCCCCCCGTCTAATGCTGAGACAGAATTCTTCATTTCTTCTGCCACATCTCCCTCGATGATAAGTTCGGCATCTGAATCAATCGCAGGCAGCAGGAGTTCAGCGAGACGCCAGAGGCCTCCGAGGGTCAGCCAGTTAGAGTTTCACTTGAGGAAATAGGAGCGCTGTCAGCATTCTCCACTCTCATCCTCCAGCAGGCTGCAGCGGTGCTCCTATCAGGTTCACATGCTTCCTGGTTTAAATTACAAATAGGCTTTGGAGGAAGCGAACAATAAACAGCAAGCCATAAAAGAACAGCGAGGGACAAAAAGGGCTCGTTTGGTTTGATTAAATAATGTATTGATTAGGCAATGTGTAATTAGTATGGTCAGCAAATGTGTGTGGAGGGTGGATTGTTTTAACATAATGATGTGATTCTTGGTTTCCTGAGGTCATTATGGACAGATCAAAGGCTCCACCTTTTGTCTTGGTCATGCGCGGTATGGCTGCCTCTCATCATGTTTGTGCATATTTGTGCTGACTTTGCCAAAGGGGACACACATGCAATTCAACACATGGAATTTCTACACTTGTGAGGACAGTGGGAAACAAATGCAAAGGTTTCTTGCAAACCCTAAGCAGAAGCATCCAAACCAAGGGTTTAAATGCTCAAAACTGTTTGGCTCATTTTCACCATAAAAATAAATCATGGAACCATTGATTGGTAGGTGCAGCCTGCAGATTCTGTCCACAGTTTTCTTTCCAATGAAATTTTCCCAGCCTACTGTATGTGAAACCAGGTTTTCTAACCTTTGAAATTGTGGGCTGATCCTCAAAAGGCATCAAGTCAGAACTGACTCAAGTACCAGCACCGCATCAGTGGAAGGAAAAGAAGCATGCAGACTGAAGCCAATCACAGTGGTGACAGAGTTAAAGGCAGGGTACACACTGGACACGTCAATAATCTATCACAGGGTATTATTTAAAAGATAATACAGTGGAGTTTGTTTTCTTATTTGAGTGTAGATAGGTGCTTCTATCTGGCTAGATGTTGTTAAAAAATACTGCTAAAGGTGAGATACAATAGTTGTTCAGTCTGTTTTCAAAGGCATTTGTGTTGTTCTATATGCTAAAAAGTAGAATAGTTATTAGATAACTGGTTAGCTATTTTTGGAAAAACTTTCCATATTTGTTGCACTTACATGATTCAGATCTTTAAAAAAATATTAATAGTACAAAATAGAAAATCCAAGTTAATACAAAATTCAGTTTTTCATAGATGAAGATTTCATTTATTATGGGAAGAACGTTATCCAAACCTATCTGGCCCTGTGGTGAAAGTAATTGAACCCCTGTGTTACATCACAAATTAATTGTAATTAAGGACATTTTTTGAAAGCTGAGTTCAGTTTCATGAACCACATCCAGACCTGACAACTGCCAGACCTGCTGAATCAACAAATCACATAAATAGAACCTGTGAAGCAGGCTTAAAGATCTCAAAAAGCAACACGTCATGCCACAATCTAAGGAAACAGCTGAGAAACAGTGTGGAAAGGGGTCTGGAAAGGGTTACAAAACCATTTCAGAGTCTTTGGAGACTACAGTGGACCACAGTGAGAGACATTAGCCACACATGGAGAAAACTTGGATCAGTGGTGAAGCGAGAGGACATCGACGACTCATCCAGGAAGTCACGAAAGAACCACAACATCTAAAGAACTGCAGGCCTCACTTGCCTCAGTTAAGGTCACAGTTCATGATTCAACAATAAGACAGAGACTGGGCAAAAATGTCATCCTTTGGAGAGCTCAAGGAGAAAACCACTGCTGACCAAAAGGATCACAAAGGCTCATCTGACATTTACCAAAAACATCTAGATCAGGGGTGTCAAACTCATTTTCACTGAGGGCCACATGAGCATAATGGTTGACCTCAAAAGGCCAGATGTAACTGTAAAATAGTATAAATGTAATTCAATGTAACCAAATATAACATAAAATAAATGTAACTACTTCATAACATATTGACAAATGTATTTATTACTCATTCAAGTTACAAATATTACTGTGCATTTAAAAAGAGTTTGCTTGTTGTTCTGTTACTGTAACATACATCTAATCTAATTTGTCAAGTTAAGAAACCCACATTACTCCACTACTCAACAATCAAACTATTTAAGCAAATAAAGAAAAATATTTAAACAAGTTATGATAATAACTTTGGTCTCGTTTGAGAGGGTCAGAATAACATACGACCATAAATAGCGAGCTACCAAGAAAATGTGACAGATGTAGAATTTTACAAAAGCAAAGACTGCCCATAGCCTTCAGGAGTAAACATTTGTCTGCATAAACCTGTAAACAACAAAAACATTATTGCACATAAAGTAGTATAATATGTCTCAAAATAACAAATAAACATTGTCTCAGCTCACAACTAAGAGTTCAAAATGACACGCTGCCTGTCCTTGAAAACATCAAGTGGATCTGCTCTCCACCAACCTTATCCATTGATCATGTTCTGAAAACAACAAACACAAAACAACATGTAAGTGCTGTCATTAAATTGCACTTGGTTGCAATACATTTTATTATATTTTAAATAGGTTTTTAAAGTTACTTACCTATGTGTTTTCTGGCCTGATGTCTGACACTGTTTTCCTTTGGTCAGCGTGTCAATGTCTGGTTTTAGTTCTTGTGCTGTTGCAATCCGCAAAACAGCGTGGAGGTTGTCACCAGTGATGCGTGACCTGTGCTTGGTTTTGTTCAGATTCATTGTTGAAATCATCTGTTCGCACAAATAGGTGCTCCCAAACATGGACAAAACACGGGCAGCATGAAGTCGAAGCTGTGGCATTACAGCAGGGGACAGTAGACGGTAAAAGTCCACGACTGCAGCATCCTGGAACTTTGCTTTCAGGCCGCTGTCGCCTTGAAGCTCGATTAACTCGAGCTGAAGGTGATGGGGGGGCTTTGCTGACATCAGTGGTGAAAGGACTGGTAAAGATGGCAAAGCCCGAGTGTTGTGCTCTGAAGTCCGAGAAGCACCGATCAAACTCATTCATTAATCGGCTGAGTTTTGTAGCCAAACGAGCACATGAAAAAACACCCGGAAATGAGGCTGAGATCCTCTGACAAACAGAAAAGTGGACAAGATTGCCCTGTTCCACTTGGCTCTTCCATAGATCCACTTTATGCTGGAAACATGTGATCATATCGGACATCTGTGTGATGACTTGTTTGCGTCCCTGCAGCTTCTGATTCAGTTGCGTGAGATGCTCAGTTATGTCACATAAGATGGCAAAATCACACAGCCAGTTTGGATCTGACAGTTCAGACAGGAGTTTTCCTTTATTCTGCTTGAAAAGAGCAATGTCCTCCTTAAGCTCAAAAAAGTTGTTCGAGGACTTTGCTCCTACTCAGCCACCTCACTTCTGAATGAAATTTACAGTTTTCATGACCGTGTTCATTACATGATTCATCTCCAGCACCTTTCCGCACAAAGCTTCTTGATGGGTAATGCAGTGATACATTATCAGTGGTGTGTGACAGTTACTTTTTAGCAACCAGTCCTGCTTTTCCCCCACACATAGCAGGAGCGCCATCTGTAGTTAACGACACCAACTTTTCCCAGGGCAATCCAGTTTTACTTATGGATTTCTCCACCGCATTATAAATGTCCCGTCCCGTTGTGGTCCCATGCATGGCAGCTACATCCGAGAGCTCCTCGGTGACAGAGAGGTCCGGCTTAACGCCTCTAATAAAAATGGATAGCTGCGCCGTATCCGTGTTGTCTGTGCTTTCATCAACAGCTAATGAGAAAGCTGTGTAACTGCGAGACTCTTCAGTTAGCTGTGTTGAAAGGTTCCCTGCTAGCTCTGTGACTCGGTCGGCGATGGTGTTTCTTGACAAACTGACAGTTTGAAAAGTCTGTATCTGGTCGGGGCACACCTGCACACACACCTTCAGCATGCACTGCTTCAAAAACGTTCCCTCCGAAAAACATTTTGAAGCGCGGGCGATTTCTTCAGCCACAATAAAGCTAGCTCTCACTGCCATATCATTTTTGGCTTTGGCTTTTGTGAAAACATTCTGCTGCCATCACAGTTTGTCTTTTAATTCTTTGATTTTTTGGCTTATTTTACCATACTTGGCTCCGTGTTTGGTGTCAAAATGCCAACGTATATTGTACTCTTTGACTACCGACAATGCCTCATGACACAAAAGACATACTGGTTTTTCTCCTTGAAGCATAAACATGTATTCACCTTCCCATCTTTCTTGAAACATCCTTCCGTCTGCATCAATCTTTCTCTTCCTGGACATTTTGGGATCATTTGTGGATAGCTCTTATCACTTGTCGCATTAATTAAACACAGATATGGAATAGTGGCGGAATACTGTCACTGCACTGGTAACACAATCGACATATTGACATATAGACCTATTATAAGACACATTAACCACTCACCTTGAGTTTGACACATGTGATTTAGATGATCCCCAAGAAAATATTCTGTGGACTGACGAGACAAAAGCTGAACTTTCTGGAAGGTTTAAGTCCCGTTACATCTGACATAAAACTAACAGCATTTCATAAAAAGAACATCACAGCAACAGTCAAACATGGTGGTGGTAGTGTGATGGGGCTGCTTTGCTATTTCAGGACGACTTGCTGTAACTGATGGAACCACGAATTCTGCTCTCTAGCAGAAAAACCTGAAGGAGGATGTCCGAACATCAGTTCATGGCCTGAAGCTCAAGAGCACTTGGGTTATACAGCAAGCTTATCTTTAAAACATGTAACCTCTTGGTACCAAAAATCTCATCACTTGCCTTCAGATTCAGTACACAGATGAGTTACATAAACTGGTGTCTGAGATGTAGACTTACTTACTTACTGATGGCTTAAGCTGAAGTTAATTTTAACCTTAAGCTGTTACGTGTATTAAAAGTGGTGTAAATGCATTTGACGGACAGTTTTGGTGCATTTTATAAAGGACACTGAGGCGATACAGCTGACTGCTTTAACCCAGCGAGTTTTCTGCTAATAAGTAGGACAAAACTGGGACTCAGTCCAGTTAGTAACTGAATTATAATTGCATGTAAAGCATGCCAAAAATTTTCTGTATGCCACACATGAAATTACAAAAGTAAATAGCCAACAGAAAAGAAAGCAATGAGTGACGTTGTTCCTACATGTCCAATGAATTCAGGTTTCTCCAAGTTTCTAGCTAACTTTTTCAGAGTGTAAAGATCAGAAGATGAGAAAGTAGAACAGCCTAAACTTGCCTTGCTTTCCGAAAAAAAAAATGTCCTCACTTTTCAGGTTCTAACTCTAACTGGCTCTCACAAAGACACAAACACACCCACACAGTCACACACGTACGGCGCTGAGCGACTTCTTGGTCTCATTTCTCCACTTCACTTTATAATTCACACCCTCTTACCCTTCAGCGTACAAGACCATCACCTTGTTCACTTTTATTTCAAACTGCAGCCCTCGTACACGTTACAATTCGCCTCTCCCATTCTGCTGCTCTCAGCTGTCTCGCTGTATTACGCTGTGTTGTAGGACTGTCCTAACCCGGGGTGTCTTATCGTCTCTGCTTATAGTCTTTTCGTCAGTTTTCTACTAATTCTAGCCAATTTTCAGTTAGGTGCTATGAAAGCCTGATATAGTGTATGAGAGAAGAGAAGCTGGTGAAGGTTTGGGCTACAGTTTGTCCTTCTCCCTCACACTCCCCCACCCCCATCTTCCCCTATCTGGAAAATTCAATAGACTAACCTTAAGAATTTAATTGATGCTGCCAACGGGATTACAAAAGGGCCGGCCGGCACAGGCCGGGGACAGCTGATTAGCAGCAGGGGTAATTGTTAATTGATTGATGTATCTCCTTACCTCTCTCGCTCTATGGGTCTTTTAAAGAGTGTTTTGTTTGCCACAGTGGCAGCGCCAGTGCAGCCGAACATGGCATTACCATACATCTTGGCTTTTTTCCCCCTCCTCTTCCGTCTTTTAAAAACTACAGCCTCCTGGATATCTTTGTGTGCTGAGACAAAAGGCGGCTAAATATGGGTTTAAGGTCACTGATAAGTGCGTAAAGGGCAGTGATTCCCATTTGGAGCTGACAAAGGCAACTGACAACCTGCAGCTATGTATGGTAGGTATTGGAGCGCCGCTCCAAAATCTCTTTCCTGCTGTGTTTTATTTAGTGATCTGATTTTTTGCTAACCTATGCTTTCTATTTTCAGAAATTAGCTCAGCCAAGATAAAAGCCTGGTGATTCTAATGATTCTGAGGAGAAAAAAACAGGAGGTATGTAATAGCAAATAAGACAGAAAGAAACCAAGAGGAACACAGCGAGAGATTTGGATGTGTGTGAGCGTGAAGTGATGCTTTTGGGGTAACACAATCCTTCGCGGGTTCAGCAAACAGAAACAATCTGTCCATTATGCTGTCTTTTCTCTGACAACAAGGCTCTTTTTCATTCTGATCCCTCTCAGTGTGAAAACCCCGGGCTGTGACTGTCCGATCGGCGACTCCGAAAGCTTCCGCTGCAGCTATTTCTGCTCGCCCTTGTCCAAGCCAACACCAAAGCGACTGCCAAGCGTCCCCCCCCCCCCCCCCCCCCCCCCCCCAGCTTTGGCACCGCAACGGGCTGACCATCAAGCAATTACACGGGAACTTGGCAATCGGGAGGAAATCCAGTCATTAAAAGGGCTTAACACTGGCAGAGGGTCTCGTTGGTGGCGAGCCGAAGCGCCCGCTGCTCCCCGTGCTGAATGGGACCACTGGGTGTGGGGGGGACTTGTAAGGGGGGAGGTGGGGGTTTCATATACCAAAGATTTGGCAGGGACTGACTGGGTTTGTGTCATTGTGTACATGAACACGCATCTGTTCACAAACACACAGTCTCTGCATCTTAGGCCAGATGTTCTCATTCATAGAGCAGGCTTCCACAGCAGGATACTATGTCATTGCTTTAGGGTAAAAGCCTTGTACTTCTAAAATGTCAACTTTTCAGCAACTCTGAGAAGCAGCCTCAGTTTTAGCGTGATGACAGTGTGTTTTCCACGTTCCCTGATTGGCTTTGAAGCCGTTTCATAAGCCAGAGACTGTTAGAGACGTTTCTCAACCCACAGCAAAGCTTTTCAGCCGAGGTGAGAACATAAAAACTTGACAGAATTGCAGCTGTGAGGTTGTTGCACTACGACAGTGGTGATGTGAAGGCAAGCACAGCATCCATGACCAAGGTTACAGGCTATCGACTGCAGCAGACATAAACAGCATTGGATTAGAGGCACTGGTTGAAGTTTCAACACATTGATTTGGCTTTTCATCAAGGCTTCTGGACCAAAGGCAAGGCCAGCATACTGTGGTTTGGCACCAGACAAGCATGTTTGGTATGCATAGTATGGCGAATGTACAGTATTCAGTGAAATATTAATTAGTTAAACCAATAAAGCACTGCATATATATTTTTCACAAAGCTGATTTGCATATTATTTAGAGCCCTGACAGCTGTTCCTGCATATTGAAAATATATCCATCCATATTCTCTATCTTTTGTCCAATTGACAATATTGCAGCATTTCATCTCAAGCCAAATCTGGCAGCCATGGCTGCTTGCAGCCCAATTTATTTCCCACATTGCTAACAAGGAACATTAAACTTTCAGAAACTTTAGGCCTTCAGATAACAGAGGGAAATCAGTTGAGTTTACACAGCTGAATCTCATCCACCTTAATAATGAACTTGTTCTTTTTTAACACTGACAGCCACAAAAGTATGCATCCCCTGAATTTACAGCCAACGATTAAAATTTGTCAAATTATATGTTGATTAATATATGTTGGTTTATAATGACACATCTGGTTGACCTTAAAAGATAAGACGAGAAGTTTGTATTCTGTATGGTGCTTAATAAGATTCAAAGTTCAAAGAGGAAACAAGAAGCAATGCGAGAGTACAAACCTTCACCAGGCAGCTCAATGTCTTTTTATTTACTTTTAAGGGAATAATATTGTATTATGTTTACATTCATTTATTTTTCTTTAAATGCAGTAAGAGTCAGATAAGGTTAGCATGACAGATGTTTACTTTGATTACAAAAACTTTACGTAGGAGTAGGTATTAAGTAATTGTAACTAACTGGACATGAATAACTTGAGTTTATTATATAATATTATACTACAGTATATTTTTAAGTAGATAGGCAACTCATTCTTTTTCTCTTTACAGCACTTTCTTTGAAATAAAAAACAGATGCAGAATCCAGATGTGAAATTTAAAAGTGAGGTCAGAGGTCAAGCATGACACGATATATGGATGCAAACTATGACGTGACATTTAGAATCCACATAAACCAATGTGTCATTCACTAAATGTTGCAAATAATAATAACCAAAGGCAGTAGAATTTTAAGCATTCTTTTAAAAATAAGCTGCCAGCAGAAACAGTCGCAGTGAGAAACATGTATTTAAATGGCGCTATCGATCAATCAGTGAAATGTAGTATAATATTTTAAACCTTCATATGGGACATCACCCTTGTAAGAATCACAGTTTTTAAGTTATCGGACACTTTTTGACCAATAAATCATTAAGTTCACCTTGAAGACCTCTGTGGATGTGACCCAAATTTTAACAGATTGTTAACATGACCCCACTCTGCACCCCTACAAAGTTTTATTAGAATTCATTTAAAACTTTTTGAGCTATCGTGTTTATGGACAGAATGACGCATAACTTAAAAACTTAACATCCAAACTAAATTTAAACGTACACTGTAAATAAATATTACTAAGCAATTAAAAAACAAATTGAAAGTCTGGCTTACCAATACGCCGGTTTACATGCTTGTGCACTTCTGCACATAAAGCTTTAACAAGTATGTCTTAGTAATAAAAGGAAGCTCTGTAACGTGTTTTCTGTTAATATCAGTGGAAATGGAAATTTTGTCAATAGCTCATCATCAAAAGTCACAACCCTCTAAAGCAACTGTCAATGACTGCTCTGCGGACATGATTGTCCATCGCTCCGTGCCGAGGCCTTGGGAAGTGCACTCCACGTTGAACTGCCATTGAACTCCTCACAATTAGTTTCAATATTTTCTCTTTCTTTCCAGCAGAGGCTCTGAGCAGCGAGCTGAGCACATTTCAGATGAAGGTATCCCTTAGAGATATTTAAACTCCCTACGTGCCGGCGCTGCCTCCGGGAGTGTGGTTGGGATGGTTATTAATGCATTATTTACACATGCTTCCCGCTGTCTCCTATTGTGGCTTGGCTTGATTAAAAGGGATATTGCTAAGGAGGCACTTTTTGCACACTCTGATAGGAGAAAGAGAAGTTACTTTGTTATGAAGGACTTTTCTTTGTTCTTTTTGTTCTTTTTTTTTTAAGTACTGCAGGTTTTGTGGGCTCCTCAGATTAGACTAAAGAGGATCTGAAATGGACTCTTGTATTAGAAATGAGCACTTCCAGGTCTTAATAGAGATCTCTATAGCTCTCTATTTCAGAAAGAATCAATCTTCAAGATAGAAATCATACCTGAGGTAAGGCAAGATTCCCCTATTTCAGGTTAAAATGACATGACATGAAATAAACATGTATTTGGTTTGCTTGCGCCAGTTAGCCAAAAAACACCCTAAATAGAAAACTGATGTTAGCCCAAAGAACATAACTAGGTATTGGCTTCTTAAGAGTGACCTCTAACCTGAATATAAAGGAAGAACACACTTAATGTGAATTGATCCATTGTTTTGGGCCTATTTCTGGGCCTTAATACTCAGTGCTAGCTTGTTTTTCTGCAGCCAGAAGTGATCATGTTTAGACAAGATGGCGCTATGCTGTTGGCTAATGTTAGCTACCTTGGTTTACAAAGTGCATCTATAAACTGTATGGGCACGGATAGTTGCTAAAAAGAAAGCACTATAATTTCCTTTACCAGAACTAGAGCACATCCCAAAGGCGCTAATACCACAAACAAGTTGAAAAGGTCCAACTCTTCACTCATATTAGACAGCTATTAGCTTTACATAAAGAACGGAGGGATTTTTTCATTCCATATCAAGAGTTGATTGACAATATCTATAAATGTATTCAAACTGGGCATTTTAAAATATAAATATACCCTTACAGAAGGTGTTGCCCTATATCCTAAGCTGCCAAAGGCCTAATGCGTGTGGAATGTATGCTCTTCATCTATAATTATCTCGACGTTTCTAATAGGCCTTCAGTGTTTTACAGGCTTTCTTTAATTAGAACATTGCCTTCTAGTGTGATGACAAAGGATGAAACGAGGCCTCGTCGTCCCCCAATAATAATTCCCCAGCTAAATAAATAAAGTCCTCCTTATACTGGACGGTCATGGAGGACCATGTTTTAGTGGTATTCTAATTGAAATACATGATTCAGACAGCTTGTTTCTGCACTTACTCGCAATGAACCATATCTGATTCGTCATTAAGTAATTATGAATGCTAATGCAAATAAAGCACCTTTCAAACGGAGTTCTCCCTCTCGCTCTCCCCCCGCTGTATCTCTCCTTACAAGGAAATTAATCACTTGCTCCTCGACGGAGGCGAAGACGATGAAGCAAGGCAGCCAGCTGCGGGACGGTCACTTCACTCCCTTTCTGTCGAGATATGAAAGAGAGGAGAGACATTAATGTCTTGGGGATTCCACCAGGGAAAGTGAAAGGACTCTGAGGGAAAATGAGAGCACTACTCGTTTCTTTTTTTTTTTCTTTCCCCGTTCCTTGTTGCTTTAATAAAGCAAGGAAAGGAATGAGAGAGTGAGAAGGGGGGGAGAGTCACTTAGAAGTCGCCCATAAAGCACAAGCCGGAGCATTTTGCAGCAATTACAGACAGATTGGGGATTTAGATATTAGTGCCCGGTGGTCCATTAGCTGGTAATTTGCCTGTCTTTTTTCTCCACTCTCAGCAGAGGAGTGTTCATGCTAAGATCTCTACCACTCTAATCCTGTAAATAATAGCTGCATGGAAGCGAGAGGGGAGAGCAGGTCTCTGATCGCTGAGTGACACTGAAGATAGCTGAGTGGAAGGTTAGAAGGATGGGTTCGTGGCAAATGTGCACAGTTAAAAGTAGTATCTCCAGACATGAGCACAATGATAAAATAACTGTGACAACATGGGCTAATTGCTTGGAATAAGAAAGCTCGTGTTTCGGCATTCGCATTCTGCAGAAACTTCGTTGCCTTCAAGCACCGAATGCAAAGTTCTTCACTGTTTTCATTGACTGAAGAAGCTGAGCATGTTGGACGTGATTCCCACATTTGATTCAGCACGTGTTCTGATAAGAATCCCAGAAAACATCCTTTCAATATAGAGAAAATAGTCATATTAGACCACTCTGTAAAACCCGGAATCACTTTTACTTGCTAACTATCTGTTTGCACTCTTTCATTCTAGAGGAGGGATGTCAAATTCATTGGGACCAGTGAGACTTTCCTTTCAGTCACTGTAAAGAAGTTTAACCACATATTTAATCCCTGAGATATCTTAATGTAGAAAAAAAAAGTCATTTTAACAGTTTGTCTCAGTTTTTCTACGTGATAAAGAAATCCTGCCGTAGTAAATGAAAGAAATCTGTGAGCACGACTCTTTGGGCTTAAATTGGAAGGAATAAATGTGGTTGGTCATTGCCCATCCTTCACATTTTACAAAACTGTCCAGTGGCCCAGACTGGAGTCTTTGCCGGCCGATACTGGTCCCCAGGCCTTATGTTTGACACCCCTTTGAAACCATGGTGGAAGTTATGGATCTGTTGAGTTATGCATTTACTAATTACCAAAACATTTCTGGACACAAAGTCAATCCGTTCGTGCACCTCCACAAGCCTGACTTCTTTACTCTGCCTTGTTTACACAATGCCCACTGCGCTGCTCTGGCACTGAGCCGGGCATGTTGTCTAATAGCCACAGTTTGTACAAAGTGAATTCAATTATACAAAATATTTTGCGAAACTGTATCCAAGTTTTTGATGCCCTGCTGCTCTGTGGCACCAAGAACAGATCTGCCTGCTTTGATGGTGAGGATTAAAAGATGAAGATTTAGTTTCAGCAGTTCTCAAACAACAGCTAACTCTTTATGTTTAGTGTTGTAAAGAAATTTAGAATATTACCAGATATTTTTAACTCTGTTTAGTACAGGAATTACAGTACTGTGCAAAAATCTTGAGCCATCAATCATCTGTTTGTATTTTGTTTTCAAGGAGCCAGACACATGACTTTTATTTTTATTTTCATGAAAGGAGCAAGACTGTGTCCTGCAAAGAAACAACTGTATTATGCTGCTAACACAACTTTGGCTCTTTTGCAAGCATCTGCACAGACAGCGTGCTAACACGGCTCTAATGAAGAGCCCAGACAGACGTTAAAGCTGAGCGAATGCCGACCCCATCTCAGCAGCTATGGCTGCTGAGCTTCAACAGGTAACAACCCCAGTGATGAGCAGTCAGGCTTGTAGCAGTGAAGTGTGGAAACCACTTTGAAGTCTTTTTGGGCTGGTTTTCAACTACTTTGTGCTGTTGGATTTTTATTAATATTTAAACATGAAAGATCGTATGTGTGTCCTCACTAGGACAGCGATTTTTGTTCATGTGTGGGACTGTTTACAATATGGACTTGTAATTAAGTCACAATGCATTTCAGGTTAAAAGCAATGTAACGAGTCGTGTCACAAATTCCTTATTTTAGTGGCTAGTGATGTTATTAATTGCTTTTAGGAAAATTAATGAGTAATGTGTGATATATACTTTATTTTTTTAGTAAAAACTGATGAAAAGTGATGAAATTATCAAAGTATCGTTAGATTTTGATCCAACACACAATACCATCTGGAAAGCATGTGATTCATTTTCCAGCATGACAATGATCCCACACACACTGCCCAATGCAGTAAAATCATACCTGGATAGAAAAACATAAAGTGGAACACTATCAGTCATGGATTGGCCTCCACAGAGCCTGGACCTCAACATCCTTGAACATTATTGTCTCTTATTTTTTGTGACATAAAAGCAATTTACATTTTTCTTGACAAAGCAAAGTGTGCCTTTTGTTGTTTATATTTTTTTTATCCGATTCCTGAGGTCTGTTACTGCTGCTAAGACCAATTTTTCTTGACTTTATTGCAGTGTACACCAATTTAGCCCATTTCCACAGCATAGGTCAAGCACACATAATTAAACTCATTTCTCAAATTAATTTAAAGTGCAATAGTTCCCAAAAGAACTGCAGTTACAATAAGAGCATAAATGAATACTCAAAGAAATATTACACAGCCATTATGAAGAGATCCAAAAAGAGTCTCGATGTAAATCGCTACCATAGAACAACCGTAATTGGCTTGTCCACAAAGCTTGTTATGAGCCGCTGTGGGCAGTGTATTGAAAGGGGATGGTAGGTAGTCCCTGTGGCCTGGCCCTGGGATGCTCAAGCTTGGGGTGACATTAATCACGGTCCCCACTTTATCGATTGCCTTGATAATGGTTCCGCTTATCACCTCACTGGTTTCTAAAGGGGCAAAAGCCAGAACTATTCAGGGACATCCTCGCTATTTTTCTATTTTTTTTTCTCTTCCTGTTTTGCTTATTAAGATTAGTGCATTCAGGATTATTGTCATCAATGTCGTCATCATTAGTGCTACAGAGTCCAATTCATATTATAAACAAATTAATAAAACCCAAGAGCACAGTGGACACTTATTAAAAAACATTTTTCCCGTGTTTACATACTGGATCTGTTGCGTTAGGTGCTTACTATATCAGCAGTGGCATAAAGAGTACCCATCCATCTTTCACGTCTCCTCCTCTTTTCTCACCTCTAATCTGTGCTCTCTCATCTCTCTTTGCAAGAGGAAGAAGGTTAGCCGAAATCTCCACAGATCAATTAGGAAAAGGGACCTGCCCTTCAGAGCGAGGGAGGGGCAGGGAGAAGGAGTAAATGACGAGAGTACGAGTGAGGCAGAGGAGCAGGAGAGGTCACAAAGGGAGGGAAGAGGAGGGGCAAAGGGAGGGAGAAGAGAACGGAGAAGATGAGGGTTGCAGGACTGGAATGGGTGAAGGGAGAAGAGGAAGGCGTGACATATGAATATCAGCACAGCACCCCGCAGTGGCGCCAACTCGCCAATCTCACTAATAAGTCAGCCACTAGTTGGCCACTTTCCTGGTCTCCCCTCGGCTCTGTGCCCTAATAGGCCGTCTCTATGGGATGAGAGGCATCCACGCTATTAGTATCTGTCAATCTGGCTGAAAGAGCCGAACTCTGGGGACCTTCTGGATCAGTGGCCCTCTTGGGGGGACTTGGCATCCCTTCTTAAGCCACAGGAGGGATGGCCCCTAGAAGCTGTAAAACCTAAAACTCTAATCTTGGAGGATCTGGGGTTCAAGACGTAGAGAAGAGAAGAAGCAAGGCAAGAAAGGATGGAGGCTGGCGAGGATACTGACAAGAATGCTCCTAATGAACCTCTGCTGATTCCTTTCAACAACAAACACACTGAAAAGAAAAAGCCTGTGCATCTTTTCTAATTCAAAGGATTCAAATGTTTCAAAATTTGGGAACTTGAATCCAGTGTGTGGGTAATACACATAATATAGGTGAAGTCAGGTTTACAGATAAATTAAATACTGATGTTAAAATTTCCCCATAAAAAGCTTCTTAGCTGAATTTGGACTGATGGTGGACAAAACTCCAGATCAAAGAATAAAAGCCCATCCGAGACATCTGGAATTCTACTTCATGTGAAAAAATCCCATTTGAATTTTGGAATTTATGCACATGTAAAATTACAGGTGAAACTGATCTTTGCACGTGTGATTTCTGAGAAGTCTCAAGGGAAATGAAAACCATACTTTTTATGAAACCCATTTTCTTACCAGGGCGTCAAATACTGCTGCTCTGTCAGACACTGCTGGAGTCACGGGGATATGCACAAAGTGTCCTTTGGCGCTGGTACAGTGACATGATCTGGGATCATAATGTCGCTCTTTTAAAAAGCAAGAAAGTCTAAATTGGGAGGCTGAAGAGGTGCTGGTCACAGGTTTAGGCACTAAAAGCTACTCGAATCGGGTCAGGACAAGATCATATTTTAGGTTAAATTCACTCCTTCAAAAACTTAACCTTAACATTTTCACCAAGGAGCTGAATACAGCTGTTCTTCCTGATTGTGCTGGTGGCGATTACTGTGGTTGGAAAAAGACTTCCAGTCTTATAGAAGTCTGACTCAAATAAACAGTGAAATGTTAAATTAATTAAACTGTTATAATTTCAGGACCATGGACAGCGTGCAAGGTTTTAAACTGTTTTTAATGGCGGATCTACACAAATTCAGGTATTTCAATAGATCACAGATAAAAGCACACAGATAATTAAGGCAACTAAATTCTTTTAGTTAACTAAATATTTTATAGTGGACTACATCTAAAGTTTTCAGAAGAAACAGAGAGTTAGTTGTGCTATTTCGTGTACGTGTCTCACCTTGCTGCACAATTTGCACTTCCAAACTTTTGTTGTCTTTCTACACAACTTAATTAATTCTGATTGGATCTCATCTCCCAGGAATATTTTAATCTCTTTTTTTCTTCCTTAACGAAGTCATCACTAAATTTAATCATAGTTTGTGTCCTTGCGCATTAGTTTTTAATTACTTATCATCTTTTTATTGAAAGAAAAAACAGGAAAACTATGAAGAGTTGAAATGAAACTGCATTTTTTTTAAGACTAAACAAATCCGGCAAAGAAAAATTGTAGTGTTACTCTTAAAACCACCAGTTGCTGTTACAGATAAAAAGTTTTTTCAGTCGGGTATTTTAATAATTCATTTCTTTCTTTCTTTTTTCTTTTTTTTTTTGTGTCCCGTTTGGATCTTTAGCCATCAGAATTGTTGTCTTAAGGCCAAGAAAGATGCCAAGCGGATTTATTTTACCAAGTGGATCATCATGGCCTTGCCATATTGGTCCATTTGATTGACCTTTATTATAATTATGTATTTATTTTATTTTCAGTTGCTACAAACGGGACAGACATGACTGGGGGATAGGACAGGGAGAAAGAATTAAAGAAAGAGAGGGAGAGAAAGAAAACCAAAGGGGAGAAGAGACGGTGAGAAGGGGGGGAAAAGAGAGGAAAAAAAAAAACAGAAAAAAAACAAAACACCTGGATCACCTGTATGGAGAAAAAAAACAGAAGAGAAAGCAAACAACAAAGAGCAACATAATAAAAAAACAGCACCATCACAATAAACTAGCTAGCAGTAAATACTAGATAATAAACGATATTGTGCAGCACGCAAGATAGACAGCGCACAATGTGCTTTGAGGCAGCAGCCAAGAAAGGTGTAGTCCGCGTCTGTGAATACCCGTGTGTACACCTGTGTGCACACCTGTGTGCATACCTGTGTGGATCAGCATGCTTGTATTCCAAAGGTTTCTCCATGTAACGATCTGCTAGGGAGTGTGGGGAGCCATTGCCCCGTCCACCAGGGTATGAAGCAGGTATGGAGGAAATCCAGGTCCCAGATATCCAGAGGCCCCAGAGTACAAGGACCCGAGGAGGACCACCAAAGGGGGGGGAACCGTGCCAGCCTCCTGGGAAGAGCTGAGTAGAGCCTCAAAGGAGAGGTCACCCCGCAGCTACGGAGTAGAGGCCAGAGGGGGTTGCAGTGGCGTGCCCGCGGGCTCTGCCGGCAGCCAGCTGTGCCAGAGAGGACCGAGCTTGAGGCCCAGAGGCCAGAGGCCTGAGGGCATCCCACCCCCCGGAAGGAGCCCAGCCGGGCCACAGGCGCCCGGCCCCGCCAATCGGCCACCAGGAGTGAGCCGAGCCGGTACATACATGAGCGCCCAGCCCCAGACGACAAGGACCACCAACACACCAACGTTTGAGGGCATCAGCCACCGGCAGGGAGTGTGGTGAGGGGAGATAGGCCTCCATACTTTAGAGGGCCTGAGATGTACCCTGAGAGGTTGAGTCTAAGACCCAACCTGACATATAGACACAGACGAACAGGCACACGTGGACACAGACGTGCATTCCCACCCCATATGCACAACCAAATACTCGGCACTCACCCAACGTGTAGACAGACACAAATAGACACTGCACAGACAGTCGCACTCCCCAAACATACTCTATATCCCAGGTCCAGGTACCCCCGCCCTCAGAGGGGCAAGCCGCACCTAGACCCAGGAGATGTAACCCTTCTCTCTGGGGTGGAGGCAAGCGGACCACCTCCTTATCTGCAGTAGCAGGGAGGCCCCGCATCCCAGACCCCAGTCTGACGGCCAGCACCTTCTCCCAACCCCCCAGCCCTGACGGCTAACAGAACCGGGGTGAGTGAAGACCTCAAACCTCCCTACGCCCGCTCATATGTAGTGTTGCTGTGTGCTGTTCTAAAGTGCATTTAAAACTCAGGAGAGCATGGTACTAGCTTCCTCTGAGAGAGCAGCACGGCTCTTCCCGAAAACCCTTAGTGTCTAAATGCATTTAAAATTGAGGGTAGGGTACCAGCGCCAGAGGTGGGTTGGAGTACACCGACCATCCTCTGGATGCTGTAAAACGTGCCCACCCCCAAGGCCCTATATGTATGTGTTATGTGAGAGTGTGAGTAATGTGGATGTCTAGGTTGCAGAATAAAATTCAGGCACAGGCGGCCAGAAGGGGACAGAGGGGGAGTGCCTCCCCTGCACCCTGGTGACATACCTGCACCCCAAGCCCTGCGTGTGTGGGTGGGTGTGGTAGAGCGGGAATAGGGAGGCAGCTGAGGATGGGGACGGAAGAAAGGGAGGGGCAAGCGGCCCCTCCCTGGGGCCAGCTCCCCCGCTGACCCCAGTAGGCACCCCCACACTCTGGAACTCACCAGGGCAAGGGGGCCCAGGCCCATCCGGACCGGGGCCCGCAGCTGCAGCACCGCCCAGCCCCACAGAGTCCGGGGCAGCCCACCCGACTCCACCCCAGAGAAAACTGCACCCACCCGACTCCACCCCAGAGAAAACTGCACCCACCCCATCATCCAATCAACTCCCAAACTACACAAGACAATAGACGCCCAGGTTGAGTTCATTCTCCACCTCTCCTATATCTCTCCCCCCACCTGCAGAGTGAGCTCCTGTAGTGAGGAGACCACCTGCAAAGATATAACAACCTCCCCACCAGTTAGAGAGCCCCCTAGTAGGGCCGATGCATCAGAGGTCCCCTGCACTGGGGCTGAGCCCCCCTGCACCCACCCGCCCACTGCTCCGGCGACACAACAGCCAGGACCCAAGCCCCCAAGGCCCGGCCAGCACCCCAGACCGGGGGGCGGAGCACCCCCAGACCCCCAAGCCTCCACGCCCGTCCCGGACCCTCCCAGGGGCATCCAGGCTACCAGGCCAGTAACCAACGTCCGCCAGCACAGACCCTCCCCCATCTCCGCTGTATGCAGCCACAAGGAAAACACCATCCAAGAGCCCCAGAGCTCCTAACCAGGTCATGGCCACATCCCCCAGGTTAGTCCCTCTAGGGAAACGTCCCTAGGGATAAAAAACGCTACAGCTAGTGTCGAAATATCATCGCATACATTCCTGCACTGGTGTCAGTTACTAAAGCCTGTTTCCATCATACCAACTGTGTCTGCCAGACTGCAAAGCTAGGCCTACATTTAACGTACACGTGTTTTCGCTGGTATTAAACTACTTGTAGCTGAACACCACCTTAGTTTGCGAACTTGGGCCAAATTGCACGGCTATTGAAATGAAATGACTCTGCCTCTGTCTGGAAAACAACTTTTGTAAATCAAACGTAAAACTGACCATTATCTGTACTATAAAACCACACATTTATTATGTCTGTGAAGGTTCTCAGTCACACATTTATTAGCTAACAAGCTGCCAATCACAAGTCATTAGCTAATGAGAGTGTGGTTTCACAGTCAGACCCACTGATCCTCATTGAGGGAAAATGTTTCTCTCTAAGCTTCAGAAACCAGTAACTGACACAGTGGTAGCTACATCCATCTTTTAAATGTCTTTGGTTGCTGTTTAGCATTGTCACCTTTAAATGATATTGGTTGCCAGGAGATAATGGCCCTGGGTGAATTAATCCCTGAGTCTGTCATTAGACCAGGGGTGGGCAATAATTGCCCCAAGGGGCCACATGAGAACCTGTGACTGTTCTAAGGGGGGGGGGGGGGGGGGGGGGGGGGCACCAATAAGTGTAACTCTGCTCACAGTTAATTTAATCTCTTTATAAACTGTTACTGCTAAAAGTAGATGCTACAGTTAGCCCTAACTGTGGCCCTAATTGATCACCCCTGCACTAGACCATGGTTTGTAGGCTTTACTCACTGATTTGTACTCACTTGTTGGTTCAGGCCCCAAAAATTACTTGGCTATGTTTAGTAAAAGATCACAGCTTGGGTCAAATCACAGCATTAACCAATGAGTTCTCACATCTGGGTGTTAAATACTGCTGTTTAGTGAAATAGAGGTGGTGTCTCTACATTGGTGTTTTGTAGAAAGTTTAAAGGGTCATGGTAGCAGATGTTCTAAGTTTATCAGCCAGGAGAATGTGTTTTATTTGGGATGTTGATGTTTTGCACTTTGCTTCACTTGGTTTTTGTCACTAATGACTCTCAGTTTGGTTAGGTTAAAACACCCCCGACTAAAAGTTAAACCTGCAAACTGAAAAATTTGTGGTTACAGCTACACATTACAGTACATTCAAATGCAGTGGGTCCTCATGTCCATCGGTGAGAAGCTGTTTCATTTTTCCCCAAAGGGAGAGAGAATGTTCTCATCTCTGTTGGTTTGTCTGTCTGTTTGTCAGCAGTCTAGCATTCAGTTTTCAAGATATCACTTTTAAATTTTGTGTGATGGTAGAAACCAATAACAGCTGGAGCTGATTTCATTTTGGTGAAAAATTGGTCATTGTCACACCAAATGTGGAAATCAGTAAAACGTTATATTGCCCACAGTTTTTTTTATGGATGTTCTACTAACTTCACAACAATATGCAAGGTCTTGGAGGACACGGGTACCTTCACTGGGTGACCTTGACCTTCATTGTTGGCGCCCAAGGTCAAAGCTGACCTTGAAATTATTTTTTCAAGAAACCATATTGAGTAACATATCATATGAAAGCGCATGGAGAGAGCTGTACCACACACTTTTTTTTTTTCCAGTATGTCAGTTTTTCAATTGCAAGTAAAATAAAAAGAAGCATTATTTCTGTCCCACCCACACAGTTTAATAGATATGATCTCCGTGGTTTAACCATTTTTAGAGTATTTTCCCCTTTGTGAGCAGTGATTGCTTTCATTTCCACCGCACACTCTGCCTGTGTCTGTTAAGATATAGATGATGATGTTTCATTTCAAACAATATTCAGGAATATTTCTGCCCCAAGATAAATAATCTGTGATTTAATTTTTTTCAATATGCACTCTAATGTTGCTGCAGATTTGTTCAAATATGTTCTCCTCTCCTCAGGCAAAGTGTGGATGACACCAGACAGTTTTCATATATGAATAGAGTGGCATTAAGTTAGGGATAATCATGTTCTGCCGCTAATTTAAGGTAATGACAGTATGAGTATGTGAGTGCATACTGTCTCCATCACTTTCTCCCCCCACAGCCCTCCCTCATGCATCGGTAATGAGGCGTAGGCTTATTGACTGAGGGTGGAGATATGATTATCTCTCCTCTATGCCTTTGCCTCCCTCTTCCACATTCTCTTACTCTCTCCAGTCCCCGGCCATTCATCAGAGGCGGATAAGGCATGTTTGTTGCATGTATATTGATTTGTGCTGATTGTAAAAAAAAAGAAGCAGGGAGACTCATCAAAGATGGAGGCACAGGCAGAGAGAGCCTACTGGGGGCCCGGTGGTGTCTCTGCAGGCCTGCATGCTCTCCAGCTTAGCTGATTCAGTGGGACTTCCTCTAACATGAAGGATCAGCTCTCAGAAGATTTGGAATAATATCCTATAAAGTGGTTGTTTTTTTCTCTCCAAGGTTGCTGCAATTTTCAGCTTTCACATTTAAGGAGCTGGTGCAAAGTGGAGAAGCAAGTTTCACCATTTGTTTCAGTGTCGCTATGCTCCAAAACTGACTTTACCCCAAAGCTCAAAAACTTTTCAAAACCATTGTTCTTCAGAAAGCTGTAGTTCTTCATAACGTCTTTATTTTAGAAGCTATCAGGCTCATGTCACTTTCAAACAAGAATCGGGGTTGAAAATTTCTGTTAAAGGAAGTGAAAGATTGACACTGGCTCCAGAACCAGGCCAGTGCTCATACCCTGCCATGTTAAAATGTCCAACTTTACAGGTTAAATGAACATAATTCCAGCATGTTTTGTTAACAGGTGTCCTGACACAAGCAAATGTTGTCACTTCTGATATGCTTTACTTTCATTGCCTAGAGTCGCTGAACTGTTGTTGGTCTTTTGGAGCATTTGGGCTATTATTGATTTTTATCTCTCTCCATGCTCAGATGCCTCCATATATAGATGAACTACTGTAGCTACATATAACGTCTAGATCTCTGACCTCCACTGAACAAAGCAGGTTGGCTGTATCTTGATCCAGTTTAAAGACAAATGGTGACTGTGCTTTTGAGGTTGGTTGGTTGGTTGCCAAATGGTCACCAACCAGTCTTTAGGCTTCTTTGACTGAGCCCAAACCAGCTTGATCGCCTCATTAAAACCTCATTCCCAGGCTCTTGGAACCATGCTAGGCTCCAGTTGCCTCGCTAACCTTCTAAAGTATTTACTACCGGGTCATATGTCAAGATTATAAGAAGAGTTTTGGTTTTTCAATTTGTGGTCTAGGTGCTATTATGTGTACTTTGTTGGAGCAAGCACTGGTGAAATGCAGGAAAACCATTGTGAATTTTTTTTTTATGTTATTTGTATTAATCAAGAAGAGCAGAAACAGAAAAATCAGGAGCTCTGAATTATTTGTCATTGTGAAAATTAAAGCCAAGCAGGGTTACATTAGATTACTGCTGAGAATGAAAGCAGGCTGTATTTTCAGGTTATACGCTGTTTGCTGACAGTGGTATGCACATCTCAATGAGGGTAAAAACATAGTAATATAAAGAGCACAGGTCCAAAAAAGTCAAGAATGGGAGAGTCTTACCAAACTGATGCTGTTCGCTCAGCAGGAAGATCCCACTCAGCAAGTTGTGACCTCTTTCTGCTAATCCAAAGAAAATCTATAGTTGGTAGCAAAAAAAAACAAACATTAGAAAAGAAAAAGAGAATTTAGCATCTTACATTAGCATTGCACTTCATGGTTGTAGTGCTTGTGAGAAGCCAGCCTACACAGCCAAACTGACTTGCGTAGGTGTAGTTAGGATAACAGGAACACATGTACACACCTGCCAACATTTAGGTTTGAGAGTATGGGAGGTTTTCCAAACTGACTGTCGCTGCCTAACCAAAAGATGTCGGGAGATCTGTGAAGTTAGTGAATTGTTTTTAACTGTGTTAAAAAACACATGTGAAGTGATTTTGGTGACACCCCATTGTGTAGACTGAATAAGTAGTAGTACTGAAGTATCTTTGTTTTTGTTTCAGGGTTGCACTTTGTAGACGGTCCCTGTTGCTTTGAAAAACCTGAGGTTTGCTCTTTTTTGATGGAATTTTAAAGTTTCATTTTATTATCTACTTTGATATGGTTGAAAAGAAGTGCTGTTTGTGTGTTTTTTTTTTTTTTTTTTACAATGGCTCACTTATGAGTTATTGATTAAAGAAGGTTGATCAATAAATATCTTTCCAACTTTAGTCTGGATTAGTTGCACATTAGTTTCATATTTTTTAACTCTTGACTTTAGACCATAGAAATAAATGGGAACAAAGTGGTGAAGCAACAACGAGGCTAAGGGAGTATGTTTTCGTGTTCTAACTGTGTCTGCTTTGGTTCTCCGGGTACTTAGGCTTCCTTCCACAGACATGTATTTAGTTGATTGGTTGTACTGGGTTGTTGTCCATACATGTGAATGTGAGTGTAACCTACTAACAGGCTGCCGGACAGTCCATGTATCCTGCCTATTGCCCTGTGGTAAATGAGATAGGCTCCATGATGGAAGAGAATGGATGGGTGGATAATATGTGTGCCTGTGCAGGGATTTGTTGGTTATACATGAATTACACTGTAGGCTGCCAGGTTGTGGTCACATGTGGGGCTAAAATATATGTAGTGGGCTGTCTGAAGATGGTATTTCATAGAAGATCTTGAAACTTGGCTGATGTTAAACACACAGAGGCATGCACAGTACTGTGCACAAGTTTCAGATACTGTTAATCTAATGTAGATCGTTTTTTAGGTTTTAACAACACACTGTACATCATATTGAGATATACCAACTTTACAGTTAATAGCTTTTTGGGAATCCCCCTGTTGGTGCAAAAATACTATTGTTTGTCTGTCAAACTGTGTTATCTTCGGCATTTTTCATAGATTCAACTAAAGAAATGGAAACAAATTATGTGTTTTTGTGACAGACTGCTAGTAACAAAGAGCCTAAAGTAACAATTTAAAATAGGTTCTTTGCTAAGTTATCTGTTATATGTAGACACAACACCGGTTCATCCTTTGAGTTAAGAGACTTTTTTTATGTTTCAGTGGGTTCATTCATAGGTCAGAGTTAAGTTGGTTGACAAACAACAACATTCCTCTGACAATGGTCAGGTACAAGGACAGGAAAACGAGTGAAAAAGCAGCCAGTGTCCAAAGAAACCATTTGAAAGACCCTCAGACAGTCTGGGGAACTATTGTTCATGAGCACTTTAAAAATGACAACAAAGGCAGGCTCCTTGGAAGCAAAATTTAAAGGTGTGAGGAGCGGCTGAAGAATTTATGCAAATGTAAATTTGTGCAAAGGATGGAGGAAACATCAAAACAGGAGAACATGGGTAGATGGAACAATGGGAGTGTTGTGTTGGCAGGCTTGCAAATGCACAAAGTTTCCAACATCTTGATGTTTCAGTTTGACAAAAGCCAGAAACTACTGATGATTATCCCTATAAAAAGCCCCACTTCACTGGATCTTCTGCGCAGCGCACCATCTGTATTGTCGGGCTTTTTCTGAACCTTTCCACGCCGAATGGCAGGCTACCACTTGGCATAATATGCAGCTCACTGTAGTCCTGTAATGCATGCTTCATCTTATCAATCTGACCCAATAACCCCCAACCTGAGAGGAATCACAGCACTCGAAAACTATCAACGCATCCTCTAGAAGTGCATTTGTTGCTCGTATTGTGGCTATATGAAGAGTTGGGGCACTTCCACTCGGGCTAATGAGTTTGCTGGCAGCGTCGCTCTCTGTCTAATGACATCATTGACACTGATGCTACATATTGTGTCACGGGCCTCTGGCAATCGCTCAGCAGCTGATGTCCTCACTTTGCCACCGGGGGCACGCCTGCCTGGCACCAGTGGAGTGACGGTTTTGGCAGGGCCGGCGGAGTAACCCCACTGCTACTGTGGCACAGTTTGCAGGACACATCAATTTGTCCCCCGCTATTGTGAGAGACGATCTTCCTGGCGCCGATCCAGAGCTCGCCGCCTCGGCCTCATCTGCATATCTTTGTTATCCGGTGCTGGTTCTGAGGGAGAGAAAAGGTAGAGAGAGAGAGGAAGAAGACAGACAGAGAGATGACGTGTTGTGTGCCTCGCCATCTGGGCTCTGTTTCTTCAACGGCCACAAATTAAAACTCAAACCTGTATGAAGAGGATGAGGCAGAGGAGGAGGAGAGGTGGTGCTGGTGATGGGATAGAATTGTCAAAAGGCAACAATACTTCTAATCTCTTTCTCCCTCTGTGCATTTTCAAAAGATGGAGGGGAGAAGGAGGGGGGGAAGAAAGCTGCTTTAATAATTAGAGGGGTAGAAAGCTCAAACAGATGAAACAATGTCCCCCTCCTTTCTTCCCTCTCCCTATCGTCTGTAATGACTCGCGCGTTGATGGAGAGGGCTCTTTGAGGATGACATTCAAATGCTGACATTTGAATTATGTCTGTTTATCAGAGGGAGAATGGCCCGCCCGCTTTTGTTGTGCCTCCTTCGGCGCACAGATTCGCCAGTTGCAGGTACTCAAGCCGGCGGGTTCATTTTAATCACGCGAGCACGAACGTAGCGCACACCTCGAGTATTGGCTGACAGAAATCCTGAAGGGGGCAATTTTAGATGGTTTGGTAAAAGTGCGGGAGAATAGGGGGACAGGCTACACACACAAAAAAGAAAAAACTTTAATGGGTTTTATTTCAAGCGTTTACAGCAGAAGAGCCATCAAATTGTAACAACCAACATAAAATCACTCATCGTCACTAATCCCCGCCTGGATTGCCGGTTTATCTGCACGGCTTATTTCCTCACGAGGACGAGCGCGGACGCCGTTTTGCGGCCACAAAAATGTTGAATCCCATCGCAATCCATGTTAACCTTCAGGAAGCATCATGCACTTAAGGGGAGATAAAAATTTGCATGGGGAAGATTTATTGTCTATCACTAAATGGGCTGCAATGCAAAACAAAGGCCACTCCACAGCGGCGGTGTGGTCCCTCCTCGGATGCTTGTCAAAGTTGGGATCTAAAATCGGGGACGATCCATCACGTTGACACATGAAAAATTATGGAATTCACCCCGAGGAAATGTATTCACGGGACACGGGTGCAAATGGCTGTTTAACAAAGGCAGTAAACGCAGGTCTGCAAGGTGTGCAAAACCAAGAGAGGAGAGGGGAAAGGAAACTACAGCCTCTGATTATCAAGCTCACTATCTGAGGGCTGTTTCACTGCTCTACACCCCCCTCCCCCACATATTACATATCGCAAGTGAAAAATTTAAACATGCATATATATTGAAATGAACAGCCTGCTTTGATAGTGGAGAGTAGCTCTGCTGGGAGAGAAGAAGAAGAAGAAGAAGAAGAAGAAGAAGAGGGCAATTATCTGCATTTTTCCATTAAATATGAGATGAGACTTTTAATGTTCTGTCAATGTAAAATATACAAGTGAGCTCATGTAGCATGAGTTATCATTTGTATTATAGCTGGTGTTAACATATATGGATATTTAATTGGGAACAGGCAAATGTTGTTGTGTCAGTATGTGCAACGTAAGGCTTTCACTTTTTGAGCTCGATTTTATGCTTCACTCCTTCACCTGTGTCATAAAGTACCGAGCCCTCCAGCCCCCACCCTCCCCTAGCTTCCCTGTCTTCCCCTAAAGGCCATATAAAAAGTGGATGCAGTGCATGTTTAACATTTTAGTCGCAGCCACCTTGATTTTTTGGGGAGTAAGGATCAATGCATATGTATATGTATGTTAGCTAAGGCTAGAGACCCATTGGCAACCCCCTTGATCTCTTGGATAGGGGAAAATATCTCTGACTGGCCAAGCAGATGCTGAGGTTTCTGGCTGGTTGCAGGTGAAATCCATCATGAAGAGTCTACTGGACTAAAATCTGCAAAGGAAATAATTTCTATTTTAGCACATAAACATAAACATCGACAAAGACACAGACCGTGGATTTGTACAAAAGGAACTGGCTGGTAATGGACAGATGTGAGGTTATCAATGGTTACACCCTCGCACAATAAAGAGGATTATGTTGTCTCATAAGACAGCTGACCAATCTGTTTCACTACCTCATTAAATCTAAACAAGATATATTGTCGAGGGTACAGTAACTGTGACCGTTTGTCTTGAAACAACAACGGTAATCTCAACATTTCAGCTTTTTTCTCAAAATGATCAACTATGTAGTTTTTTCTTAACGTGCCCCTAACATTCCATCGTAAAAATTCTCCTTATTATTGCTCTGGTTGGAAAACAGATTGCTACAGTTACCAACAAGATTCAAGGATGCCGACTTGTTTACAAACACTTGTCAACGACTCGCTAACAGATAGTGAAACTTAAAGAAGTGTGACTGATCTGGAAATAAAAAGGTAAAATGTTGCATGTTTGGTAAGACAGGTTTCAAAAGGTCCAGCTTTTACTTTGAAGCTAATGAGTGTCTGATTCCAGTTTGTGTTATAGCTTCACGACCACTTAGCAAGTAGTTGGCGAGTGTTTGCAAACAAGTCAGCATCCACTATGCAAACTGACAGTGGCAACTTGTTTCTGACCAGAGTCACAAAGTCACCATCACAATGCAGCATCATATACGTCTTCGCAAAAAATCCAATGCCAGCAGCCTCTAGCAACCACTGACCACTTGTTTGGGGAATACAATTTTTTTTCCTTGTAATCGGTGCTCACAGTCTTATGGTCTGTGTAAATGGGGCTTACAAACAGATTTCACAGCAACTGCTAGCCACTGTTTAGGGAATAACAACCGTTGGTAGCCAAAAGCCACCAATTGGCCTCTGTGAGGTCTTAGTTAGTAAGTGACATCTATATTCTGCATGAGTTCATAATAAAGCTGTATACATTCTAATTCATGTTACCATTCACACTGTAAAAGAAAGACGTGAAACCTCGCATTGATTTATGAGGCATTTTGAAGTTTCGCATATTAACAATTTGTTTGCTGCCATGTTGGATTTTTGGTGCTGCAAGTGACCTTATAAGCCAGCATACTCCTAGTGCCGGTCAACAGCCTGGATAAATGGGGAGGGTTGTGGCATAAAATCTTGGCAAATCAGTCATGTGGATCATCAAAAATCTGACTTCCATATTGAAGGAAGCTGCAATGCAACAATTAAGGTTAATTTGAGGTTAACAATGACCGTCTCCATGTGCTGGTGGAAGCTGTTGCTATTCAGAAGCAAACAAGAGAAAAGGAAAGGTAGGAGTGTAGATGTGAGAGCAGGAACTTTAAATTGAGGTAGTATGAGTGTTAAAGGGAGGGAAATCCCTGATTTGAGGACGAAAAGGAAGGTAGATATATTCATGGATGAATGGAAGAAGGACATGAAGAGGGTTGGTGTGCTTTTTTTATATTATAACATGTCAATAATCTGATATATTGGTTTTCAGTGTCCCACTTGTGTAAATGACCTGCACTGCCTGCTATTATGACTTAACATTAGGAATATCTAGGACCCTATCCTAGATAAACCTGATGACATCTCTATGACATTTAAATGTAAAATCGTTGGAATGTACCTTTACTTTAAAACGAAAGTCGGATGAGAGCTAGATTTCTACATTTCAGTATACTGTGTTACTTATTTCTTGCATCTGCATAAGCAGTATGTTTTGTTTATAAGCCTGTGCAAGCAAACTGTATGTATCATCATAAAACAGTTGAAAAAACAAACACTGAATACACATTATGTCCCTGCATTGTGTTTTCAACCCCTGCACTGATTACAGTACAGTCTCATCATTCACCACGACATCCTGGATGCAAATCCCTCCCCCTGCCTGTGGATGAGCTGTATGATCACCATATCGGCATGTGAAAATAATATAGATTAGTAACGTGAGAGGGAGACCGAGTGGAAAATGAGATGATTGCTAAAGTATGTTCTAGCTGATAAAGTGAAATTGCATTTGTCTAAGTGCTTGCAGGAGCCGGTCCATGTGACGACTAGAAGTGGAAATGTCTTAAGGTGGAAGTTGAACAATCAGGGGGTATCGTTTTTGTAAGTACAGACTTTTTCACAGCTGTTCTCTCATTATGGACTGGATTTACCACCTTTTTTTTTTGTTGGTTATATTTTTTGTTTCTCCACCTTTAGCTGTTTGCACTTTTATTCCCCTGCTAAAGTGAGAAGGTCAGGCCTTTTGTGTGCCTGCCTCCTCTCTGGGGTGAAGAATTTACCATGTTTCCCAGCAGATCGGAAGACCCAGCATGCATTGAGTGCCGCCTCATGTTCAGGTCTTTCAGGACAGTGGGGGAGCTTTGCTTACCGGCATAGAGCAGGGCAATGGCTAAAGAACACTCACAATGTATTTACAGTTCAGCCGGGATGTCAGTCACAGAGGTGAGGTTAGAGTTTTTGCAAGGTAAAGGTGGTAATAAAGACTAAAAATGGCAATCTATTGAGTCTACTCACAAAATTGGACTGCTTTTGAGAGATGATAGATAAACCTGACAGATATCAGTGTTCATTAATTACCAAAAACACACATTGTGGTTTATTTCAATGACACACACACACACACACACACACACACACACACACACACACACACACAAACACACGGCGTAAATACCTGCTAGAACACCACTGGGATGTAATGCGTATATTTCCTCAGGTATGAGCAGCATTTAATAAAAACGACACTGTAAAAACTTTTCCTGCTAAATTACAGTGAAGTAATGGCTGCTTTTGAATTGCCAGATGCTAGATGCCATTTCAGTCTAGCAACTGGCATATACAACATCAGTTAACACTCACCAGCCACCTTGTTAGGTGCACCTGCTAAACTTTTCATTAACACAATTATCTAACCAGCCAATCAGGACAAAGCATTGTATTTACACATGTAGACATGGTCAAGACAGTCGGCTGAAGATCGAACTGATCATCAGAATGGGAAAGAAAGGTGATTTGAGTGACTTTGAATATGGCATGGTTGTTGCCATTTCAGAAACTGCTGATCTTCTTAGATTTTCTTACACAACCATCTCTGAGGTACATAAAATGGTCTCAAGACAGAAAATGACAAGTGAGCAGCAGTTCTCTGGGTTAAAATGCCCCATTGGTGTCAGAGGAGAATGCTTCTTTGAGCTAATAAAGGGAAACTGCAAATCAAATAATCTCTCGTTACAACCAAAGTATGCAGAAGAGCATCTTAACAGCAGCAGAAGACCACACCAGATGCCACTCTTATCAGCTAGCTGATAGAGCAGAAAGCTGAGGGCACAGGTCACAAAGACTCTGAGACATGTTACAATAGCAGGCTGTAAAAATGTTGCCTGGTTTGGTAATTCTGGATTTGGTGTAAACAACATTTAAAAACATCCATCCATTCTGTATTATACAGGGAGTGCAGAATTATTAGGCAAATGAGTATTTTGTCCACATCATCCTCTTCATGCATGTTGTCTTACTCCAAGCTGTATAGGCTCGAAAGCCTACTACCAATTAAGCATATTAGGTGATGTGCATCTCTGTAATGAGAAGGGGTGTGGTCTAATGACATCAACACCCTATATCAGGTGTGCATAATTATTAGGCAACATCCTTTCCTTTGGCAAAATGGGTCAAAAGAAGGACTTGACAGGTTCAGAAAAGTCAAAAATAGTGAGATATCTTGCAGAGGGATGCAGCAGTCTCAAAACTGCAAAGCTTCTGAAGCGTGATCATCGAACAATCAAGCGTTTCATTCAAAATAGTCAACAGGGTCACAAGAAGCGTGTGGAAAAACCAAGGCGCAAAATAACTGCCCATGAACTGAGAAAAGTCAAGCGTGCAGCTGCCAAGATGCCACTTGCCACCAGTTTGGCCATATTTCAGAGCTGCAACATCACTGGAGTGCCCAAAAGCACAAGGTGTGCAATACTCAGAGACATGGCCAAGGTAAGAAAGGCTGAAAGACGACCACCACTGAACAAGACACACAAGCTGAAACGTCAAGACTGGGCCAAGAAATATCTCAAGACTGGTTTTTCTAAGGTTTTATGGACTGATGTAATGAGAGTGAGTCTTGATGGGCCAGATGGATGGGCCCGTGGCTGGATTGGTAAAGGGCAGAGAGCTCCAGTCCGACTCAGACGCCAGCAAGGTGGAGGTGGAGTACTGGTTTGGGCTGGTATCATCAAAGATGAGCTTGTGGGGCCTTTTCGGGTTGAGGATGGAGTCAAGCTCAACTCCCAGTCCTACTGCCAGTTTCTGGAAGACACCTTCTTCAAGCAGTGGTACAGGAAGAAGTCTGCATCCTTCAAGAAAAACATGATTTTCATGCAGGACAATGCTCCATCACACGCGTCCAAGTACTCCACAGCGTGGCTGGCAAGAAAGGGTATAAAAGAAGAAAAACTAATGACATGGCCTCCTTGTTCACCTGATCTGAACCCCATTGAGAACCTGTGGTCCATCATCCAATGTGAGATTTACAAGGAGGGAAAACAGTACACCTCTCTGAACAGTGTCTGGGAGGCTGTGGTTGCTGCTGCACGCAATGTTGATGGTGAACAGATCAAAACACTGACAGAATCCATGGATGGCAGGCTTTTGAGTGTCATTGCAAAGAAAGGTGGCTATATTGGTCGCTGATTTGTTTTTGTTTTGTTTTTGAATGTCAGAAATGTATATTTGTGAATGTGGAGATGTTATATTGGTGTCACTGGTAAAAATAAATAATTGAAATGGGTATATATTTGTTTTTTGTTAAGTTGCCTAATAATTATGCACAGTAATAGTCACCTGCACACACAGATACCCCCCTAAAATAGCTAAAACTAAAAACAAACTAAAAACTACTTCCAAAAACATTCAGCTTTGATATTAATGAGTTTTTTGGGTTCATTGAGAACATGGTTGTTGTTCAATAATAACATTATTCCTCAAAAATACAACTTGCCTAATAATTCTGCACTCCCTGTATGAAGAATTTAGGCTGCTGATGTAACGGTGTGGGAGATATTTTGTGCCATATATCTGATGCCTGGTCAGAAACTGCTGATCTGCTGGGATTTTCCCACACAACTATCTCTATGGTTTACAGAGAATGGTCTTATCCAGTCTGTAAAAAGTTGCCAGTACTGTTTAATTAAGAAAGCAAAGTTAGGTCAGAGTCTTTCACATTGCTGTGGAGGAATTGTGCTGGAGTCCACGTTTCTTTGCAGAATCGTCTTAATTCAGCCATATCTTCCAGCATGAATGGCCCATGCAAAGCATTCTCCTTCAGGATTTTCTGGTAGAGAGCAGAATTCATGGCTCCATCAATTACAGCAAGTCATCCTGAAGCAACAAAGCAGCCCCAGACCATCACACTGTTGCTGTTATGTCGTTTTTATGAAATGCTGTTAGTTTTATGTCAGATGTAACGAGACTCAAACCTTCCACAAAGTTCCATTTTTGTCTCTTCAGTGCAGAGAATATTTTCTTGGTGTTCATCGAAATGTTTTTGGTAAATGTGAGACGAGCCTTTGTGATCTTGTTGGTCAGCAGTGGTTTTCTCCTTGATCTCTCACGTGGATGCCATTTTTGCCCAGTCTCTGTTTTACTGTTGAATCATGTGGCAAGTGAGGCCTGCAGTTCTTTAGATGTTGCTCTGGGTTCTTGTGTGACCTCCTGGATGAGCCATCGAAGCTCTTGGAGAAATGTTTTCAGGCTGGTCACTCCTGGGAATCTTCACCACTGTTCCAGGTTTCTTAAGTGTGGATAATGTTTCCCACTGTGGTTCACTGAAGTCCCACAGACTCAGAGATGGCTGTGTAACCCTTTCCAGACTGATAGATGTCAGTGGCTTTGTAATAAGAGAATAGTTTTCCAGCTCTATATAAACAGGAAAAAAATAGGTTGTGAGGCGACTACATAACAAAAAAAGAATAAAATCATCTACACGAATGAATGAGGTCTTTATTAAATTCTGCCTGAAAGTAAAACATCCTAACGTAGTGTCTAGGTTGAATTTACCAGCTTACGATAATCGATCACGCCTGGAGTCACACCGCTGTGACTGACAGCAGCTTTGTTGTCCAACACATGAGGTGTAATGTGTCATTTCCAAACAAACAGCCACTTCTCTTGCAGGTTGAGGTCAAGACCGGCTAAGGTCAAGGCCCCCGTACAACACCAGGGTTGCTGAAAACACACAACAGCCCCTTTGTTCTGGGGGGTTCCTGCTTGAGTGAACACGCTTTGGGCTGAGACTGCTGTTTTCATTTAGTTGTTGCTCCCGGGGCAGTTTTGTCTCTCTTCCTACTCCTCCCAGAGATTTCATCACCAATACGCTGGGAGATGATTTTGTGAATGAAGCCATGCATATCCTCACAGCTTTTATGATGGTAATGACTAGCAGTGCAGGAACAATGCCAGGAGAATGCTGGGATTCAGGGTCTATGCTTGTGGGAAACAGAGGAGATGAGGGTCTGGTTTTTGTTTCGTTTTTGTTTGTTTTTTTGAGGAAAAGCTCAAATCTCCATAATGTCTACTGATAAAAAAGAAACAAGTTTGACTTTTATCCTTTTTAATTTATTATATTTTCAATTATCTAACTTCAGGTGTCCTAAAACTTGCTCTATGGCAGTGTTTTGTTTCTGCACGTGCACTTAAGAGTTCAGAAGTCATCAGCACATGGCGTTCCCCATCCTCCTTAAAGAGGTTGTCACTACCCATCTGCCAGAGCCAACCCCTCCTCGACCACCACCACCTTCTTCATGACGTTTAAATCGCATAGCAGAAGATGTGTAAACACACACAACACATTTGGCAATGATCCCTTCACCATGGCAACGACAAACAAGGAAAAAATCCATTAGCGCGGCACAAAACGAGTGAGGAAGATAGATACTGAGAGAGAGAAAGAGAGAGAGTTGGCAGGAAGTCAAGAATGCCAAGCGTTCTGGCTGCCCCCCACCCAACCTGACAAAGGGCGCTGGCAATTAGGGTGAAAAATAAGCCCGCTGTCGGATGTTGTTGTCTGTTGGTTGTCATCCTTCACATACCCTCCACCAGAACTCTCCTCTCAGCGCACCTTAAAACACATCTTGAATTGAATCCTTGTCTTTTCCACAGCAGAGGAGTGAGCGTCATTGGCTGGTTGATTAACCTTCGTAGTTAAGATTTTGGCAGATTTACACAGAAATGTGGTTTTTTGCAATTCTTTATCATTGGCTTGAGATTCAACTTAGAGACTAGCTGCTCTTGAGTGCTTCCTTTGACATCAAATTTTAGTTTTAGTCAACTACATATGATGAGATAAAAGTAGACTAACATTGGTTCAGTGGCTAAAACGTAAAAGTTTGTCGTCTCAATGTGCGCACATGTCTGCTCTTCTCTTCCTCCTAAGTGTGGACATTGTGCCGTGTTTTCATGAGAAACAGGGAGCATGGGAGCTTGTTGTACGGGGGTGATCAAATGTGCACGTCTAGCCTTACTACGGGAGGAGATTACTCCTGATAGCATAATTTCAAAACTAGTACAACCTTTCTACGCAACTTAATTAGTTCTGATTGGATCTCGTTTCTCATTTTTAATCATTGACAAAAGCGCCAATGCATTTCATAACAGTTTTTGTCCTTGTGCAATAGTTTTTATTTGGTTATTGTCTTATTTTTGTCCAAAACAAGGTCATTGAAAAAAACTATTGGCCAACGAGATTCAGACTGATCTTATTTGTGTCTTCTCCCAGCATCCAATCTTGGATCTTTCACTTGTTGGGTGTCAGTGTAGCCACTGAGACTCAAATTATAGCATATATATATCCTCTCATGTATATACAAATACACCCAGAATACAACCAATTGGCAACCAGTTGGGTCAAGTCCCATATTGCACAGAAACACAAGGCAGACAACACTCAGTTAATTGCACCATGTTGGGATTCTGTCTGCTTTGATAAATTAGATGACTTACAAATCCTCACCGGTCTGTCTGAGAGAGTGAGAGAGTTGCAGGCAGTCCAAGTTGCACCGTGATTGTTCGGAGACAGGTTACATCCTACCAGGAATCCTGTGCAAATGCCTGGCATGTTGATAGTGGTTGTCCAGAGGTTGAAGGCGCTGATCTAAACCACTGAGGAACCAGTTGATCACCAAACACAAAAACCTTCAATGCAATGACTCTCAGACAGGCTGTCTGGACCTATTTGTTCTCATTTTGGGTGTAAAATTTTAGGAACTTTCTCTTTAGCTCTGTAATGTGAAGCGCACATGGTTAAATCTAGGTTGAGCTGATTTTTCTGTCTGTGTTCAAACAGCAGTACCTGGTAAATGCTTTGTGCTATTGTCATCCACCAAATATCCCCATAAAGCTCATCTTCTCTTCTTTCTGAAACCATTGAAATTTTGTATCTAGCACAAACGGTAACAGAGTTGTGGTTATGTAAAGAGCCGCAGCCGAGCTGTTTGAACATAAAGGGTTAATTTAGTGGCATAAATGGTCCCCAACTCTAACACTGTAGCAATACATCCACATAAAACTAAATAAAATGAATAAGCCCATCTAAAAACTAAAAATGTATCAGTATGAAATCTAACAGGAGCCTGAAAGCACCCATATGAATGAGTGAAATGTGCCATCTGCTCAGTAGATTTCCTTTCTGAGATACACTAAAAAAATTCTGTTCTCAAATTTCTCAAATTTCAAAAGCACATAATTATTGTTGTATAGAAATAATTTTTTTTGCACTTAAGTTACATTACATGATAGGATCATACAATCAGATAACTACATGAATAAATGCTTTTTCCCCCAACATCCCTTTCTTATGTACAGACTCCAGCATCCAGACATCTGGCAGCGCTCCTTCTGCCAGACGGCTTTCCCCGTGACACCGAGTGTGGCTGAAAATTGAGGGGCCATAGCAGTTTAACTGTTATGTGATTGTTTGAGCATGTTCCAGCTTGTAGGCACATGGTTGCAGACCACACCGGCGGACCGAAACGGGTCTAATGTACACATGCAAACACGCATGCATGCATGCTCACAGGTGCGACATACTGTACGCGAGTGTGGCTGCACGGGGGGAGAAAGTTTTAACAGGCCTTGCAGGCCAATTAGAGTGATTCACCGCGTCATTGATTTTGACATGCAGGATTAACCGATCAGCAAGCTGTAAAACCATCAACAGTAGCCATGTGGTAGAGATACAAAAATACACGCAGACCTTTTATTGGTTTGTGTGAACCAAGTTTTTCAAACATATATCTTCAGTGTAAAGTTAGTCTGGCCTGTACGCGTGTGTGTAGACAACGCCAGTATTGGTGTAAGGCTGAAAGCGGGCCTCCTTAATCCCTCACAGTAGGTCAACCACTCAAAGAACTGCAGCCATTATCGGCTTTAGCTTCATTTTATTAAATCACTCACCACGTCCCTGTTGTGTGTTAATGGGCTAATTTGTACCGACACTGAGCAAAGGATACAATCAATGATATGGTTTTATAAGGAGGCTTAATCAGATAACAACTTTGTTCTAGCCGGTAATTAGAAACAGGAGTCAAGCTGGAGGAGGAGACCGAGCAGACCGTTCTCAGCCTTCGCCCCGGTGCACCGTGGGAATGGAGGTTGAAGGTCAATTTCAAAATTAGTTAAGCTTGACGGGCTGCCACTGACCTGCACAGGTGCTCCCACTTCCCCCGCTGCTCTGCACTTCCTACCACTGACCCCGCCATCCAGAGGTCACAGACATTGGGCCCCAGTCTCCCCGTCTCCCCCGTGCTGCACCCCAGGACCAGTCTGGATCCATTAGCAGAACCAGGACAAAGCCCAGGCCTGCTGAGAAGACCAAAGACCACCGCGGGGCTAATGCAAAGCTTAAGCACATTCAGCAGAAGAGCACATTTAGGCTAAGCGTTTGCACACCTTGTGGCTGTAGGTATGCACAGCTCACTGAGCTGTGCTGTTGCATAAAGCGTCTGCCTGCAAGGATATCTGCACTTTGCAACTGATCAAACATCAACTGTGCAGGACTTTAATAGTTAAATCTGCTGTTGCACATAAACATGAAAACAAATTTCCCTCCCTCCCTTCCCTTCACCTCCCCTAGGCCCGCCGTCTGTACTCTCAGTATGTTTTTTTGAGAGGGGTGTGGAGGGGCTGGTTGTTATTGGCGCGTCTGACCGAGAGAAGAGAAGCTAGTCCGTTGTTTTTGAGCCCCGCTGCGGTGTGGCCTCCCGCTGCTTGGCCTGCCATGTGTAATTAAACATTTGGCCTACACAATTACTCAGCAGTGTACACATGCCAGTGTTGGGCCTTGCAGAATATGCATTTCAAAGAGCACCAATTCCCTTAAAAGTGCTGTACTGACAGCGGAAAGGAGGGGAGAACCTTTTGGGTGGGGCAGGAACGGTTGAAGGGGAACAGGGGAGGAAGGAGGAGGGCGAGATGTGGGCTGGGTGGAAGGTCCACAGGGATGGACTGATTAGAAAATAAATTGAACCTGAAGCAGAACTTGAAAGTGGACCAGACCAAGGCAACCATTGTTTAGGAGGTATGGTTGGAAGAGCTAACACGTTAGCGATCCTCTCGTTTCCCTCTGCACGCTTTGTGCTATAAACAAAGACTGTTTTGGAGAATTTGACAACCTTATAGCACAGGAAAGTGAATAATTCATGCAATAATTTGAGACATTTCACTCAAACCAGAAAAGTTGACCTGATAATAGCGCTAGAGCAAAAAAGTCAGTGGATCATCAAAGTCAGGGGGAGTCATAATCAGACTTCCACTGACCTCTGTGCAGAATCTAATAGTGATGAACCAACAAAATGTACCATCACAGGCTGCTATGGCTAAAATGTTTCTAAAGATTCTGTGCACTGAGACCAGGACTGGGCGATTTGATGAGTATTGAGCACTTTTAGATACTAATAGCTTCATCTCTGAGGGAAGCTTGAATTTTTAACTTTTATTTTTCCTATTTAGTGGTTTGCCTTCTTGAGAATGTAACTTATATTATATAAGCACAATTATAAGCTGAACAGCAGGAGGGTGGTGCACGCTCCCTATTGTGTTTCAGTAAACTGAAAAGCAAAGCAATGCAAAGCAAAAAAAAAGAGGTCAGCCAGTCTGTTGAGATACTTTTCAGACATGTATGTTGCTTAGTGCATGGTGCACCTTCTCTAACAGACTGATTCAGCTAAGCTACCACAAGGACACATATGAGAAACCTTTCGTACAGCATGCTATCAATTCAATATATCTGTCAGGCAGAGAGGGATCTACCACATAATTTTCCCAAATGTGGAATAAATAAAGTATTTTTCATGTCATCTCATCTCATCATATAAACAATGTATACAGCCACCATGATGTCAAGCCCTGGTTTGGTAGCTTTTACTGGAACATTTTGTACATCACCATATTTGAGTGATCTGATAATCTACTTGTGGATTTGACCAAGAAGCAGACTTGTGAGTTACAAGGCATCCACCTTTTTTATTGTCTATTTTACTCTTAATTAGACCGTCATTTATAAAAACAATCATTGTGTAGCACTGAATAAAACTGCAAACTAGTGCTCAGGACAATAAACACATTGAGAAAAGGTTTATTGAGGTGACAAACAAAGTGAGGAGTGTGTTCCTTTCCTAATAGACTTCTATATGATAGGACTTCTTTTTGTTTCCCCCTGCTTGTCATAAGTGAGAATGCAGACTTAAAGGAACTTCTGCAATAAATGGAAAAAAAGTGAAACTTGGGGAGGAAAAAAGGTAAATAGCAGCGGCCTTTTCTGCCTTTTCTTAACCCTAATGTTGCAGCTCTACAGTCTATTTTCAGAAACTGTTTCTAACATGACCTTCAGCGACCTTGATGGTGCTGTCACACACGCTTCATCTTTGTGTAACCAAGTCAGAGCTTCCAGGAGACACTAAAGCTCCTTGCAAAATGACAAACCGGCAGCTCAGGCAGCGGCAAGAGCACCCAGTCAAATACGACATCCCTCTGCAAACACCGTATCATGACTTGAGAAATGGCACGCTGGCATCCAGCTGTCAGTCAGACTTGAAATTCCTCAGCATTCAGAAACTAAAGCCCCCTATTTCTTCCCCTGCAGTTTGCCAAAACATGTGAATCTGCCACTTCTTTCTTATTGATAAGCTTTGACAAAAGTCTAAAGTCAGTGCAATAATGCAATAAGCTGAGGCAAACAGAGAGCAGGAAGACAGAGAGGGGGAAGTGCTGGATTTCGAGGATGTGTGTGCGTGCACCTCTCTCCCTCACTCTCTTGCTCTTACCTCTCTTTCCTGAATTTGTGTGTGTGTGAGAATGAGAGGAGACTAAGCTCCCCATCTCTCAGAGAGAAAAACAGCACACAAACACTCATCCTCTAGAGTCCCCCTTGAACAATGTGGATTTTAAAAGAAGAAACCTCTCTGCCAGCCCCTTGTCAGCAATGAAAGCTACCAACACGTCGCCGAGACGTTGGCAGCACCACCTGCCTGTGAGGCCCCAGTATCCCCTCCTCAGCCTCTTGTGTGCCATAGAGGTGCCTGTGTCCATGTCCCTCTATTGTGGTGTGGACTAGAGGGGGTATTGTGAACCTTGTCAACGGCTCTGCCATCTCCGTGCCAGCTGGCCGGGTGTAAGCGGCGAAAGGGGGCGAGGAGGGAGCGAACAATGCAAAGATCTGTGCACAATGGGCGGCCGCGGAACGGCGGCATTGTTCCACCATCATCAGCCATGCCAGCTTCCCCCGTGCCGACTGCGACACAAAAGCAACAACTCGTTAAATTGGGCTACCTCAGATTAAATTTTTACCCCAGGAGGGGTAAAAAGAGTCCAACGCATACCGGTCTGCATTAGACGCAGAGCAAGGCTCTTCATCGACATGGTTTCCATTTTCGCATCCACATGTGCTCACAACCACGGATATCCCCGCAGCCCCACTTTTGAAATCAAAGAGCGAAGGAACGGGGGAGGAGCAGCTTTAAGGAAAAAGTCTGGAATCCATCTGAGATTGAGAAATCCAACCATCGTTGGTTGGATCCAATTGAATGAGGCAGGCCTGAGTAACACGCTCCGACACGGCCTTTCTCTTCCTCTAACACCCCGACCATGTGGTCCCGAGGCCTTGCCAGAAAAGCATGTCACAGCTCATCACAGTTGCAGATGAATATTCATGCAGTAGAGGGCGTCTGTGTGTAAAGTATTTACGTGTGCGCCTGGTTTTAGTGCAGAAAAAGAAGAGTGAGAACGTGTGTGTGTGACAGAGAGAGAGAGCACTGTATATTTGTGAGGTGTTTTTTTGGTTTCACTTCCTCACAAAAGTGATTCCCCGGCAGACTCCCAGGATGCAGCCACAGGCCTCTGCTGCTGACATGGCCACCGCTTGTAACACGCGGCGCAGCTCCCAGTGGTTCAACGGCCAAACACAGCCTGAGTAAGAGTCGGTGTTGGCTGGAACGTGAGGTCTCACACACTGTCTGGACGCGAAGGCGCACACACTCACTCACACACACACTCACACACACACACACACACACGTTCGGGCTGCCAAAACTCCACAGATGTCCTGGCTGTTGCCGCGTGTGAGTCAGCGCGGGCCGAGCTCTTTGATGGCGAGGTCTGGTGCGAGGTTTGGGGTGCGAGGATTGAAATGCAAGGCAGGTGCGCTGCCACGTTTGGCTTCCAGGACATTCTGATGCCCAGATTGGCCCCTGACCCCCTGAAACAACAGCAGACCCGCCATGTCGAGTCCCAGAGGGTGACGCATTTCACTGAGAATTTTTTTCATTTTTTTTTAAAAAAGGAAAAAGAAAGGAAGAAAAATCTCGGTGAGAATTTCAAAAAGAAAAAAAGCCCCCCAAAACAAAACTGGGAAAATCAGATTTTGTCTGCCTGTTGCAACTTTTAGACATGTTGCAATACCAAATGACGACTCTGCTATCACTGGTCTGCTTGTCCCTACAGTGACTAGATTAGCATTGTGGGTAGCATCAAGAGTGCAACCAAGAAAGTGACATTTGTAACAAGATAACTTTCTACAAGCATGAATGTACTTTCGGCAGTTCACACAAACTTCAGTGATGACTGTACCATTCGATGCCATGCGGGTTTTTTGCAGTGAAACTTCTCTGAACTCTTTGAAAGTTGGTGCCCATTTTCAGAGCTGCACTAATATCTGTCATTACGTGGCATTAAAACCTTCCACACTGCCTGCTTTTTTGGAAAGCAGACATGATGACGATGATGACTGTGACAATAAAGTAATTGCCCATGCTTTTCATTTTTGGACAATTGATTTTTAAAGATACTTAGCAGAGCAGGTGAAGCATGAAGGAGCCAGTTATGTAGACATAAAACTCAGCACTCCCATGGGTTGGCACAAAGCCTCATCGCTTTCTCCTCGGGAATAATCTAATGTACATTGGAATGGATCGGCTTATTAATGATGGCGATTCATAATGCAGAGAGATGTTTGAGAGCAGACCCAGCTGTGGATCGCTTCCACAAGTGTTTTCAGGCAAAGTCTGGACAGTCCTTTCTCTGGGCGGTGTGGGGGTGTAGACACAGGCCTTGATTGACACCCTGTAAGAATGAGATTTATCAGAGAATTTATCATGATTAAGCAGCAACCGGGTCACAGGGCGCTATCCAGGAGAAACAATACTGGAGTTTTAGTGAGATGAAGTAATGACAGAACTAGCTGTAAGATCTGCCATGAGTCATTTTCCATTACAACTGAGTACCACCTCAATGCGATTGGGGTTGTTATAGCAAGGTGGCCCGAAAGTGCTGTAACATCATTTGTACATGACACAAACACAACACAACGGTGGAGGACATCAAAGCGATGGCAAAAGTCCTCACCTCATCACCATGGTGTTGGTTTGTGTGCAGCCACTTCCCTTCAACAAAGGTGCGTTTGCTTGTTATGATGAAGTCCCTCTCCTTGTCCAGTGACATCAATGCAGTCTGTTGACATCACATTATCAGCTCAACTCAGTTAGTTTGGTACTAAAAAAAAAGCATCAGTTGCTACCACCTAATGCAAAACCCTAAAAACAGAGACTTTAGACTGTCTATAGAACAAAGAAAGAAGTTAACTGTGGTTGGAAAGAGAGAAGGCAGAGCAGAAGTGGCTTAAACCTGAACTCTTTGAAACCCAAATGTAAAGCAAAATGACGTGAATCCGTGAATGGAAACCATCAGCTGGGATTCTCCTGACACCAACAGCGTTGAAGGGGAAATGCTTGGTTAAACTTTCTCTTTAGATAGAGACAGGTGAAAGAAAAGGAAGAGTGCTCTTGTTGTCGGATATCCGTGGGCTTCAAGTGCAACTGAGTAAAGCTGGGCTTTGTTTGGGTTTGGTGTGAATGCACCATGATGGCTAGCAGAGGGTCATTACAATGATTTCATAGAACAGCCATCTGCTTGTTTAGCTGTGTCCCAGTTTGAAATCTGAAAATATCCAACTCTGATAAACAGACTATGGTGAACTTTTTCCTTTCTCTATGGTAAATGGACTGGCACTTGTATAATGCTCATGTTTGGTGAATAAAATGAAGGCGGATGAAAGAAGAACAACATGAGACTTAAATCACGGGAGTTTGTTTTATTAGTTCTGACTTCATTTTTGGTTGTTTTTAGAATTTAGTCATGTGGTTTACACATTTGTGTCTCCTTGAAGTTTGATTGCACAAATCTCTCGGGGTTACATTAGGAAGGACATCATAAACTTCCTCATAAGTTTATGGTCTCTGTCACTATTTTCAAGTCTTACTCAGTAATGCATGCCATGCATATTATACATGACAGGAGAACTGACGTTAAAGGGTCAGATTTGCCCCTGGTGTATGAATATCAGGGCAATCAGAGCAAGGACTAATAGACTCAAACACAGCTGTTATCCAACTGCAATAACACATCTGAATACTACAAAAAAATGTCCATCACGCCACTCTTGTGTTAATCTATGCACGGTCTGAAGCATGTGTGTGGGAATGTATGTGAATGTTTTACTGTTATATCTTATTAGTATTTTAAGTATTCTATCTATTTTATTTATTGAATTTTATTGTTTTATTTATATTTTGATATTGCTAGGGATGATGCAATGATCGGGGACCATTCTTAATTTCGTTGTTCTCATGACAATGACAATAAAGTTTCTGATGATGATGAATATCAGACAGAAAATGCAAAATGCTTAACTCAGGTTTTTTAAACGGGACAGTGGGTAATGGAATTGTGGTTATGTTCCGCTTTTTTTACAGCCTGTGTGTTGGACCTTGTGTTGCCTCTCAGAATGGAACCTCCACAGGGATTACAACAAAACAAACAGATTTAGAAAGAAAATGTTTTAAATTTGTTTTGAGTCCTGACCTGAATCAGTGGCTTGTTGTGGGTGGGGGAAAGAAAACTAAATGCCACAACTTCAGCAGCACGGCGCAAACAAAACAGATCACTCTTCTCTGTAGGCACAGCTGCTGTTTGATTAGCAGCAAATTACAATTCATTCCTGCCCCGCATGCCTATACTTCTTCCAGAGCTCTTTACACTTAGATTAAACACAAATCATTACTGGTATGTTGGGTTTGGGGGAATACACCTGTACTTTTTCTTTATTTAAAGCCACCAAATAAACAATATTTTGCTGGTACTGATTTTGTCATCAATCCATCCACTGTGATGGTGGTAGCAGCCCATCCAGACCTAGCTCCCCTTACCAACCTCCTTCAGTTTATCCAGGGGGACATTAAGCCATTCCCAGGCCAGCTGAGAGATGTAATCTTAACCCTAAGGATGAGGGGGGTGCCTCATCCTTGTCATATGCCCAAACCACCTGAACTGTTTCCTTTTGATGTGGAAGAGTAGGAGCTCTACTCTGAGCTCCTCTTGAATGGCTGAACTCACCCTATCTCTAAGGGAGAGTCCAGCCGTCCTTCGGAGAAAGCTTATTTCCGCCACTCATATCCATATCCTCATTCATTCAGTCATTACCAAAATTTCTTGACTGTAGGTGCGGTCAGGAACATAGATAAAGCGGTAAATCAAGAGCTTGACTGTCATGCTCACATCTCTCTTCACCAAGACCAACCGGTACAGCTTCCACACCACTGCAGTTATGTCCTCAACCCATCTATGAATTTCCTGCTGCTCCCCTTACTTGTAAAAAGACCCTGAGATACTCATCTCAGGGTGGAGTGGGAACTCCAACGTGTTCCACTTGTGGATTTTGGTCTCAGACTTGGAGGTACTGATTCTCATTCCTGCCACTTCACATTCAGCTGTGAACCACTCCAGCGCGAGCTAAAGACCACCACCTGATGGAGTCAACAGAACCACATTATCCTGAAGCCACAAAAGAGGAAAACCTTCACCAACTGCTACAGCTAAATATTCTGCCCATAACAGTTATGAACAGAATCACTGACAAAGGGCACTCCTGGCAGAGTCCAACGCATACCGGGAAGAAGTCCGACGTGCTACCAGCATGCTCTTGCAACAACTTTACAGTCACCAAATGGCTCGTGGCAACGTGCTAGACATGCTATAGTCCCAAAGTACCCCTCACATGATACCCGGACGTGGTCGAATGCCTTCTCCAAGTCCACAAAGCACAGTTAGACTCAACAAACTTCCACGCAAGCCTTAAATATCCTCAATAGGATAAAGAGCTGTTCTAGCATTCTGCTTAAAGATGTGACCCACCACCTTAGTCTGCCAGTCCAGAGTTACCACTTCAGATCTCCATGCGAAGTTGAGGTGTGTCAGCCTGGAAGCCCCTTACTAAGATTTCTGTTAGATTCCATTAAATCTTCCATGAGGTCTGCATGCCACATCGGCATCGACAAGTAATGAAAAACCACACCCTCTGCACCGATTACCCAAAATTGATACCACCACGGTGGCAAATGCAGGTAAATAGACAAAAAAGGGAATAAACTAACAACACTCAAAAAAATACAGATTTTGGCTGCTAATAATGATTTAACATGACTTTTATTCAGTTTCACGTAACTTAATGAGGTAAGTGAGACCACCCTGACAGTCAAGAGCAGTTATTACAGCAGACAAGCTCTGAAAAATCCCAAATCTTTATTTTATTATAATGGGCATATTCATATACAGCAAGACAGCTTCGAGTAGGCTTATGTGATCTTTTTACTTCTCAATCACTCAAACAGCACCAAGATCCGTCATTTGATAGTTGACGGTAGGAAAAAAAAATCTCTCTGGTTCATGTTTCTTCAAGAAAAAGTGGAAATATAAAATTGCACATATCAAAGACCTGGCATCCTGGACTCTGTTTTGCAGCTTTCTGAGCCCTCTTAATGAGATGACAAAAATAACACTTTCAGATGTGCCTGCAGCACAGCCGTCGCAACCCGATTGGCAGAGAGTGAGAATGAAGCCCGGAGTACAGGTGTCAATGTGATTAATTACACCGGGGAGGAGAATTAGCAGTCTGCTAATCAGGTCGACCAAACAAGGAGGGAAAATTGAGTTTTGTTTTTTTTTTAAGTGTTAGCTTTTCTCACGATCGTGGCCCGTTAGAAGAGCAGAGGGAAGTTTGTTAATGGCTCCCAAGTCCATCCCGGAGGACCAAATTATCCTGAAGGAAGCTCTCTGTTTGTGGAGTGCCGGCTCATATTTTGAACGCCCGCAGACGCGACTTGTAAAACTGACGGCCGATCCAAGAGTAGAAATTTATCTGAGGTTCAGAAATCCCGGTCAAAATTAGAAAATGACTTAACCCCAATAAAAGAAAAACAAACTCCGAGCTCTGGCCACACATAAAACAGGAAACGGGGATCACATCCAATCAGGTGGAACCATTAATTTTCATCTATGAAAACAACTGTGGATTAATGACTTTTGACATAAGGGTGATGAATGATAGAAAAACAAGAAAAACTGCTTTTTTTGGTTTCTGAAAAGCGTGTGTTGGTGCGAGATCGTAACATGTGTGTGGGAACATCTGGCATAGCCTGAAGAGACAGCCAGGACTGGACCTGCAGACATTTGGGGTCAGTGAAAATGGCCTCTATCCCTGACCCCTCCTCTCCATCCTCTGGCTCAATATTTACATTTTCACTTCCTCTGTTTGAGGTTTTTTTTTTTTCTTTCACACCTGCCAGTGCTTTCCCTTCGAATGAGGAAACATGATCAGCCACTTTGCTGCGCTTTTTTGGAAAGTCACAAACACTCAGCTCATGTGTAAAATTGGCTTCTGTAAAGAAGGTTTAGCTTTAACTTTATGCTGTTTTAGTTCAGTGTAATTTTGTTTAATTGATGTCTGTTTCTAATTTCCTCTTTTGTGATGACTGTTTGGTGGGATAATATTTATATGAGATGATGAGAAATATTGTACTACTCCCATATAATACGGAGAAGCTCTCCAAGTGCACAGAGCTCCACCTGAGGGTAATATTTAAGGCCTTTACAAGTAGTTCGTGTAAAATTTGCACAAATATTTCGTGTGTTATAAATATTTTTCTGTCTCATCTATTCTTAATGAATTTGCAGCATCTATAGTTCGATTTTTCCACTTTTTAAAATGCGAACAAACAGATCTGACCAATCAGACTACTGCATTTGGTAACAAGTGCACTCATAGATATTGCTGAAGTAAAATTGTAATAGTTTTGCAGGTTATTTGACCTCATGGTGGCACGGCATAAAAAATGCTTCCCCCTAGCCTCCTATTAGATACACCTATCGTATCAATGCCATTGGTGTATCTAAGGTCAGAGCTCTCCAACCTCTGACCCTTGAGAACAAGGTCACCAGGGTTGGAACTCGTCCAAGATTTTTAGCAGACACACCCATGGCATCAATTTGAAAATCCTCCAAGTTTTCAACTCAAACTAAAGTCAAGTCAAAAACATATGAAACCAAAAATCTCCCTAATTCTTATCTAGATCAGATATTTTGATGTCGTCATGTTGCCTAGTAACCACCTGACAATAGGCTTCAATGACCCACTTGTAGCATTTATGCACCTTTCTGACTTAAAGGGCGTCACATGAGTTTTATTTCACAACAATTAATTTATATCTGATAAACCTGAACCTTAAACAGAATTTCAGGTGGAAAAATGTCACCTGCAGGAGTGCTACTATAGTCATCAACACAGGTCATTAGTAAATTCAGTAGGGCGAGGTATTTGTTGTTTTTTAGGTTAAGTGTTGACGCCAAAATAAAAACTAGGATCTCTAGAAATTATTTTTACTGTAACTCTCGTGAAGGCAATGTGCAGAGAGGAGCCCACTTTACGTTAATATTTGAAACTGTATCGACTGGAACAACTCAAAATGAATTTCAGGCCCTCAATCAGCCACCTCAAAGAAATTGATTATGTGAAATATGGATGCTTCATCAAGTGAGTGAAGGTTTATTGATGCTGTCTAAGGCTAAGGTGAGTTTTATGTTTTCTAAGAGCCATTTAAAATTCATTGAATAATTATTAAGAAAAGCATGTTTGGCTGTTTCTTTAATTCCTTCACCCTTCACCTTCATCAATCAGACACAATAAAGTGTCTATTTGAACTGACTTTCCAAAACTGTATTTGTTAAATTGAAGCCAGTAAGGCTAACAGTTGGGCTAAAGTGGCCAGCTACCTTTCATGGTACCTTTTTTTTTTATTATAAAGCAGAACTAACATGTAAAAGTTTACTTTAGTCCACTTGATTTAGAAGAAGATGAAGATTTTCTTAACCTCTTGCCCAATTCAGGGTCACAGGGCAAGTATACAGTACAGGTTCCCAGTCTATCTATCATTTTAAAGTTTAAATATTGTGGTTTTTTAGAGAGTAGTTCTGAATGAAGGATACAACGCTGTCCTATAATATGTGTTTTCTTTTTTGTCCTGTGTCCCACCTCCTGCCTGAGCCTGGTCCTATCAAAGGTTTCTTTCTGTTAAAAAGGAGTTCTTCCTTTCCACTCTCGCCAAATGCATGCTCATAAGGGTCATTTGATTGTTGGGGTTTCCTCTGTATCATTTCAGGGTTTTTACCTTGTAATATAAAGTGCTTTGAGGCAACATTTGCTGTGATTTGGTACTATATAAATAAATTGAAATAAATTAAATAGAAATATTGGTAACAGCTAACTTTCATAGTGCTTTTCTACCTAATTTAAGCACAAGTGTCATTTACACACACACACCCCAAAAAACACACACTGTCTAACATTTGCATGCATCTTGTGATTTGGTATCTTGAGTAAGATTACTTTAACATAGGAATTGGAGACGTGTGGGTCTACAAACATACAGAAATGCTCTAAAAGTCAGACACAAGCACTCCAAGGATTGTCCTTGGTCTCTCAGCGGTAACTGTTAAAATGTGGTCAGTGAGAAACATACGTGACACTCATTAAGTCAGAAAAATAGGACCTGGGGTGGGTTGCAAAGAGGCTTGCAGAGGTAGCAGCAACTGAAAATCAACTAATGCAACTTGAAAAAATTGTTTATAAAGGTGTTTATAGTTCTTCCAAGCAAAAAGCTGGCCTGCCAGGAAATGAATGTTGCCTCAGAGCATGCTGATATGTTTCTATTTAAATTTTGAGTTAGGCTGGACTTAATGACAGTAGGATACATTTGGCCCAAACTTTCGCCTCCAGGTAGTTTCTTCATTCTGCAGCCAGATGCAATGGCCACCCAGGAAATAACAGCTCTCTACACATAATAAGAAAAGTCCACCCATTAGATTGTGTCACACCTTTCAAACATAACAGCATGCAGGCCATGAATGAACCTTCTCAATCCCTTCACCATCATTTGCTCCTCTTTTTTTTTGGCGACACTCCTCTCCAGCTCCGCCCCTTCTACTCTCTCAGCCTCCTTTTCTTTTCATTCACTTGGGGTTTCATGCCCCTCCAACCACCACCCTGCCACCCACCCATCCATCCAACCAAGCTGTTCATTAGAAGACAAGCAGTTCCCTTTCTTTCAGAGAAGAAAGTCCAGTGGGCAAAAAGGAAGTGAGAGCGCGCAGGCAGGACATGAAACCTCTTCCCAACCGTCTCGGCCACCCAGGCCAACGCCTCTCAACTCACAAGCCCCTTCAAGCGGGCATTTTCCAGCGCTGTGAATTTTTGTGCAGGTAAAGATTAGCAAAGAGCCCGCGGCAACAAAGCATTCAATCACATTCAAGTAGCGCCCTGTATCAAATGCGCCCTCCACCTCCACCTACTTTAGGAGTGCAGGTCTTTCTTCTCGTCTCCCTTTTTACTCTCTCTTCTTCTCTTGGTCAGACTGAATTGCCTTTGAATCAGGCATCTCTGGCCCACCCCTCCCTTCCTCACTCGCACATACCCCTTGCTCCTTCATCTCTTGTCAATCTGAGAAAGCCAGGAAATGAACGCTCTTTGTGGGATTAATTAATAGCGGGAGCTGGTCAGCGCGCTAGCAGAACTGTAATTGCTACTCAGCAGAGGGAGGAAGGAGAGGAGGCGGATGGGGAGGTGGGTGAAGAAAAAGTTTGGGTTGCAGTTTTTTTTCTTTCTTTTTTTTTTGAGCGCAGAGGGGTGGAGGTGAGGGGTGAGGTGGGGTGGGTTCCTGAGCGCTTTGAACTGAAGGGCTCTGCTGCAGTGGATTAAAGTGAGAAGAGAGAGATAGAGGAGGGAGGGGGGGGGGGGCTTTGAAGTCTGCTGAGAGGTCTAGGAGAAGAAGAAGAAGTGAAGTTGGGTGGTAGAAATTCTGTCTGGCAACATCAAACGCCGTTATCGCCCACTTTCACCTGTTGACACTCAAGGGTGAAGACACTAGATTCGGCACCGTGAGCTGCGAGGCCATCACGTTCCCTTCGTCTTCATTCCTGTATAAACATCTCCACTGAGGAAGATGCAGATTGGTTTTGTTTGCACCAGTTCGCACTGGGGTTGATTCGGCTGCTCGCATCTGAAGTCATCTGGTTTATTTCCAAAGAGAAACGCTGCAGCTTTTCCACCTGAACTCCAGGGTCAGCCTGAGTGCACGAGTACGAGCATTTGGATCATTAGAATATTCTTCTCCCCCACCCGACTCCCACACAGAGGCACATTTGAGCCGAGAGAACATACATGTAAATGGCTGAAAAAAAAAGGAGAAGAAGAAGAAAAAACTCTTAAGGTCATCTTCTGATTACTGAACAAGTTCATCTTCTGAATTTCAACACCAATGCGAGAGTTTAACTTATTAATTCTGCACAACTATATTCTTTAACGATACAGCAAAAAGCTGTAATGCATTCCCCGCCGCCGTGCAGTCAGGGTCTATCAGGTTTTTCTGCAAAGCTCAAGTGAAAACCTGTAAAATTTCCCTGAAATTTTTGGTAATTTTTTTATTCTTTGTTTATTTATGCAAATAAAAAAAAAGTTGAAAAAACATTTAATTTATTCATGAGACACAATTATTAAATCACCCTGTGTGTATACTTTTTACTATTTTTTTATTGACATTAAGCTGTATTTAACAAACAGCACACAAAAATGAAAATACAGATTTTTATTATAACCTTTATTCAAACAGGTCTCCATCAGCAGTGAAGCAGACGTTCTAAAATTCCATAAAAGAACCCAGTGCTGGATTTCATGTTGTTTCACAAGGATTTTAAGGGGATTATCCATCAATGTTTTCAAGCTGTGTATGAAATAATCATCCCAAATATGGCAACAAGTGTTTCCCTTCGTGGCAGATGGCCGCCCAACCCTGAGCCTGGTTCTGCTGGAGGTTTTTTCTCCAACTGTTGTCAAGTGCTTGCTCAAAGGGGGTCATTTTTGTAGAGTCTTTTTCTTACATTATAAAGCGCCGTCAGGTGACTCTTGTTGTGAAGTATAGTGAAGTTACTACTACAGACCCACGCTACTGCATTGTTTGATTTGTGATTTTAGACTGCTTTAGGTGGTTGCTTAGCAAACCACCTCCATAATGCATAATTCAGGTTTATCAGATATAAATTAATTGTTGTGAAATAAAAATCATGTGACGCCCTTTAAGTCAGAAAGGTGCATAAATGCTACAAGTGGGTCATTGAAGCCTATTGTCAGGTGGTTACTAGGCAACATAACGACATCAAAATATCTGATCTAGATAAGAATCTTCGGCGGCCTACGGAGTACCAGTGTGTCCGGTTTGTGTGCTCAACTGCTGATTGTGCATCGCTTTTGAGCTGACACTCGGCCGTTGGCGGTCATTTCTGGCTCCAGTTGCCTTGGTAACCCCCTAATGTATTTGCTACCAGGTGAGGATATCCAGTGCTATCACTGGCAATCACTTCACTCGCTTGCCTCAAATTTTGATCTTATTTTGGGATCGGCCAACTTGCTTCGTCAGCATTTTTTTGGTCCACTGCTTGTAGTTGGTGAATGTCATTGGGCTAGTTTGGTTGCCGATCACCGCGTTACTGTGAATCGCTGTGTGCAAGCAGCTTGAGATATTTTTCCTTTATAATGGCTTACTGTCCTGTGGAAAGCCTCATCTGCTTTGCTAAAAATAAACTCTATAATGAGCACATCAGATGGATATTGATGTATTTACAGTGGGTTGTTACAGTAAAGTAGTAAGACAGGCAGCTCTCGGTTAATGGACTGATACTTGTATGGTGCATTTCTATTCAATCTGAGCATTCAAAGTGCTTTCTTACTATAAGCCTCATTCATTCACAACTTCTAACCTGACATTCACACAGGGAGATTCAGGGATCACTATCCCCAAGTTTGGAGGAACCAAGGATCAAAACACTGACGTGCCAATTGGTAGACGACTCACTCTACTTCCTGAGCCACATCCACAGCTGGAATGCCATAACCCCATAACATTGTGTTCACACATTTTGCATACATGTGTCATTAATTATCTTTGTTGATGTACAAATTACCCCACATGTGCTCAGTTCTTGTTTGTGCTCCTAAAAATTTTGTACCTAGTGTTATGGAAAACTTGGGTCCACTTGCTACATTTGCAAAACCGTCTATCAGGAGCCTTGGTGTTTGTATTGACTCAGCTCTGACTTTGGATGCCCATGTAAAATCTTTGGTTCACTCCTGTTTTTATCACTTGAGAAACATTCCTAAGCTGAGTCCCATTGTATCGCGCTCCGAATTAGAAATTGTCATTCATGCATTTGTTTCATCTCGTCTGGACTATTGTAATTCTTTGTTTACTTGTTTATGTGAAGCATCTTTGGAGCATCTACAAGTTGTTCAGAATGCTGCTGCAAAGCTTCTGACCACGTCCTCCAAGTTTTCCCATGTCACACCCCTGCTGATTCAGCTGCACTGGCTCCCTGTTAAATTCAGAATCCAGTTTAAGGTTTTGACCTTGACTTTCAGGGCTCTGCATGGACAAGCACCAACATATATAAGTGAACTTTTACATCCATACATTCCCAGCAGGTCCCTGAGGTCATGTGACCAGGGCTTGCTTGCTGTCCAACACACGAGGCTGAAAACAAAAGGCGACAAAGCTTTTGGGACTGTGGCCCCCAGATTGTGGAACTCTCTCCCTTTGAGCCTGAGATCTGTGGACTCAGTGGTCGCTTTTAAAAAACAGCTAAAAACTCATCTTTTTAAACTTGCTTTTGGTTGATTTTTATTTTTAGGTTTTAGCTTCTGTGAAGCACTTTGTGATTTTTATCTTGAAAGGTGCTATATAAATAAAGTTTTACTTACTGTTAGAGTGTCAGCTGGTTTCAATATGCATTATTTTACTGTTTTGGATCAACCCAATAATTTATTATTCCTCTGTGACACAACGAGGCAATGATGCTTATGGACATGCAATAACTTTGATGTTAGGCTTTTGAAAGTCTAGAATTATAAAGAAAAGATGTTTTAAATTGCCTTAAGATGGGAGCTCTCACGGGTTTTTCCAAGGAAACCTTACTTAAACACGTTTGCCATCTTTTGTCGTCCTTAAAAATATTTAAAACTCACTTATCATTATGTGTCATCATATCACAGTTTTCATTAGCCCATCGATAAAGTGTCTGAGAGTGACCTCGGTCGGAGGAGATTCGCTCCTTTGCTGAAAATGCAATCAGTAGATCTAAATGTGTGCAGATATTTTGTGTTGCAGTGCGTTTCGGTGAGGTGAATAACCTCCAGAGTTTGAGCGATGCACTGTACGACATAATCTCTTTCCATTTAAAGCTTTCACTTAAACACACTCGCACACACTTCAGTCCACTCATGTTCACACCTCCTTGAAAAATGAGGGTTTATGTAAATTTCTTAAAAACTTTGCAGATTTTTTTTCCTTTTTTTTTTTTTATATTCCAACCTCCCTGAACTGACAAATTAGTGCTGGAGCGCCCATGCGTACGGAGACTTAATCATCAATAATCTTTTCATTTCCGAGGGAGATTATTCAGTGGGGCCTTTTGGGTGACTGTGCTCTGACTCTGCACTTGCACACAAGAAAACATTTTTATGGTGCAACTTCTGAGCGTTGAGGAAACTATTGTGACTCTAGCTTCAAAACACAGCTTTTCTAGAGGGAATAGTAAATAATTTAGATGCATAAGAATCACCTTTGGGTGACTGTGAATCTCTAAGTGGCCTATTTTTATGATTTGGTCCATTTAAGTAGTTCAAGCGAGCACTATTGCTTTCTTTTATTGAGTACAATATGGCTTCTTTGTGCTGTGGTTAATTAATTTAGGGTGTTCTGGTAGGTTTGGTCATTGATCTAATTTAAACAAAATTTTAAAAACCTTCATAACTCAATGAACTCGTTCTATTCAGTGGGAACATTTAGAGCAGGGATGGATCTTAATCGAGTCAGTGAAACTGCCCTTTCTGTCAGTGTGAAGATGTTTAACTACACATAACCCCTGAGATATTTTAATATAAGATAAATTATGGCAATTTTAAATGAAGGTCTCCATTTTTTATATGATAAATGTGTAAAATTACAGAAAAATGATCATAGATCATTGCCCAGATTGTCCTGTATGCAAAAAATAAAGTTTTTGTTGTTGTTTTGGGGTTTTTTAACTGAAATTTCTATAGTAGATAATGATAAACGGCAACTTTTCTATCATTTAATTGTTTATCTTTTACATAATTACTTTGGTGTAGTATTAATGGCTGTGTGGGAGGTCTTTATCAGCTTTAAAACTAATATTAAAAATGTGTAAAAAAGCATTTTCCAAAGTCTTCGCCAGGCCAATTCTGGTCCCCGGGCCTTGTGTTCGACACCCCTGATCTAGGCCTTTACAGCTCCATAGGTGGCTCGAGACTTCAAACAAACAACTTTAATTCACTTCTTTCTTTTTTTCCCCTTTTTTCTTTCTTCAAAGTAAACATGGATCGTGATCATGCTGCCGCTTGTCTGCAGAAAATAAATAGATCAACCGCGTGTAGCTCATGGGAGTGGACAAGTGCAAATGAATGCCCTTAAAGTCAAAAATATGCACTAGACGGAGAAATCGTATGCATATCCAGTGAAGTGAGCCCACAGTCACTCATCCATTATACTAGCTTGGCACATTTTAGACACACACATGCTGGACAGACAGTAGTATCAAAATTCTGGAAAGAGAGATGTAGTGATAGTGAGGGGTGGAGGAGGAGGTGGAGGTGGGCAGTCAGAGGAACAGAGTGATCCTTGATTTTTATGCAACGCCTGTTCAAAATTCAACTATCCTTGAGGCACGCTTGTGCAACACTTTGCTGATGTCTGGAGGCCTGTAATTGTGCGCACACATCAATTATGGATCGCGGCTCTGGTACTCCTCGCCTCGTCCTCCGCCGGCTCCAATCAGAGCGGGGCCTGTAGCATGGTCGCACTCCCCCCAGTGCTATTTTTTAAATTTTTTTTACCGTCTTCTTCTTCGGCCGGAGCCAGTTTGATTACAGGTGTAGTACAGGCGGCCTTGTTATAGACCAGGGGGCTGTTTGGGAGGACTGGTGGTCCCCTTCTCCCCCCCCCCCCCCCCCCTTCTTTTCCTGTCCGGGTATAGGGGGCACATTGGTGGGCGGGTGGAGGGAATTAGGGGAGGAAGCATGGGTGGGGGGAATAGTGGTGGTGGTAGCTAAGAGGAACGAGGGGGGAGGCATCTGATTCGGCCATCACATCCCGCTAACAATTTCTGTCAGGTCCCTAGAGGTTCCCTAATGAGCCCCACCGACACGGCCGAAGGCGAGATCCCCGCACCGGCCCACTGAAGTGAGAAGCCAGAAGATCGGCACCTAGCAGCCTTGCAATTATTAATCAGACTTCTCGCTCTCTTTTTTTCACTCCACAGCTCTCTCTCTTTTCACTCACTCCCTCTTTTACTCCATTCATCTGTTAGTCTAACTGCTCCCCTCTTTGTCTCTGCCTTTACTCCCCCCCACCAGTGGGCTTTTTACATGCAGAGTAATATATAAAAAAACACGCAAACGTATAGCGGAGCTGCACATGTCTTGTCCGCGGCTCAGCTCTGCATGTCCTTTAGTGTTTGATTGGCCTACATTCTATTCTGCTCGATGCCTTCAGTGTCCCGCGTTACAGTGTGGGGGAGCACCGAGACATGAAGATTTGCTGTGTACATTTAAAAAACTGACGCTCATGAATGAATGCAGCAGTGTTATTACACAGCAGAGGAGCGCTCTTGTGTAACAAGCAGTTTGGGTTTGTTTTGTTCGATTACTTTATGAGTTTTAATGCTGGGCTTTAACTTGATGTGTAAGACTGATCACTGTGTCAATGTTCATAATGTTGTCATCAGCCACCAGACGTCTTTTACACCGCTGTGATTTTTACCTCTTCCTTAATAAAAGCTTTCCCTCTCTCTCAGTTTCTTTCTATCAATGCTTTAATTTATGTTTATTTCTTTAGTCTTAGCAATAATAGCGTCACACTGCACTCAAGTCAGTAAATCAGCTAATGACTGATTACACCGTGTGCTCATAACACACCTAAGCTCCAAAATAAAAAAGGTCTGCATTAGCTACTGAGAGGCTCATATCCACAACTGTGAGGGTTTTGAATTTTAACCTGAAGGTCTGGGAGAATATTTTTCAAAAATCTTGGAAAATAAATACAAAACAGACATATAATTATCTTTTTTTTTTTTAAAGATGTTAACAAACCTATTTCTGTGTTTATTAAGTCAACTTAAATACCAACGCTCTTTAATTTATCCAAAAATGTGTCATATTGTTATGTCAAATTATATTTTTGTCACATGGAGAGGTTACCTGACCATAGCTGGTGCTACAGCTATTTATATTATTCTAAAGAGTTTTTAATTTGTTTTTGTTATACATAAAGATAACAGTAGGAAATAACTGATTTGATCCCTCAGCTCGTCACCAGCCTGTGCCTCATCAGATCTGCAGTCACTTTATTGCTTTTAGCTTTCATGGACACGTGATCGTCTTTTCATCCTGATTTTTACTTTTACTGTAAATCTTTACAAGCAGAAACCTGCTGGTTAAAAACAAAGACACGAAGAAGAAGGAGAAGGAGTGTGAGGCTAAAACAGGGGTCTGCCATGTTTAACACCCTGGTGACGTGCAAACAGACACCTGCCATTAAACAGCTTCATTAGCAGCATAATAATACACAGCGGCTTGTTTTCTATGAGGGCAGGTTTGTGCTTTCATGCACACATGTACAGAGTCTCACCCACACACACACACACACACACTGACTCACTTTTATCCCTCCATGGAGGGGAAAAAAAAGGGAAAGTTGCTTCTCCAAGTCTGGGCTGACTCGCCCTGCGGCGAAACCTGACCTTTGCACCACAAAGGTGAAAAGCTCTGTTCTCATTGGTTTGAGAAAAATGCCTCCAGAAGTAACATTTTTCCCTCTTCACATCTCATCCTTTCATCGGTTATTGTGATTTTTTTCTCCCACTCTCCTCTGCCCCCTTTTCTTTCGTCCTCTGAGTGAAAACCTCCCGTAGCCTGCCCAGCCCGCCCCCTCCGACCCTAACCAACCACCGCCGTTACCACCGCTGCCTCCCCCTCCGCACAACTGCCGTCTCCTTCCCTGACAGGCCCTGATGTTGCTGTAACATTTTTATCACTGGGCGGCTGCGCACCTAGGAGAACGTGCAGGACGGAGCATGTGCTGTAGCTCGTGGGACAAGGCGAGGGGGGATTGTGGAGGAGGCGGGGGGAGATAAAGAGTAAGAACAATGTTCCAGGTATTCCTCAGGAACCTCGGGGGTTCGCTGCTTCGGGGTCAAGTTCACGCCCTTGCTAAGATGTGAATTGTTGACCCCGACCCGGGTGAAAATTGTGTACACACTCGCCTCCGATGAGCGACAGAGGAGCAATAAACAGCATGTGCTCTTGTTTTGATCTATTGCTTTGTCACAATATTGAAATGCTGGTGCAGTAGGTGTGACAGGCTTTGTGTTTACTGTCATTTGCATGCTTGCAGCTTTAATCTTGACTTTGATATTGCTTTGTACAATAAGAGTGAAAATAACTATTAATTTACACAGTTTTGTTTTTTTTTGCATGTATGAACATAAACACAGTTTTTTTTCCCCCACATTTAAATACTTAACAATCCAGTGTCGCTTTTTGAAATTGCAAAAACAATAACTGGCATACTTGTAAATTTTTTAACAGATATCGGATGTTTAATTAATGGATTTTTCTTGCCACAGTCAATAAAAATGTAATTACTGTGTAATTACTGCATAATTACTGTGTTATTATTATTTTATATACATTTTGCTCAACGTTTGATTAAAATGTATTCCCAGAATCTTTTTTAATATAATTTATTATTAATATTATTATTTTTATTTTTGGATTATTTAATTTTTTTAAATCTTTTACTTTTTCTAACCTCTGCAAGTTTTTTAAATAAGTATTGAGTGCATTTTTGAAGAAAAATATGCTCAAGATTTTAAAAAATAAATTAAAAAGAAAAGACAGAACACAAATATTATGCTTTAAGGATATGCAGTTAGGAAGGACTAACCACAAAGAACCAAAGCATACGGCATCGTCTTCATCTCCCTGGACTTCAACTTTCTGTCTCTGCTCGCTCCCTCTGTTGAGCGTTGATTGATGTCTGACCTGACTGTGTAGTCAACAAAATGGGTGTTTCCTAGCAGAAGGAGAGAGGGAGGGAGATGGAGAGGGAGAGAGAGGCTGCCTAATGAGAGCTGAAGACAATGCTGGTGTGATGAAAGAATGGAAGTCGCTCTGCTGGGATTCAGAATTAGAGGCAGAAATTGATGCTGCAAGTGAATCTAAAGAGCGAGGGAGAGCGAAAATGAGGCCACTTGCTTTAATGGCGTGCTTGTGCGTCAGCTAAAATGCTCTGTTAGGGCCTCAAAGGGAGACGTGCGCGGTGGTTAGTTGGACCTCAGCGACCCGTGCGTCTCCGCCGCGTTGTGACCTGTTTTGTATCGATAACAACAAGAATAAAGCACAAATTAATAAGAGAAATCAAACAGCAACACTTGTGTTAAACCTACAAGTCTTTAAATAAGTGAACGTACATTAAGTTAGTATTTTACAGCCTGAGAAAGGGAATTGTAGTTTAAGTGGTAAAATAATAAAGGTGGGAAAAAAAGAGAAAAAAAGAAAAGCATCTCCAGGAAAGGTGAGCAGAGAGAAGAGGCAGGCAATGTGCAGAATAAGAAGTAGGCCATCCACTTCCACTGCCTGCCTTTCATGTAAATATATTATGGCTAACAACCACTGCCTTAAAAATAATTAAGTCTGCCTTCATTTATTTATTTTTAATACAATTTTTACGTTTTATTATAATTAATTTAATTTGACGAATGGAAAAAAAATCACACAATTTAAGTCAACTTTGCAGAACTCGAACACTAAACTAATCTTCCTCTGTGCTCATTAATAACAGTTTTAACTTGAAACTTGTCTAATACTAAATGATAACAAATGTATGTCTTTTTTAAATTATTTTAAACAGTAATATTTAATGTTTAATGTGTTTCATCTGCCAATAAATTAAACCTACAGCCGCAATGGTACACGCGCCCAAACTCCAACAAACTCTTATATTATTTCTTCACGTGTACGATAGTTTTACAAGTCCTCTAAGGGAAAGTTATTTCTGGCCGTTACAGACTTGGCATGTTGCACAACTTTCCTCTCTTTATTAATTCATTTTACCAGGAAGTCCCGAGAGCTGGCCGAGGTAGCAGCCATGCAAATTCACGGCATGTTATGATGCATAAAGGTGCGACTCATGCAGTGTAATACGTAAAGATTTACAGCAGTGGTCTCTCAAGAGAAACAGCCACATGCCTCCTTCACAGCCTTCTCTGTAATCCCTTTAAAGTCCCGAATGGGTCTGAGCGTCTTTCTGAACCCTACACACTCAGTACAAATCACTCCTTGCTTCCTTAGAAAAAGCCACCTGTAGCTCCTCTGCAGAACGTAGAGCACAAAATGAAATGTGTAAACGTCTTCTCTTTAGATGTTGAGAAGAAACTGTTTTTAATTGTGTCATGAACCCAAATTCATTCATGCAATTGAATACACACTTTTTATATGTATGTTCACGTATAAATAAAGTGAAAGAAGTCTAATCTGAATGTGTTGAACTCCACCGATCACAGTGGTGATGGTGTCCCTGTTTTCAGTGTGGAAAAATGTAAAAACTGCACAATTTGTTTTCCTTTCTCTTTTTCTGCTTTATTATTTTCCCGACGAGTTCCAGCATCAGTGTTCAACCGCATACCCACGAATCATTGATTTCTCGGGGCACTCATTAAAACTTAACTTTCTCCTCATCTCAAAAATCCGTCCTGCTGAGGTGCGTTTTTGCCCTCTTAGACAGAATCTCAGGGCAACACTGCGCATGATAAACACATGAGGCAGCACAGGGGCAGATTTAGGTGTGTGTGTGTATAGGTGTGTGTGTGTGTGTCTAGAGGACGAGAGGTGGGAGTGCGAGCAAAAGGAGAGGACAGAGCGCTGTGAGGGTGTTGGCAAGGAAGCTATAGTGTATTTGGTTTGTGCTGCTCCTGTGGGTTTGTGCATGTGTGTGCTCATGGGGTGAGTGATGGAGAGGGGTGAAGAGGAGGTGGTGGTGGTGGGTTTGGGTGGTAGCCCCGCTGTTTGGCCATACGCTCCTGCCTTCTCTTGCCTTTTCAGCATGGCTGACCAGAGAGCTCATTTGCATTAGTGGTGTGTGTGTGTGTCTGTGCGGTGGGGTGTTGGATTTTGCTTGAGGCCTGTCTACTCTTCCAGGCAGCAGACTGGTGTGTGTGTGTGTGTGTGTGTGTGTGTGTGTGTGTGTGTGTGTGTGTGGCAGCATGAATTGGGGGGGGGGGGGGGATCACGCTCTGGCAGAGAGGACGTGTCACATCCATGTAGCCCCCGCTAATCAGCGCCGGCTTGAGCCACGGCCAACTTGCCGAGGCCTCGCTTCCCTTCCACACCATGTGAAGAAATGCAGATAATGGGGCACACTGCTGCAAGAAAGAGGCATGCTGGGAAAATGCTACATACACGTAGGGGGGTGAGAGCTGCCGGTGGACGAGCTAGGAGCTCAGCATATGGGAAGGTATTGGGTGTATGTATGTGTGTGCGTGGAAAGGCAACAAGCACACATGTGCGCTCGCTCCCTGACAATCCACCGGCAACTCTTTTCCATTGCAAATCCTCAGTCATTTGGTGAAGTGCTAGTGACCCCTATGGGCAAGATGCTGTGATTTTTGGCTATTCATGATGTGCATGGTTGAATTTTCTCTAACCCGGTGGAGAAAAAAAAACACATGCACATGCCATGTAAAATATTTCTGACTAGCAGTAAGGGTTTAAAATACTGTACTCCTGTTTTTATTTCCTCACCTCTTAAAGTTACTGTAGGTGATGTGAACATTTCCAGGGGATTAGTGCCAAAAGGATGATACAAGACTATGTGGGGGGAAAAGGTTTAAAGACCATACAGTGTATAACAATGAGGCACACTGTACAAACTGTCCCTGTTCAACGACAGCAGCAGCTCAGTTTATAAGCATGAAACTGTTATTTTACAGTGAACCTGCTTAAATCCAAAACAGTACTGTAAAATGTTACAGTGCCGCATATCATTTTAATTTTTACACTATGATGCTGTCATTTTAGCGGTCCTGTTATACTGACAGCAGGTTATCACAGTGCGACACATAATTTACATTTTTACAGTAAAATACTGTAATTTTAGTGGGTCAATGGTACATAAAGTAGTTTATTACTGTAAAATGTTACAATCTTGCACCAATCTTTACGTTTTTACAGTAAATAAGTGTACTTTTAGTGACCCTATTGTACATAAAACAGTTTAGTACTGTAAAATGTTACAGTGTGACAGATAATTTACATTTTTACAGTAAAATACTGTAATTTTAGTGGTCCTATTTTACATAAATCAGCTAATTGCTGTAAATAACATCTATAAAACCAGCATTCTTCATGCTAAAGTAGTTTTGATGCCCTTGGATCTGTTTCCTAAATTCATTTTCTTGTCTTTCATGATAAGATGTTAGCTTCTGATGCAGGAATTGTGTTGCTTTTAACATTTCAACACCCCAAAATGGCCAGACGTGACAAAATATTTCAGCAGTCTCTGTCATCGCGGTTCATTGCAAGCTAAATCTTAACACCATTCTCAGCCACACAAACACCAGAAAACACATCATGTGTCCTCAACAGTCCGAGTCTAAATGCAGCATAATTAATAATTATTAAATAATTAAAATAACCATCACAGCACTACTGAGCTGGTGTTTTGAACTTAAATAGCTACATTCCCATGAGTGTTTGTGCTCAAAAGTGAAGTCTCAGTAACTTGGTTATTTCTAATACTTCTGAAACTCAAGCCTGACTTAACAGACAAAGTACAGTAGATTCCTTCAAAAGAAAATGGTACATTACTGTGCAAAGTTTTCTTTATTTTAACAGCAATCAATTACAAAATGCATAAGGGGCTGATTATTAGCATATAACCCCCAAACTGAACTAGACGTGAATAAAAATAGAGACAAATGTCACAGCCAGCTTTGTGAGGTTGCTGTGCCTACAACCTACAACCTAGAGAAACCAACACGTCCAATGACAAATGTTTGCTGCTGCACTGAAAAAACTTAACAAAATAAAACTCAAAGAATACAACAGGTTTTTATTTTTTCAAAACAAAACAAAAATCTGTTAAATTCTTTAGTTTGAAACCCGGAAGTGCGCAAAGTTTCTTCATAATTGCTTTTATTGTCTCTAATCTGATTGAACCTACTGAGTCCTTCAGCCTGCACGCTTTTATTCCAAATGTGTTGAAACCATCTGATGTCACAGTCCCATTTTAACCCTTGCACAACCTCCTTTCTTTGCCAGTACTGTAATCACTTATGGTTATGCCAGTAAACCTCATTTGAATTTGAATGGGCCAATGTGTGCGTGAGTGTGAGAGAGGAAGGATTGTGACAGCAGCAGTATCAGCGGTGAACAGCACCCACCTCCGCCCCCCTCCCCTCCTGCCTCACCTCCCTCAGGTCTTCAGAAAAGAGGACTTTGCCTGAGCCGAAACCTGCCGCTCTCATGCTATCATCCTCGACAAACAAAAAAGCAGCCAGGCGAGAGACAGAGGCACGGAAAGAAGCGAAGGGGAAGAGCGACGGAGAGGAGAGGGATGAGCTGAGGAGGGAGGGATGGAGTAAACCGTGGGGAGAGGTTTAACCCGGCAGGTTCAGATTTTCGAGCGACCCCTGTGTTTTCCTTCTCAGCCTTCGTCGTGGCAAACGGGCGGCGAGCAGATGTGGCAAACACGACACCCTTAACCCAAACCCCAGCCCCCTCCAACTTCAAGTCTTCTAAGCCCGTCTGATCCGCATCTTAACTTAAGGAAAATATAATGTATTCCAAAAGCAGGAAAAATAATATGACACAAAGGGATGATAAATAGCAGGATGAGGCCTGTAATAAGCTAAAGGGGGCTACGTGGATAATAAGCCCCGAGTAGGAGATGTGGAGACCTGGGCCTATATGCTTCTCCTTTGCCCACCCGGGATCTCTAATCCTGGGCTTTGAGGGGGAAGGGGAGGGTAGGAGGAGGAGGAGGGGGGGCGGGGGGGTGCTGAGGTTGAAGTTAGTGTAAGATGCATTAGTGTCTTCTACACATGTGCGCCCTAATCCCTGCTCTCCAGCTTTCTCTGAGCCGCTTTTGTATTTCATTTTCTCTCCTGCTCTCTTCTCCCATCCCCACCCCGCATCGTCCTTTCTGCTCTCTCTCCCTGCTCTATCTTGACCAGTTAAATCCCGACGGGGCCGGCGGAGTGACAGGCCCCATTCAGCGGTGTGCTGGGGGTGACAGCTGGTGAGAGGCCCATGTGAAAGAGCGTTGCCCCCATGATGCCTCCGCCACCCCTCCTCTTGCCGTCCACACACACACAAACACACACACACACAGCTAAGGCAGAACTGAAGGTCTGGGCAGCAGCTGAGCCATCGCCCCCGTTGTGTCCTGCCCCCCTTTTTTTTGTCTCACCGGTCAGTCCAAAAGAAGCACCTGCGCAGGAAAAACAGGTAGCTGGAGTCCGATTGTAGCGTTTTTACCCAAACGTACCTGCCAGTCAACCCACATGGACAGAAGAGTTTCAGCCAAGCAAAAGACAGGTTTACTGAAACGACCCCTCTGACGGTTTATAACCGATCACTTTTGATGGCTAATGTTAGCAAAACTGCAGTTTAACAATCTCTGACATTCCCTGTTACATTCCCTTGTCTGCAAGGTCCATGTTTGGATGAGTCTGGTGTGGAAGAGCTTTACTGGCCCGCACAGATCACTCATCTCAATCCCATCAAAGACCTTTTGGAGGAACTAAAACAGAGTCCATTGTCCCTCTCTGACCTTACAGATTTTCTTCTGGATGACTGGACAAAATCTTCTATAGAGCTCAATCTTGTGGATAGCCTTTACAGAAAAGTGTCTAGCATAGTAAACAAAAGACGTTTGCATGTATAGTATGCTTTCTCCTCAAATTTAGGAGATGAGCCGAGGTATTTTTTTAAGTTTCAGGAGTGAGAGGTCTGGAGTGCAAATCCTAATGAGAGAGAAAGAACAGGCGATGCCCCGTGTTGTGTTTTAGAATTTATCTTTAGCTTGAAATCAGGACTTTTTTTCCCTCCAAACTATTATCACTACAGCTGCAACTGGATCTATTAAATGCAACATTTAAAAGCTTTTGATTTTTATCTTTGCACTTGTGTTTGTTTCAGACATTAAAGTATATATAAAGGATATTGTGTCACAGTGCGGGTCTTATTTTTGTAACTTCGGCTATCATTTTTATTGAAAAGATGCTGCTTGTTTGATATTTCTGCAGTAGATCCAAGCAGTGAACAGCAATTTTTGTCTCTCCCCAGCTGGTTCAGGCAGATGTGCTGCCCTTCCTGAGTTATTTCCCTACTGTCACCAAGTTCTTGCTAAAGGGAATTAATTGGGTTTCTTGCTATAATACCATAAGGTCTTTACCTTACAATGTAAAGTGCTATATATATAGGTGCTATATACAATAATATAATATTCTATGCAAAAGGATTAGAGTTGCTGGAAAATTATATGTTTTAGGGGGATCTTCTCAGAATTCTGACATTTTTATCTGAATTCTGATTTTTTTTTTTCACTGATTATAATCTCGGAATTCTGATTTTAATATCAGATTTCTGATCTTAATCCTTGAATTTTGTTTGTTGTTTTTTCTGAGAATTCTAATTTTCACTTCAGAATTCAGATTTTCTTTCCTCAAAAATTCTAACCTTAATCCTAGATTTATTTTTTTTAGGCTTCTTACCTTACATCTTATGTCCGACTTCAGACGTTTTTTTTCCTCATAATCCTGATTTCTTTTTCCTCAAACACTGAGTTCAGATTTTTTTCTCTCAGAATTCTGTTATTGGAGAATTCTTTTATTTTTCCTACTGAATTCTGAGGTCATCACCCAAATTCATTCTTTTTCTTTAGTGACCCAACTCCCAACAATGTAAGTCAGTTAAAATAAGACTGAGCACTTTTCTGCGCAGATGGTTTTATTGTAAAGCATCTTCAAAAGTCCTAAAAGGCAAAAATGGCACACAGAAGCAAAATGTCAACAAACGAAGCTAGACGTCTAAATATGAGTAAGATCCAACTCGAGATAAAAACTGGGATCATCTTTTCAAAACAATAAAATCCAACATAATTAATTCATTTTGATGGCATCTTTACTTTCTGTGCCTTCAACATTAAAAAAAAAGTGCCTGTTTTAAGAGGGCCTTATTAAGAGTGTGTGGCAATGGTGATCTTGCCACAGGAAGCACACAAACTCCAGGTAAAATAGACTTTAAACCGTTTAATCCTCTAACAAAAATGCCCTGGGTATTTCACTACATGAAATACGAAATAAAACAAAGAGCCTTGCAGCGAAGAAAATGACAGTCAGGGTTTAAAATCCATTTGAATGTGTTTTTGAAGCAAATGCAGAGGCTTCAAACAACAAGGCGTCCAGGTCGAGTCGCAGGGAGCACAGAAAAAAACATTTATTTCTGTGAAAAATGTCAAGGGTTACGACTTTAACCATCATTCACAGTCACCTGGAACAATTTTAACTTGCTTGGTGGGTTTGAATGAGGCTCCACAGCATCCAGCTACTTGATCCAACTGCCCTCCCTAAAGTACAGTAGCTGGTCTGCTCTCAGCACGGCTCTCTAGTCAGTTCAGTTCATTAACAAGGGGGAGCTTGTGTTGCTCTGAGGCCTGCAGTACCGTGTGTGTTTGAGTGAGCACCACTGATGGACTTAGAGACGTGTGTGTGTGTGTGTGTGTGTGTGTGTGTGTGTGTGTGTGTGTGGCCCCGTCTGGTGCTGCCCTCATGTCGTCCATGACAGGATGTTCTTTCTCTGCCCCCGGCTTGCTTGCAATGCCTGGTGTCCATCAATCTGTGTGTGTGCCCTCACCTGCACCTGTTTATATGTGTGTGTGTTTGCTACCACATTATGGCATGTATGTGTGTGTGTGTCTGCTTCCCTGTTCGCCTGCCTAACGAGGGTCCCTAGTCCATATGTGACTTCCTCATTAACGGGCCCACATGACAGGGACAGAGGCGCTGGCCACTGGCCCAGAGTAGGGCTGACACCGCCGGACCCCCAGACGCCAGCGGGACCGTGTGTGTGTGTGTGTGTGTGTGTGTGTGTGTGTGTGTGTGTATGCTCGGCCACAGATGCCCTAACCATGTGGCCCCCTGTTCTCTCTTCCAGTTAGGGCCACTAATTACAGGCTGGATCTCTCCCCTCTTCCTCCCTCTCTGCATCCCTCCATCCCGTCCCTTCCCTTTCCCTCCTCTTTTTGTCTTCTTTTGAAGTGATAATGGTATCATTGGTTTCTAATTGGCCAGTGAAGATTGATTGTAACAGACAGGAAACGCTCACGATGTGCTGCAGAGTCGCTAGTCTGAGAAGGTGTTCGGTTGAAGTCGGGCTGAACACTGTGCGAGAGACACAGACAGAGATTTACAGTGCAACGGGGGCTAATAAACACAAGGACAAGCTGAAAATAAAAGTTCGAAAGGAGCAGGTTGCGAGCGAAATGACAGACATCCCCGCAAGGACAAACAAGCGCCGCACAACAGTTTGAAGCGTCGGTGCTGGCAGTGTGCGAGAGAGTCATGCCAGGCAAGCCGCCATAGGTAATGACTGACAGGCTGTCACACGGAGACTGCTTTTCGGGACTTCAAGTCAACTCTGCAAACACTACCCTGCCTGCCATACCTGGCAGAAGCACAATTGGATAACAAGCGGGGCTGTTTGCACTGCCGGTGCTACATTCAGTGGGAGTCACGGCGAGGAACAAATAACGTCAGCAAAGCCTTTTTTTTAGTGCAGTTAGCGGTCACAGGGAGTGTTTTTCCCATCATGCTGAGCTGTAGCAAGGACACAGAAAACACCGACTGACACTTAATTCCACCCCATGCACACTCCAGTACTGTAGACTACAGTACTGCAGTGTGTACTGTACTATATATATGAATTCTAGGGGATGTGGTTTCATCAAGAAAGCTGCAGGGCTGCAAAAATATTAATAATTATATTTAATCATTAACAAAACTATAATTTCTAAGTAAAGAAGTGACCTCTACCACCCTCACAATGGCTTATTCTAAACGAGAATCAACATTTGCCAACTTTATACAGAAAGGTACAGTCCCAGCAATTAAGGCATTCATGGTTTGTGCACATTGATTTGCATTGCAGTCTTTCTATTGATTAACAGAGGGCGACTCCAAAAAAAAATCACGTGGTATAAAAGTCTATGTGAAAATGTCTCCACTTCCTACTTAATGTATTGCCTTAGTAAATGGGAAATGCCACTAGTTTCAAGTCTGAAGAAATAGAGCAATCCATCCATCTATTCATATTCAGGTGCTTATCTGGGTTCAGCTCATGGGGGAAGCAGCTTAAACAGACCTCACCCTCCCCAGCCACCTTCTTACGCTCACCTGGGGAAACATCAAGGTTTTTCCAAGCCACCTGAGAGATGCAATCTCTCCAGCGTGTCCTGAGTCTGGGTCATAACTCCAACACCTCACCTCAGAGGTCATCCCAGTCAGATGTCTGAACCGTCTTAACTGGCTCCTTTCATTATGGAGGAGCAGCTGCTGTTTTCTAAGCCCTCAATGTTTCTCTAAATTTTAAAGGAAGTTCATTTACACCATTTCTATCTGTGATCTCATTCTTTCAATCACTATCCAGCGCTCGTAACGATACTTGAGGTAGGGACTTCTCTGTTTACCACATGGCCCAAGTTTGTCCAACAGTCACCCGTTCCACTGTACCCACACACTAACAACACCCCAACACATTTAAACTGCGCCACTTGAGGCAGGAACTCATCCCAGACTCAGAGTGGGCACAACACCCTTGTCCAACTGAGAACTGGTCCAGTGAAAGCTGGAGGTCGCCACCTAATGAAGTCAAAAGATCATCTGCAAAGATGAGCCTGCAACACCTGGCTAAGCTCTCAGTTGAACGGTATTGTGTTGTTAATTCCATCAGCAAGGAAAATGCCAAAAATCTACAGTCTGGTAAGTAATGAACCAAAAAGAAAATTCTCCAGTTTGTGACCCAGCTACAGGGGAGGAAGGGCACAAGTCATTGTACTCCAAGCGCCAAATCGATCATTTCTATTGAAAGCTCAAGTACATTTTCACAGTGTACAGGCTGTGAGCTGACCTGCTGCTCTTTGTGGATGTACACAACTTAATTGAACCAGATGTTTTGTGAGTGGTCATAGCTGATTTCCATCCCCTACACCAGCAGTCCCCTGGCCCGCCCGGGAGTCGTTTGATACTGGGCTGCGAGAGCTGAGGCTCAGGTGTGAAATTTACGGTTTTCAGGATTTTTATCGGTTTTTATCGTTATTTCTTTTAATCATTTTTCTCGTGAATTCGGTTTCCCCGGGTCTTTCCTAGGGATGGGTATCATTTAGGTTTTATCCGATACCGGTGCCAAACCGGTACTTTTGAAACGGTGCCGGTGCTTAAACGGTGCTCAAACTGGTGCTTAAAGAATGAAGAACACAAAATTGGTCCAAAAACCTCTCATGTTTAACTGTTTTCCACTTTTTCTTTGGTCATTTTAGTCTTTTTGGCCAGGGTGAAGGGAGTATCTGCCATCAAACAAGAAGACAGCCGCATCTACGCCGTAGATGCCGTAACTACGACGGTGTTTGCTAGTTCACCTTACATGCATTAATTTAATAACGTGGTTAGCCTACTCAACGTAAAGTATACACGAACAACATTAAGCTACTCACCAGAGAAGAAAGGCTGCTGCTGCATCATCATCTGCCATCATTTCTGCTACACTGGCAGGGCTAGGGGCCAGGACTGTACTCTTCGGGTTTTTGGGGGATGTTGCTAACTCCGGGTCCGAAAACAGGCAACCCACCCGCAGTAGATGTGCTCGTGTGAGGTCTCGCAGCAAGCTATCAAATACGGCGCATTTTTCGGCTTTAAAAAAAAACGGTATGCGTTGCCAGGTGTTTCATCGGATTTGAGGTGTTACCTCCTTTGACAGTATCACAGTATCACCTTAAAGCACTTGTTGCAGGCTGCTGAGTTTGCATATTTTGCTGTGAAGTACAGCCAGACTTTTGAGCGCTTCGCCTTGGGCATTTTTAATCTGTAGCTCTGCTCTAAAAGAACGTACGTACCTGGACCCGCCTACTATCCTCGGAAACCGAAAAAAAGCACCGAAATAAAGCACCGAAATGTGCGCTGCTTTTTGGTCTGGTTACTACCGTTTATGTCAGAACCAGTGCCATCATGGCACCGGATACTGGTACCCATCCCTAGTCTTTCCCAATGTGTTATGGATAAATCTTCTTTTTTTTGCTACCGGAACTGGTTTTATTTTGTTGTATTTTTCCGCGACACCTTAAAGGTCGGTCCATGAAAATATTGTCATACATAAACCAGTCTGTGCCACAAAAAAGGTTGGGGATCGCTGCCCTACACTGAAAGTACACTGTTTACGCTGTCTATATATCAGACACTATACAGTTAGTATGAAGGTGGAATAGATCTCACCATCATCAGCTAAAATTGATATGAATTTCTGCTACACTTGAACTCATGAAACCACAGCCACCTTGCACCAGTCACACACTGTTCTTTACTTCATACCCATCACAGTACAACAATCTAACCTGTTTATCCTGCATTAACCTGCAGAGGATTTTCATGCAACCTTTAAATAACACAGTTAGTCTACCTCAGTTTCTTTTGCAGCATGTTTCATGAAATGAAAAAACATAATGTCACATGTACAGACCCGATATCTGATTTTAAAAATGAGGACTTGCATGTAAGCTTTAAATGAGCAGTCCTTACCTTTAAGTCTAACCTCTCCTCTTCCTCTCCTGTCTTTATCTTTCTTCATCTCTAAGTGACGTTAGCTCTTTCTTTTCTCTCCCTGTGAAAAACAGCAGCCGGACCTTAAGCTAGTAACACACTGTAAGACAAACTTCACACAAGCAGTTTGTGTGTTTGCTGATGTTTGTTGAGCTGATTGAAATGTTGCATTTGAAATTATCTGCCAGAACATATTCCTCCTTTTATGCTTGCTCCTCTTCAGTCGGGCTAGCTTGATGCTAAAGTACCGCGAACACAACTTACAGACACCAGCAGTCCTTCCAGTGTTGTGGCAAAAAAAATGAATAAATGAATAAAAACACAGAGCCACACTAATCCCTGACTCGATAGTCATAGTCAGGGGTTAGACTGTTTAGACTGTTAATTGGTTCAATATGCATTAAAGCAAAAGTAACGAAAATGTAGGAAGTAGAAAGTTGTCCCGGAAAAAAAACTACTAGATAGTACAGATACCTGAATATTCTACTGAAGTATAGTAACAAACTATTTGTACCTTGTTACTTCCCACCTCTGGGTTCATGGATGTAGTGAAGGAAGACATGCAGATTGGTAGTAATCCCTAAAGGGAAAAAAAACGTTGGTGATTCCCATATGGAAAAGAAATAGTAAAAACTTATATGTGATTACTCATTAAAGTGGCCACTTTCTCATTACTTTCATACATTGTTTTAGTAAGTATCCAAAACATACAAGTTTCATTATATAATTTTTCAAGGGATCTTATATCCAGTGTTGGGTAAGTTACTTTAAAATAGTAACTTAGTTACATTACTTGTTACTTCTCTCAAAAGTAACTCAGTTACTTCAAGTTACTCGTTACTTTCAAGGTAACTAGTTACTAGGGAAAGTAACTTTGGTTTTACTCAGAATTCTCTTGTTAATGTGTTTCTTCCATAACTTTGCCAGTCTTCTAGCTTGCTTACTTGCCACAAGTGCACTGTGCCACCTACCAATAGAAAGGAAAAGATAATGTGCATATTTCCACGAGAGAAATCCCACGCCTGGACCGTCATTGACTGCTGCCATGATTCTAGCCTACGTCACAGCGTCATGTGCGCTTTTTACATCCAACACAAAAACTGCAATCGTGGTGCTTTCAATTGTGCTCAGAACTCGGAAATTCTGCCTTCTGAATAGGAAGATGTAGGCAACACCAGACTGCAGATGAGCTGCACACAGAGCTGGACTGGGACAGAAAATTGGCCCGGGCATTTTGACTAGAGACCGCCCACCATTATAGGAAAAATCATAAAGCCTTTGAATGAAAATAAACACTGTTGTGACAGTGATGTACACTCTTTTGATGGTATATATGCTTCAATCTATCAATCGTTTGTTGTAAGAGTCAGATAATTATTTTTTAAAAGCTAGACATTTTAAATGAGAATAAGAAAGAAAAGTATTTCTTTGTGCCCCCCTTTCCCTGTTAATGCCCTATCTGGCCCCCCCTGGCAAAACTTTGCTAGATCCGCACCTGCACAGTTACCAGCTGTCAGCTACCTAAAAAAGGATCCTGGTTTTATTTGTCTCTCAGAAACAGTTCATAACTTCCCTTCAACTCATTCATGTCACCTAAAAGGTAAACCTGTTTCTCCATCACCTGTTCAGCTCTGATGATCCAGTAAGGACATCTCCTGGTTTCATCTTCATGTTTCCCTCTCACCAGATAACCAAACCGACATCATGACCAGCAGGTTTACAGCTGTGGCTCCAGCAAACATCAGCTGATACTAGAAATTAATATTAAATAAATTCTAACAACAGCTGATCAAGCTTAAACCTGCTGCTGTTGTTTAGCGCGACATCCGCTGGTTTCCTCTTTCGGCGCAAAGTGAGCGATAAACAAACAAGAGAGAAAAGCCGATCAGCTGATCATTGATCAGTTTCATGATTGAAGTAGAAACGAGAGAGGGAGGGGAGAGAATGAGAGAAGAGGCAGCTGTGCAGCAAAGACACAGAATAACTCCAGCTTTGTGCCTTTTTCATTGTAGCTGAATTACGGGACAAACTGTTCCTTTTCACCTCAATAAGAAACGCGTAATATTTTCTCTGAATACCAGACGGGACGGTTGGCAACTCTAATAACTTATGAACAAAATAAAGTTCAACATCATTAACTTCATAGCACCACCCAGCTGTATAGAAACTCCGTCATGCTAGCTAGCAGGCAGTACGGAAAAAGTCAGAATAACGAAAATAAACTCCACCTAAACTTGGTTCATATCTGACCCAGAGAGACTGCAGGTCATAACTTCTTACCTGAAGTTCAGTTCACACTTGGACCGGCGGCCGCCTCGGGTCTCTTTTCCTCCTGCCTCCCTTTTCCTTCATCCACCTGCTGGCCTCCACCACTTGCTAATGTTACTGAATCTGTGGAAGCTCCGCGATAGCCACCACACGAAGTAACGAGTAACGAGCCTATCTAAATCCCAGTAACGACTAACACGTTCCTGATTTTGGCATAATAACTAGTTACCGTGCTCGTTACCACAATAATAACGTAGTTACTGTAACGCGTTACTTAATAACGCGTTAGTCCCAACACTACTTATATCTGTTTTCACTCTTATATGCTTTTCATACAAGTTTCACACAAGACAGATACAAACTTTATAAGATTTATATATATCTTTTCCATATGGGTTAAGGGAAGCACTCTGATAACATTTCAGTCCTCAATAGCGTATTGCAGTGCTGAATGTTTTCTTGTCCTGTGGTTGATTGAGTCTTTCAGTGTGCATCATGTCCCATCATCTCCTCAGATTTTCAATCAGATCCACACTTGTTGTCTTCATCGTGGTGGTGATGCATCTAAGCTGCACTTTGTTTCCTGTTTGACTGTTGTGCTAAAGATCTGAGGGTTAAAACACACGCTAACATTTTCTCCAAGGTTTCCACCACTTGATCTTTGACGGGTGCATTTTTACTGACAGTAGAAAAATGTCGTACCACTTTGAAACTTCCAAGTTAAACTCACCATTTTTCCACCAGTCGTCAGCATTGCTAACCTCTGCTTCAGAAAACATGACTCTCAGCTTTCTATTTGACCTATTGATGGATAATTCTGTTTTTCTTTCCAGTGTACTCGCCCACAGGGTCTTTCTTTACAGGTCATACACTTCGAAAATCGACATCTGATGGAGGCTTTAAAGACAAATTCACCTTCCAGCAGATGTAGGTTTTTAAGCTTAATTTCAGCATTCACTGGCTTTTGTGCTGCATAAAGCCAGAAATTATAGATTCAATTAGCACAACTGGACAAGAAAGGAAAAGAGGACAAGTTGAATAAAAATTTCAAATGTTACTGAACTTACTGTTCAGAGCAGCTTTGAATTAAAAAAAAAAAAACTAAACTAAAGGAGCTACAGTAAGGTTACCAGTGTCCTGGAGATGTACGCCCCCTCTGACAACCACCAGCTGGCTCCTTGGCACCCTCACTGACCTCATGATCTCCAGGTCTGAGCTCTGATGGTTCACCTACTACTGTACTTGTCAAGTTCACACGTTTCACACGTGTAGACCCTCCCTTATTACATACATGATCATTTCAGGGTCACAGGTACACCATCAGGGCACTAAGTCTTGTGCTTTCACTCTAATTTTCTCCAATAAAACCTGTTTCTGGAGCTTTTAAATTGCTGTAAAGATGGGTGATCAAACAATAGCTGGGAGGATTTTAACCTTTGCCAAAAGGTATAAAGTACAATTGAAATCTAAGCAGATCAAAGACTAGGATGTTGTCCATAATTTGTTGTTTCCGAGTAAATCTCCCTAATCTATCATGGTAACATAACGCTGCTATCATCACAGCAGGAGGGAAGTGGGGAAAAAGAGATGAAGAACATTTCCATGTCCATAATTACAATATGCTATTGTGCACATTGTCAGAGGTTTTGGAAGATGGAGGGTGGAGGAAATGATCGCAATCATTATGCTATAGCTTGGATACAAAAGTATAATTTACAGCTGTGGTATAAATACAAGATTTAACTGCGAATTATTATGCACATTTAAGAGTACGACTCTCTGCGGTGGCTGATTGTCTTGCAGAGACGTGTCGGCTGCTCGGCTTTTCTGCAGATGGTCTGGCTCAGATTTTTCAGTTAACTTCAAAATAATTACCTGTCACACAAATGCCCAAAAGGCCCCAGGGGCAGTTTAACACTCTCAGCACATATCATTTTTCTCTTAAGCCACCACACAGCGTTAAAATTAATGCTGCTGCCCAGACAACCTTTTGACCTCTGACCTTCCAATTGTCTTGTTGCTTTTCAAAGGGTAAACAGAGACAGAAGACGGCCTGTCTGTGAACCTAATGGTCTGTCTCTGTGTCTACGTATCTGACTGATGACCAGCTTACTGATGTGTTGTCGTTTGTTTCCATACAGTTTTATGTTTTTTGTCAATTTTTGTTACAAAACTTCGGTCAGGACCACTTTAGGTTTAAATAAAACCATAGACATAGTTTATATCTGGTGTTTGTGTTCAGCAGCAGCAGACTGCTGTGTGGAAGAGAGCAGCTGTCAGGGAGTGTGGGTTGCAGTGGGTTGCAAAGTGTCTCGCAGTCGCAGCAGCAAATTAAATATCTAGCTATTGTGAAGGGTGAATTTATGTGTGGTAGAGACAATAAATACAACCGGACCTCTTTTTTTTTGGGGGGGGGGGTCCTTCTGAAGGCATTTCACTTCTCATCCAAATGGCTTGTTTACTTTTAAAGGTTGTTGTTACTTCCTAAGTGAGGCGAGGAAGGAAGTGATTGCGGTTTCATGTGGCTAAAATGAGCTTCCTCTAAAGGGTGTCAGAGCACTCAGTAGTCAGTTTAGGTATTTTTTGGGGGAGTTGACCAGGATAACTCCTGGACACCTCCTAGGTGAGGTGTTTTGTCCAGCTGGGAGGACAAAGACACATTAGAGTGATTATGTCTCTTGGTTGGCTTGGGAATGTTTTAGTGTCCGGAAGAGCTAGAGGAGGTGGGTGGGGAAAGCGACTCACAACTTGGACCTGGATATGCAGCAAGAAGATGGATGGATGCCATCTTGGAGGTGTTCCTGAGGGTTGCTGGCCCACCTTGTCATCATGTGAGTTATTAAGGGTCTAGTAACTGGAAGGTCAGTGGTCTGATCCACTCCAGCCTGCATGTCAAAGTATTCTTAAGCAAGATATTAAACCCCAAGTTACCTCTCGACATATCCGCTGGAGTGTGAGTTTGTGAGTGTGAGGTTAAAAGTGTTCAGGCATAGAAAATATTGTGTAACTGAGTCTTTTAGTAAGAAAATTTAAATATATATGAATACCAGTCTACTGAGGGTCGCGTGGGCCAAGGTGTGAATGACTTTTGACTGTCACAGCTGACTGATAGTTGGCGTCACTGCTTCGCTTCAGTGAGGGTTCGGTATTTATTAAATCTGGGACTCCCCATTTGCTGAAGAAGCCTTTTTAATGAGAAGCGACAATCTTCAAGAACCTGCAAAAAGAAGTTAAGCAGTCTTCAACTCAAGCAGCTTGAATAACTGAGAACCTATACAGCAGCGGTCCCCAAGCCCCGGACCTCAGACCGGTACCGGGCCGTGAGTCGTTTGGTACCGGCCCGCGAGAGTAGAGGCTCAGGTGTGAAATGTATAGTTTTCAGGGTTTTTATCGGTTTTCAGCGTTATTTTGTTATCGTTTTTATCGTTAACTCGGTTTTCCTTGGTCTTTTCACGTGTGTTATGAATAAATTTTCTTTTTTTCGGTACCGGTACTAGTTTTATTTTGTTGTATTTATCCGCGACGCCTTAAAGGCGGTCCGTGGCGCAAAAAAGGTCGGGGACTGCTGCTATACAATATATTGCTGTCATATATTATATTCAGTATTTTGTATTACATACACTTTTGATAGTATTTTATACTGTACACACTATTTACAAATGGATAGTTATTTATTGACCCACCCTAAAGCCTATTTACTATCCTAGCTTTATTTTGGATGCTTTCATTATTTTACTTTGCGCACAGAAATAAAATAATTTCACAAAAACTTAAAGATAAAATACCAGGATCTTTGGGTCGTACGCATCTTCCTTCTTTCTCCAAACATAAACAAACAGATCCTTTTTAACCTCCTGACATCCACCAGTTACTTGCAACATAATTGGGGTTCAGGTCAAATGCATTCCCAGAAACTAGAAGACTCCCGCCCATTGTGGCCAGCTGTTTATTAGGCAGCTTGTTTTGTGGTCAATGTGTCAGAGCCATATAGACAGGTGGATGTTATATTAACCACAACCCTAAATTAGTCATCAACAACCTATTAGTTGCTAAAAGGATAGTTACTTCATCTATAGCCAAGCTGACACAGGGTAAGAGTAGAATTTAGGGGGATGTGTCCTTTTTCTAGTTTTCACTGCTGTACTTTTAACATGTAGCCAAAGAAGAAATTGTTTACGGCTCAGTTTTTCTGGCGATTATTGCTGCAGTGAAAGGAAAAGGAAATAAAAAGTAGAAGAACATAAAAAAAATGTTTAAATACATGAAAACAAATATGGGGGAATATATTTCACAGTTCAATGTGTCTGATGCTAAATGAAATATAGAGTAAGTGGGTGAGAACAAATGAAAAGTACAAACAAATAGCACTGGCAAAATCCAAGCACTAAAGAGCTGCAGCAGCGTAAGTACTCTCATTTCTTATTTTCAGAAATCTACACCACTTTCCTCCTCCGCCACCAAATTTTCACCAAATATAGCAACAAAATAATGTACAATAACACACTTGTAAGATGGTATGAGCTGCTGGAGTTCAGACATATATAGAGCCATGTTAATGTGGGGGGGGGGGGGTATTACAGTTTATCAACCTGCCTGTGCATCTGCCAATCAAACCAGCTGTCTGTCAGCCTGTCAACAAGCAGAGATAAAGAGAGAAACTTGTTCTCAGAATAGAATCAGCTGTTCTCTGTACTGTCGGATGCTCCTGCTCTCCGGAGAAAGCGTTTCTCATCTGACATCTCCGTGGATAAGACCGAGATTTCCTATTGGGTGTAAGGGAGTGATGGAGTGAACGGCTCAATGAGAGGGACAAGGGGGGAGGCCTGAACAAAGCTTTGTCCACTCGCACCCTCTCTGTGGATCACAGTGTGACGACCCCACTTTCCCAGACTGTGAAAGTCACCCTCTGGTGTTTAGGTTAAAGAAATCCAGGAGAGGAAATTAATTTTGTCGTAACTCGTTTAACCTTTCAGCGTGCCCCTGGGTAGCCAGGAGGCAACGAGAAGTGAGGTTGGATGTGATAACAGCTATCTGGTGACTGCTTATGGTCTGCAGCTCGTCAGTCTTCAGCATCACAAAGACTGCTCAGAGGTCACTTGAGATACATTTAAAGGCTCTAACCCAGGATTTTATTCATAATTACGCCAAAATTAAAAGTACATTTGTGTCAGAGTCTCTTGGAAACTGGAATCAGTTTGACCAGTGCACTTCACAACATGATTATCATGCATACTTACATTAAAGTGACCACATTTTTTTTTTTTGCAATTACACTTGGAAAAACAGTGATTTGAGACTATAGTTGACCAGGTGCAACAAACTTGCAATCTTGTTGCCTTTGAAATGGTCGCTTTGAACACAAGGACCACTCGCAGTTAGCTGCCATCTACAACTTCGGCTTTGGCGCATCAAGTGTTAATAAAAAGTCCGTCTGCAATCAGTTTGGGTCAAGCTGGCAATCACATGCTGTCTGTTTGTGATAATACAGACATTGACTGTGAAAAATAGGCAAAAATTACAAATCTGATGCCATCTTTGCAAATCTACATACACAGAAATTCACATTAATGACTTAGATTCAACGTCCAGTCAGAACCTTATAGGTCTAACGGGATTTCATCCAAAATCAGTGACGTGTTTGCTGCAGGACGATGATTTAAAATGACATAGGTGCTCAGCAACCTTGCTTTAATATTTATAACAAGAATACAACCAACTGGCAAGCAGCTGCCAATCAACTGCAAAGACATGAATTCTGCTTGCATTTATAAATGAGGCGGTAATTATTTAACCTTCATCAATATGTCTGAGTAATTGCAGTCAGACAATTGTTACTTTTCTTAAAAGTAACAAGTACGTTACAGCATTTGGCAAAAGCCTAACAGTGGTCACCAAAATGATATTTTTCCTAGCTGAAAGGAAGTGCTGTCCTATTCTTACTCTTTTCTTCTAACAAAAAAACAAAAAACAGATTTACCCATAAAATGTAACAGTCTGCTTATCTCAGCGATGAGAAGTACAGCCCCACATGCTTGCTAGAGTGACTGTAGATTATTCTTGGTTAACTCTACCCACCTTGGAAACAGTTGGCAACACTGGCTCCGATCCAGCAAGAGGAGAAATTCATACCATTTTTTCCCTGTCTTAACGTTTGTGGTTCTTTTTCTGTTTACTGTGGTAGTTATGATGATTTAAAGTGGAACCAACTTTAGTTTCATGTGAATAAGTGCATATAAAATCTGCACTGAGACTTTAGATGGGGCATATCAGCGCAAACACCTCATACTAGCTGTCAGCACGAGCACGGTGGTGGAGGGGTGATGATTTCGGCACCTTGCAGTCACTGAGTCAGCCATGAACTCATCTGTATGCCAAATTACTCTAGAGTCAAATGTGAGACATCTGTCCAACAGATAAAGCTTTCACCAAACTGGGTCATGCAACAGGACAATGATCCCAAGCACAGCAGCAAATCTACAACAGAAGAACAAAAAAAGAAAAGAATCAAAGTGTTATTATGGCCCAGTCAAAGTCCAGATGTGGCACGGTAAGAGAGCTATGCATGAACAAATTCTCACAAACCTCACTGAACTGAAGCAGATTTATAAATCAGAATGGGCCAAAATTCCTCCACGACAAAACAAGAAACCAATAAAGTCACACAGAAAAAGATTGTTTCAAGTTATTGCTCCCAAAAGTGTTTTTCTACAAGCTGCTTTTAGCTTCCAAAGGACTGGAAAAACTTTTTGTCACAGGACTGTAGAAAGCTCCAGATTTGTTGTCACTGATGTTTCTGAGCCCTGACACACAACAGTAGGTAAGCAAATACGATGCGATTGCTCCCATGAGCCGGTGCATCCATGCATCACGGCACACGGCATAAAGATAAATGTTTCCTGACATCTTCACTCAGTTTCAACTTGTTGCCACATGTCAGCGGTGTCTTCCTGCCACTGGAAATGACTTCCTGTCTCTTATGGATTTATAGTCGCTTAGCAGATGTGAACATCTGGCTGCACAGGAGTTAGCAAGTGAATTTATGGGAGCGCATCTATAGCATTTGCAGCAGATTTTTATCCCTGTGTTTTGTTAGCGGGACATGAAAAGGAAAAAGCGGGAGTAAACAGAAAGAACTGATAGGATCCAGATTAAAAAGCCCGAGGTTGTTATAGGTAATGAACCTACACTGTGTGTGTGCAGCTATTGTCGCCTATAATTGCAGTGATGTTCTTCAGCAGCCGAGAAATGCCAAAGAGGACCCCTCAAACAAAAACACCTGCCTCGGCTGTCGTTTTGCTACAATATTTCCTTCCTGGCAATCCCCTGCCTCTCTGCCTTTCACACACTCCCCCCCTCCTCCTCCTGCCAAGGGTCCATGAGCGAATATTTTTGTATTTTTTTATAGAAAACAGAAGAAGAAGTGCCAGTTGGGAGACAAAAGGAGAAAGTGGTGACATTATGATGTGCCCGTGATGTTAATTAAAAGAGGAGAATGAGTCCATTCAGCAGCGTTTTACCGATCCCTGAACAATAACCTTTTGTGTTAAAGAGAAATGTGATCTATACCAACCCTGTAAGAGGTTTACATTAAACCCAGCAAGCTGTACAATGAAATGTCACTCTCCTGCCATCTCTGCAAGGATTCAGGCTCACGCAGTGACGTGTTTATGTGAGGTGAAGCTTTAACGCTGCGTTTCATTTTATTTCCTTTGCTTGTCACTTAAGCATTTTGTTATTGGTACTGTATATCACACCGCTCTATGTTTTCTTGTCATTTAGGTCTCCGTTATCCAATTCAGCTTTGTCTTTGCTTGTCATCTTTTTTGAAGGAGATGAAGAGGGGTCTTTTGTTTTTTAAATATAAAGGCCCTTAGAGTTTGTTTTATTTCATGTCAAGAAAATTTATATTTTTGATGTACTATATCACTGAGCATGTAAATACTATAAGCCAATCAAGCGTTCGGATGCTGGTGGATGTCAGGCGTGCATTCTGTCAGTTTCTATCTTGTTGTCAGAGGCAGGATGAATGCATTAAGACGACTTCTGTACGCTGCTTTCATCAGATTCCTCTCTTTGAGACATGTGGAGGTACAAAAAATACACCGAAAAGCTCATCAGCCCATAAACACATCAAGTCATTAAGAGAAGTCTCGAACTTCTTGGCATTGTTCGACCTTTTTTGGGAAAGCTTCCAGGGGGTGGAAATCTGTTTCCGCAGGCTCGGTAATGTTCAGATGTGGTGATTCAGAGGGACATGAAAGGTATTTCACTCGCTCATGCTGTTCATGAGTCCACTTGCCAGCGTGAGTGGGGGCATTATTTTGAAATATGAAAATTTCATGAATGAAAAGCTCTTGCACCACGGGGTGTACCTAAGGAAATGGCCTCTTACTCCTTATTATTTCACCATGTGGAGGAATTACTGGGCTTATGACTCCCACAAGATTGCTACGATACATTTAAAGACCAGGCTGCACATTTAACTGTTACAACAATCTGCTGCAGGCATATATGACTTTCTTAGAATGGCAGCAGGGAGACAATTTAGGTCAAGAGGACTACCACTTTGGTCCAAATGAAATAGTGTAAAGCTACACTGAATTCACACCAAAGCACATAAAAGGCGTCTCAAGTCCTGGATTTTTGTTGCTGCAAAAAACATTTGAGAAAAATAACTAATCTTATGAACTGCCTTGACATAGTGAAGAATATCTAAGGTATCCTTCACAGACTGCTCAGCGACCCCAATGCAACCTCCGGTTATGAGGATCAAAGCCGACTATAGATCGCCAGGTTGCAATTCTTATTGATGGAAACAACAGCTGCAGATCCATCATGTAAGTCTCTCATTCCACCACATACCAATGGTGTATTGGATTGAGATCTGGTGACTGTGAAGTCATTCTCATTGTCATGTTTAAGAAATTCGTTTGAGATGATCTTAGCTTTGTGACACGGCGTATTATCAGAAGATGGTACACTGTGGTCATATAGGAATGGACATCGTCAGCAACAACACTGTTCATTGGTGTTTAACTAATGCTTCGTTGGTACTAAGCGGCCCAAAGTGTGCTAAGAATCAGAGCTGTTTTAATTAATTGTCACATGAAATCAGCAAGATGCTCCAAAGACTCTTTAAAGGCTTAATGTTTAATGTAATAGAGCCAGTGATCCAGATCTTAGTTACTCTCTAGTCCTTGGGTGGTTTCCTGTCCACAAACAACAGGAACATCTAAACACAGTGGAGCTCAGAGCACAGCTCAGGAGCTGAACCAACTAAACAATATGCAGTATGTTTGGGTTCACTGCGTGCAGCCCCAGTGGCCTAATGGATAAGGCACTGGCCTCCTAAGCCAGGGATTGTGGGTTCGAGTCCCATCTGGGGTGCCTTTCAGCAGAGTGGCGCAGCGGAAGCGTGCTGGGCCCATAACCCAGAGGTCGATGGATCAAAACCATCCTCTGCTAACACTTTTAGACAGCTGGTTGAACCCTGAGTAATGGGCCTCAAGTGTGCCGAGAAAATCATCACACCAACATAAACAGCACAATGGCTTCATGCTTTTTATGCCACCTCATGTTGTAGCCAATTTAGTTTACATGTCCACTGTTTTAATCGAGTACCCGAACAGTTGTACCTAATAAAGTGTGCATCTCTCTAGCTGACCATGCTTATTCTCCGCCCCTTACCTGTTTGATAGATGTAGGTACTTTTACACCTTTAACATCAATGAAATTTTTTTTATCAATTAGGTGGATTGGCCCCACCGGACGAATCACAGTGATTAATAATTCTGATTAGATGCCGATATTGTGATTAACAACATTTTTTTCCTCTATCATTTAAAAGATTTTCACTTTTCAGATGAAACATCTCAACCTCCACGAGACAACTTGTTTTTTTGTTGTTCTTTTTTCTTGAGGATTAAGTTTCCATCAGTCACTCTTGGTGACTTTGGATTCACATTTCTGTGGCGTTTCATGTTGTCACAACTTTTCACTCTGTTCCCTTTGTGGCGCTTTATTATTGCGGTTTTGTCTCGCAGTACAAAGACTGTATGGATTCTTTGATATGTCAGCGATGCAAATACAATGATGGCTTGAAATGACAAGAAACAGAAAGGAGCTCATACTCTGACAGCAGAACTAGGCCAATTTATATAGCAAATGATTGGTGCCATTCGTTTTAGCGCGCACGGAAGCAGTTGTTCACTTATACGGCGAGCAAAATATTAACAGTGTGTTCATAAGTAATTAGTCTGAACTCTAACCTTTCTTCCTTTCAGCACCCAGTCTGCTGGCTGTCTCTCTAACTCGCTGTAAGAAAACGAGCAGCTTGTTTCAGCCTCAACAACCCCTGAAACAGTCGCCATAAAGTAAACACACTAGAAATCTTATAAAATTGTGGATGAGGTGATGACTATGGGACATTTAACCATATTTTCGTACATTTAATAAACAGATAAACAATTAAATTACAGAAAGTTCCCTTTTTTTATACTGTTTCCTTAAAAATGTATGTTTTTTTTTAATGGTGGCTTTACAGTAAAAATTGACTTGCATTTCGCTTCTTTTTCTTATATTGAAATATTTCATGAATTAAAAGGGTATTTAAAGTTATTTACACTGACAAAAAGGGAAGTTTTACTGGTGTGGGCCACAATGTAAAATGAGTTTGACATCTCAGCTGTGGAGGAAAGCGAGGTGTAGGAGTTGGAAAGAGTGGAAAGGGCGGAGGGATCATCCAATGCAGCGACCTCGGTTGATCGTGCGAGCGGGGGGGAAAGTCTTTGAGTTAAGTTTTAATTTTTACTGAAAAAATCTCAGTTCTCTGACTAACAGACTTGCCAAATCTCAGCCAAAGTTCTGGTCTAACCTTGACCACGTTTCGTTTTCCAAACTTTTGCTGCTCGGATCGCTCATGGGTGTCCTCCCACTGTGTACTTGTACTTGTGCAACAAGACGGATGCAGAAAGAAGAGAATCGTAAGTGCATCCTAAGCGGTCCAGGGCTCCGCAGGCCTGTGCAAACCTGTAGGTGGTGATGAACAATTACTTAGACACACTCTGTTTGTTTTCCTCTGGAGGGAAAGAGGTTGGAGTGCATTTTTCTTTCATACAAAAACATAAAACTGCTCTCTGTTTTGGCCCTTTAGGATACCGTAGGTAAACAAAATTTGTAATATTTACTCGGCTGCAGTCACCCGGGTACTTGTGTCGGCAGTGGCTCCAGCTTGTTGCAGCATCGGGTACATCTGAGCGGTCTGCAGGATCTGAGGCATCACTGGGGAGGCTGTGCTGGCACGGATGAGGAAACGGGAGAAGGAAAATGGGAAAGGAGGGGGTATAAAGGGAATCGATGCAAAGCTCCTTTTAAACTCAGTTCCCAGGCTGTGCAGCTGCTAGCAATTACCTGAGAAGGAGAGAGGAAAGACTGTGAAGTAACCCAGCGCTGAAGGCCTCTCCTCAGCTCACGCCCGGAGGCTCACTAATTACTTCACCAAAAACCCTGAATATCTGTCAGAACCAATCAGAGGCCGCCAGGAAATAGGAACATGGAGAGGCATTCATTTGTTTGTGAGGCAAACACTCGCCAAGATACTAAGAATCTGTGTTTATTAATGCATGTGTACAGGTTGCTCCCTGGAAAATATTGCCTCCCGCTCTGAGGAGGGACATTTTCATCCACACAGACGCAGCTTAGCATGGAGTTAAGCAAAGGGTAGAAAGTAGAGTCGGAAACATGAGGTGCTTGCTCTATAGGAGAATCGTCATTTCTGCATCCTTACTCTTCCCTCCTTCCCCCAACACCTTCCTTCATCTTCTTTGGATTGGCTAGGGAGCCTGACTGTCCCCCTCCCACTCCACCACCACCACCCTCTGCCATATGCTCAACGCCGTTAGTCTTTTAGAACCACTTTGTCACTCTCCCGAGTTTAGGAGGTAGACTTTGAAAGTGATGTCGCGGGATGCAAAACACCCGGGGAAGGTGGGCCAGCACCAGACAATGATTAATACGGCTTTCAGCGATCTCCTTGAAGGAAACTGAGGCGTCATTGCGTCGCTGCAGAATTACTTCAGCTTAGAAGGGAGGTGTGGGTAGGAGTGGTGGTGGTGGTGGTGGTGGGGCGGAGGGGTAGCTGCATCATAGTTCTTTGAATCGCCGTATATGGATGTTTTTTAATTAAAATGTTTAGAGAAAAACACATTATTCACAACCTTGAATTGCAAGGGCGAAACATACTTTATGCATCAGGGAGGAGGAAAGTGTTGAGACTTTGTCACATTCATGAAAGCCTCATCTTGATTTCCATGCCGCTCCTCCAAGGTTGAGCAGGTTGTTGTCGCCCCCCTCCCCCCCACCTCCTTCCTGTTCCAAGTTCTAAAATGATAAATGATAAATTAGCGCACATTTCTCATACCTTTCATCTGCTAAGATGTCGGGACGCACCGACAAACAAATGCTGGAGATTTTAAACGTTAGAGAGAGGCTTTCTTTCTCCCTTTGGGGAGTGCTGATGTGTGCTTTTGCATGAATGGAGCCCAAAGGGAGTTTGCAGAGCTCGAGGTGGCAGGAAGAGCAGGAGCTGGTCATTTCCAACGTGAAGCCACAGGATCGTGTTTTCTCAGGGGCCGCTAATACGCGCTGGCATAGTGAGTGACTCTCCTAGATGAAGGTCTAATTAAGACTAATAGAAGACGATGATGGAGGTCTGCTCGGGGAGCCATGACACTCACACCTCCTGTGGGTGTTACTTGGCTTTCTTCAAGGTACACTTATACACAGCGTGAAAGTGTTGTGCCATATCACAGAAGCCCACTGAGGAAGCTATTTACCTGTCACTAATTCTTGCTTGTTGCTGAGTAGTAAGATGCATGGTGCTGTGCAAAAGTGTTGAGCCATCCTGCATTCCTTTATGTTGTTTTGGAAAAACATACATAAGGCCTGGGGCCCAGAATCTGCCTGACAACGATTCCTATCCAGCCGACTGGAGGACTGGAAAATGTGAAGGAGCACGGTGGGTCAGACGTAGGGCTGCACGATTAATCGTTAGAAAATCGCGATCTCAATTCATACTTATGTGCGATCTCATTTCCAAATGACAACGATTTAAAAAAAAAAAAAAGACGACGGCGATTGTACCGCATTTTGATCCGGGACGTACTCTGCATGAAAACAAGCGCTCACTCTTCCTGCTCAACAAATGACAAGGGCGGAGCCTTATACCACGTGATACAGAAGCTGTGCCGTGTGATGCTAAAATTAGCAGGGAAAAAACAATGGAGAGCACGTCAGGGATGACGAGAAAGTGACAGGAGGAAATCCGTCCCGGTCAACCACCCAAACATCAATAACGGGAACCTTATACAGCGCTTCCCTATACACGTCGAACTCCCGCAGGCACAAAGAAATTACGGAGGCTATTACTTATCACCTGACCAAAGATATGGCTCCCATCAACACTGTGCAAAACGAGGGATTTAGGAAAATGCAACCACAAAACGTGAGACATTTGTTGTTTTATGTTTATTTATTGTGTTCATGTTCAGTCTCAACTGTTACGAAGTTGATGTGCAGTTGCAGAGCGTTCTCACTCCCGGTGCGTAACATGTCGACGTTTTGTCACGTCCCGCGGCGTTCCTGAGGAACGCGAAAGGAGACCTTCGGCGTTCTTATGGTACGCGGCGGGTTATGACTGGGATCCAGTGCAATGACGCTCCCGCGGTAATAGACGTTCCAGCCCTGTATTCCAGCCCTAAACCTAACCTTATCCCTAGCCCTGACCTTTAATGATGTTAAATAGCGTGTTTCTAAGCGATTTGAAGAAAAAGAGCGAACATGTGTAGATTCAGTCCAGACGGTTCTCATATTTCCTCTTTTTTCCGAGGTCGTCATTTAGGAACGTGGTGGGTAGCCGAAAACGTAATATGGTGACGATTTGTCACCTAGCGTAAAATGTTACGCTTTGGGAGTGAGAACGGGTTGCAGAGCAGTTAATAAGTGCAATAAATATTTATACTGGAAAAGAAAATCGCTAGAAAATCGTCATCTCAATTCTAAGCCAAAAAATCGTGATTCTCATTTTATGCAAAATCGTGCAGCCCTAGTCAGACGGCTTTGTTTATTGTTGTTTTTTTTTTACAGTGAGTCTGAACAAAAAAAAGTTAATTTTCTTTATGTTTTATAACTTTTTCTGTGATTTTCCACGTTTATTTCTTACAGTTTAAGCCCAAACAGTCATGCTAATCTACTACACCAACGTGTCTTTATCATGTGGAAAAACTGAGACACGCTGTTGAAATTGCATTGTTAAAAATCCCTCTGGGATTAAATGTTCAGTTTTATTTCTCTTTATTGAGAGAAAGGGGAACTTTCACTAGTCGGGGCCACTTGAGCGAGTTATTTGTGGCCTACGATGTAAAATGAATTTGATAAATAGTCCTCATTACTCGTTGGGTGGCTTTAAAGGTGCATTGTTGATTTAGTCTTCCTCTCACTGGGCCGCTGCTGAAACATTTATTCAGTAGCAAAGTGAGCGAGGATCAGATTGCACATATTTGGTAGAAAGCAGAATATCAACACTGTGAAGAAAGTTCAACTGAGAGCAGCTCACTGGGGAACTCAGATGATTTTGTTGTTTTTTGATAAAAAATGTGAAAAATAAAAACATAAAATGAAAAAGAGAAATGTTCCACTAAGACTGTGTTCAAACTTTGACTGTGCATATATCCAGCTCTATGATCTGATGGACATCTTTACAGATTTAGGTAGCAATCACTAACTGTTCACTTTATAAGTTTACGAATGTCTAGGTTCTTGTTAACACAGATATCCAATCAGCCTATCGCCTTGCAGCAACTCAGTGCATTTAAGCATGATGAAGAGAGCCTGCTGAAGTTTAAACAGAGCATGAGGACAGGGAAGAAAGGGGATTTAAGACTGTGGAAATGCGCTCACCATGTCTCATCAGGATACAGCCATGTTCTAGCAGTGAGTGCATTTATAAACAGTTTCCTTTGCAATAATGACAGAAAGCTGGCTGTCTAAAAGTGCTAGCAGGAGATGGCTCAGCACACTTGTGATGCCCACGCTGCTAGAAATCACGCCAGATGGGACTCGAACCCACGAGCTTGAGTTTAGGAGGCTAGTGCCTTATCCATTAGGCCACTGGGGGTGCACTCAGTGCACTGCATATTATTCAGTCTACAGCTGATCCATTGTGACCTGCAGCAGAATGAGGAAAATGTCTATTCAGCTCCTGAGCTTTGCTCTGGGCTCCACTTTGTTTGAGTGGTGTTTCTGTTGTTCGTGGAGACTCATGAAACCAGACGAGGACCAGAGAGTAACTAAGATGTGGATCACTGGCTCTGGTTACATTAAACATTAAGTCTTTAAAGAGTCTTTAAAGGATCTTTCAGAATTTATACCACAAAGAACAAAGACAGCTCCGAAGGAAAAAGTGGGGTCTGACCCTTTACTAGAAAAGTATAGTGCACAGTATAAAATATTGAATAATATAAGTAAGTATAAAATACTATCACAGCACAAATCAAAATGGGGAAAATGTAGTTCACACACAGTCTATTGAGTTTGAACTCTATTATTCTTAATTTTTACAAACTCTTTAAACCTTCGACTTGCCTGTAAGCTGATTTCTGCTGTTATGATCCCGGTCACACCCACTCCTGTCACATTTCTTCTGTCCCATCTCCCATTTTTTTTAAAATAAAGAAGTTGCAGTGGCCAGTTTGAGGGGGGGAAATGTGACAGTGATATAATGAGCTATGAATACTCGCATTTATCCACTAATAAGTGAGATAATTTAGAAATGAGTGCTGAGTAATGACGTTATGATTGTGGTGGGGACACAGAAACAAAGGAAGTGCTCTCACTCAGTCATTCCCTTCCTCCAGCACACACACACACACACACACACACACACACACACACACACCACATTCATGTACAAAGAGTCATTTGCACACTCAATAAAACTACTGTTCTTCCATATCGCAATTTATCCGAACAAATTAGAGGCTGCGAGCATCCCACAGATGAAATCTCAGTTAGTATCTACCATGCAAATTAAAGCAACGTGGCCCATACTCCATTACACATATCATTATAAACCCCTTTGCCCCACTTCAAAACCCCCACTACCAATGATCAATCTCACCATGTTGGGGTATAAAATGCAAAGCTGTGAATTAACAAGCAGGCGTGACATGCTGATTATTGATTTAATGTCAGCGCCTGGACGGCACATACATCTCTGAGGCGCAGCACACTATTAAAATGTCCTAACTAGGGTAATTGCATTAGACACCTTTTTATACCACTTTGTAGGGCTAATCGGCATGTAATAAGGAGAGAGATGAGACAGGAGCCCAGCGATTCGTCGAGACAGCGGCCACGTGATGTCATGTCTGGAGGCGGAAGGTAAAGCAGGAAAGAGGGAAGAATAAAAGAAGTAGAAGGGAACGATCGGGGCTTTAATCTGTGCAGGGTTACAGATTTCTTGCCACTACAGTAGGAAAGGTTAGAACAGAGGTCAAAGGTTAAACAGAGACACGTCAATGTTGGTCTTTGGACTGACCTGATTAAAAACAACTACATTTTGACAGAAGCCCAGAGCGAAGATCAAGATCCAGCCATCGTGCACACCAGAACATAAAAGCAGAAAACATGTAAGAAGGCCTCCACCCGAGCCCAGCAGAGGCCGGACAACTCATCCTGGACCCACCCAGGCAGCACAAGCACCATGTGAGCCGAGGGTTTCTTACAATTGAAATCTAAAGAGTCCTGCTGACAGATTTATTTAGCAATGTTTCTTTATCAGGCAGAAAAACTAAGTTGCCCAAAGTAGGCTGCATGTATGCGACCCTCGATGTAAAAAGAGTTCGACATCTCTGAGCTAAAAGCTTGCTTCAGTGTTTACAGTTTGGTGTTGTTAGAGTCATGCTAGCTAGAAATTGCGCAAAGGTAGATGTGAAGACAGGCCCGCGTTTGTGTCCGTGAAGTTTGAAGGGCACAAAAACAGAACAGTCCTGCAGGAAGACGAAAAGCATTTTCCCAAGAATTGAAACATCCTTCAACATGTTGACAGCGCTCCAGGCTTGGACCACTTCCTGTCGCTCCCTGAATGAAGATGTGAAACTTCATTATAGAACCCCCCGATGAGGCCTGTGAGGGAGGGAAAACAGAGAAAAGAAAGAGGAGAAGACGAAGAAGACGGGGTGGCCAGGTGCCAGGTGCTCACTGTGACGGGACACCCCATCGCCGCGGAGACATGGGTCAGGGGGCATTCGGTGGGAGGGGCTGCTCGGGGCAGGGGGAAGGGGAGGGCGCGTGCTCCGAGCAGCGGGGCGGCCAAAGCTTTGGCATGAATTACCCGCCTGCTGAGCCGGCGCTTTGGAGATGCTGGATGAGAGGTCACGTACTCAGTGGCCCTCAAACGCACACACAGGCTCGCCCGGCAACAACAACAAGGCTCTGTGTGCGCCCGGCTAGTCACAACAGCTATTCTGCATTTAGCACACAAACACTTGTGCGCTCTTGGAGAGGATGAATTAGGTCAGCTCGGTTGGTCAAACAGGACGGCTCGATCCGCAGCGGGGCACTAAACACAAATTATTCTCACTAGAATGCTTTTAATATCAAAGAGGAGAGGGACAATCAGTGGCTGGACCTCCTCCATTTAGACTGTCCCACAGCTCAGCGTGGCTCCATGCAAGGCACCTTGTCCAAAGAGCACCTGGACGCGAGAACAATTCGGGCGAATAGAGCACACTCGGTTTCTGTCCTCGAGTAAACAAGCTGAAATGCTGATTTTTTTTAAATTTTATTTATTTTTGCCCATCTGGGGAACTATGGCGTTGCTACGGTCACCGAAAGGCACAAGAAAAGTTTGTTTAATCTGCACACAGAGAATAAACATTTTAGTTTCTCGACGTGTAATAATTGAAATTTCATTTTTAATATTAACTTCATTAGATAAAATTAATGAGTTTGTTTTTGCGCTTTGAATTTTGGTAATTGGTTGACCTTTGTTTGTTGAAATTGGGATTACAAAGCGCATTGTGTTTTATGATAAAAAATAAAGATGTGGTTTGAATATGAAATGTATATTTTAACAGAGAAAACCTAAATACTTGAACTGCCTATAAAAAAAATTGAGGTTTGTATGTTTTAATGTGTTTTTTTTATGTACTTGATGTTATAATGCTGATGTTTACAAAAGTCATTTTACAGTTCAACATGAATAATAAAAGGGGTAAAAGAATACGTTTGAAGGCTGCAGTAATGATCCTGTTTTGTTGACCTTAGCTTTGTATCCCACAGACCCACACTGTTGTATATTTAATCAGACTGAGGACTGAAATTCAAAGACTAGCAACGACAGGCTAAATAACCCTCGGTGACCCAAGTTAAACTTGGCAATGGGACTGATAATTTACATATGACAGGGCTGTAAATAAGTGAGAAGGTCATCTATACCAGCGGTCCCCAACCCCCGGGCCTCTGACCGGTACCGGTCCGTGAGTCGTTTGGTACCGGGCCGCGAGAGTTGAGGCTCAGGTGTGAAATGTATAGTTTTCAGGGTTTTTATCAGTTTTGGCCGTTATTTTGTTATCGTTTTTATCGTTTACTCGGTTTTCCTTGGTCTTTTCACGTGTGTTATGAATAAATTTTCTTTTTTTCGGTACTAGTTTTATTTTGTTGTATTTGTCCGCGACGCCTTAAAGGCGGTCCGTGAAAATATTGTCGGGCATAAACCGGTCCGTGGCGCAAAAAAGGCTGGGGACCGCTGATCTATACTGTTAGATACAATCAGGTCCATAAGTTTGTGGACGTTTTTACTTTAGACCATAACATCGTGTTTTAAATCAAATAACTAACATGTGACTGAACTGCAGGTTGTTGGCTTTACAGCTTTTAGAGCATTTTTTATAAACAGTTCCGCATTTTCAGAGGTTCAAAAGCAATTAGACAATTGAGTTTCAAGACCAGCATGAGTTTTGATTTTGGCATTTCTGATGGTGTCAGATGGGCTGGTCTGACTATTTCAGAAAGTGCTGATCTGCTGGGATTTTCCCACATAAGCATTTCTAGTGTTTACAGATAATGATATAAAAAAGTGAGCGGCAGTTTTCTGGGAGAAAATGCCTTGTAGATATCAGAGGTGAGAGGTGAATGGCCAGGCTGCTTTGAGCTAAAGGAAGACAACAGTAAATTAAAAAAAAAACACTTGTTGCGACCAAGGTATGTGTAAGAGCATCTCTGAAAGCAGCAGAAGTCCGCAATGGGAACCAGTCTCGAGCTATGAACTGGAAATTGAGGCTATAAAACACAAAACTGGACCATAAAATACTGACAAAGGTTCGCTGGTCTGATGAGTCTCAGGGCAAGGTGAATATATCCAAATCAAAGCGTTTCCTTGAACATGATGAGTCCACTGTACTCAAATGGCCTCGGCAGACACCAGATCTCAATCCAATAGAGCAACTTTAGGATGTATTGGAACGGGAGATTCACATCATGTCAACATGGACCAAAATCTGTGATGAATGGTTCCAGCACCCTGTGCCATTAAGAGCTAAGGAAGGGTCCAAACAGATACTAGGAATTACTTGGCCAGTAAGTGCATATATAAACAGTGTCCATTAATGGACACGTTAAACAGTGACCTTAATGACAGAAAGCCCGCTGTCTAAAAGTTCGAGCAGAGAATGGCTTCGATCCATTGACCTCTGCGTTAAGGACCCAGCATGGTTTCGCTGGGCCACTCTGCTGGACAGCACCCCAGATGGGATTCGAACCCACAATCCCTGGCTTAGGAGGCCAGTGCCTTATCCATTAGGCCACTGGGGCCACCTTGTGTGTCATCCCTCTATGTGGTTACTGCCCTTTGCTTATCATACCAAAGTGAAGCTGGCCGTCCGAACAAAAATTTTACCCACGCCTGCCTTAGACGAAGGATCTTGTTGGTTGTTTGGGACTTTGAAGCTAACACTGGCTGTAAAAAGAAAAGTCACACTGAAGTAAATAGGTGGTAAATGAAGGCTTTTGGAGCCAGTGAGTAGCTTTAGCCTCTTAGTAAAAATAATCGTGTTCTGATAAGATCATCAGGCAGGCTACCATTTACCATCTTAATGTGGAGTTGCCAAGGTTACACGTATCCAGTGTCAAACGCACAGATGCGAGATCTGACTTTTACTGTGATTCAGGAAAGAAAACAGGAAACAAATTGTGCCTAATGGTGGATCACTGAGCCTCCTCTTCATTGTGACATCGCCGTTAAACTAGAGGTTTGTTTTCGCCAGCAGTATCCGTATGTGATGATCCCATTCCCACAGGAAGAGGGAGAGAGTGGCTGAAGTGAATCAAAGGCCAGCGGCTTCTGTGTCTGCCTCCGTCTGGTTGATTGCCAGAGACGCTGGATCAGCGCCTCCATCATCTGACAACCTGTGAGAGCGACTCATTCATTCAATCCTCTCCTACACACCTCCGGGACCTCAACAACACCTCGCAGCATAATGAATCAAACGCTCTGCCAGGAAAACACAAACCCCCGCATAAACACACACACAGACACGTGCACATGTCGCAGTAATGATTGTCAGCGAAGACAAAAGAAAAGTTTGGTGACGAGTTCATGACTTATTCTGTAAAAGGGAGGGGGGGCTTGTGGATGTGCTGCGGCGAGATTCTGGAGCCATGTAATCATGGCAGGCGTCAACAACGCCATCCTTATTACTGCAGTAATGAAAAGTGAATCAGTCTCACACGGATTCATTTGTTAAAGGCAAATAATTAAGACAAAGGTCCTGCATCAAGCAGACAAATCAGAAAGACAAAGTGTGGTGCGTGACAGTCCTCCCGCGGTGATGCAGGCCTGTCCTTTTGTGTCATGACTAGTCGCTCTCTGGCATTAATCAGAGCGTCGTCCTATCTTGTTAGGCTGAGCTGGGAGATGATAGGGAGACCGCAGGTCTTTAATCAAGGTTAGAATAATCTGCGATGGTAGCTGATTATAAACCTGATCATCAGCAACATATTGTCACCTCCTAATCATCCAAATAAACAGAGAGAGAGGGAGAGAGGGAGACCTGCCCTCAGCCCCCACGTGGAGGAATAAATTACACGCAAACACACACATGCCAGAGCCTTACACATGCCTACATGCATATGCAAACACAATAAATGCATGCATTGCACACACACAGGCACACGGGGCCGAGCGTGCGCGTTCTGATATGCAATCTGCAGCGCGCTGCACTTTTTTTTGTTGTTGTTTTACATCAAATACTTTTAATGCAAATACCACATTTTATGGGGGCCTTTTGAAAATTCTTGCCTCTCAGCGATTGGGAAACGAATGCACCGCGGCTAAGAAAGCCCCAGCTTGAAAGACATCCATCAGGACAGCAGATAAACAATGAAATGGCCCCTCTCAAGTCAATGATAACCTCAACTTCTTTCTAATCTACTTTCATGTGCTTTGTCTCCCCTTTTTTTCCTCTTTTTTATTTACTCCCACTCTTTTATTTCACCTCTCCCAGGGTGAGCCTCTCCTCTTCCTCTTCCTCCCTCTCCTTCCTCCAGAAGCTCATTACCTCGGGACCGAGCGAGATCTCGGCTGTTTTCAACGCAGCAAAAACAAAAAGAAGAAGAAAAAATTATAACACGACCGGCGACGGCACTCGTTAGCAGCCTTGTCAATCATCTTTGGCGCAGGCAGGGTGGAGAAGCAATCGGCGCCAGGGTCAGCGATGAAGATGTTCATTCTCTATTCATCCATCACATCTTTCGGGGAAATCAATTTACAGCGCATCAGCGTCACAGTTGCCTCGACAACAGCGGTGATGTGAGAGTGGAGGGAAACAACTTCTAAGAGAGAGACAGAGGAGAGTGGTGGATTCGTTTAGATACAACCTAATAAACGTCACTCATCTTCTTCTTCTTTGTCTTTTTTCTCCACTATCACCCCACCACCACCACGTTCTAGGTTACATGAATGCTTTGTCCTCTACTCAAAATTACTATTTGCTAATAACTCAAAACTTTAATAGCAACCAAAGCAAAGCATCAACTACCCAATCCTTTGTGGTGCTTTCACTTCCCTGTCCCGTTCAGGAGGTGGCAGGTGACGAGGCGGAGGTTTTGGGGGACGTTGCCGCTCATTTTTAATGTAGTTGTTGCTTTCTCGCAGGTGTCAGCTTCACAGTTCATTAAGGGTGTTTGGTTTGAGGGGGGGGACCTGAAGAGATAGAGGATGAAAGACAGACAGAGATGGAAGAGAGTTAGAAAGTAACTGGCGACCTAAATGAAACACGCCGCCGACGCCGTCCACGTTTGCAGACTTCAGATGAAAACATGGGTTAAAAAAAAAAGAAAACAGACACTGAGCGACGAGTGTGCACTGGTCATGGGAAGGCTTTGAGGAAACCTGAAGTGTGAGGTGGAAGACAGGCGAGTAGAGGGGGACGTGACAGAACGAGGAGAAGGATGGAGTGCCAGTTTGTGTGCATGGAAGCACACAAGCTTTGCCAAAAAAAGTGGGTGTTTGTGCGTGTGTGTGCGTGTGTGTGTGTGTGCGTGTGTGTGTGTGTGCGTGTGTGTGTGTGTGCGTGTGTGCTTTCATTCCAGGAGATGTCATGCTGTTTGAGCAAACGGTTCTCCGTTAAGGCCATCCACCGCCTGCTGCCGGCGCCACCACCCCTGCTGTACCCAGCCAGCCTCGTGCCAACGCCTCCGACACCACAGCCGCTGATGCCAGGAGCCCGCCTGCCCCCTCGTCTCAGCAGAGCAGATGTCACTCAATTGCCCTCCACCTCACCCCCTCGAAAACTTCACCACCACCACCAGGAGCCGCCGCCACCCTAACAGGCAGCCGTGCCGGTGTGCCAAGCAGGCGACGTGTTAAGAGAAAGTGGGGCGGCGGGCCCGCCGATGGGACGGCAGCAGGCGGGAACGCACAGAGCGGGGAGTGCTGTAGATTTTTCGCGCTCCCGCCAATCGCCCCCCCCCCCCCCCCCCGACACCACCCCCGATCCACCCACCTCTCCCTGACAAACGCACGCACATGCCGCATGCACTGGCTCACAAACACATGCGCAGTTCCCCACCCCATCGTAAAAAAAAGAGACACACTTTCCCCTCGTTCTCCCGAGATGACACCCCCTGCAGGCCTTTGGAATATTTTAATTCTGTTTCCTAACTCTTATTATGTGTGGAGTGTGTGACATGTGAATTGTAATTAGTTGCTCTGGGGTGAGCAGAGAGCGAAACCCCCACCTCTTTAAAAAAAAAAGAGAGAGAGAGAGTGAAAACACTGGAGGGCAAATAATCTTTCCAAACACCCCATCCAATTTTAACCCCCCTCCCCGAGTCACAACCTGGTGTTCCTGTTGCCACCTTCGGTTTACCTACATAGGTGCAGGCCCCCCTCCCCTTTTGTGTTGTTTCTCCATCCAAGCCCGCCATTCTCCTCCTCCTTCGCACCGCCGTGGATCTTATCTGCGAGGGAGGCCCATATCAATAACCCCGCAGCCTCCGCTCCTGCACTACAAAGAGCCCGGGCAACAGGGGCTAGCTGTAAGGATGGAAGATAATGGGATTGAGGTGGTACTTAAATCTCAGCGAACCACTGCAGCTAAGTAATTAGTGGATGGGATCCATACTGGAGGGTTAAGCAGAGCTAATGCCACCCTGGGCGTTGCTGCTGGAGCAAAATTAGCAGTATAGGAATGAGAAAAAAGACAGCTTGCTGCATCTGTCTCTCAATCTATCTGCTAGACAACCTCCAACGTTGGTGAAGCTCTCCAAGAAACCCCAACGCAGACAGAAAGAGGCCAGGGGTAGGAAGGTGGGAGGGAGGACGAGGATCAGGGATTGTAATTTCACAGCAGTGTCAGAAGAGCCAGCCGAGGCCCTGTCTTTCCATTGAGGCTTCATTAGGGCGAACAATGGACTTCCCTGCCATCTAATTAGATGAGGTTAATGAGGAGAGGAGGGCCACGGTTGATCCCCACCGTGCAGTCTGAGTCACAGGCGGGGTGGGGGTGGTCAAGGGGTCTTGGGGGCACGAGAGGAGCGTCCCCTTGGAAAGGACGCAATGTACAGTGCACTGTGTGGGCCGCGGCGAGAGTGTAAACTCCATCTAAATCGCTGTATGATTGAATTATTGATTCCTGAAGGGAGGTAATGGGTTGATAACACATTGTATTACATTCACTGTGATTCTAATACGGTTTCACAAATATTACAGAAGAATTAGATATTGAGGGAAATGAGTGCAAGTGAAGACAGCGGAAAAGCAATTATTTGTAATAGCTTACAATACATTTTGCAGGGTGGTTCATGGTGAATGCTGTTCAAGAGCAAATATTAGTCACTTGTTTTTTCTTTAAAAGCTGCAGCAATCCTCTCACATCTCATTGGACTTTTCTCTTTTCTTTGAGTCTCTAAAAATACTGCACACCGGTCAGTTTCTAAAAGCCGGAGCTTTTTGTGATGTTTGGCTTCACTCTGTTCATTTTTTAAAAAAAAATACGAGTGTCACAGCTTAGAATAAAGCTTCTTTGTGGGGAAAAAATCTGTTCCAGCTGCACTATACCTAACATGTAAACTCACAGGAGGCTGTACGGATATGAGGCTAGCATCAGTTTATCAAATTGTTTCACTATCATCCATCCTTGTCACTTATATGCAACGTATGCAAAGCTTTTCCTTCTTTTTTAGTGCATCATTTCAAGAAAGAAATGACGGAGGTGAGTCAGTTAATGACCAGATGCAAGGTATGCCTCCCACCTACTCGACGTAGAAATGAGTGAGGGAGAAGAGTCATTAATGGCTTCACCCTGCTGTCTCTTCAAATTCTTGGGTCTTGGCTAATGACTGGTCAGACACACATTTCTTTCTTCTAATGTGGTGTAGTTACAAAGATGTAAAATCACAGTCCAAAAATGCAATCATACACAACATGGTGTCATAATAACATCACCGCAGGACGATTGTTAAAAACAACTGGCTTCCTCCTTCCACTAAATTTATTATATCAGTACTGCTATTATAGTTAGCACACACGCTTTATGGATTCTGATCACTAATACAAAATATAATCAGAAAATTATATGATGATGCATTATGTTAGGTGGAAAAATCTGAAACAGCTTAAAGCAGAAACGAAGCACTACACGTATAAAGGCTTATTTACACCATGGAGCTGTAGTCTAAAAAAAATATCAGATTTAACTCTGTCTGTGAAGTTAGATTTAAGAAATAAGTGAGCCATGGGTCTGCAAAAAGCAACGTGAAAGTGAAAGTTCTCAGAGAAGTCTCACCTTGGGCGCTTCTTCTAACAGTTCACTGCATCTGCCTCTTCCTGTTCAGTGTTTTTAGCACCGACGTGTCATCTACACTAAGCTGGTGACATCTCGGAGGGACACACCGATCACAGTGTCAATCCCTATTTCGGGTAGGTACCATCAGGCAAGTGCATAATATTACCCGACTAGTTCTGCTGCCTAAGCCTAAATAAATGGCTTGACTGTCACTGTTTCTGAACATTAATGGAAATGAATCATTTTAATCTGGGAATGTAAATATATAAATACTGCCATACTTTCATAATACTCCAAAGTACTCATATGGCAATGCATATTTTAATGGAAACCTCTGAGACTGCCACTTTATTAGCTGTAACAACACAAAAGGGATGTTTTCACACCGAGGCTCATTAATTTCAACTTGTAATACAGTATACAATATGTAATTACATGGACCATTTGGATCATGCTGCATGGTGACTAATGAGTACTACTTTTGGTATTTTAGTTCAGAGTTGCCTTTTTTTGTTACACCAGATCCCCTTCCAGATGCAACCCCAAAGGAGATTTATATCCCTGGCTGGAATTGAACCAGTAACCTTTTACCCACCAAGAAAATGTGTCATCATTTTCAAGAATAAAGGGAAAGACAAGACTATATATACAAACAGGTTTGATAGTGCATTCTAGACTCATTCAAAAACCAGAATCTCCGAATTCCCAGTTAGAATTTTCATCTAATTGTCTGCATGATAAGACGGGCACTTAAACTAAAGTTTTTTATGTTTTATATTTCAATTTTGGATAATATATCAAGAAAGTTAAATATTAGAACAACTTTTATTAGAGCTATATTTAATATATTGGATTACTTGTAATATTAGTACTTTAACTTGTTCATTACTGCTCTTACCTTTGTGGAGCAATTTCCTCTGTTTTGCCGTTTATCATTTATCATAACAATAAGCACCTTATATTGTTGACACAAGAACACACTGACATCTTAACTCAGTATTTACCTGCCTGTGCAATCTCTGTCGTCATGATACTCTAAAAAATCATCACAATTCAAAGACGAAGATTATACATTTGAAATTAGGGATATCACGTGTACTGTATTGTGGTTTTGTAGTTCCCCTAAGGGAGACTTAATGAGATGAAATGTCTAAGAAGTTTCCCACCACTTTGCCTTTGTCTTTATCATCAACATTTTCAGACCCCAAAAATCAATTTTAAAGGAATCTAAAATAATAAACCAACAAATGCTAAAACCAACTTGTTATCAACACCCAGAAAACCCACCAAAGTGCCAGATTGCTCACAACACAGAATACAGCATGTGAGTTTGCCCGTGATTAACAGCTAATTAAACGGGTGTAAGAGAGAGGGGAAGAGGTGTGCGTGAATTTGCCATTAGAGATGTGCCAGACGAGGGACTGGGTTTATGTATAGATAATGGCAGTTAAAAAGCTTGTGTGAAGAAGAAATAAGGGGTATTTTGGCGCCGTAAAAGCAACAGCTGGCATTTAATCTATGGAAGTGACAGTGAGAAGCAAGCTGTAATGTAAGGAAAGAAGAATGTTTTTAACAAAAAAAAGAAAACTGGTTTCATTTTGCCATTTATACTCTGCTTTTATGCAGTCGTAGGAGGTTCATTCTTCAACAGTAAGCATTTTGTTTTGTGTGCAGCAAAACAGCCCTTTTATGGCGTTCTACATCACAGTGCATTATAGGAGATTTGAGGCAGCACCTGCCTGATCTGTAAGCTAGCAGCATTGCTCTCCAAATGGGACATTACTCCGTGGATGGGTAATGTGATTTTTGTGAACTGGGAGGCAATTTTGAGATTTCAAAAACAATGTCATCACTGCGCATTAGTGAAACCAAGAGATTACACCTGCTGCGGCAGAGCTGACGGTCTAGTTTAGACACACACGTAAAGGCACACACATATTGAGGTAATGTGTAGTAATGTGTGGGTCATGGTGTGCAGTAATAGCCATAATCACAGTTACAGTTAAGCTCGTTTCACATGAGCCTATTGAAGCCCATGAGCAATTTCATTTTATATATCCAATACTGTGCAAGAGTTTTGAATCATTGTAATTTCTTTACATTTTGCTGGGAAGAAAGGAAATATTTCCAATGATTTACTGAAACATGCAAACACACAGGGAAAAAAACAGAGTTTGTACAATTGTAGAGAGTTGAAAGTCAATATTTGGTGTGACCACCTTTATTCTTCAGCACAGTCTGAACTCTCTTAGGCAGCTTTCTTGTCATGTCTTTAAGTCGTCTTCAGGAATAGTTCTCCAGGCTTCTTGAAGGACATTCAAAGCTCTTCTTTGGATGTTTCTGCCTTTAGTTCTGTTCTCTGTCCACATGATCCAGCACTGCTTCAATAATGTTGAGGTCCGGGCTCAGGGAGGCCGATCCATGACTGATAGTGCTCCACTGTGTGTTTTTCTATCCAGGTATGATTTTCTGGCATTGACAGTGTGTTTGGGATCGTTGTCATGATGAAAGATGAAGCTGTTGTTTATCAAAACCTTTGCAGATAGTGGATCAAAATCTGATGGTACTTTTCTGTATAATTCATCTATTTTCACAAGATCTCAAACACCACTGACTGAAATGCAGCTCCAACCATGACAGAGCCTCCACCGTGTTTTACAGATGGCTGTAAATGCTCACTGTTGTACCTCTCTCTCTCTCTTGACCTCCTCTGTATACACTGACAGTGATTTGAACAAAGTTGTATATTCATTATTTCATATGACTTGCTTTATGTCTCGTTCTTGTGTAATTTCCGTACCTGAGCCTTTTCTCCCTGTTTCCCTTCCTTATGAATGGCTTCTTGACAGACACTTCGTTTGTCCATCACTTGTCCAGTTTACTCAAATTATTTATGTTGTCAGATAGATAGATAGATAGATAGATAGATAGATAGATAGATAGATAGATAGATAGATAGATAGATAGATAGATAGATAGATAGATTCTACATTTTACTCTGCCTCAGTCTCAATTCTTTTCATTTCCCCAAAGAAATGATGCAGTTGAAACTGACATGCGCAAGCAAAATGTTAATCAAACAAACCCATTTCTCCTCAACAGCTAAACCAAACAAACGGGCTTCAACTTTCCCATTCAAGTCAGAATGACAGCGTAACACAACACAGCAGCAGCGAACGCAGCGTTCTTTATTCAGGGAACGTCAGCCGCGCGCTATTCTGTTGAAAATATCAACTTCAGATGTTGAGGGGAGGAAAAAAGACGGGCGTTTTGTCTGCCTTTGTTGGTTTGGGCTTGATATGCCGCGTGAGCCTTTCAAGCCATTTGTTAGACTCAATTTCTTCCTCTGTTACATCTACAGATTACGTTTCAAGCAAACAACCAGCAACATGAAGGCGCAGAAGCGCTATTATGGTGAGAGAATGACAACTTGCATAGGCAGAGAGCAAGGGGAGAGAGGAGAAATACAAGAAAAGGATGAGAAAAAGAGTTGATGTAAAGAAGGCGAGGGAGATTGGAAAGAGGCGGAGATAGACGTGATGAGATACTACAGTGATGGGATGTATGCGTGTGGGGTGTGTGTGTGTATGGTAAATGCTTGCATGCAGGTTATGCAAATAAAAGAGCTTTGATTCTTTGGCCTTAAACATAGATTCCCTTTCATTGTTTTCCTTTCCGTTAACGGCCTCTTTTGGTTTTGCGTCTCTCCTACACCGTCTCGTCTTGTGTGTTCATGAAACATCACAGCAATGTGTAAAGTCTAAACTTGAAACATCTGGCTGAGATATTCATTTTCTTTCTAGATAAGTAACTTAAGGATGCATATGAAGTGAGTGGCCTCTCACTGTCTTTTTTTGTTTGTTTAGATATCTAAACAGTAGCCACAAAAATGAATATTCATTTTTTCAGAAAATTTAAATCTGAATAGGCCCTACTTGTGTTTTAATTGATCTTTAAGTAATAATCATCATGACTAACATAAGCAAGCCCTGTCCTTACTATTAATTTATGGCACCTGGAGTTTGTATCAGCTTCCATGTAAGTTTATTAGCTAGATAAGCACAACTAGTGACAATCCAGCAAAAACAGAATGCTAATGTCTCACAGTTTGTTTAGTGTATGCTGTGCATCACATTAGCAAGAAATAACACTTTTGTTATAAAAAATGGACCCAAAACCCCCCTCAAATATTAGTATTTCTTTAAAAAAAATTGCTCAGTATTAGCCTTTTGAATTAAGTAATGACCAGCAATAAAAAGTGTGGCTCTAATTTTAGTTTTAAATATCAAGTGTTAACTTTTATTACAGCTTTAGCTACATAGCAAATGTAATAGTTGAATTAGCTTAAATCAAGCTAAAACATAGCCCTGCTCTTTAGTAAAAAAAAACCCTGCTTGTTAAGTTAGCAGGAAGTGTGCTATTCTGGTAGTAAAAAGAACAAAAATGTATTTAAATAAAGAAGCAAATAGTAAGATATGGAGGGTGAGGTACTTAGACTACCCAAGTAAAGCTAGGCTATGGCTTCTTTACCTTCTGGATAGGTCAGGTCCTCAAGATAGATTAGCAGGAGCATTTCCATCTACAAAGGGAGAGACAAAGTCCATGTTATGAAGAAGGAGAATGGAAGTTGAGCAATCTGACCCAAAACTCAACAAAAAAAGATTGAGTGTGAGGGTTGTCTGGGACCACTTTTAAGTTTGCTAACTCACTGTTGTGCTAGATTTAAGCAGAGAAACTACAAAGTTAACCATAGAGGCGCTGACAGCCGTGCACATTTTGCATGCTATTGCAGAAGTTGCCTAACTTAAATCCAAATTGTAAGTCATATTGACAACTTACAGCTGTTTTCTGGGAGACAACGGTTTCCGAATAAAGTCCACTGTGTGCGCTTTGAAAGAAGTCAATTGTAAAAGTAAAGCTTTGCATGCAAAAAAAAAAAAACTTTCTCAAAGACGTGCCACATTTTTACTTTCATGGGTTACTTTTTGGTTGTGTTTTTGATTCTCCATCCAAGTAAGTACAACAGAGAATTTTTTTCAAGGTACTGGAAGGAAAAGCATGTCGCCTTATAGCACATATTACTCCACTGAAGCAGGTCAGTATATCAGCTACAGTTTGCTCCATTTTTTTTCTTTTTACTTTTGCCATTTTACAGTTATATAACAATGCACGAGGACACACTAACTGTTAACTGCTTGCCATCTTCATTTTTGTTCTCTCCTCCTATGATTTTCATTTTACTACTCCGGAGCTAGTCAGAATGTCCATTAATGTTTCGTACACTTCATTAAATACCACAGCAACACCGGTTACGGGACTCAGAAAAATGCTCTCATACAGCTTTTGGATGATTATGATCATCTGCATGTTACAATTTTTAAAGAAATAACTTCACATTGAGCCATATCTGCTGGTTCCCCTTATAAACATTTACATTTGCAACTGCATGTTCATTATTAAACAATAATGGAAAGTATACTTTCTACTACTTCTTGATATATTTGTAATTTGTGTTTTTAACCACTCCTCTTTATTGTCATTGTAAACACACTCAGACATGAATTTCTCATCCTGATCTTGCTTAAATCTAAGTGGGGTTGGCTAGAGTCAAAACACAATCTCGCGTAATTTTTTAAAAATCAGATATTGGAAGTAGTGTGTTCCCAACAAGTGCAATTAAAATTGTATTGTTGTTGTTTTTGTGCCTTCAGAACTTGGATCACTCACGAGTATAAAAGACAGACCCAGTCCCAGGAATAATTTAGTCTTATTCCATAGCTCTACATGCCATTAGTGTGTACACTTCAGTAAGGAGGATCACTTGCCACGCAACAGTGGTCTGCTTTTCCAAGCTTCCCAGCAGCACTCTACTTTAACCTAGATCGCCATCTAGTGATGGTGTGCTGTACACCACCCTCAACACACAGTCCAAGCACATCAGAGAAATAACAGTGACTGTATGGAATTACATGTGTTTTTTCTTTTAAGTGTATGTTTGTGTGTGTGTGATTGCAGAAATCTGCTTTTCCTCGGACATCGCTGTGAGCGGCTGGACCAAGGATCGATTCGCTCTCGTTGCTGGTGTCGACAGTTAAGGCAGTAATTTCCACGGTGGTTTTCTACAAACAAAAACACGTTAGTTACAAATTGCATCCAACAATCGTCTGCTTCCTCATGTCTTGATTTTGTAAATGCAGGCTTAGTTTTAGACTCTCGTCAGAGGAATTTTGAATGGAGCAGATAAAACTTTTTTGGGTGTTAAATCTTGTTCTTTATTGAAGATTTATTTGAACTGGGGTGAAATAATAATTGTTATTAGTGTATCTACAAGATGTTAAGAATTAAAAAACTTTTTTCAGCTTGTCGTTGGCGCACTTTTGAATAGGACAGCTTGTTTTTTGAGCACTGCACCCCACCAACCTTTAGAATTTAGGAAACCTTAATTTTTAGCTTTTTTTCAAATGCAATTTTGAATGTAAAATTCATGGATTAATTAAAGGGAATTGCCTGAATTAAGTCAAAGCACAAAAATAAGAAAAACTGACTTCAATTCAAAGTACCAGTTGTGTACACATCTTCCAGGAAGTAAGAAAGACTTTTTTTTTCCTTTCATGTATTTACATATGTTCCTGCTCCTTTTTTCCCCTGAGTGTATGTAAAAATGTCTTCGTTTTCCAGCTGTAGCTCCATACATGTGTGTGCGAGTGTGTGTGCGTGCACAGGCCATGCGCCACACCTCTCCATAATGAAATCATGCGGGTCAGTGAGGCCAGCGAGGCTCGGGCAGGTCACCCAACAGATCGGAACTAAGCTGCTTTGACCCAGCCTGGTACTGAATGCCAAACACACACAAACGCACACCATGCACGGCGCTTACAGCACAATGGAACCACTGTACAGAGGGGAGGGTGTGTGGTAATGATTAAAAAGGCGAGTCCAAGGAGTGTATTTACAATGCAGGAACCTACGCAGGCAATTGTCTTCTTGTTGTTTTACTCCAAAACTAATAAAAACCTATCAGAGAAGACGCCTTTAAAGAGGCTTTGAAAAAATATCACATCAGGAAATTAAATCAACAACAGAAGTCTGTAAACACCGAAATGCTACATTAGATTACAGTACAGCAAGTTGTGTTTTCAGCAGGGTTATTACGGAGAAAGGGCTTTAATCATTTCGCTTCTATTAGCTGCTGCTCGTATCGCCCAGGGACTTCCATTAGAATTAAATTAAAGAGTGGAAATGTAAATATTGACAACATATGCGTAATTATTTATTCCACAAGCAACAAGATCAGAAAATTATTGCTGCAGCATTGTGTTTATATGAAAACAGAGCAATTTTTTCCCATTTGCTGGCAATAAAAATGTAAATGAAATTCCACAGAAACAACAACAATAATAATAAAAATAATAATAATAATAATAGTAGTCCCCCAAAAAACAGTTAACTTAAACACTTTAGAAAACGTACAGCTAGCTCTCCCACCGTCCACCTGTGACCTTAACGTTCTGCATTTCCAACCCGTCAAAGGTCAAAGGTCAACAACTTCAAGACGGCAGTCCTCTGGAAGCTGTCGCTTTTTCTAAGAGGATAATCAATTACCAGAAGACTGATCTCGGCTGTCGCGTCCCCACTCATTCCTGCTTCTTCAGATCAGCGAGGTCCCCATAAATTTGAATGTAAAACAAGCTCACCAGCACAGGGTTAAACACGTAATTAGCCACGACAAGTGAATATGAGGAACAGACTTAGTCAGGAAGAGAGCTATGGTAATGCGGGAGACTTCGCAGCCCCTGCGAGGCATCGAGACGGGACGCAGGAAGGGGAGGGTGTGTGAAGAAGATTTCAGATGCAGATATTAGAAATGCAATTGTCTTCTGCATACAGGGCGCCGGTCTGGAAATTGACTTTTTCATTATTCAGTTAGTACAATAATTAAATATTCGATGCCCTGGGTTGGTGAAGTCACTGAACCACACGGAAGATATTTAACCGGGCCTGACAGATGTTTTAAATAATGTTTATTTATCGATACTAATATAAACTGCCCTAAACTGTCACTCTCCTGTGACCTGCCTTGGATTTCTCCGGGCTTTGCATCGCCAACTTGCATCCGGTAGTAAGAAGAAGAGAGGTTGGGGGGAGAACTTGCAGAAATGAGCAAAGTTTGACTTTGATTTGCAAGAGTTTCGGGAAACTCTTTTAGAGCGTCGTCTGATTGGCCACTTCCCCGCAATTTCCGGTGACACGATTCAAAAACCGAGGGTGAGCTCTCCGTTTCGCAGCGGCCTCGTTTGTCCAGATGCAAAGACGACCCAAGTGTATAAATTAATAAATGAATACATGAGCAAACACCAAATAAATATCCACACAGACGAATTAATACATGAATGCGCGGCTATATTTATTCACCATCGCCGGCCCAGACAGAGAGGGGAAAAATATCATTATACAATAATTAGGCTTCCATCTGCCTTCCATTGCCCATTACCAAATATGAAATATTCTATGTATTTACATCCGAAAATGCCAATCCCATTCAGTATCACCGCGTGATTTGCAAGTCATGTAGCTAGAAAGGCCCATCAAGGGAGAGGATAAAAGGCAAAACGGAAAGCGATTCGCTTCTTTACAAGACCGGCCAGAACAAGGCAAGAACAAAAAGGTATAGGAGAGGCAGGGTTTTTAAAGAAAAAAAGCCCTACGTGAGAACTCTCAACAGGCTTGGAGCGGTTACAAACAGCAAACGGTTGGACGCCAGTACTTCCAGTAAGCGAGAGGAGAGGAGCTCAGTCTGAGGCCGTCCCTCGTGGCTTTCATGTGGGTAAGTACTCTTCATACGATACTCATGTTACAGTTTTCTGGAACGCGTTTAATATCAGCACAAACAGTTTTTGCACCGCTCAAACGTTTATCCTGGCTCTCGCCATTTCTTTCTGCGCCGCTGGAAACTTGGACAGGGCGGCTGCTTTGAGCCGCCGTGTGTTCGAGAGCAGTGCTGGGGTCACGTTCGAGCTTTATTCTCGATCCGCCCGAAGTATCGCGTCGTCCACTCCGAGAGGCAAACGACATGCAAGCGGACTTGAGCTCAGCTCGGCCTGTGGAACAATGCACTTCCTTTCGGATCTTTGCAAGTTTCGGAATCCATTTGCATTGGCAACAGGTAGCGGGCTCTCGATGGGGGCCCCGAAAATGTCTGCTTAGAAATTCATCTGCTCCTTCACATCAGAGGACTCAACAAGGGAGAGCGGGTGTGTGTTGGTGTGCAGGGGGGGGGGGGGGGACAAAGTGGTAGAGTGCTTTTGTTGACAGGCTCCGACAACTTATAGTGATCCTTCATTGCTGTGTTTGATGGACATCTGAGCACCACTTGTGAAAGTGTGGGGGATGGTGAGGAGAGGGTGGCATGAGCGGGAGGCGGCGGTAGTGGTGAGGGGGGGGGCGTGGGTTGGGTTGGTGCACGGGGTGTCAACACAGAGACTGATGGAGTGTGCGCTAAAGCACTGTATTGAAAAAAATAAACAAATCAGAAACAATTAAGTGTGAACTCTCATGGAATATTCATAGGCGCGCAGCCTTTGCGTGACAAGCCATCACGCCACCTCCGGTCCATTTTTTTTATTTTTTATGCTTCTCCTCTCCATGTCCTGCACACATGGAGATGTGCCTGCCACTTAAATCAAATTAGTCATTAGCAAATTGAATCAACAATTAGAGCAAAAGAGCTGCATGGCATTAGCGTCAGTTCAGTCATATTTGTCAACCTATCAGAGCAACCTCTGGAGTGGATTCTCCTGCGGTCCAACTCCTCTCCGGTGCGTTCAAAGTCAACGCCGTAGCTCAGGGCAGAAGGCCCCTCTGTCCCTTTTATGCCAGGGTCACCTAGCATCACTGCAGCTTGAGCACTCTGTCATTTTTTTTTTTCTTTGACTTTTGCCAAACTGTGTTTGTTTTGCTCGCCGAGCTCTTTGATGGATCCGGTGGCTGCCCTGACCGCCCCTCTTTCTGCCTCTTCTGGATTATTTGTATCGACATTTCTCACTCCTCTCCGCCACAGCTTTTAGTTAGAGGCTGTCAAAAACATTGCTGGCGGAAATGGAAGTATCCTCATTATGCAAATGCCGGCCTCCACTGATGGCATGTTCTGTTTTATAAATTGCATCCCCCCTTGTCAGAAGTCAAATTGTATTTGAGCAACTTCAGAGAAATTGTCACTAAGATTTCAATTTGGTTTGCCTGCTCTGCCACCATCAATTTAGTCACAACAAATATAGACATATGTTTATTTCTTTACAAAGAGCGACGTGATCGTGCTGCTCTGTTGCTGCTCTTCCACAATCACACATTATTATATAAGTACATCTTGTGTGGGGTTTTGAATAATGAAAGCCCAAAAAAGAGAGAGAGAGAGAGGCTGGAATAAATTCATTCCAGATTCAGATTTTTTTTTAAATAAAATATGATAAACAGCGGGGGCTAGCGTATATTTTTTAAATGGTTTTCTGCTCACAAACTTTGAACAGAGTTGACGGGGCATCCTCCGAGGAAATATTAATAATCATGTCCCATTAGAGGTAACAAGAAAACACATTTAGGAGCGATCCTCTGTAAGCTGCATGAATAGCTGGGTAATTGTACATTTCCTTATGTATCTCATTTGTAAAGATTCCCTCGCAGCTGTCGTTGGAAATCTAAAGTTTCGCACTTATAAATAAAAACCCAATCGCAGCTTTTATTTTGGAGGAACCGAGGGACTCTTGCTACATTGTAACTTCTCAAATACAATATTAAATATTAAACATGCCTTTTTCATCATATGAATTATTCTCCTGAAAGTCATTTCCAAGCCTGGAAACTACTTCCTTTAATTCTTTAAGCTTCCAGACAAAAACAGTCTTCAGAACTTGATCAATTCAGAAACTAATATTTGAGAGGATTTAAGGGGGGGAAATGAACTTAGTAACCTTGGTCATATAACAGAGCTAATGCTGAGTCGGCAGTTTGAAACTTATAAAACCAAATATTGAGTGGCAGAGCTTCCAGCCGGCAAACAGCTCTGTCAGCACGGGTCAATAGAAATCAGTTTTAGGGAATGCGATTTGAAAGAAAACTTTAACAAGTTTCCTCTGTGAATTAAAAATGATCCGCAAACACATCACGGGATTTGAATTTATGACGTTACGGCATTTATCTGTTTCCATCTGTAGCAACGTCGAGGGTCTAAAACCTGATGAGTTTTCTGTCTGCTCAACTTAAGGGCCTCCATCAAAGCCAAACTACATCCAAGTGCCCTTGAATTGAAAGAAGAAAAAAAACATACATCAAAGCGACAAGAAAAACTCAGAGTTCACTTCAAACTGGCAAAATCTTGCCCACTATCCTCCATCACAGCAGTAAAAAAAGGATGACGTCTTAAATCTGTGACAGCAACAGAAATTAATGGCGCCTGGCTACTACTGTTGACAAGCCAAAACCCCCCCAAAAAAAAGAGAGAGAGAGGGAGTGAAAAAGGAAAAAAAAAGAGGAGAAAGTGAGAAAAAAACGTCAGGGTCGATTTTAATATTCATGAATTTTCTACCAGCTCAGTTCAGCAGTTTCGATTAAGCATTAATTAGGAGCCAGAGGGGAAACCAAACAAAAATAAGGAGCTGAATGACTAATGAAGGTGGTTGAGATGTGGGTAGACTGCCATGCCACTAATGGTTCAGTGTTATGGGTGCTACATGGGCAGCAGTGCCAGCAGTGTGGGCGGCTAGACGCACCTCTGCCCACACCAGAGATCACACTCTGAGAGAAAAACACACTCTGGCCATGGAAGAATAACATCCCCGCCTCCAAACAGCGAACAACCGCTGTTTTCTGTCTTTAAAGCCTGTCAGTCGAAAAACCTCCCAAATCCACTTTTGTGAAAGGGGTTCATGTGTTTGGTTGAAGCTTACGTGCTCCTCTGGGTGATGGAAAATTCCTAAAACTGCTGGGTTTGTGAACATTCCCCAAACCAGCTGGAGAAAGTTAAAAACACGCACGTTAGGGTCAAGCTGGAAATGGTGAAATGAGGGTCCTGCATCACAGCAGCAACACAAGTGTCAGCTGTTACACATTCACATCGCAGGTCTGTATAAAGTTAACGTATGTATAAGTTATGTCTTGACTGTGTGAGGATCATTTCTCGTGTTTAGTTCCTGTAAAGCAAATCTTACAGTCAGTGGTGTAACAGTACGCAAAGTAAAAATGTTCACAGTGGGGTTTTTGTTGTTTGTTCCTGTCGTTGCTGCACACTCTTTATAATTCGTAGTAGTGCGAGTGAAGAGTGCCTTTAGATTTACGTGTGTTTACTGTCATTTCCATTGTTTAAACTACAAATTTCCAGTTGCAAATCTTGATTTTCGTTTATTAATAAAGCATAATTATTTTATTTTTTCAAAAAGCATAAGGTCACTGCTGCTTTGTATCGCCTCAAATTTAACATTGAATATGAATTTTTAAAATTTTAGGGTAATATAACAATCTCTTTTTACGTTGTTTAATAAAATGACGGTTTCTTAAAGGGTTTTATCATGAAACAATGAAAGATGCTATAACTAATGAAATGTGAATAAAAAGCTGATTACATTAACAAAATACAAGAACTTTTCTGTTTTAATATGCAAATTATACAATATTTTACAAAAATGTACCAATTATGAAACATTTTCCAAAGCGGATATCTGAGCACTGGATAAAGCCAGGTACCAAGTTCTTATTTCATTAACACACTGGAGTTTTTACTGTGCAGACAAAATCTGTTTTGTGTTATTGGCAGCAACCAAGAACCTTTCCCCACACTTTTACAAAATACAGTATACACATATATATATGTATGTATGTATCTTTGTTGTGTTCAATTACATACATTTTTAGTACAAATCTGTATTCATGGACAAACTAAGAGATAAAACTGAAAATCCCATTTCATCTGATGACTTACTTTGCAGTACACATACAGTTTTGCATTACAAGAGTTAAATTAAGTAACAAAGACATAAAGTGTAGTAAAATAAAACGAAGTAAAGATCTACTTTTGTATGAGACATTTCCTTTCATTTTATGTTTCTTATGGAAGCAAAATGTCCTAAAATTTCAAAACTGGCGAGTGCGTGATCAGTTTTCTTATCTGTGTCTCGCTTCATTCAACATCCAAAATATGTTGTATATTGTACAATAATGTTTGTTGCATCCTTTCGAAAGAAAAAGTTGCAAAAAAAAAAAACAAATAAAAAATGAATTAAATATGTTGAATTTTGCTGCTTATTAACTTAATTTCATCAGATGTGTCAAAAACCAGAATTTACAGCATGGATTACAAATTCTCTTTTTAACAAAACAATCTCTGCAGAACAACACACATATAAAACTAAATAGCTTAACTTGGAATAAAACATGCTACTGGTGATAAAGAAAACATTTTATCAAATTATACAGTAAATCTTAAATAAAATAATTATTTATTTTTACTTTTAGAACTATCTCAAAATATTTTAATGCTGAATAAAGCTGACTTAAAATGTGTTTTCCCTCTGGTATCATTCAGAATATTACATTAAAATTATAATAGGGATTTTAAATTATAATGTAACTGTATCTATTATTATTATTGTTGTTGTTATTTATATACAAACTGCCCATGGGTTTTATTCAATATGTCACCACTAATGTGAAGTTTATAGTGCACTTCATGCATTAACAAGAACAATGTATATGTATGACAGTACTGGAGTTGAATACATTTGTCAAATATGAATAAACAGCATAAATATGAATTTGGCATAAAATTTTCATTCATTATTGTCGTGGCTTTGAAATGTCAGCTAAGGCAAGATTTACATACTATAAATATTTGCACTCGAAAAAATTTTTTTGTGCTTATTGTTCTTAAATGTGGAATAAAAAAGTACACAGTTGTGTCCCTTTTTTCAATTTTCCTATTGGTTTTATTTTTCTTATTGGCACAGGGATGGGAGGGAGTAATAATCCCCACAGGAGCAGAGGAAGAGGACTGGGGGGGTGAAAAAAAGGTTATCTTTTCTTTTATCTGTTTGAGAAAGAGCTTTGCAGTCTCCTCTCCCAGTAAAACAAGGATAAAGGGAACAGAGGAAAAAATAAATGATATTGTTACAGAGGTATTATCCTTAAGCCTGCCCATGATATTTGAATTGTATTGGTGAATTGTAATCAGGTATTTTAGCTTAGCGGCGCTGCTCTCCGTGTTGAACGCCTACCATCTGGTATTGGACGACAGTGTGACAGACAGTGGGCTGGAGAGGGAGGGGAGGAGGGGGGCAGAGAGAGAGATGAAGCCGTTATCCAACTGAAAAGCCTGGTGACTTTAGTTTCCCAATCTCTAAATCTACACATTGTAATGTAAGTCCACAGACAGGAAGCCCAGAGCAAACAGTGTTTGTATGACCAGATATAGGCTGCAGATCCCTTCCAATCATGAGGGGGGAAAGTTGGCCTGTGTGGGGCTTTGTTCACTCTGGGTAGGTAAAAGAGAAAAAGAAACAAAGCTAGTCTTTAAATTATTGGGATTTTGAGACATCTGAAAGCCCACAGTGTTATTCCATTTTGGTTGTTTTGTTTTCAGATATCACATGGCTTGAGATAATGTTCTTCAGGATGGTTTGCAAATGAATTGTGGTGGGAAAGATGAGGAGCTATGGTGTGTTTATGCTGCTAATTTCCTGTCAGAAAAATGTAAATAAGGCTTTTAGATATGGCTGGATACACTAGTGAGGGTGGCTCAGAGTAATATAGGATGCTATTAAGGCCACATTACAGTATAAGACAACATTATTAAACACCATTACTTACTCATTACATGAGGCCTGTAATGTAATAACAGCAGACCTAGTTTTTCAGATGGGAAGTGAGTCCAATGACTTCCAGATTGTCTAGTATCCTAAATATCCCCTTCGATATCTGGGATATTTACTTTGCATTGCAATGATAATATTTAACTTTAACAAAAGATTTTCAGTCCAAATTGCATCAATCTTGAGACGTGATCACAAACAGTAGATTTAAATAAATTAACCTTCACAGAAAAATTCAGACTAATTAAGACTGTTTAAAATAATTGTGTTTATAGCACACCACAAAGTCCAGCAAGACTTATAGAAAAAGAAAACGATAAAAATCCAAAGTTCCCTTAAAAGCACGCATTTGGTGAGAGTGGGGATAAAAAAAAATTAGATGTGCATTTGCTTAGATATCAAAGAAACAGTCCACTCTTCATGGATATGCATCCACCTTCAGTTCCTTTCTCCGAGAGAGAAAGTAGAAAGAAAGACTCATCTGTGTCAGAGTCCTCCAGTTTGACCCCGTGACCCTGGCCCGGCTGATGAGAACTCTTGTTTCCGTTTGACGACGCTCCGCAGAGGAGAATCCTGTTGCGACTGGACGAGTGCCCTTCAGCCGCCTCACTCACCGCTTTTCAAGTGGCTGAGCTCTGCCAAAACACAGGTCCAAAGTTCAGAATCCCCTCAGATGACAAAGCAGCACATCAGTGTTTGTTTTTGTGTGTGTTTGTTTTCTGCATGCAGGTGGTCGCCACGGGGTTGCTATTCATCGATCCCAGTGCGGAGCCAGATTTCTTCTAAGTCACGTTGCGTTGGCGTGACCCCCACCTTTACAGGCAAATCGACTCGCTTGCATCTGTTCTCATGTAGCTAACCCTGAATGGGACGTCATATGAACATCTTGTGGTCAGCAAGGGTGAAACACGGACAATAACACTGATTATCAGCAACAGCTCTGGGTGAGAGTGGCTGCCCTAACAATTAACAAAGAGAGGTGTGTGTGTGTGGAAGGAGGCGGGTGAAGTTTTCTTTCCTTTCTCTCTGCTGCGCCTCCTATCACAATTCATTACCACAAATTAGGGTTCAATAAAATTGCTATTCAGAGATAATTAGGAGTTGGGTTTGTGGGGGGGGGGGGTCGGGGAACAGAGGACGGGTTAGGCAGGAAGTGGCAGGAGGCCGGGTGGAAGGGGTGGAGGAGATTTTGCTTTCCACATGTCATCGTGACCCAAACCAACAAATTGAGGGTCTGCAGCTGGGGCAAGTGAAGTGAGACCCTGACCTGCCGCCAAACACACACTGATAAGACGACCGCACACAAAAAGAAAACACGCACACACGCTCTTTTTCTCCCTTCCTCTCACCTGCTGAGTTGGGAGCTGCTCCAAGTTAAACAAATTATTTCAGGCCTCTCTCCCTTTCATTCAGCGGAGCAACGGTTCACCAACAAACGGTGATCCCACATGAGGACAGCGGCTAATAAGGTTGCGTGTCTGTGTCTGCGGCTGTGTGAGTGTATAAGTGGCTGCCTGAGTGCAGGAGCTGCCGTTGTGCCTGCATATATGTGCGCCAAGCTTTCATTAATTACCACTTTCCTGATGGAGAACAAGCTAGTGATCTTTGCATTTGAGAAGGAGCAAAATACTTGTCGCCGTAGAGCAGATATGTTTAATTAAGACATTAAGATTATCTTTATTTCTATCATATTTGATGATTTAGCTCTAAAAAATGACAGTAAATTCTTTATTTCTGTGTATATGTAGCAGTGTAAAAGCACAATGTGAGCATACTTTTTATTCCATAGTAAAACTTACAATAATGCCTTAAATTGAACACACAGGGGTTTTCTATATATAATTAATAGACCGACTGTTTGAAAATATTTAAGTGTGCTACTAAATCAGTGCAAAGGACTGCTTTAGCATGATACCTTCTCAATATTTTATCCTCTTCTCAAGATTATCCTCTTCAGTCAACAACTCTTTGTTCAACAGTAAAGCTGAGAGACTAACAACATGAGTGATGTTTAAAGACTCGAGTGAATGGCTTGGAATGAAAATGTCTCAGCGCTACTTTTGTTATTTCTGGAGTCCATGAAGGACATTTTGGCTTAATTTCAGGAGTAGATAAACTACAATAGGCCTCAGCTTTGATATTTTTGTCCTGTTGTTTACGGATAGTTTTTAAGATTCATGTTAATTAATTACCCTTCCAGGCCTTAAAGTATACATAAACAAAACTGGTCTATATGTAATTCAAGCAATGAAACTTACCTCCCTTAATGGACTTCTATTTCTGTCTATTTATTTATAACATATTTAAAATCTCACCTAGGGTTAAAAATATTATCACAGTTTTGTGATTTTCCTTTAGTGAAAAACCCAAAACTGTTTTGATAAGTGACAAAAAAACATGCCTTTGTGACAGTTACAGTTGTAACGATTAAAGAGTGAAAATATGACTTTTAGCTAGCACACTGGCTTAATTTATCTTTTAAACAGACATTGTGACATAACCCACTAATGTCCCATTTGCATGTAGTCTATTACTTGGATACTTTTATTATAGAACAACAAATAAGGACAAAAAGAATTCAGATTGTTACATATTAGCTTTGCGTCAGAAACAGCTACATGTTTAGCAATATTAGCTAGCTAAAAAGCTAATTTTTGCTACTCAAATTGAAACTGATATAAATTTTTCACCACATGTCCTCTTTGTAACCTAATCATGATTTTTAGGGTTTAAGCCATGGTTCTTTTGCAGTTTTTTTTGTTTGTTTGTTTGTTTTAAAGTATTAGCTTAAAGTTTTCAGTTCGTTAAAATATAAAATAATAATAACAGTAGCTTTAGCTTAAGAAATTTCTTTCATGCATAGCTATAGAAAACCTTATTTAAATGAAATAATTAGTTATTATCTTATTATTGCTTAAAAAAACAGGTTTTAACTTAAAAAACAAAGCAAACTAGTGTTAGCGTCGATTGGTGCTCATATTATCCTGAAGGATAGCGTATTTGGGTAAATATAGGTTTTCCACAAATATATGTTTGAAGCACAATTATATCTATTTAAAATCAATAAACTTGAAAGTATATAAATGTTATATTCTTTTTGTATTCAAAATTTAAAACATTAAAAATTTTAAACATGTAATTTTATATATCGGACAATGTGGGATTTTAGCCAAAGTTTTAAGTCCTGATACTCAAATAATCATTAACAACAGACACTCAACACTTAAGATAGAAGCAAAGAAAAAAAGCTACATAAACAACACAGATTACCACTTCAACAACAACATTTTGTGTTTACTTTCAAGCACTGCTTTGGCCGCTGTTACTGACATTCAGCTGCTCTGTTGAACCTGTCAACTTTAACTCCACTTGTTCTTTCTTATGGTTGTTTGTGCCCTGCATCCTCCTCGTCCTCTTCCTCCTCCTCCGCCTCTCCCATGTCCCCCAGCTGTCTGCGTGCGACTCTGGCTGCAGCCCCAGCACTACTGGAGGGGCCGTGTGAACCGTCCGGTCCGGTCACCTCGCATCAGTGTCGGGCTGGAATGCGCCGTGGCCTTGGCCCTGGCTGGGGACACCACTCTGGGGGGGAGGGGGGGCATTGGTGGTGGTTGCCGGCGGAGCAGGTGCTCGCTTAGGGAGAGGGGGGAAAATAATGTTGATGTCATGTCCCCGCCACCCATTGTGGTTGGGGGGACATGGACACTGAGGGACAGAGAGAGCCAGTGGGTGTGCCTCTCCAGAGGTCACTGTGCCAGATCAGAATCACACTGAGCTTTTACTTATTAAGTGGCTTTCTGTGCACCCGGTGGTCAGCCAGCACTACACGACAACCAACCCTCTCCCTTTGCACAAAAAGACTCCGGTAAAGAGATACCGACTCGCTATTGAGACAGCCACTCTGCCGTTGTATTTGCCCCTGCTACTACCAGCCACTGTGAACAAATATGGCACATGATACTGGAGGTGTAGCATTCCTTCCCCCTTCCCTTCTCCTCTCCTTGTTGAAAGAAGTCCTTTACACACCAAACAGAGCATCACAGACTCTCTGATCAGCAATTATGCACTTTAGAGGTATTAAATACTGCTGAGAGGGGAAACGGGGGCCTCCAGGGACCACCAGCAGTCTGTAAATACACTTCTCTCTCCAAAGTGAAAGGGAGAGACCTGCCATTTGTAGACATAATTCATGCATTAAATGTAACGCCGGGGTAAAACAATTACGTCGCATATATTTCATCTTTATTTACTTCGTCATGTCGCTGTCTGCACAGCAGCGTGTGCGCACAGCATATGACAACTCTTCCGAGTTATTTGCGGCGTATGCGTTCACTCATCTGTGTTTTCCTGCTCTACATCTATATTAATCATCCGCACAGGTCAGAGATCGCCCGGTTCTAAGTGGTGAACTGGCACAAAAGATTATCATCAATTAATATGCCATAATAACAGGGTTCACTTTCATAGCTGCTGTATGCATTTGTCTTTTAAAGTGATCTGGTTTGGCAATCTAGCCTGTAATGTATGCAAATGTGAGGAAAAACACTTTGGATTGTCTCTGAGGAATAAGAATCCATATCGGGATTCATACCGGCAGCGTATTCCATTTTTGGCATCGAGAAAAGTTCTCCAGCAGCCAGTTTGTCTCGCCGACTTCACATGTTTTCATGCTGTTTCCCCAAAGTTGTCTCTGTGAGCGGAGCCTGGTGGGAAGCCAGAGAGACCATTATTCAAACCAGGGTCTTGACACCATTTTATGGCTGAATTGCATTAACTTGCATGTAACTTCAGCAGTGGGAAGCAACTGTTCAGATACAACTCCCCCACCATCACCAAAACTCAGAAGGTCCTTTGATATGTTTGTCCATGTAGCATAATTCATCCACTGAACTGCACGACACGGACATGAAACAAAAAATAGCAAAAGAAACGGAAGGACACCAGGCATCCTCTGCCAAGTTTCACTTTTGAAGAGCACAATTCAGATCAGCACCAAATTTTAGCACCATTAGCTTGCGTCACAGTCTACACTGAGCACTGGCAGTGTCAGTTTGTACGCATAAGCAACAGGGCTAATATTTGCTTATCATTGGGCCATTTTTAAAATGTGTGCCTCTTTGCTGAAAATTACTGGTGGAAATGCCATACTGGATAAATGCTGCATTGTCAGGTACACTTATCAGTACCGGTATCAGAAGCATTTCATGTGTACTGGAGTTCTTTACTGGAGTATATCAAGTACTTTCTGCCACTTTCTTACAACAAGGACCCAATGTTAAAAAAACAGCAAATTCTTTGTTATTTGTTACTTAGGAAACTTCATAGTTAAGAAACTGCAAAACAAATCAGCTAAAGCAAAATGTAAAAGTGAAAAGGGCAGAATTTATTCTCTTTATTTACAGTTTTAACTCTGCAAAGGCATCCACTGTGGGCTGGATTGGACCCTTGGTTGGGCTGGATACTGGGATTCGTTTTTAGATGTTTGGCCTCTGGTTTAGGTGGTTCTAAACTCCACCATTGTGTTTTAGAGCTGAAGAAGCATCTTGGATTAGAGGTGAAACATCTTCAAGCAATTTAAGAAAGTCCCGCTGCTTTCTGCCCGAGCTCCTTAGCCCTCCAAGGCCTGGATGACTGAGAACCTACACAGACATTTTCTTACTGTCCACTGATGAACACAGCATCTTCTATTTTTGTTGAAATCATTCCCCCAGATGCATTACTGGTCAGTGAACAGTGCTTTTGTACATAATGATTCACTATACTAAATGGCACTAGCTGGAGCAGATTAGGCTCAAAAGGCGACACAGAAAAGGCCACTAGTTTCATCAGACTTCAGTTTAGACTTCCTCTCTTCACTTGTCAATACCACCTGGGGAAAAATACCTGCTCCAAAGTACAAAATAAGCTCTGTACTAGACTAAGAAACCATCGCTGCTGAGCAGCAAGGCCGCTCCAAAGTGAACTCCGAAGTGAACTCCAGCTGCAAGTTGCAGAAACACCCTGGGCAAGAGGAGCTTAAAGGACGGCGTGAGTGACGCGGCGCCTCGGCGCCAGAGACGATGAGGAGAGGGGAAGTGACAGCAGACAGTTGCTACACACGTTGTCGGGCTGGCAGTGTCACACCTGGCAGCTGTCAATCATCAGGCTCCCGAACACCTCGCTCCCTGATATCGCCGGAGCTGCTGCCAAACATGCCTTGAGTGGTGTCATCCATCCACACATGAGCAGTGGCCTACTCCGACTGCACACATCCTGTCACGGCGAGTCAGAGAGCGGGAGAGAGAAAAGGGGAGAGACAGGGAGAGAGAGGGGAGAGGGAGGGAAGCATCCATCTATTTACATATGGAAAGGTCACAAATAGCCTGCAGGCACTGTGCTAATTAGAGAATGTGGGAAAAAAAACTCCAAAGATAAATTGAAAGACAAAAATGGAGAGTTATCTAAGTGCGGTGGCGTAATGAAAGTGAGGATAAGGTGAATGAAAGGAGAAAAGGTAAAAGAGAGAAATTTCTTTTCTTTAAGGTGGGAGACTGGGGAGCCGGTCGAATTTGCAGATTCGACATCATCTGAACACTCTTGGGTAGCGACTCATCGATACAGGTGGTGATCGGTGCTCCCGCCTTGTTCACCGATGTAGCTTTAGCTCTCTGGCTAGCACGGGCCTCCACCAGCAGACGCTGACCATATGACGGTGTTCAGATGACCGGGCGTGGGTGATCTCTCCCTTAGCCGGATAAGCGAATCAACCTTTATAATTCATTGTGACAAGCTGACAGGGAAAATGAGTGTAAAATTTTATACTTACATGAATTTTTGTGTCAGATCACCGTCTGTGCACTTGTTTATCCGCCCGGCCATTGCCGAGGGCTTCTTTCTCCGTGGGTGCTCCGCGGACTTTGTTTCCAGGCCTTCAGACACATCGCCCTTCGCCCTAGTGAATTTGCTGATTAATTTTGGATGCTCCCCTTAATTAACACCCCAAAGGAAAGCGTAGATTTCCTAACCCGCCTTTTGCTGCAGAACAAACAAAAATGAGAGGCTCTGAAGAAAGATGACCTCAGGGAGACAGACGTGCCGATGTCCAAAATGACATTACAGGAGCAATGTGAAGGCCCCGTGATGCTGGGCCTAGACCTGGACCTGGGCGATGCCTCGGGAGCTCCCAGGCCTTTTAATCAGCGGCTGGAAACGAGCTCCCCATTAGTCTCATTTCATTTGCTTTAGCGTCGGCAGAGAAGCAGGCCTCGCATGATGCCACCCGACGCTTGAAACATGCTGCGCTTGTGCCAGTGCTGGTGCCGCCTCCGGCCCACGGTCATTAATTGGTGCCACTCTCTTACTTCCAGTGAAATTGGCAGATGACGGACAGGGGGCGAAATAAAAATGTGATTTCTTTCTCCTTTTTCCCCTCTCTTCCTAACATCAGAGTGGATTTCACTAATTGGGTTGAATGGCGCCCATCGCGTCTTGTGACAGCCAAGCAGGATGCATGAGAAGCTGCGGGCAGCTTGGAGAGCTCTCACCCTGCCATGCCAGCTCAGAAGACATGCCGGCAGGAGGGGATGGCAGGGTACAGGGGGGTGGTGAAGTTGCAAAAGACACACTGAGACAAAAGAGCGCAGCTAGCGATTGCACGCTCGCTTTACGGAGACCTTGAACAAACAAACTTGCACTTTGTCTCGCTGAGGGCGAGGATACGCACATCATTGCTCAACCAGAAGGTAGCAAATCAGCTCATGAAAACACGAAGGGTAAAGTCCTCGGAGACTTTTCCCCTGCCTTTGCGGCCCATGCGTAGTCACTACATCAATTTCAGTGAGTAACAAAAAGGTTGTACTAGCATAAACAGCAATGCAGAGGAGCAGGAATATGAAAAGAATACAAATGATGCTATCAATCAGCCACCCCAATGCATTTTTGGGTTGCAAAAATTTCACATTTTAACATTAAAATCCTATTTTCCTCACATTTTTTGTCATGTCATGTGGGCTTTTACAGCACAACAGCCATCTCTACTGTCGCGTTACAAACACAGGATTGGGATCACACCAATAGTGTCCAGACTTCCCTCTCAAAATATCACAAAACCTGTCACTGCAGTAAGCTGATGTACAGTTTACATAACTGCAGGCTAACACAGTGTCCAATTAGGACTATTAAAAGCACATCCGATCCGCCCGCCTCCAGTAAAACAGACATGGATGTTTGAGCAGGTCGTCTCAGCTCCACGTTGGACAATTGTGCGCTTTGTTTTTGCGGAGATTCTGGGGGGAAGAGTCGGGAGGGAAGAAAAAGCAGAATTCCTGTTACAAAAGGACAAGAAGTGCAGGTGTAATTGGGATATTTGGGAGTGTCCGGTTTCAGGGCCCATCAGAGAGCAGCAGTGAAATGAAGCCTGTAAGACTAGAGCGTGGACTGGCAGGAGAGGCTGCCCTCTCACTCTCCTCTGCTCTTGTTCTGTCTCAGTTTGACTGCACTCTCTTTTCTCATGCATCTTTTTTCTTGTCTTTTATTTGTTTAGAGATCTGCACCATCCCTTCTGTTTGCAATTTTGCTCTCTTTGGTGTTTCTTTATTATCGTCATGCCTCCTTCTCTTTACAGGACATGACACCACAAGTCCCAGCGAGGCTTAGTTGCACACCACCCCCACCCCTCCTTCTCCCGGGCAATGATAGCAGCTTGATCGGGCAGGTATAGGTAACAAATGAGATCAATTAACGTGTCCAAGAGGGGCACCTACCCGGGAGTCCGGTTGCACCAAACAATCTCCTCATCTTTTGTTTCCCTCTCCGGGATTCCATTTGCAACCTCATCACTTTCCCGGCCGGGACAACGGAGCCGATTGTTCCACCCAGCCCTCTAATGGAGAAGGCCCAAGAAAGCCTCCCCCCTCCGCCTTCCTATGTATCCGTACTATCAGGACTCCAACTCAGGACAGAGGGCGACCTCGACGAAACGAATCCTCACCTGCCCCACCCTCCTCACCTTTCTCTCTCTCTCTGTGCGGCCCTCTCAGGGCTCGATTTGTAGCAAATTTGTTTCTCCAGCTCCCTTTAATTGAATGACTTTGGCACTAACAAAGGAGCTGATTGAACTCAATAACAGCCCTGTTGAAGGCAGCAATGCTAGAGCAGAGGGCAACGCTGCTCCCCCCCCTTAAATACACACTTTCTCTTAGATTACATACATCTCAGAGGGATATGAAGGCAATGTTTCAAACAGGAAATAGATCTTGTTTTTGGGCACATCATGCAAAACAAATCAGAATGAAATGTGAAATTGATCAATCTTCCTGTTGATGTCATACTTAACTGGCGTTCCTTTGCCCCGCGAGCCTATCAGTTACTGTCCGTGTACACCTTTCTGTCTCATCTGGGTTTAACCATCATTTTCAGATGAAGCATTTCCAGACCTCACAGCTGACAAACTGACAGTCGCAAATTTCATCTCTGCTAATATTACATGCAGCTTGATGGAGCGATGGGACAACCGAGTGAAGGTCTGCAGAGAAAAATCACCAAGAGGAGAAGCAGAAATAGGGGCAATTATCTTGAGTTAGAGAGACAGGGGGAGCCGGTGATGGCAACCATCGAACCCCTGAGCGTTCTTTTAAATGTGCTTGATGAATGTGATGTGTGCGCCTCATCTGGTTCCCTCCTTCCTTCAGTCTGTCCACAGCAGTTAGACGAGATTGTTTACGATAACCTTGTAATCAACCTGGCCTGGCTGACAGTTTACCATTACCCTGATAACAGCTCTGCTGCAATTTGGCCCCTGAAAGAAATTTTTTTTTAAACAAAATGCACACTGCTCTGGCCCTTTCTGATGCCTTATTGATAGAGCGCTGGCCCTGTTATCTTTGTGCGTAATTTGTTTTCAAGAACGGTGATTTACATTTCAGTAGGATTACACCTTTTAATGCTACACACGAGCGAGAAGTGGGCAGCCGTTGAATACTCCACATCACCATCGCAGAAGGAGGTGGGGGGAAGAGGGGTAGAGAGATGGAGGATGGGGATGGGGGAGAGGGGTGTTCAAACGATGCATTTCCAAGTCCTCAAGTGGAGAGGATTACAATTACAATTAAAAATCAAAAGGCCTGCGTGTCCATCAAACGACTGCCCATAACCCTTTGTGTACCCAATGCCAAATAATCACGGCTAGTGGAGGGTTGGCAGATGCAAAACGCTTCCCGAGCTTAATTGTGGTGTATTACGGGAGCTTGTTCATCGGGATATTATGCAATAAGTGTTATTTCAGGCAAGGATGCAGGTTCTAAATGGCATGCTAATGTGAGTCCCTTGGCAGCATGTTAAAGAAAATCCATGCAGCACCATTAAAACAACAGCGGGGCCAATGGCAAAGTTCAATCATCTTGTTTTGGATATCGCCTTGATGTAGTACAACAAGTTCAGTGCAACTCCAGCTGCCACGGAGGGCAGGTAGTGAACATTTTCAAACAGGAAGCAGCAACATAAAGTAAACAGTATTTATATGTAGGATGCTGAAAAACTCATTCATAAGCTTTTTAAAACATTTCAAATATGTTGTGGATCACAACCATATTTAATGAAGTCTAGAACTTCTTCTGAATATTTATCCTTCTGAGTGATAGTTTAATTTTGGATGATAAGATTCAAAGTAGAATTGTTGTGTTTTTTGTTTTTTTAAATCAAGTTAAATCACCCAGCCCTGAAAAAAGACCCTACAAAATCAAAAAGGTGAGGGTAGAAAGAAACGTCCTTTCACAACAACACTGCTTTCCAAACACCAATCTGAGTAAACCAAATCATAACCCAACACAAAGAAACCTATCTGAAAAATAAACTAAAAACTAAAGTTGAGTAGACTGTTACCTAAATGTACATTATGAATTGGCAGAATATCTCTGAAGTGTGAGAGACCGCTAACCAACCACAATTATAGGGTGATAATTAACATCCGTAATAAAGTACTCGTTTTTTTAAACATCTTAAAGCTAGATGCCAAGAAATCCTCAGTTGTATCCCGAAAACAATGTGTCCTGTGTGAGAGTGTGACCACTAAACAGACTAAACCAAATTATAAGACACAGGAAAGAAAGCTATCTGAAAGGATGGAGACAAAAAAAACCTAAAAGTGTAGATTCTGTAACCACAATGGCAAAATATTGTAAATCCAAGGGATCAGACAGGAAAAGAGTGCCCTGTTGGTGCTTGAACTAACAGAATAACTCTGCTTTCCAAACACCAATCAGAATAAACAAAATTATAGCACATTGCAAAGAGAGTTATCTCAAACACTGGAAAGAACTAAAAGTATAGGCTCTATGACCACAACTGGGCAAGTACTGCAAACCCTAGAAATGAGACCAAAAAACAATATACTGTTTTAGTTGCTGCTGAGACTAACCGGCATAATAAAACTGCCTTCCAAGCACCAGCCACAGCAAAAACCATTATAGCACATTGCAAACAGAGTTATCTCAAACACTGGAAAGAACTAGGCTCTATGACCACAACTGGGCAAGTACTGCAAACCCTGAACACGAGCCCTCAATCAGACTAACTGGCACAACACTGCTTCAAACATCAAAACATCAGATTAAACTGAATTATGAACACAGTGCAAGGAGCGTTAACTATAAGTCAATGACCACAAACTGGAAATCGAACAAGGAAGCCACAAAGATGACAACTGACAGATGAGACTAAAACAGAGATGCATTCCTTCCTTAATTTAAGCAAATCTGTTGGGAAATTCCACATTTCTGAGTTAAATGACATCTAAAAATGAAAAATACTCCTCGGAGAAGGAGAAGATCTGAGTGACATTTGCTATATATAATTATTTATAAAGCATTTTAAGCACACTGAATTCTTTTTTTAACTTCACTAAATTGTATTTAGATGCTTTGGCCGCACTGTTTTTAGAAAATATCATCCCAGTTGAATTGAACTGAAAGCTCACCGTGCACGTTAGTTAAAAATAGTAATCAAATATAGGCCTTTGCTCTCTATAAATATGACTTTCTAGCAGGAGTTGTTGTTGCCCTGCTTTTTACTTCCACCAACACTCTGCGCAATGCCAGCACGCCGCCCCCACCCCCTTTTACACGCATTCTAATCATGTGCATTATTTCAGTAATTCAGATCACAACATTTTACATAATTCTTTGTTTATTCATTTTCTCAGACAGTCAGTGAAATTATGTAAAACACGCTCTCAATGGCGCTCTGTGTGTGTAATAGAATGCAGATTTCATGTTATTCTAACACGTTTACTTACTTGGAGGCAAAGTGTCCCATTTAAATGAGAATTACACTTAAATGTCACATGGGTTTATCTAAATTTATAAACAGTGCATTTATTATATTACATTGGGTGAATCCTAAACATGGATTGCGGGGAGCTTGGATGAGAGACGTGCTCCGGGGGTTATGACTTACTAATGCCTATTTAAATTGTAAACGCTTCCTTCCTTTCTGTATTATTTACCCGCCTTTTCTCTCTGCGAGACGACATGGCACCTGAAGAATTGCTCTTTGAATTTCCCCTGCCATTGAGACCGAAAGAAACATCATTTGCTTTTGTCGAATTAATTCAATCATTAGCTGCCAGTTTGAAACATGCAGTTCCATGAAAGGGCTGAGATAATACCGCTCCTGCCATTCACAGTAAGCCCGGTGTCTCCCGATAGCCGTGGCAATCTATTGCCTAATAATTTTCTGGCCAAATTATAACGCGGGAATCGTCATTCAGCGAGGTGAAATGTGTGAATGCGACAGTGAATGGTGAGAGGGAAGGAGACCCCTTGAATGTCTTTCTCAGAATGGCAGCAAAACAAGGAGATTACAGGGGGAGAGGGAAACTCGTTTACCTCATCAGTGGCCTTTGTACGCCTTGAGTCAGCTTTCTGAGGGGAAGGTGTTTGAACTCAATCATCGCTGGCTGTCTGTGCTGGGACACAAAGTAGTCCCTATCTGAATGCTCTATTAAAATATATACATCCTATTGAAAAACAAAAGAAAGACGACAGCGGGGGGGGAAAAAAGGAAGCACAATTCATTAAAGTGCATTCAAAATCTATGCACTTCAATTTTTTGGACTCTGTGCATGAGCAGACAGCATTTCACTGTCCTGTGTACTTGTTTTCAGTGCACACGATGGGGATTGTTTCCATATGGGACAGCAGTATAATAGCAATAGGGTACATTAGATCTCCTCCATACAGATGTTCACCTCTATTTCTGCAGCAGTTGGGTCCATCTGTGTTTACAGTGAGCTGCTTAGCGCACGCCCGTGCGAGGAGAGGCATATCAAGCATATGGACATTTTACAAAAGGTTACCCTGCATAAATTAGGTTGAATGGCAATCTGTTGAGGAGAGGTGGCTTACTGTGGGAACTAGGTGGATAGGGGTATAAATGGATAATAAAGGCATCTGCTTTTTTAGCCAGAACAAATTGAGAAATGAGATATGTGCAGTTTAGAAAGTGAGTGAAAAAAATTGTGCATCTGGGAATGCTGCAATAACAGAAGATTATTTACTTTTCTTATCTCATTTCCTTCAGTAGTTTGCATGGTAAGATTTTCACATTAAACCTAATGTTATTTAATCATTTAATAAATTTTTTTTGCAAGTTTGAAGACATTTTTGTTCCTAATTTAGGCACTTTTTCATTCCTTTTGCACTCATGTCTGTGAACCCCCCCCCCCCCCCCCCCCCCCCCCAGCCTTTATGTGTTTTTTAGTATCACATGCTTCCAATCAGAGGTTACTCTCTTAAATTCGACTGCTTATTAAGGTTTGATTATTATTATTTTTACTACCAAAACATGCTGGTATTTCATTAGAGACAAATAAGGTGCTTTTTTTGTCCCAGTTCTGGAGGCTGCGCTTTTACAGCAGGCAGCGCTTTAGATTTTTATCACATCTTAGAGTGACATCTAGTGGCTGCTTTTCTCATGACGCCACAAAGATATAAGGTCCCCAAAAAATGCAACCTGGCTTTATTAAAAGTGTGTTGTTACTTTTTCTGTCTACATTTTCAGCTCAGCACCATGTAAAAATATAGCAAATGTCTATGTTCTTTCAATTGGTAGATGGATTCAGAACCATCTTTGTCAACATCGGCGTTCGTGTTCACATCTGAACTGATTTTGATTGGATTTGGACTGCTTTCAGGGACTATCTGAGCTACTTATCCACAGCTTACAGTTTTAGCTATTTGTTTACTGCATTTAGTTACTTATGAACCCAAATTTAAGTTCATGCTGTCAGCAGGTACCAAGAAACTAAGAAAAACCAAACTAGAGAAAAATCTGTCAAAAAGAATAAGGAGAGACCGATGATCTGTGGGCACCACCTGCTAAACCATTCTCTTTGTGCTGTTGTTGGCTCTTCAGTGCACCTGTTGTCTCTTTGATTTGCACCAAAGCAGCTGATATGGATTCACAGTGGATTCTGCTTTCTAACTGAACAGACTGATATCCCTGAAGTTTAAAGGACTTTGTGTTTTACTGCACTGATCAAGTGCTCCCTTGATTTTGAGCAGTTTATCTGGCATCTTCATTACGCTCAGCGACCAGTTTTAACAGCTAAGCTGTGGTAGGATATTGAGCAGGATTGTTCCCATAATTTAAAGGGGATAAATAAGGTTTTGGCGTTTTTGCCTTTTTAAACCTGACCTTTTTCATATTTTGTGTAAAGATTTGTGTGTAATAGAAGTGGTTTTAATAATAAATCTCACCAACATAAAAAAATCTTTTGTGAGAGTTATATTAATTTTTATCCTTTACAGCTAATATTTTATTTTATTTTATTAACAGATTAGCAAATAATTTCAAGTTCTTCTTTTCTTACTCTTAGAAAACACCATCAGCTGTTACTTTTAGTAAACTGTTCCACATTTTTACCATTATATTTATTTATTTATATATTTATTTATTTATTTATTTATTTATCAATTTCTTATCTGTCTGTGTTCACTGCTTATCAGTGACTTTTTCAGTCATGCATTTTTTTAGATTCACAGGTTTAATTAAACAATAATATGTGTTTGTCAAACAACTTCGGCCTCTGTTCATTACTGCTTTTTAAAAGCGTGGACATACATGAACGGATTTATATACCAAGTTGGATTTTTAAGTGATACTGTGAATATTCCTACTTTCTGATTGTAATAATGACCAAAATGTACTAATTGAGCATCATGTTTTCTTCAAAGTGACCTGAAACTAGCAACTAAACTTTACTGACAGAGTTGAGGGTCATTTTTTGTAGACATTTCTGCAACTGCATGTATTTTTTAGCAACCAGAGCAACTCCTAAGAGTAGATGTTTGAAAAACTATGCTTTGTTTTTTTTTGTGTGTGCTTCAACATCGTACAGGAATATGCAAAGGGTATGATTTTTGCAGCCACATAGCTGCAGTTATTTTGTACATGCTCTACATTTGCTCCATGCTGCCTGTGTTTACACAAACCACAGAGGCCACAAAGACTTTGAGAAGACATTTGCTTTGGGACATTTTAGTCTTGTTTTCTGTTGTTTGGAGTTCACAACCCGAGCAAATCCCCTTAAAACAAAGTTTTCTTGTGTTGGAGATCAGCAGCGCGTTGAACCTGACATGATCCCTCCTATCGCTTGCTTCCCCTCGGTTCCTGTCACACCTAAATGCTGTCAGGTAACACAGAAATAACCTTTAAAATAACCAATAACTCCAGTTCCATGTCAAACGCCCCTTCAAACATACACCTCCGCCTCTAATATGCCTCTGTTTGCTCTCATCTCTGAGTTACCTTCATCGCCGTGTGGGTGGTTAAGATTGATTAACAATAAGAGCAGCTGACTAGGCAGGAATTATTCACCAAAAACAAAGCGTCCATGAATCAAGAAGGGCTCGCAATGAGAGATGGAAGGAGGAGGAACCACCGCTTCCTGCGTGTGGTCTGATGTCGGCTAATTGAAGCTTTGTCAAGCAGATCGGGGGTGGGGGAGGTTCAAAGGCGGACCGAAGTCTGGCGACAACACTCGGTTTATTTTGGTAGGCTCGCCACCTTTGATGTGAGCTACTTCTTCTACACATGCAGCTTTGATACGAGAGGTCATCGCCGCTGGTCAAGGGGGCTTACCGGACACAACAGGTCCTCTGGGAAAATGAGCGGCCAGGTCATCACAGAGAAAAACAAAAACTGAGCAGAAGAGTGCTTGAGTGGTGAGGATTCATATTCATGCAGGGATCGCACATGCATAGACGCCACAAAAAGGGCTTTCAGGGTAATTAACCTCATCCTGTTGTGGCCGTGCTACACGTTTTGGCCAAAGCAATTTCTCCAGAGAGGCAGGTGTTTAAAACTTGTAGCTGTTTTTGATGCTTTTTTTGTACAATGCTCCCCTTTTCAGGAACACTTTCTCTATCACACACAAACCTAAAATTCAGGATGATTGATTACACCCAGAATTACTGTCAACTAAGAGACCTCGCTAGATGAGGAAGCTCTGACTGAATATGAATATCAATTAAAGTTTCTTATCAGTTTATACAAATTATATAGGCTAGCAAATCATTCCATGCATACAAGCTAGCATGTAGCATACAGGAATTTAAAGAAGTGCTAGAAATCCTGTTTATAGGGACATTTTTAAAGATGGCAGAGGGACAACAGGAACTGTGAAAAGACTGCAATAAAGGGATCAACCCAGACTTTGACTCTAAACCTTACAGTCCATGCCAGCCTGAGTTAAAACTGCTTACTACATGCTAGCGTAACTTTGATTGTATTATTAAATTAGCATGGTTTCAAGCTAGGTGAAAAGCAGGACAGCAACATCTCCCCCTGCTAGAAAAATGTATTCATAGAGAGCAAATGCCCATATTGGACTTTTTGCAAGTTCACTGTCGATTAATGAGTGGTTTGCAGGTGTTTACATAGAAGCTGCTGGCAATCAAAGCAATCGCCAGGAATTTAAAGCAGCACTGTATATGCCTTCATGACCAATTTCACCCTAGTAAGTAATAGCAAATAGCCAGGAACCACTCACCAGTTGGTCACAGATTACACTGGTCAGTGTCTGGGGTCCCTGGCCGATCTCTACGCCTGTGTTTCTGAGGTCTTAGACACGTTCTTTCATGAATGGATCAACCATGATGGCACATAAGGCACCTCTTTCACTGATTCTTTCAATCTCTCTAGTTTTTAACCCGTGTTATTCCTGCTTCACTGACACAGATTACAAAATAATGACATTTGTGGCACTATAGACCAATTTTACTAGGCTGTTATATCTGACAATTGTCATAGCATTAAAGTTTGTTTCACATAATGTAACAACTGGCAGTAAAAATTAGTGACCAGTCTTTATTTTGGAGGCTGCAGCTCCAGTTTTATTGTTTTCACGATGAAGGATGGTCTACCCTTTCACTTACACATGGACCCTTCCTAAGACATTCACAGGTGAAATGTATTGACCCGAGCTGAATGATGCCAGAGAAAGCTTGTGAAGGTAAGAGATAATGCCATAGGAAGACAGATGTTCCTACTGTTACAATTCCCTCTTTTCAGCTCCCATAATTATGTCTTTTCAGGACCTTTGTGTTTATAACCAGTGACACCCAGTCAAATGCTCCCTTTATTTTTGTAGCAGAGTGGTAACAGCCTTTAACTCACTTTTCCAATGTCTTTTCATGGCCAGTTCTTTTGTTCTTGAAGATAAAAAAGTAAAGAGTGTACGTGCACTGGGAGGGAGACACTCTGAATAATGTGCTGATCAATAAAGACCATCTAACAGAGAGATAATGTTGTGAAATTTAGAGTGCAGGTCGTTGAAGTGTCATCAATAGTGCTCACAGTGAGAGGGTTCATGCTGTAGGTCATTTTCTGCTACAGCTGAGCCGACCATATAAAAGTAAAGGTACAGTTGTGTCTCATCTCCAATACAAATTCTGTATGATGAGGTTTAACAGTTGTGTCAAGGGGAAAAAACATCAAGGCCATTTCATTAGGTACAAGACTAGTTTGGACCAGTTTTGCCTTCAGAACAGCCTTACTTTTTCATGGCACACATTCATCAAGGTGCTACAAACATTTGTTGGTTTTTGGTCCATATTGACGTGATAGCATCACACACTGCAGCTCTGTGGCTATAGGTCAGGAGGTAGAACATGTCACCTACTACTCAGAAGGTTGGTTGTTTGGTCCCTGGCTACTCCAGTCTTCATGCCAAACAGGCTGGCAAGATACGAACCTCAAGCTGCTATTTAAATACAAAAGCTACGATGTACCAGCTGTACACTACACAATATCCATCATGTTAAGTCTCATTGCGTGCAGCCCCAGTGGCCTAATGGATAAGGCACTGGCCTCCTAAGCCAGGGATTGTGGGTTCGAGTCCCATCTGGGGTGATTTCCAGCAGAGTGGCGCAGCGGAAGCGTGCTGGGCCCATAACCCAGAGGTCGATGGATCGAAACCATCCTCTGCTAGGACTTTTAGCCAGTTTGCTTTCAGTCATTAATGGAATACAAGTTTCCCTTTATGCACTTACTGGCTATGAGATGTCTAGTACTGGGTTGATACTAGACTTGTAGTCAAGACCGCCTAAACCGAGACCAAAGGGTATCGAGACCAAGACAAGACAAAGTCGAGACAGAGACAAAAAAAGTCTTTAAACTGCAGCCAGATGCTGCTTCGTTTACGGGTGTCAGGCATATTTATATGTTTTTGCGATGCACTCACACAGCCCTCCGCACCGCTGTCTACTGTCTCACTCGCTTACTGAGAGGACAGACGCACGCTCCACTTGACTGTCGCGTCTCTCACCCTCTCTGTTTTTCACATAATGATATTATCTTATATCCTCACATGTGATTGGCCACAATATGGAGGGATTGGCGCATAGCTGAGCCACTGTGTGAGAGCTGAGCAGCAAAAGGAAATTAAGTAAGGAGCCGGCTCTCGCTCAATGGGAGTCGACTCTGATTACTACAAAGCACTCTCTAAGCACGGCTCTTAGAGCTGATGCTTTTGCGCATGACGTTGTGTGTCATGGATACTGTTGACTCCAAATCTCCCGACCACTATAGACCAAGACAAGACCAAAGTCCCCTTTTTGTCTCCTGATCTTCCATGGCAATAATTCAAGAAGTTGCTGGAAACATTCCTGAGAGATTTGGTCCATAATGACATGACAGCATCACACAGTTACTACAGATTTATAAGCTGCGCATCTCAAAGGTGTTCTTTTGGATTGAGATCTGGTGACTGTGGAGGCCATTACAGTGAACTCATTGTTATGTTCAAGAAATCAGTTTGAGATTATTTGAGTTTTGTGACATGGTGTGTTATCCTGCTGGAAGCAGCCAACAGAAGATGGTACACTGTGGTCATAAGGGATGGACATGGTCAATAACAATACTCAATTAGTCTTTGTTAAACTAAACCCTGTTGCTAAAGGGCTCTAAGTGTGTCAAAAAGTGTCTCACACCATTACACTACCAGCACTAGCCTGAATTGTTGATACAAGGCAGGATGATGTTTTCATGTCTTTTACACCAAATTTTGACTTTGCCATTTGAATGTTGCAGCAGAAATGAAGACTCATCAAACAGGCAACATTTCTCCAATCTTCTGTTGTCCAGTTCTGATGAGTCTGTGTGAACTGCAGCCTCAGCTTCATGGTCTTAGGAGTGGCAGCGGTGTGGTCTTCTGCTGCTGCCATGATGCTCTTCTCCATACCTTGGTTGTAATGAGTCGTTATTTGAGCTGCAGTTGCCGTTCTGTCAATTCAAAGTAGTTTTGCCACCCTCACCCGGAGAATTGCTGCTTACTGGACTTTTTCAGAAAGTTTTCTGTAAATGTTGCTTGTGTGGAAAAATCCCAGTAGATCAGCCGTTTCTGAAATACTTAGACCAGCACAAGCAACCATACTAACTATCAATTTCATTTAAGTCATCATTTTTCCACATTCTGATGCTCGCTACAAACTTCAGCAGGTCACTTTGATCATGTCTAAATTCCTAAAGGCACTGAGTTGCTGACATGCCTTGCAGGTGTTTGTCAACTGTTGAACCTGTTTATATTTTACCAGACAACCTTAATGGTCAATCATATCATATTGTCCTGTTCATACAGAATACAGTAAACCTGTTGTATGTGCTTTCTTGTTTAATACTTTTGCACTAATGTTAACATGAGACATGAGCAGCTACAGACATCAAATATACAGAAAGCTGTTTATGATTTTTCCCTGCCAAATGACCTCTAAGAAGTGCAGCGTGCCAAAAATGGAAGCGAAAGAGTAAATTTTTATAACCAACAGGCTTCTTTTAAATCTAAAAATCAAATCTCAGTCTGCAGGCCTCATGGAGTGTCTGCTGAGGGCAAGGTGAGTGCGGAGGATATCAGCGTCATCGCCCGCTCCTCTCACTCTCGCCATGATGAGCTGTGCTGCCGAGTGTGTTGTTGCCTAATTCTCTCTAACTACAGCCCTGTGTAATCACATACCCCAATTAACCACCTCGGCTCCCCGTTTCCTGCGACGCGCACGCCGCCCTGTCTTCTCGCCACACCGCGTAATTAGCTTTCATCTGGAAATGAAAAGAAAGGAGCAGCTCAGCAATTGTGCAGCCACTCTCTCGTTCTCCCCCGTCTCTACCCATCTCTCTAGCACTCTACTTCTCATATCATAATGGCCCGCAATTTCAATCAGATGGATTTTTATCGCTGACACTAAGAAAAATTGGCTCTCATCCTAGTCCCTCCTTTCAACCCCCCCACCCCACCCCCAAACAAGCAGCCCGCCTCGTTTGATAGCTTATGCTTGTGAGACAGCCATCAAGGAAAGTCCTTGTTGTGACTGGGAGGTCTTAGTTTGATATTTACAAAGGATTTAATTCCCTTTTGTTGATGGGTGTGTGGCATTATGGAAGGATCAGGTTTTGCATGCTCTAACAAGGTGTAGCACAAATTAATTCCAGTCCACATAAATGCGAGAAGGGATGAAACAAATACATTGGAGATTTTTGCTTTTAATCATTTTGTTGGAAGAGATTCCCGCTATAATCTTCAAGTACATTATCAAGCATTAATGCTTGCTTTCATTGAACAGGTTAAGAAGGCAGGGGCCAAGTATTGCTCTACTCTAATTCACACTAATGAGCACAGCCCCAGAGCCTTTTTTTGCACAGTGGACCATCTTTTAAATCCTGTAAGTTTTAATAAGATTATGTGGTTGACTGAGGAATTCTAAAATTTCTAAACTTTTCTAAGCATAAAATTAATGACTTGAAATCCTAAATAGTAGTTCCTGATTCTTTTATTGATGCCCTGCCCCAGCAATATCATTTTCTCTTCTTTAATGCAACTATGGACGAGCTTTTAAGTACTGTGGCACGACTAAAGCACTCATCGGGCTGTTAATATGAGCTATACCTCCAAATTTTCTCTGTGAAGTGTTGGATATCACTAAGGGGCATTTTGGGAGATTTTTTTTAAATGGGGAGCCATGGGGGACCACAGGAAATCAGAATATTGAATCATTAAAATGTTCATAAGTGTGCTCATTTGCAGCCCTGCATCCTGTTGCAGATTTATTATGTGGGAAGTGGAGCTCCATAAGCTTGTGATGGATAGTTTGGATAGCAAAGTGCAAAATTATAATTCTTTTTGAGTAATAGTTCACAGCTTGAATACATATATATTTAAAGTAGTTAAAGTAAATGTACTCATGTAATCTTACACTTTTTCTAATCATATACATCATTTTATTGGGCTATAATTATTGATTTAGGGATGTTTATATATGCTTAATGTGGCACCAGCAGGATCATCATGCAGGATCATGTCTATGGCACTGAGTTGTCTATGTTTTATCAGTGACCTCCCTGATGTCACTGATCTTTAGTGGGAGTTAACAGTAATCTGTGCTCTGGATGTGTCCCAGAATACTTAAAGCCTGTTTGCAACCACTCAGAAAAACATGATCTCATTACAGAGGACTCTCAAAGTTACCTTTTATAGTAAAATGTCTGGAGAAGACTGTCTACAACTTCCTGATGTGTTACAACAGAACAGCATCTTTGAAAAACTTCAGGCATGTTTTAACATCATACAAGTTGCATAACATGTTCATATTTGGTGCCTTCATGGTGAGATTTGGTCCAGTTTTGACCTGGTTCAAGAACCAGCTCTCTATACTAAATTTTGAACTAAAGATCTGTTTAGAAAGTATGATAAATGGCCTATTTAACATAAATAACTGGATAAATAATCTTTAATAAATGCTTCAGAGATCAGGGAAAGTTTTTTTTATCATTTGTTTTTGAAAAAAACCTAATTGTGAATTTTGTCCATGTGTTTTGTCAAAATAATTAACGACATGTCAGTTCCAACGGAAACCACACTGTCAAATCTGACTTAAACTTTGCAGGAAGATTATTAGGGGAACCTGAATTCCTTTCAAGCTTTGTGGTATTGGTTTGTATAAAATACACACCTTAAATGTCAGTCATTTATGCAACTCTGCATAGTAATTAACAGTACAAACCCAAACAAAGACTTATTTTCCCTCGAACATATGACTGGCAATATAAGAAACAAAGTCAAATATGATTAACATAAAATGTCACCATTTCAAATCACCTGAAGACAAAGGCATTGCCTAGCTTTGTGGCGATATGTTGTTGTGTTGGGTCACTTCACACCTACAAACCCAGCAAACACAGTTGGAACAGTGGCTTTAGCCAAAGAAATATCAAAAAGAGGGGCAATGGTAATTAACCCTTTAAGACCTACCATAGAACCAAGTCCGCCAGAGCTTATAAGATAAGATAAGATAACCTTTATTAGTCCCACACGTGGGAAATTTGTTTTGTCACAGCAGGAAGTGGACAGTGCAAAAGTTATGACGCAAAAATTAGAATACAATAAGAATAAATACAGTACACAGCTGTACAGAATAGAATAAAATAAAATACTATATACAGTAGAATAAAATAGAATAAAAATATACAATAAGATAAAAATAGAATACGAATGCTATATACAACTGAGTAAAAATACAACGATGCCAGAAAAGATTATTGCACTTAGTGTTACTGCACATGTGTGGATGTGTGTGTTTGTTCAGTTAAAGTCTTTGTTGTGGAGTCTGACAGCAGTGGGGAGGAAAGACCTGCGAAATCTCTCCGTCCCACACCGTGGGTGCCGCAGTCTCCCACTGAAGGAGCTGCTCAGTGCTGTCACAGTCTGCTGCATGGGGTGGGAGATGTTGTCCAACAGGGATGACAGCTTAGCCGCCATTCTCCTGTCACTCACCACCTCCACTGGGTCCAGAGGGCATCCTAGAACAGAGCTGGCCCTTCGGATCACCCTGTTCAGTCTCTTCCTGTCCCCAGCAGAGATGCTGCCGCCCCAGCAGACCACGCCATAAAAGATAGCAGAAGCCACCACAGAGTCATAGAAGGTCTTCAGGAGTGGGCCCTCCACCCCAAACGACCTGAGTCTCCGCAGCAGGTACAACCTGCTCTGCCCTTTTCTGTAGAGGGCGTCTGAGTTATGAGTCCAGTCCAGTCTATTGTTCAGATGAACACCAAGGTACCAATATTATATTATATTATATTTTTACCTGCTGTGGAGCCATTTTTGGGAGCATTTCAAGTTGCTATACATCAATACAACCATTATAGCCCAGATTTTAATAATATCTATTCATTAAGTGCATAGTAATTACATAAATTGCAAAAAAGTGCAATAAACTACAAAAAAATTGAAAATCGTTTTTGCTTTTTTAACATATATTTGTAGTTAGAGAAATTTAAGAGGCTTATCCCTCAAAACTGTAAATACAAAAAAGTTGCACAAAATAGTTTCCTACCACAGGAAATTTATTTTGAGTGTCTTCATAGTTTTATTTTTGAAATACACCAATTTTTATACACTGCAGGAAAAACGAAAATAAATATTATACTGCAAATTTGCAAAAAAGCAGCATATGCATCAAAATAAACTATTTCCAGCAGTGCAATATGAGTCCTAAGCATCCCAGAAACGACACAGAAAGTCATAAAGTCAAAGATAACTTTAAAAAAGACGAGTATAGGCTCTGAGGCCCTGATAGTAAAAAAGACTACATTTCCGCGAAAATGACGTCACTTCCGGTTTCGGGCAGGTAATGGCGGAAATGCAAAAGTTCGCGCTGACGTCTATTCCAACGTAGGAAGTGTTATGAACAGCTGATCGGAACGACACAGCGTGTTTCTGGAATATTATGTTTTTGTTCCTGCAAGCGCTTTTTATGCAGTTTTTGCAAAGCTTTATGTGGAAGGAAACCGTGACCTAGGACAAGCTGATGGCATAAGATGTAAGTACAACTCCTCCGGTTTCATATGCAAAAAAAATTTTTGCGCTAGCTTACGTGGTTGCAGTGCTACTGGGATTTAAAAATAGTTACGCAAAACAGAGCGTGCCCGCTCCGATCGGCTGTAAAGGGTTAAGTGGATGACCAGAGAGGGTACCTATGACAGATAGGCAGGTTGGTACTCAGTGTTGGTCAAGTTACTTGAAAAAAGTAATCAGTAACTAATTACCGATTACTTCCCCAAAAAAGTAATCCAGTTACTTTACTGATTACTTATTTTCAAAAGTAATTAATTACTTAGTTACTTAGTTACTTTTTAAAAACACAATTTACAACCTGAATAGGTGATAAAGCGATAGATCTTTCAGTCCAATTCTACTTTTTCTGCATAATCTATCATACAAAATGTAATCAAATGGAAAAGTCCCTTTTTAAAACTTGTTTTATTAGTTTTAATATAATTTAACTTTATGCATCAAGCAAAAATTAAATTATATGCAACATTCTCTGACTGGAAGAAATTTGCTTAACATTTAAACTTATTTTCTGCACATTCCAGCACATAAAATATTAATTTTTTTTGTGTTTACACTCAGTCTTTCAAATAGATGCAAGTAAAACACAGCAGAAAATAAATAACATCAAAGACTAGCGGTCCTTTTGCTTTATTTTCACCTGTAAAGCAGGAGTAGCGTAGGCGGAGGTTTACCCTGGTGCAGGTGTGCCGCGGCGGTCAGTTGAAGAATCCGCGAGTTTCTCAGCACACTTGGTGCTTGCTTGGAAGTTTAGGGGTTTTTTTTTTCGCTTTTCCCACGCACAACGGACACTAATGTTTTTGTCACTTTTTATGGAATCAAACTCAAAGTAAGGTCAGTGATAGGTTTGTAGCTTGAACCCATCCGCTGGAACGTTGAAGACAATATAATTACACTGCAAAGCAAGACACAAGTAGGCAAGCTTCTTCATGTTTCTCGTGCACGGGAGAGAACCGGACAGGCACCGTTCCTTTGCTTGACCCCAGTTGCTCTCGTCCGTTCTCCCGTACCACTGTTCTTTTATTGAGGTTACATGAATATGCATAAGTTCATTAACATATGACGTCTACATACACACAAAGAGTACCTTGCCTGTGTGTGTGTGTGTGTGTGTGTGTGTGTGTGTGTGTGTGTGTGTGTGTGTGTGTGTGGACTGCTGATCAAAGGGTCAAACATCCTTGGTCAGGAAGAGGGTAGCCTCCCCCTCACCCTAGATGGTTCATCCTAGATAGATAACACGGTGAGGAAGTACAGCAGTTCATTTATAAACAAAAGCACTTAGACTAGAACAGACGCAACTACGTTAATCCTACCGTAAAACAATGAAACAAGGTACGACCTCTCCCCATGCTCCCAGGATGTAGGTGTGCATTCTAGTGTGGAATACACACCAAGCCTTTGCAGCCTGTTAAAGATCACACAACCTATCACTACACAATTGATTATACACCTCTAAGAATATATGGTTAAATATTTCTAAGCATAAATGACAATCAACAATACAAATCTAACAGTCAGTACTTCCACGCTTTAAACGTTGCATGCACATACTCTCTCCTGCATTCGATATATGATCCATTGTTGATCTGCACACAGCTGTTGTCACGAACGTCGCACTTGCTTACGTCACTGTCATGAGACATTCTCGCAAAAAAATCACGGTTTTATTAACGCAGTAACACAGCGTTCCTACGGGAAAGTAACGGTAATCTAATTACTGTTTTTGCAATAGTAATCCCTTACTTTACTCGTTACCTGAAAAAAGTCATCAGATTACAGTAACGCGTTACAAGTAACGCGTTACTGCCCATCTCTGTTGGTACCTATGACAGCTGGAATAGACCCCAGCACCGCCATGGCCCTGAACTGTTTAAGCAGAAGAAGATGGCTGAATGCAAAAACACTGCCATGACATTTAACACATAATTTTTATGCAATTCATATGTAAATCATGTTCTTGTGTCCTCATGCACTGCATAAAAATTTGATTTGTACAGTATTCTTGATTAAAACTGAGCCCACCAACAACAATCTGTGCTTCTGATGGACATCTGGGCAAACAGATGACTAGGTAATACCGCACTTTTTGTTGATATGATGATTTGTCATGAATGGCCATTCAAATTACAGTCACTCAACTGCAAAAAACACAACTGCGGTCTTTAATTTGATTTATAAATCAAAGTGCATCATAGTTAGTGGACAGTGTAAAATCATAAGTCAAAGTTGACCCAGGACTGAGAAATCTGCTGGTGGGTAAAATCCATTAAAGCCAATAAAAATGTTGAAGTATTCAGTGGTAGCACAGGGCAGTAAGAGGTGGCTGTGGTTCAGGAAGTAGAGCACATCGTCCAGGTTGGAGGTTCGATCGCTGGTTCCTCCAGACTAATTCTCAAGGTATCCTTGGGCAAGACATTGAACCCCAAGTTGTACCTACTGTATCAGTTCGAGTGCAAGTGTGTGAATGTTGGGTTAAAAGGTTATTAGGATGAGAAAAAGCTGATTGGGTGAATGAGTGCTCAAGTAGCACAGAAATACACAAGTATAAGTACTAGTATATTCTCAGGCCATAAACTTTAATTCAGGCAATGTACAAACTGCCAAATTATCTGGGTAGTGGTATGTCTGTGAAGGTTCTCAGTCATCCAGGTCATCGTAGCCTAAGGAGCTTAGAGAGAAAAGCATCTGGACTTCTTTAAGTTGCTCTTTAAGTTGCTTGAAGATGTTTCACCTCTCAACCGAGAAGCTTCTTCAGTTCTGGAGTCAAATGGTGGAGAGTCCCAGATTAAAGCCATGTGGGATTGTCCCCCCACGAGGAACAATGGACCCCCTAATGATCCTTTGGGTAGTGGTTGTTGGGGCTTATGTTGAAAGGAGCTGCCTACTCCTCTGCAGTCTTTCTCTGCTTTTATTTACAGGTAATCCTCCCAAACCGGACACTGGAAGTGGTTTGTGATTTCTTGTACACCTTTTTATATAGTTAAACGTAGAGTCAGTCATTTTTTGAGGGTATTTGATAGAGAGAAAAAAGCATGTTGTGCTTGTAAATATACATCATGTAATTATGTCTTCCAACAAATTGATGCGATCTTATAAATATATAATTAATCCAATAAAAATACACAGAAGCAAGCAACAGTATGTTGAATGTGACCTGAATACAGTGACCTGAAAGGTTATCTGTTTTCTGCCTAATCGCTTTTTTGTTTTCTTTTATGTTTGTGGATAGAGACTGGATACGTATGTAGTACAGCAAAGTTAGAGGAGGAGAAGAGAAATCATGGGGGGTGTTTGCCTTAGTGCCTGAAACTTCAGACTCAAGACATGCAGGATCATGTCTATGTTTCATCATCAAAGAAAGGGCCCCCTTCACCAAAGAATGAAAAGGAAGGAGATAACGCCATCGGTGCCACCTCAAGCCTCGTCTCCTGAACTGAAGTCAGGACTCATACCTGCTGCAGCAGGTCCCTGAGGTCATGTGATCAGGGCGTACTTGTTATATAGCATATGAGGCTGAGAACTAAGAGAGAGAGAGCTTTTGCCAGTGTGGCCCCCAGACTGTGGAACTCTCTTCCTCTGAGTTTAACATCTGTGGACTCAGCAGTCGCTTTTAAAAAGCAACTAAAAGTCATCTTTTTGGAATTGCGTTTGGTTAACTTTTTGTCTGTTTTGTTTTAAATGCCTTCATATTTCTTTGTGGAACACTTTGTGATGTGTCTCGAAAGGTGCTCTATAACTAAAATTTTACTTACAAGATTTTATTAGTTTTCAGACTCCTACAAAAATCAACCTTTCCACTGACAAACAGTTCGATTACATTCTCAGATGGTGTAAGAGTTTATTCACTAAAAGTGAGAGTCCAACAATACTAGATCCACTTCAAAGAAAGTTTCACTCACGTCAGCTAACAGCAACTCACAGAGGTTAATAGCAGCTAACAGAGGCTAATAGTAGCTAACAGCAGCAAAAATAGGAGGGCTTACTGACACAAACATTCAGGATATCCTCAACAACTCTAACTCATTGACATATATCAGACTCCTTTCACAAACTATTACAGCCTCCTCCAGAGAAGATAAACATGGACATTTCGCTCGCAGCATTGACAGCTGAGCTAAACAGCAAACTGCCAGCCTTCAACAGACAGGAAAAAACTGCAGACTGGATCCAGTCTGATTATACTCACTAACCAATGCAGAATGCATTCAGGTGACCCTGAATCCTCCCTTAGTTATGCTGCAATAGACATAGGCTGCCGGGGGATTCCCATGATGCATTGAGTTTTTCCTTTCCAGTCACCTTTCTCACTCACTATGTATTAACAGACCTCTCTGCATTGAATCATATCTGTTATTAACCTCTGTCTCTCTTCCACAGCATGTCTTTTATCCTGTCTTCCTTCTCTCACCCCAACCGGTCGCAGCAGATGGCCGCCCCTCCCTGAGCCTGGTTCTGCCGGAGGTTTCTTCCTGTTAAAAGGGAGTTTTTCTTTCCCACTGTTGCCAAAGTGCTTGCTCATAGGGGGTCATATGATTGTTGGGTTTTTCTCTGTATCTATGAAGCGCCTTGAGGCGACTTATGTTGTGATTTGGCGCTATAGAAATAAAAAAAAGAACAAAAAAAAAGAAGAAGAATGGTGACCAGAGTTTTTGAGGTGACTTATGGCTTAAAGGGATAAAACACTACAAAAACTATAACTGTTCATATCCATTTTTTAAATTTCTAGATTTATTATGTTGAGGTGAGACATAATACTAAGTTATCTATCTGTTAACTATATTATCTTAAAATATAGTTTCTACAAAAATGTATTTGTTACAAAAAGAGTAGTAGAAATATGTTGTGGCTGTTATGGAGTAGTCATAATGCAATAGCCTTTCCATTAAAATCATCTTTCCCCACCTCCCGCACAGCAGAAACCTTAGCAGAACTTTTAAACAGAACAATCCAAAGTCCTGCTTGCCCTTATCTTCTTTTCACTTTCTCTAACCATGTGACAAAGTGCTGAAATAAAAAGTTTGATCCCCTTTTGGCACACTGTTAGCGAGAGGCTTCCCTGCAGATGAAGAGAGATGATATCATTAGGAACTTATCAGCAGCATGAATGCTGCTCACAGGTACAGCGGTAATGTGACATGAACACCACACTTTGGTGTCACCAGGAACCGTTCCAGCCGGGTGAATCATTGTTCAGTCAAACAAGTGAGCAGCCTGTTAATGACACTGCCATGACATTTAACACATAATAAGGTGTTTCATCCTGATCTCCTTAGGAAATGATTTGCAGGTGGAACGAACCTGAAGACCTTTTACTCCTACAACATGATGAAGGCAAAGACTGTCTGAATATCTTGTTCTTGCTGCTCTTTTTCTTCCCTCATTTTCTCTGTCGCTTTACCCCACCATCCCCCCGCCGCATCTCTTAGCTCTCAACCTGGTTGTTCTCTTATCTCTCCATGTCCCGAATGAATCGATGAGGCGCTTGTTAGCCCAAGGATGTTCATCGGTGAGTGCTTGCAGGGAGAGAAAAAAACGGTGGATGGGACAAACACAGCTTCACTGTGCACTCAGAAAACCATTTAAATACACTCAGCAGCCCTGCATGAACAAACAACTCAAGAAGTTGTAGATCTAAAACCTCAAATGGGTCCTTCAAATGTCAAAATAGATTTGATCATTAGCAATGCAATATGTTTACACTAGTGTTAAGATACCCAAGCCAGATTTAATATTTAGGTTTTAAAAATCTTTTAGTTCACATCTCTAGACTATCTTCATACTACTGTATTTATAATTTAAGGCATCTATACTACTATTAGTACTATTAGAGCATTTTAAAACCCCTTTTCCATATTGATGCATAATCCTCCATCTATCACATCTAGCATTACCCCAGATCTGCTAGCCTAGATATAATATTAAATGTTTGGCAGAAATGTGGCCCACATCCACATCTGTGGATCTCTTAGAGTCTCATTCTTCATTTCCACACCTCCATCTTATATAGCTCTCATCCACATGTGGCGTAACCCAAGTACTGAAAATCTTGGGTCACATTTGGCCAAACTAACTGAGCCTGGGCTCAGATTGTTCCCAAATGTGTATGTGTTATCTTTTATAATATGTGGCATGCTAATAGAAAACCATGCATAAGTCACTGTTTGCTAATGTGCTTCGTATAAGTTTGAACTTCCTGCTAAAAGAAAAGAAAACCAGGTGGTCACTCTCAGTGATGAAGCAGTTTCGTCTCATCCATTAAAAACTTATTTCACTCACTCGCCATTTCACACGAGTGGAGATGACGTGCAGGCTTTGATACAGAGTAAACATCTCTCCCATCGGGCGGGCATTCGGACCATAAATTTGAAGTTGAGGGGAACGAAGTGTAACTGCTTTCATAATCATTTGTTATTTCAACACAATTTCCACTGAATAATTGTTCCATCTGGGTGGATAAGCACATTTAACAAACTTTCTGCGAGTACAGAACCGATGTGGCGGTGATCAAGAGCAGACATGGATACAAACACATCCTGAGATACTTAGCTGCGCTGCTTCTGGTGTCATTACTTTCTTAACAGAATAAAAAAAAACAATGTAGGGAAACATATTTATGCAATTGATACGCTCTTTCAGTTTCAATAGATTGTGTTTGCCAAGCAGTGCATTCATTTTTCATTAGTGCTTCTCTCTTGTCATATAATTTATACAGTGGTTTCCCATATCTTGTGTGCTATCCAGTGAAAAACACTTTTGAAGAGTGAAATCTGTTTATAAAGTATGCGTGTGTCTGTGTAGGAGTCCCTGGGTCTTTGATATCATTCAATCACCACTGAGTAAGTGGGATGTACATGAAAAGGAGGGCTTTTCCCCTCATCTTTTAAGCCTGTCCAAATCTGACATTTTTGGGCATTTACAGAGGCAAAGAACAGCTGGTGGCCTTGTGCATCTTACTGATGCTCATCTTCCTGTATATGAATCCTTTTGAACACAGTCGCTCCCAATATGCTTCTTTTGATGCTCGCCTTTGTTTGGTGACTTCACATCTTTGTGGAGAATAAAGAAGATTACACGGAGATGGAAGTGATTTAAGATCAGTCCTACGGTTAGGTGAATACAGATTTCAGGAGATACACAAGGAAAAAAAACATGTACAGCGTTTGTGAGCTGCTTTTAGCTTAGTTAATTTAAAGGACAAAAAGTGAGCTACTGTGTTCCCTTTTTGCCTAACTTTTTTTGGAGATAAACTAAGGGATTTGCAGGGATTTCTTCCAATTCAACCTATACTCAGTAGGGATGGGCATTTCAATCAACAACACTGTTTAATATTCACTGTTAAGCATTTGAGTTTTAAGCAAAAGTATAATATTTCTATAGTTTAGTTAATTAAAATCCTCGGGGTGTATTTCCTTGTTTGTCGACACGTCTTTGACAGATCTGAAAATCTACCTCCAGTTAATTGTGTAAAAACAAGAGAAAGACATACAGTTGTCGGGTAAAGTTCACACTCATCATGGGTATGAATGTCATGGTAACTTGGGGTTTTTAATAAAGTCTTTTTCCAGGGTGGATGATGGCACAGCACGCATCTAGAAAGACATTAAAAAACAAGAATTGGGTAGATGAATTTTCTCTATTCTATACGGGGTCAAAGGTATACATAGGTTCAAACATATGCATAAACCTCCATTAATATTTGGTTAAATGTCCCCTAGCAAGTTGTACCTCAGACAGATACTTTTGGTAGACATCAAAAGTGCCGTATTTGACCACTCTTCTGAGCAGAACTGGAAGAGTAAGAAGTAGAAATAGAAAAGTCTGTGTCTGTGTTCAAATTCAAGAAGTAGCAGTAAAAATTTGCCAAAAAAAATAAATCAGAAAATACTCAACAAAGGTGCAGATAGCTGAAAATTCTACTTAAGTACAGTAAGTATATGCACTTCATTGCTTTCCATGTCTGCCAAGAACCAATTGACGTGGAAGTCAACTCAAAGGGGGAAAACTCAAAGGATATTTGAAAATTGGATGAAAATTCAATGAGATACAATGTTTTTAAGGGAAGATTGTTAGGGTCCCTGGGTCGTCGACCCAGTGTTTTGTGTTTTTGGTTCTTTGATTTTGTTATTTCATTATATTCTAGCTTTGCTTTACGGGTTTTAGGATCATTCTTAGTTAAGGTTCTCTGGGTGGGGTTTGGTTAGAGTTTTAGTGTTCTGGTTTTCTGTCTGTGTAATCCTTAGTTGCTGTCTCCCCTGTCTGCCCTGGTCCCACGTCTCTGTTCCCTCTGTTGTAGTGACTGTTTCCCTCCTGTTACTCATTCCCTGATTGCTCCCTCTGTGTATTTAAGCCCTGTGTTTCTCTGTGTCTGTGTTGCGATCGACCGTTTATTTTGCTGTGTGTTTTGTCAGTCTGCCGGTGTTAGTTTATTTGGATTTTTTTCAGTTATGTTTGAGTTCAACATTAAAGCTGTTTCGGTTTAAGTTTGTCTCTGGAGTCTGCACCTTGGGTCATATTCCTGTCTGCACACAGCCGTCACTTAACAAAGATAGTTCCTTCCTCGACAAACATTACTCCTAAAATGACTGGTGTCAGCGAAGCACATGATTCAAGCTAAGGAGTTTGGTTCCATTGCTAAATATGGTTTCTACACTTTAGTAGTAGAACTAAAGCGCTATGTTAGCACTTCATTCATTTTGCAAATTAGACAGAGAGATACTTTATCGATCCCACAACCAAAATTTTTGAAAATCAAAATAGCAGGCAGTGGTCCAAATCAGTGGAGAATTTTGTTTTATGGCATGGGATTCAAATTGGTGAGGAAATGCGTGCCACATCTAAGCCAAACATTTGTTGCTACCTGGGAAGGAACTGCTCCATCCGTCTTGTTAGCTCTGAGTTACCATGAAGTCATATTTTGTTGGGGATCTCACCCCACCTGTAGCCACGCTCAGCTCCAGTGAATTTCTTGCCCGGGCCTGCAGCCAGTATCACAGCATCCTCAAATCAGCATCGTCTTGGCATAGGAGTGACAGCAAACCTCTCGCCTCTGAGGTTTGCATACAGAAGAAGGGCTTATCCTCTTAACAAATGAACCTGGAACCTAAAATCAGAGGAACACAGGAGGGATCATTGCTGCACTGCACGGCTCTCCCCCCCTCCCTTCCTCTCCCTCTCCGTCAGAGAGGGATTATCCTTTTCACTTAGTGCGAACGCCGCTAATTTCTCCTGCCAGGTTCAACTCCCAGAATGCACCAGGGAGACTGGCTGTCTATGCTTCTTTTCTTCCTTTCTCTTCTCTCCTCGTTGCCATCTCTCTGTCTTTTACTCCTTCTATCCACACCTGGCTCCATGACTTGTTTTATCTCTCTGCTGGTGGGAACACAAACCCCAGTGTTTCTTTCACCTCATCCTCTTCTTTGATGGTGTTTTACAAATTCACTTGGCAGACTACGGCACCGTATTCCTGGGACTCAAGGCTTCACGCATGTGCCTAAAAACAAGATTAAAGGTGCATACTTCTCATAAAACAGGTGTTGTCAGCATCTAACAGGTTGAATTTTCTTTTCTTTTTCCCTTTTTTTCACATGATGCAACAGCAGGGTTTTGTATTCAGTATCGATGTGACTGAGCCGAGGCTTTTGTTCACAGAAGCGTTCACTCATTTTACTTCTCTAAAGGTAAGGAGGTGACAGGTTAAATGAAAGTAATCTATGTTTTAAAGCTGCATTAGCCAAGAAAGTATACCTTTCCCTGAACATACTTACTAAAGTACCACCACTTCCCCTGCCAGTGGCGGACCCCCTCAGACATCGGTGCGTTGGTGGTTCTTTGTGTCCGGGGATGGGCGTCCGGGTACACACCGGCTCACTCCTTGGCGGCCGCTTATCGGGGCCTGGAGCCTGGGGCTCGCTCGGGCCAATTCGGAGGTGGGGTGCCCCCGGCCTCTCGGCCTGGGGCTCGGTCACTCAGGCGCAGCTGGCTGCCGGCGGAGCTCACGGGCGCGTCACTGCAACTCCCCCTGGCTTCTGCTCCGCGGCTGCTGAGTGAGCCCTCATCTGGGACTCTCCTCAGCTCTTTCCGGGACAGTGGCGCAGCTGCCCCTCTGTTGGTCTTCCTTGGTCTCTTGTGTTCTGGGGGCCTCTGGATGTCTGGAGTTTTGATCTCCTCCACACCTGCTTCACGCCCTGGAGGACGGGGCTGTGGCCCCCCCACACCCTCTAGCAGATTATTACATGAAGGAACCTTTTAAAAAACAAAAAACAAGCGCGTCCATGCTCACAGGTGTACACACGGGTGATCACACCCACAAACTACACCCTTTTTGGCTCCTACCTCAAAGCACACTGTGTTCTGTTGATCTTATGTGCTGCACAATAATGTTTAACATTTAGTATTTACTGTCATATTCCCATATATCATTGTGATGTTGTTTATTCTATTACTCTTGTTCTCTTCTGCTTGCTTTCTTTTTTCTTTCTCAGCAGGTGATCCAGGTGATTGATATATGCATTTTTTTTTTCTCTGCCCGTTCTGTTGGTTTTTGTCTTTTGCCCTTCTCCCCCGTCCCTCTTCTCAGCTGTTTCTCTTTCCCTCTTTCTTTCTCCCCTTCTTTCCCCCAGTCAAGTCTGTCCCGTATTCAGCAAGTGAAAATAAAATAAACAATAAAAGGTGAATCAAATGGACCATTACGGCAAGGCTGGGATGGTCAGTTTGGTAAAGTAAATCCGTTGGGCATCTTTCTTTGCCTTTAGACAACAATTCTGATGGCAAAAGAGCCAAACGGGACAGGCCCAAAAAAAACAAAAAAAAAAAACAAAAAAAAACATACTTACTAAAATATATATATATAATAATCACATTTTAACTAAATAAAATATCTGGAGACTAAGTCCCCATATGCAGCTCACAACATTTACTACTGTAAAACACGTTTGGTTTAGGCAAGGGTGCAGCAAGGGTCCACAGTTAGTTACACTATCCTCAGATGGGCCCACCTGCCTACTCAGGTAACAAGAATGCCCTGTATGTGTTGTTTCTGAGCACACAGTTCTTTGGACAAAAGACAAGGACTTACAGTAATGTCCAACTACTGGACAGATCTGATTTAAAGCTATTCAGGTGTATGAGTATAGTGAGGTATCCTCAAGCCCCAGGAGTCTGGATTGCCAATGAGGTACCAGATGGGCCTCTACAGCCTGTGTGCCTGGGGCTTTGGTTTGTTTCTAACATCCAGACTGTGTTGTGGTCTCACCCGGACAACGCACCTGGAGTTAATTCTTGGCAATCAACGGAGGGTATTTATGGCCAGCTTCCCTTTCACCTCACCGCCAGTTTGTCAACCCACCTAAGCTGGTAACAGGCTCAAACTCCAGCTCAAGATCCAAGTTCTTGTATGCTTACCTTGTTTTCCTTGCTCCTAGCTCCATCAGTCCACTACACCACGACACCACTACTAAGAGTCACCTTTTGGACTCTGGTTACAAACCCCCAAAAGATTTTCAGCTGCATTCCAGGGAGTATTACCTAGCACACTAACCTGCCTGCCCTCCTGCTACCACCACCCACGCAGAGTTCTGGAAATCTCAGGTCAGACCTTCTTAACACTCCTCTGCCAGTCACTCGGACCTCTGCCTCCCCCTCCAAGCCTCAGTGTCCTCCTGTCCAAGTGAGCCACTCCATCTCAGTATTCACTAGAATCTCTGGTCCAACCCATTCACCCACTAACACCTGTTCTCTCTCTCTCTGCACGCCGCGAGCACCATGCAACCAGTCACCGCTTATGTAATGTACCTCGGGCTGCCACGCTAGAATTCTCTACCTTATATTGTATTGTGTATCAAGTCAAGTTTCTAGGTTTTGTATTATATTATGTGTCATGTAACGCCAAGGTTCTAGGTTTGGTTCTCCTTGTCTGCTCTGTGTCGTTGTAAATAAAAGCTTCTTAGTTCAACTGTTCTGCCTCCGCACTTCATCCTGCACTCGAGTCCAGTTCTGGTACAGGCCTCTGGCCCCCAGTCTAAATCATACATGTTCGTTAAATATTGGTAGAACATCTCAGAGGTAGCAGTTTCCAAGTCTCAGATTACGTTTTAGAGCCTGGTAGTTTTAGGACTGGTCCTACACTGCTATCCCACACTCCAATCACTAACCAGGTGAGCATCCAAGACTGTAGCATGGCACAGCTGCTAATGGTTAACTCTTTCCTGACCCATCTGCCTATGCTGTCTCTGTGTTGGGTGTCAGATGATGGGCAGCATCTGATCTATAGTTTCCATCCTTCTGATGTGATTTAATCTGCTGGTTTACAAAAATATACACACAATTTTATAGTTATTCTACATTTTCCTAAATATGAATCCTAAAGAACAGTAAATGTGCAACATTTGTGATTACACACACTTTATAATTGCAAATCAAACTGACCCATTTACCTCAGATACCCTTCTATATCTCGTTCAGGATTGCGTGCGCTGATCTTTCCAGACAGTAGAAACAAATGACTAATACACGTGTTTTGTTTGAATATATCCAACTGTTGACATGTAGTACTACTCCTCAGGTCCACCAGTCTGCAGATCGAAGCATCCTTGGGTAAGATACCGAACCCGAAGTTGCCCTTGAAGCATCCATCAAAGTGTGAATGTACAGTGCCAGTCCATTTAAATACATACTTTTCCAATCAGTCTAACGGACATCATTTAAGAGATCATACTAGATGGCTTGTACTGCATGCATTCACCTAGCAAGTTGGTCTAGCCAAACAGATTGAGAAACTCTGCACTAACACCTCTAAAGCAATCAAATTAACACATTACATGATGTTAATTTAACTTTTAAAAGGTGTTAAAACTGATTAACCTGGATCATGGTGACTAGCTCTGTCTTCTCCAGTCTTTCTGTCAAGTTAAACTGCTGGTTGTGAGATTAAATGTCATTTTTTCCTAATTTAGCCCACGTAACATTTTAATTATTGTAATTTTTTCTGTAATTATTGCTGTAAGTAAATTTTCACTTTAACCCTCCAGAGTAATTCAAACAGCAGAGATTATATCTGACCAAACCAAATATCCCATCAACCTGAAGGCACTGTGGGGAAATTACATTACTGCTTTGGAAACCAGGGACACGCCATCCATCTTACCCCAACCATATGCAAGTCTCCCAGTTGGTATGTATATGAGTGGGCTGATTTGGTCTTCTCACACATACAGGCTCTGCCATATATAGTTAATCATAAAAAAAAAACCAGTGTGCATGCTCACAGTATCAGGTTTATGCCTTTTCGTCACCTGTATTTGTATCCTCTGTGTGTTTACTCAGCACATCATGTTAGTCTCTCACCTCTGGCTAATTCTCACACCCTGCTGATGAATTCCATAGCGGTGCACGCCGGGTTGTAAATCGCATAAGCCAGAGAATAAATACAGGCAGTTTCATGGTTTTCATGCTCGCTCAGCAAGTTTTATTTGAAAGCAAAAGCCATGGTGAACACATGCAGGAAAAATAGATTTGAAAACCCTCACAGAGCACGTGGTAGTCTTTTGTGCTGTTACTTGACCTGGAATTTTAGATTTTGTCTGCCATCAAAGTGGGAAAAGATGTTGTTGCTTTACCACCCAATCACATTTGACCTAAAAGATATGATTTGATGAAAGTTCATTCCTCAAGGGCATCCAGCCAGAATGCAAAGAAAACAGCCGTCAGTGATTTTGCAGTGGGTTAATTTTCCTTTAAATCATCAACAGTAGCTTAACTTAACAAAGGAAGACTCACATGGGCTGCTAAACTGTGAAAGAGAAAACAGGGTTGTCTTTGAGTCATTAACTTAGAAGGGTAAAAAGTTTTTTTTTTAGAAAATCAGAAGAATAAAGGAAACTCACCTTAGCTGCAGTTCTTATATAATGTGCTCCAGGTGAGTTCAGTTAAGGGACAAAGAAACCCAGGAACCAGTCAGCGATGAGAAAACCTTGAAACAAATTGAGGTAAAGATCGCGAGCTGCGGGAGAGCGAGTAAAGGGTTAATAAAAGTAAGAATTTTTACTATATTAAACTTAAAAAATTAAAAGAAAATAAAGAAAGTTGGAGCGATGTAATCTGCTTTTCTATTTTAATCTAGAAGTTTCAAAATTTAGGAAAACAAAAAATAATAATAAAAACGTTGGCCAACATCTGTATAGGATTAGGGTTATATCGCCCACCTGTTGTTTGGATATGCTCTTGACATTTTTTATTTTTTTCTTAGTTTTCATGGAGACAAATTAATGTGAACAAAAAACTATCCCTGCTTTATAAAATACACGTGTAACCTAATAGGATTTATCCTAATCTTTGACACCAATTGGATATAAAACTTCAACTATGTGTCAAAAAATGTTATTTTGGTAAATAAGTCTGTGGTCCATGAATAAAAATGAAGTGACTGTTTGAAAAAAGTTAATCTGCTCATATAGCAAAAGTCATACATATCATCTTTTTATCAATAATGATATGCAATAACTAACAACATAAAATGCAGATTTAATGCAGACTCTCCTTTATGAGTTTGCAAATTTATGAAAGGAAAAACACAAAAAGAAAGGAGTTTATTGCATTACAAGAACTAACCTTTAAATGTCAGATGAAATAAGACCTCACTGTAACAACAGACACTACTGATGTAAACAAATACAGTCCAGTAAATTTAATCCAAGACAAGCAGGAAAATAATTACTTTTAAACTTTAGGGGTAACAGAAAGTATGCACATTTTCACATGTGTATCAGCTTTCCAGAAAGGACCAGATATTGGCAGCAAAAGAAAAGTTAACTAACTTTCCTGTGGCTAAGCGTTGTTGCTTTTGCCATTGTTAGCTGCTGTTAGCCTCCGCTAGCTGTTAGCTGGCATTAGTCAAACCTTCTTTGAAGTGGACATAACATTATTACTCATACTGTAAGCAAATAAACTGGTATACAATCAGAGAATGTAATCAATTTTTTTACCAGAGGGAAAGTGTGATTTATTTATTTTTTTCGGACAGCTAACATTAGCTTGCCTAATGCTAGCTTATAATCATCAATAATCATCAATTGTTGTCGGCTCTTGTCAGCTGTCTGGAGGCCATGTCTAATCAACTAAAAATAAGTAATAACTCTTGTATGTATTGATAATTGTTTACTTACAAGTTCATGAGAGTGTATCAATGTGTTGAAAAATATAATTACATACTATTCTCTGTATATTTATAAGTACAGTATAATTTCTTCTGTTGAATAATGTAAAAAAAAAAATTGACTGCACTTTTAAAGAGTGTTCCTGTTTGAGAAATAAAATTATCTGCAATTATGTGACTCTAATTAACTGATGTAAGGTTTATTCCTGAGTCAAAATGGTCCTTTGCGGCTTACTATGCACTGCATGGACTAACCCTACTTACTTAACAGATGTCTATGGGTGTTTATTTTAACCTTACCTTATTGTTATTTGATGAAGAAATTTTATTTTAGATCTGAGTGAATTTAATTACATTAAAGCTAAAATTGGTTTAAAAATATTTTGATGAAGGTAGTAGTTGTTTGGAAGAAACTCCTTGTTTTTATATCATAGGTTTTATAATTAACCTATGAAAAGTCCACATAAACATTTTAGTGACTTCATTTGTGATGTAAAATCAAGGGATTTTTTTTCTTTCAAAGTTTTACATCAGATAACAACAAATTTAACATTTTCTTTAATCTGTCTTACCCCTGACTCCCACCTACCACCTCAAAAACCTTCCACTACCCACCCCACCTCACCCCGTCTCTTTGTAAACCTCAGTACGTGACGGTATTCTGCCGTTATCCCGTCTCCCTGGCTCACCGCGGTGGCTGCTGCTGCTGAGCTGTTTGTTTAGGAATCTGGGCCCGAAAATTGTATTCCATCGACCATGCTCGCTATCAACACACAATTATCTGGGTTAATCATGTGGAACTGTGGCAAATTCACCTGGGGCTCAGGAACTAATGACATTCGCGTCTGGCCCTGCTTTAGTGAAATGGCCCCAGCACCTGCAGCAGGAACACGGAGATTGCCAAAGAAAATTTGGTCTCATTTCGTCGTCCTCTACGCCGCCCCCCGCTCCCACCGATCCAAACCCACCCCCCCTCTCACCTTTTCTGCCTCCCTTCCCCCTTTCCAATCTCTCTGCCTCTCTCCCCATTTCTTCTGCCTTGAATTTGTTAATCCTTCAGGTTTCCTCCTCTGCACCTCTTTCTTTTTGTTTCTCCTGCACCTTCTTCTCCGGTCAAGAGAGGGACAAACAGAATCCCCAAGTCCCGCGCAACCAATCGCGATGGCGAGGCAAACGTCAGTCTTCACGCCTCATGTGTAATCACTATACTTTTCCGGCTTCGCTACCTGCGTAACACCTGAACAGTAGATGGTGGAAAGTGAGGAGGTGATACAGACGATGATATGTCGTGATTTTGGTTCCGGACAGACAGCGACTTGCGTTCGCGCTGTATAATTAAGAAAGTGATTGAGTGCAGTCAGCAGGGTGTTGATGCTCTTTCTCCATCACACTTTCTCCCCCTCGCTCTCTTTGTCTTTCTATCACACACACTCAATCATACACACCACGGAGTCATTTCCACCAACTTAGAGGAAGTAGAGGAACTCAATGCTCGTAATTATACATCAATACAAACATATGTTTCCCAATCACAGATGCCATCCATGTGTGAAATGGGTGTCACACTGTTGGAGGTCTCATTATTTGTGAAGTGTGCGCCTCAATACTTTGGATACCACCCACACTGGTCACAGTGACTGTTATATACCTCCTCCGATCATCTCAAACAGGGCTTTTGCATGCCGAGCATACTGTACGTCAGATTGTGTTTCCAGAAATCCTTATTTGATACGAGGTACGAAACAAATCCTTCCTCTCTCGGGGAAAGCTGTGGTCAGTATAGTTCCACCGTAGATGAGGTGTTAGCTGGGTTTTATTTGCACCTTATGCACTCTTCAGTTGTTTTTTGGCAAGAAATAAATGACTACTGTTGTGTTGCACAGAGCTCGCGTCACTGCCCATTGCAGTCATGTTTTAAGGCCTGACTCAAAAATGCAATCCCTTCGGTTTTAACGAGGTTCCAGATTCAACCGTTAGTGGCATTCATTCATTAAAATCCCAGAGGGTATGGGCAAAACTACAATTACTGTGTCTAAAAGTGAGGTCCCTGCCATTTCTTTATATACTAAGCATGTCTTTAATACAACTCATTTACACACAGGAAGCCTTGAGTATTGTCCACGGCAAGATATAATATAGTCACGGCCCCACTCGAGGTGCCATTAAATGCTTCAGGTGTTATACAAACAAATTACCACACAGGTCATGAATAATGGAGTTCTGGTGTGAAAGCTGTTAAAAGATCTGATCTCAGTTGGTGTTTGGCCTTCACCTGAAAACTTGGTACCGTTCCCATTGGAGTGAAGAGTCAAACACTTTGTTTGAGAAATCTTAAGCTGCAGTCAAACCAACCAAGAGCTTAGCTTTCAAACATGGTTACCCCTGTGAAACATAGCCTGAGACTTCTCTGTATCACAGTCAACCCTGTCCCAGCTTCTGTCTGCACCATCTCTGCTGAAGAGTGTGATAAGTTCCTAAGATCATTTATTGAAAAGCTAGAAAACATGAAGCAGCTTCCAGGGGCCTTTAGCTAGGCCTCCTTTCCTACTTACCTCTATCCCTAAGGACACTTCAGGGCCAAGCGCAGCAGTGGGTGACCAAGAGGAAAGGGACGAGGAAGAAAATGAGGAGGGACTCAGCCATCTACAAGAGGTGGGCAAAGGGATGAGCTGGTAGACCTCATCAGAGATGACATGAGACAGCAAAGGGAAGCTGAGGGCAGCGCAGGAGAGCAGTGAAAGGATTACAGTTTTTCTTAACGCGTATGAATGAGTGACCTCTTCCAGGAACTGTTTGTTTAAACTTCCATAGTTTAAAGAAACAGGAATTCTCTGGCAGTGTTTCTGGATCTGATGGAATGGAGTACAATAGAATAACCTTTTATTGTCATTTCATATGTACAACAAAAGTGTGGACAACAAAAATGTGGAAGTTACTGAAGCAAGATATGTCTTCTGTTTGGTGAGTGGAGCTTCACACAGGGTGGTCTGCAGAGAGTGCTTTGGGATGCTGCTTCCCACTGTCTGCTGAATCGACCATTAACAGGGTTATTTAGAAATATGCAAACATTGAAGGTACAAAATGCTACTGCTATAGTTTAGTACTTGTAACAGTTTAAATCAAAGCATTATTCAGATTCTTACGCTTAAGTTAAACATATTAATAAGTGTAAATTAGCTTTTTTCATCAACTCAAAAATGAGAGCCTGTTATCAGCTTTGTGACATTTTTCCAGCCACTCTATGCACACAGACAAGCTAAAAGGTCAAATATATTAAAAAATTAGAAAATGTTCTACTGTATTTTAAATCTGAGAGATATTTAGTTTACATAGCTATTAAGTAAATGGGTACATTTGATCTCTGGTCATTGAGTTGCTGAAATTACCTGTAAAACTAGTTAAACTTAACATGTAATAGCTAAAAGCTTGTAGATGAAACTAAATTATTTTACTGGGACATGGTTATCTCTCAGCCTGAGATGCAAATCACGTCGGTGACGAAGGTACAGAAGCTCTGGTTGCATTTTTACACCTTACAGCTGTGTGTTTCAGGCTGTCACTGTTGCTAGTTGATTGAAGATACGCTGAGGTAAGGCCAGGAATAGCTGGTTACGCAACTCTGCTCAATTTCACAACCGCTCACGTCCGGCCTTTGTGGTTTTCGAAGACCCGGGTAGGTCAGGTCTTTCAAAGGATGTAGCCCCTGAATTTGGACACTGCAGTGGAGAGGGCTCAGTTATGCAACGTGCAGGGTGTCTTGAATCTGTGCAGGGTCTGTGCATGAGTATCTAGGTAATAGTTAGCTAACCATTTGACCTTGATCTCACTGTTAGCGCCCAAGGTCAAAGTAAACCATTTAGGTCACGAACAGAGCTTTACAACAAACTTTTTTATTTTTTCAATACGACACCTTACATCACATCACAATGACACCAAAGCAGGCCATCGTCACCATATTGTAATAAAAACACAATAAAACATCAAAGTTTTAGTGTCGCCTGTCCTTTGGGGGGAGTTGGGCTCTCTATACACTCTTGTTTATAGAACTTGTGTCACTTTAAAGTTATTCTGGTGAGTTTTTCTCTCTTCAACAGAAAGGCACTAACAATTTTTTCCACGTCTGTACATGATTCACAAACAGCATTTGCTGGACTCATTGTTTTCCCCAGTTTTATAAAATCGCTGTCTGCACTTGTGCACGGATGTGTCTGCACACAGAAATATATTCAGGGATTGTGCGGCTAATTGAAAAATGTTCACCAAAAATAATCAAATTTAAAGCTTAAGTCTGCATTTGAGCCCACATAAGCGGCAACAAGAGGAAACACACACACACGCTCAGAAACTCAGGGAGCTCGTCTTGTTGCTCTGGAGTCCGTGACACGGTTTAACCGTCTCACAGGATCCATAAAACGCCCCCGAAGGCTTCATATAATCTCCCCTTTTTTCCTGCTTAATAGGAGATAATACAAGTGCGCACCCCGATGAATCAATATGCAACAGCAGCTTTAGTTTGTTAATTAATACCAGTGTCGGAAATAGATTTGTGATTTGGCAGGGCAGGTCTGATATGACTCTGGTCTCCCCTCTCTCCCTCACCCTGTTCTACTCTGCATCCACATCCCATTGAACTAATCTCGTTCTTTTTTTCTTCTTTTTTTTCAATAGCGCTAATTCTTTGACTAAAGCCTGTTATCTCATTAAAGGCCCCGCGATGGGATTCGATGGCATCCTGACATCTGTATTCATTCCCCTCGAAATTAGTCCTGACACAAATTTAATGAAAAAACACTCCGAACAGTGGAGATTAGACGGCATGCCAAGCATCACAGAATAGATTGGGGAGAAAAAAAAATCATCTGCTTAGTTTTGGTGACATTTTTGGAAGGATGGATTAGCACTGGTCTTAAATAAGAGACTGTTTTTTGACTTAGGTCTGCTGGGTCTACCTGTTCATGGCTCGTTTTGTGCTTTTTACACCTAATCTATAAGTCGGATTGAGACTTGGAGGGATGTGGTGATGTTCCTGATGGTCTTCAGAGGTAACTTGAGCTTTCTATAGTAAGAAAGAGTGAGTCAAGACAAAAAGGAGCTCCCCTGGTACTCAGTAGATAAACCTAATGCTCAACAAAACCAGAGGTTGCACGGCAAGTGGATTCCCTTCCTATTCCCAGTTGGCTACCACCTTACGTTGCACCTCCTCCTCTTCGTCTCCAGCTCCTCCCTTGTTCCACCCCCGCCCCTCGTCAGTCGCGGCACTGATAATTCTCTCTGTTTGCTAAAAACCAGAGATGAAAGCGTTCACGGATGAAAGAAACTTGGATTTAATCTTTCTCGCCGTCTTCTGCTCCCTCTTCCAGTGCACAGAGCTGATCGCTTTCTTTGGAAAAGGGTGAGGGAACGAGGGAGAGGCGAAGAGAGAGGGGAGGCAGAATAAGTGGGAACAAGGGGGAGAAAACATGGACAAGTAGGTAAAGCCTATTTGGAGCCAAGAGGCACGGCTGTGGGTGCTAGTTCAATAGAAGCATTTTGCCTCTCCAAATGTACACACACTGACCTGATGAAATAGCGGCCTGGAGAGGCCACAGATAAAGAAAAGCCATCATTTCCTCCTGTGCCTCATTTGGCCCTCACCACGATAAGGCTCAGGGATATCTATAGTCACAAGGTAAGAGGCCTGTCATAAAGAAGAGATAAAGGGAGTGCAAAACAGACTGTGGGGAGCTGAGGGAAGACGGGCAGAGAGGAAGAAGGGGGGTACAGTGTGCACAGGCTGCAGGAGGGATATTCACCCAATATATGAAATGAGATCGAATTAACTGCTCAAAGTCAATCCACCTGTCACCTGGTCAGTTGTACTCAAGGATCTGAGCTTGGAAAAATAAAATCCACGGACCCCACAGAGGGCTATGTATAGATCTTCTTTGCGTTACATAATTGTACTCAGTGTTTACGTTTGCAGTGTAAGTCCACACACTTTGCTACTTCAGCTTTTATGGGAACAGACCTGCTGCTAAAACCATAGTTTAGCCTGGCACAGGGGTGTGAAACCTAAGGCCCGGGGGCCAGAATCAGCCTGGCAAAGACTCCAATCTGCCCTCTGAACGTTTAACTGTATTTTTGCAAGTTTTACAGCATGACAGTCATGACTTTCTTATTTCTTCTTTTTATGCATATTTGTCACACCTACATGTAATTACAAAAGTAATTACCAGCTGCGCTTTAGAGCAGTTGGCCCATATACGATTCCAAACAGACTCATGAAAAAAACCACGTGTGTTTTGTCTTCTTAATGCAGGAAGGCACTATAGCTGTGCAAAGGTCTGCACGGGCTAGCAACTAGTCGTAAAAAGAACGCCAGTTCTCCTTTTTCTCACACTGCACCTTCTTCCTGTATTTATGTTTGTTGCTCCCGCCCCAGACACACCTGGCCAATGAGCAGACTGAATGTTCTCACATGGTTTGTAGTGACGCATTTTGGTTCACTTGGATTTTTTCTCTGTGCAAAAACAAACCAAACCAATGGAAAAAAGCTACAAATTTACAAATTCATCAACTGATGAATGAACAGAGTAAACAACCTACAGGTGGGAAAACACCCTAAAATTGAGGTGTAATTCAGGAAACACAGAAAAGAAAACCACTCTGTTCATGGTATGTAATAAATATAACACCGGTGTAATTCCCAGAGTTCCTGGGTAACATCTCCATTTCTCATTGGATCAAATCTCAAAGTCTAGGTGATTTTTGTCCTGATAATATGTCGTTGTATGGGTCCACTGTGTGTCAACAATTTAATGTTGGATGTTACCCCCCATTAGTCGTACAGCCGTTTATCCGGTGGACAAGGTTGCTGGAAGATTTTGCAATGCAGCTGCAAAGCTGTGAGAATTTCCTCACTGTACCCAGAGACTTGGGGAATACAGCACCAGGCCACAGACCTCATTATCCACCACTGACTTGCCTGAATAAATGAAATGGAGGGCAGAAAAAGGGAAAAAAAATCTGAAAGGTAAGGTGAGACACTGAAAGCACAGATGTAAGAAAAAGAATCACCTGTGACTCAAAAGAAAAGATCAAGATAAAAATATAAAAGGGAGGTAGAGAAGCTTTTCTTCTTTGCCCTTACACATGCACACCATATTCTGTCATCACAGGAGTTATTAAACCATTTTCTTCTTTCCCATAATTGCTCATTTAGATCATTGCCTGCAGTAATTTGACTGAATATGAAGTGTCTGGTAAAGGTTACACAACTTCTGGTTGTATTCGCAAATTAAATTTTCAATATTTCTTTTGTAATCGGAGCTTTAAGGCCACGCAGAATGACACATCTGAGCCCAGATGCTATCCTTTTTTTTTAGATTTAAATGTTGATTTGCTGTAAAAGCGCATCACTAGCCCGAGGCCGCCAGCTTCCTCTCCCAGGAGCGGTGCACGGCGGTGGTGTGTGGGGGTGTTGGATTTTATAACCTGCAGCTCCCCAGCCCACCATCGCCAGCCAGTGCAAAGAGAGCCCATATGGAAGCCGAGCGTGGCTCCGGCCAGCTCGGGCTCATATGTATGGAAAACATGAAGTCTGGAGAGGGAAGTCACATGGGGTCGTGCTAGTCAGAGAGGCAGCCCGAGGTCCTGGTGCAGGTTAGAAGGTCTTGGTTCGGGAGACGAGGCTAATTTCTTCTACTTGGCTGAGCAAAGGCCTGAATAATTGCGCCCCCTGGGTTGGCCTCTGGGTAATGTGGAGGTAGAGCAGAGTGTACCAACGTGCAAAGCAAACAGGGGGAGGCTCGGGGAAGGCGGGGGATCAGACGAAAGGCCGTGTCCTGCTTTTAAAGGATGCTCATTATATTTGTTATGTTGTGAAAGCAGCAAAAGAAAAAAAAACTCTATACATCATTATTTCAGCTTCTCACTGCAGAGGGTGCTTGATTCAGTGGCATTATATACATACATTAACCCAAGCCTGCCTTTTTGATCATTGGCACTGTATTCGAGCATCATCAGAAACAAAACCACATGCCAAGATGTTATTTTAGTCTCTCAGGACTAAAATAGGACTTGCTCCTATTTTTTTAATGTTATCCACAACCCTACAAAATCTAGTCACTGATATCTTATGCTAACTTAATCTTCGGAATAGGGATTAAAAGGCCATGAAGAATCTGGAAAAATGCAATGTGACAGTATTTTCGAGGCCTGGAGAAGTTTTGGAAAAACCTAAGATAAACCATGAGGTTCAGATAAACTAAAGTGAAAAAACGCTTGTCAGATTTAATAAGAGCTGCATCAGTTTGAACCACCAAACTCAGATATCTGGAAGAATTAGCAGAGGATGGTTTCTATCCATTGACCTCTGGGTTATGGACCCACCCCAGATGGGACTCAAACCCACAATCCCTGGCCTAGGAGGCCAGTCCCTTATCTTTTAGGCCACTGGGGCCGCACATCATGTGTCATATATATCAACCATCATATATATCACATATATGTGGCGTGGTTGTTGCTCTGAGTATTTCAGAAACTGCTGATCTGCTGGGATTTTCCCACACAACCAATCCAACAGGGTATCTTTTGCATGTGGTGAAACAGGAGTTTCTCTTCAGCTGACAAATCTGCAGCAACTGTGTAATGCTATCATGTCAACATGGACCAACATGGACCAAAATCTCTCAGGAATGTTTCTAGCAACTTGTTGAAGAACTAAAGGAGATCAGAAGGGAAAAAGGGATGCAGCCCAGTACTAGAAATGGCGTTACCAGTGAGTGCATATAGAGACAACTTGCGTTAACGAGAGAAAGCTGGCTATCTAAAAGCCCTAGCAGAGGATGGTTTCAACCTCTGGGTTATGGGCCCAGCACGCTTCCGCTGCGCCACTGCTGGAAATCACCTCAGATGGGACTCAAACCCATGATCCCTGGTTTAGGAGGCCAGTGCCTTATCCATTAGTCCAGCGGTCCCCAACGTTTTTTGCACCACGGACCGGTTTATGCCCAACAATATTTTCACGGACCGGCCTTTAAGGTGTCGCGGATAAATACAAGAAATAAAACTAGTACCGGTACCAAAAAAAAGATTTATTCATAACACACGTGAAAAGACCCAGGAAAACCGAGCTAAAGATAACAAAATAACGCTGAAAACCGATAAAAACCCTGAAAACCATACATTTCACACCTGAGCCTCAACTGTCGCAGCCCGGTACCAAACGACTCATGGACCGGTACCGGTCTGAGGCCCGGGGGTTGGGGACCGCTGCATTAGGCCACTGGGCATACATAGCTAACCGGTTTAAATCATCTCAGACTTCTTGACCATGACACTGAGTTCATTGTACTGAAATGGCCTCCACAACGAGACAAATCTGCAGCACGTGTGTGATGCTAACATCTCAACATGGACCAAAATTTCCAGCACCTTGTTGTTGAATCTGCAATGAAGAAATTAAGCAGCTCTTTAATTAGAAGGGCTCCAACCCAGCAAAGGTGTACCTAATGAAGTTGCTGGTTGGTGCATCACGTGAACTCTGATAATGGTAATGTAAGCAGGGCTAGCATAGCTAACTTTAGGCTATTGCTGGTATAAGGGCTTTGGTTTTGCAGCTAAATCTCTTCCTGTTAAAATGGAGTTTTTCCTTCCCACTGTCGCCAAGTGCTTGCTCATAGGGGGTCGTTTGATGTCTCCTTATTTTGTCTAGCAATCAAAGTTGCTTGATTGCTGGAGTTTTCTCTCTATTATTGCAGTGTCGTTACCTTATAATATAAAGTGCCCTGAGGCGACTATATAAAGGTAAATTTCTGATGTATTCATTGAGTTTAGAGAGACCTTTCCTAGAAACCACAGAGGTTAATAAAAATATAAAGGAACGTGAATGGGAGGACAAAAGGGACTGGTTAAGGGGCACTTTAATGGTTGATGTGTTGGTCATAAAGATTTTTACAGGGGCTTGGGGCATGCTGACAGTTTTCTCCTAAATGATAGAAGAAAATCATCATTCCAGCAGTGGAGCTGAAAAGGGAGAAGTCAAAACAGGAAACAAAGCAGCCACCTCTCTTTGTGCCATCTGGAAAATGGCACAGAAATTGCTGGAAAATGCTGGTAAAGACTGACCTGCCCCAGCAGTTGGGATGCCAGTTTTGGCACCCTTCCATTCACAAGGACAACAGAAGCAAGAAAAAACTGCTAGTTAAAGCTGATAAATGATGGTTAATCTATCAACCTTTGCACAATCTTTCTTTATTTTTATGAAACAATGTTTTTACGAGGGTGTAAAATAAATGCCTTGGGTTGCTTTTCTTTGCGGTAAGCTCCTTTAAGCAGACAGCTCTGTCCACTGCAAAAGTGTGATGTCGCAACTTAAAGGACTCCTGGCAGTGGCGACGAGTGCATGCATGTTCCCAAAAGCACTCCTGGATCGAGTAATGAATCTGCCATAATCTCTATGACCAAGTGCTGTGACTGGATCTCCTCGCATTTATTAGAAAGTAAAGATCAACCCTGGGCTACGACGAGGAGGTGACAGAGATGTTTGGTGACAGCTGGGGGAATGAACGTGACATGCTCAGGTGTAATTATGCTCACCTAGTTCACAGCGGAGATTAAGAAGAGAAGGGACGGATAAGAGCAGGAGCGTGAGACGTGAACGAATAATGAAAGACTCGTTTTCGTCACTGTATCATCTCGAGGTCTCACTTCTGTTTGCCTTTTCCAATTATAAAAGGTGTGACTGTGGGCCTCCACCCCCTCCTCCTCCTTGTGATATAATGTTAGTAATACTTCATTTCAAGGGAAGGAAAAAATAATAATTCTTTTGTTTGTGAGAGAAAATTGAATGAGTTGAATTAATTATCACTTACAAATTTCACTCCTGCTTCCCTCCCTTAGCAAACCTAATCTGATGTGTGCACTGCGACTCTGCATTTCACTGCCATGTTGTCGGACATCATCGTAAGGAATCTACTAGGGGGATAAGAGTGATTTTAATGAGGTGATGCAACGCTTCCAAACGCTATCCTGAGCCGACTCTGCCCTCTAGTGGCTGCCAGACGTCTTTACATGAAGGCCAAAGCAGCCCTCCTATCAGAAAATGGATTATGACAGTCTAATTTATTATTATCCCCATCCCTCTGACCCAGCATTTCAGATCTTCAGCCTGATGTCCTCATGACAGGCAGCCACAGTCACACTCAATCTACTCACTGCTTCCACGCACCCTGAAGCGGCCTTCCTCTCTTCAACTTTTGTCAAACTTGATTTATCAATTATAATAAAGGCAGAGTGAGAGCGGGGAAGCATTAATCACAATGGGATCTGTTAAATAGATTAGAAAAATCATTTGCAATGACTAACTTTATCCTCACTGATGGAAGCTTTTCTGTGTTTTGGTCCTTTTGACATCGCTGTACGGTTGGAGTGACTTCCTGTCAAGCATTGCTTGCCTCTGATTTTACTCTTAAATCATACTAATCCTGATGTGATCCATCCAGATCTTTATATTTGCTAGAAATAATAATCAAGTACTAGTGAACAAGTAACCAGGTACTGGATAGAAAATCACACAGTGGAGCACTATCAGCCTCCCCAGAGCCCGGACCTCAACATCATTGAAGCAGTGTGGGATCATGTTGACAGAGAACAGAACAAAAGGCAGAAACATCCAAAGAAGAGCTTTGAATGTCCTTCAAGAAGCCTGGAGAACTATTCCTGAAGACTGCTTAATGAGAGAGTTCAGACTGTGCTGAAAAATAAATATCGAATTTCAAGCTTGTTAGAATTGTACAAACTGTTTTTGCCTTATATATTGTATTTATATGTATGTTTGTACGTGTTTCAACAAATCACTGCACCTTTTCCCTGCAGAAATCTTCTTTTCAGTCTATGGAGGCATGAAGCGCTGCATTGATTTTGCACTCAGTGATCGAAGCTCCTCTAACGCCAGCACATCTCTGTATCTTTTGCAGCTTTTTGTACCAAACCTTTCCTTACAGTCACCTTCCCAAACAGCCAGCCTTTTCAGCAAGGACTTCCTAAGCTTACCCTCCGAGGATGAGTGTCATCTGGACACCTGTCACGTCAGCAATCTTCCCCATGATGCATGCTGCATGTATTTATCTAGACCGAGAGATGCACAGTATTTATAAGTCACAGAATATTCTTATAATTTTCAATACATTTGTTTAATTAAATTCTTTTAGTTATAGGTCATAAAATGGAAAAATGCTTGAAGAATTACATTATTTTTCTAATGAGTCTAGAATTTATTTCAGTTTCCTAAATAACTGTTTGAAAACATCAAGCTTTTTGAGAATATAGTTTTTTATTTAGAAGAATTATATTGCTCACTGGGGGAAAAAAAGTTACTTTCTTGCGACAGAGTAAAAACTGTGGCTTTAAACTGTCAACAGATGAAATCTGAACTCTCTGGTCGTCATTTATATGCACATATGCTCGATTACTATCCGTATGCTGTGTCAATGCAATGAAATCTTTGAGTAGAAGTAGAGAAAAAACGAACCTTTATAAACAGCAAAATGCAGTAAATGTAAAGTTACAGTAGTTTATTGACTGGAGTAAAATGTCGAACATGAAACTGAACAAATATTTGAGTAAGCAAACTGATTTTAACCCCGTACGCGCCCGTTGGTACACGCCCCTACATTGGTTTCAGTTTGGTGACCGCAAAAATTCCCATCACAGGTCCGTGCAGCTTTAACCTACGAGGTCGACTCTACTTTTATGGATCACCAAGTCCCGTCATGTACATCACAGTAATGGCAAAGTCCCTTTGTTTCTGTCAAATGTCTTAAAACGAGTCTCAACAGCTCAGTTTCCAACCAGCTTTTCTTACATATTAAACTTCTCTGGACTTCCACGTAAGTCCTGCAGTTCCTCTAAATCCTACTATCTTAAGTAACACAAACCTGAAAGAGCACAAGGTTTAGGCCTTTAATGTAAATGACGCTTTTTGATGTGTTGAAAATTGTCCTGTATGAACGTTGGTTTGATGCCCTCTCTTAACTTTTTATATTGTGTAATTGTATATTTTTTCAATTACAACAAAAGAATGTATCAACAATGAGGTAAACAGTAATTCAAGCACACGCGATACGATCACGTAAATTAAAACAAAAACAAAATAAATCTCTAACCAAAACGAGATCAGAGAAAAATATAATGGCATAAACCATTTGACTAGTCAATCAAATGTCACTGTATTAAAAACAAACACACAGTTATTTCTTTTTCCCCACAGCAACAACACAATCAACATTTCCACTTTAAATGAAGTGGCGGCCACCTGAAAAATGAAGCCGACATGACTCAGTGTGAGCTATACTGTTATAATGTTATGATGTAAGCAGACTGTTGTAATGCTCAACTTTACAGTAATTAAACAACAGTCCTGTTGAATGAATTTTCAAATAGGAGCTTGAAGCCTACTCAGGCAGTTGTAGCGATTAGCTTTCTTCGAGGCCTCACGAAGCTCAACATCTCTGTGTTTGTGGTCCTGATGCCTTTTGGATAACTTTAAATCAACTTATCTGATTAATAATGCAGCCTGATTTAGTTTTGGCGAATTAAATTCTGGTATTTCTTTAGTACTAATTAGCAGATATGTGCAGTTTATGAATGCAAGCTTACTAACCAAGGTAATCACTTAGCACTCCAGATATGGTCACTTCTGGCGCCATGATAACATTAGGTCTTCAAAAAGGAAAGTTCAAATGCCAATGCTTGACATCACATTGGTTATGTCCAGCTTTTATATACAGTCTATCATCTGAATGGACTGTAAACTGTATATAAAGGATGGTAACAGCATGAATATCATTGGCCAGGACTCTGTAAGCATTTCTTTAATGCTTACAGTGCTGCTACACACGAGACAACTAAAAAGACTAAAAATCACAGCATTCAGTCGATGGTACAAGACAAAATCAGATTCGTCAGGAGCCTCCTGTGACTGATTTTAAGCCACAAACATTTGTTTTTCTTCTCAAGCATCATCAGCTCCACATCCGCAACTCATCTACACACCAAGCACACGGCATTTCACTCCAGACACGTGGAGCGGTGAACTTTTGAACAAGTCGACTGTCTGTATTCACAGCTCATCTGTCGAAATCTCCGAGATTTTGTCCGTGCTGTCCAGCTCTTTACTCTCGATGCTTCGTCCGACCAGGACGAAGAGGAGGCCGGCCAGTAGGCAGAAGAAGACGGCCACCGGAGCCAGGAAGAACGAGGGGCCGTGCTGGACGCTGAGATGGAAAGACGGGCAGCGAGAGGCTTTCTGGTGGAGGGTAAACTGATCCAGAGTGTCCAGGACCTGGATCCACATCAGATACATCACCACCACGATGAACAGACACACGCCTAACAGACACACGGGAAACAGTGCAGGTCATTCAGCTTCTGATCGATATAAGATATACAGACATAATAACCAGGCTTTACAGGAGAATCAAGAATGTAATGGGAGCAAAAATGCCAGATGACATCTGCAGTTTAAATATTTCTACTCATTTTACAAAACGTCTGTTGCAGCCTTTCTCAGCTGATGTGTTTCTGTTAAATACTGTGTTGTTTGTTTTGTTTTGTCAGCGTGTCATCTACTACACTTTTGTCCTCACTCAGTGGGACACGTGTAAACCTGCAGGACAGGTTTTTACCAGTCAGTGGCACAGCAGGTCGTGTTTTACTGCCTGTTTTGACTGCTCGAAGTAAAACAATAAATCGTGCCGCTTCATAAGTACAAACAATGCAGTCATTGTGAAATGAGACTGTTTTTTCTTCAGTTTTTCCTCTGCGTAGAACAGGAAATTGGAAGCATGCATAAAAACATTTTACATGGCTCACATGTTTGCCAAAGCACGGGAAAGGCTTTCCTCCCTTCTAATTTCTAAATTTTGCGACCTTACCAATATTTTCATACTAATGTTGGCTCGTAACAAAGATTTTTTCCGATTTTTTAACTTGAGTGATCTCTGCAGAAGAGGAAAGGATGTCCTGAGACTAAAGGTATTGATGATTGGTGTTTGGGGTTAGCTGGAACCGCACACTTTCAAATTACATTCTTGTGATAAACGTTTAGCCAAGAGCTTCAGCAAACAAATACACCAAAACAGGGAAACCGTTAAATGTGCAGAAAATAAAACTCCTCAAACACAACCTCCAAACATGTTCTCATTTAAAACTGAGCTACACAGACCTGGAGGCAGTGTTAGCTAACAAATGTGAACCTCTATTAAATGTTACATTATTTCTAGTTTCAGTGATTTCTAGTTAAAATATTTTTATTTTTTGATGCTACTAAAACTAATTTAATACCACTAATACTACTAATCTTACTTTCTACATTAGTTGTAGTGTAGCTGAAAGCATTAAAATATTTTGAAAATAAAATTGTAAAACATATTTTTCTGAACATGAACAATTTGTGTTTTATGTTTTCTTTTATTCCAAAGCCAAATCTGCACTAGAAACTTTGTGTTTAACATTCATTAATGTTTATAATGATTTTTAGAATTAAGCTACTTTACTTAAAAGGATTAAAAATAAAAGACATGTTTATGTCTTTGAAGTTGTGCAAAATTTTATTTTATTTATAAATTCTTCCGAATCAGCTAATCAAAATTATTGCACGTTATGCAGATTAAATATAATATTTTTTAACAATCCTACATTATTTATCATAGATATGAAAGTACATAAATAGATTTTTAAATTAAAACACATTTTATCCAAACAAGTAAAAAAAAGGTGTTGTTAAAAAACTGAATCCGGTCAGAAAAAGTGGCCTACAGAGGGCAGGGTTTGCCCAGCATACGATAAATTAGGATTATTTTGATCTGTCAGTCATGCAAAGATACTCAATTAGAGCAGAAGAACACAAATACGGAGGTGGATATGAGCGGTGGAAGCCACTTTAAACAACTTAATGGCTACGTTTGCTGTAGCACTCCTGGCCAGTCATAGAAATCAAAGCCAGAACACTGGCTTCACTGTGTAGTGGTTTGTAGATTCACTGGGGAAGAGAAAGGTCACTGGTTCAATTCTAGCCAGAGACCCATATTCCCTTCAGACTGTGTCAGAAAGCGCATGTGGCGTGGAAAAGATGGCAAAAGTGTACCTGCTGTGATGATCTCTAGTGAATAAGGGACCAGACAAAAATAGTTCTCCTATTTCAGAGACAGATGGACACTGGATAAGAGGACTGTGACCAAAACTGTCATTACAAATGGAGTAAATTATACAATTTCTTCTGTTGGGGGGCAGAAATCTCACAACATACTTTAAAATGTTCTCATGATAGTCTCCTTCTGAAGAAAGCTTCTGAGGATCTGTTTGAGAAGAAGCCTCCAATTCTATATTTAGCCTTACCGCCAAGCAGCTGTAGAGCCCCGCCCACTTTATAGAGCTTGTGGTTGGTCAGTGGGCCGGCACAGATGACAACAAATCCACCGATGATGATCGCCGCCAAACCCATGACGAAGAAGATGGTCCAGCAGATCCTGAAAACTGAGGAAAACACGACAGCCAGTCAGTGCTCAGTGCTGTTTTTACAGTGACAATGTGCCGCTTGTATAACAAAGTGATGCCAACCAGTGGCCGCATTGCGTTCAACAGGCTGTCCAGGAAACTTGTGCGGCTCATCCCACAGCTCTACCGGCTTGTTAGCAGGAAAAGGGAAGAGGAAAGCGACCTCGCACACTTTTGGTAGAGGCTGGTTTGCTGAAGAGGGGGGAAAGGCAGCTGTCACAATTAAAGGTTCACTGTGTTATTTTTGCCATTTATAAAACACGTAATGAAGGTTCTCACAGATCCAAAGGTCCCATATTGAGTAATCGTGAGAAAAGACCGTGTAGGAGCACCGCCAGAACAGACCCTCATGGAAAATGGTCACACCCTGTGAATTCTGTCGGATCAGAAAACAACATCTGATGAGAGCTGTGGAAATAAACCCTGTTTCTGACCCGTGTTTGGAGCCAATTTTAATGAATACCTCAATGAATTTTACTCCAGAGCCACTCATCTCCCAGGTTTCATTACAAGAATGTGTGGAGAACGAACAAGATCCAAATGCAGTGAGTGCTTTCTGGCAGGGAGATGTTTAAGTTATGGGATACAGCATAAGAGGCAGGTTTACTGTGTCAGGGTAACCAGAGCCTGCTACAGAAAAAGACTGGGGGTCCATCGGCTGCCAGCAAACAGACACATTTGAGGAAGTTTGCACCCAGAGACCCTCCACTGGAGCTCTTCTAGCTTACACTGAAAGAGGATCATGCTCAAAAACATCCTGATGGGATTGGCGTTTTTTTTTTTTAAATTTGTGTGTCAATTTGATCTTCACAGAGTCTCAAATGAATCTAGAGTGCATGATAATCAAGTTAAAGCAGCCAAAAAGTAGAAGAAGAGAAAGAATACTGAAATTTTAAGCAATGCAAAAACTATCAGGACAAAGGACAAAAGGATATCAGTGCAAGAATAAAAGCCTGATCATCTGAATGCAGATCCATAAAAAAGTGCACATGTGCGGTCTGAAGGGAGTGGTGCAAAAGCCAACTGGGGGAATACTGCAAGTTGGCACACTGAACTTTGTGACCTCATCTTCTCTCATGTGGCCGAGATTTGATTTTCTCTGTCCATTCATTTAAGTCTCAAGTATCACCATCCAGAGACACTATATGTAAATATTCAATTTGTAGGTCTACAGCTACAAAGTGAATTTGGAGACATTTAAAGTCATAGATAACATATCTGATGCACAATATGTCTATTTTTCAGCCCCTTCTCATGCACAGGGCCTAAAATAACATCGGTTGTTTTGCAAATGTGAAGGGTCAGTGGTGTGAAACATCACCAACTAGCCAGAAATGCAACCCATGGTACACAGTATATAGGACGTGCTGTGGGCTACTCCACAAAAATCAATTAAATTGACTGAATATATATAAAATTTGTCATCATTAAGTTAAACTTTTCTCAACTTTGAGGTGCACAATTGAAGCGATTACCAATGACAGCGAAGAACACAGTTCACATGGGTGTTACAAGGTTACCTAGGCAACAAGAGCCTGCACCCGGTCCACTAGCGGCATGACAGCAACAAAGTGATGTGTAATAAGCAGCCTGACAATGGTGATGAAGGTTACTGTGACAAAATAATGGCATCATGTAACATGTTGACACATTGGTTTGTTATACTTACCCTGTTATACTCCTATTTTAGTATTATTTTGCTCTTTCAGTCTTTTTTGTTACAAAATCATTTTATGTTTGTGTGCAGATTAGAAGTGTAACGCTGTTGCCATATAATCCAAGTACTGGCCTCTGGTCCAGTGATTTCCATGCAGTGGTAAAGGTTTGCCAGGCCCCTCAGCCCAAATCAGCTTTGGGAGAGCTAATGGAAAATCACTAGCATTGCACTAACATTTGTCAACATTTATTTCTTAAAATATAATAAAACATTATACACACTTTTGTCTTTTAAATGGCCTGAAATATGAGAAAAAATAGATTTGTGTTAAAAGATGTAACAATCTTTTGATCTTAGCCATGCAGGAGAAATCTGGCTGGTGCAATCCTATACTGAGTGTTTTTGTTGTTGTTGTTTGTTTTTTGTTAAACCCATAAAAAAAGGTAGCACTTTGGGCACCAAATATTTTGCATGAATAAAAAAACAAAAATTCCTGTATTCCATTAAAATACAGTTGCAGTAGCTCAAAAAAATTACATTCTTGTGTATTTTTACTTATTTCTTTTATAAATTGATGATGTTGACTCAAATTTTAGATACAAATTCACAGCATTACGCTATCATTTAAGTTTTATCTAATAAATAAACATATTTTAATGTGGAAAAATCTGCTTTTCATTTTTTTTAAATGACAAATTTTGCGTATTAACAGTTTTCCATGTTATGTTAGTCATTCAGTCTGTTTTTGTAACTTTTATATTTCAAAGCATATTCCTATTTTAAATACGCATGTTAATAAATACATCTTTACTCATAAACTACTGTTTCCCTTTCTTAAAAGGCATCACATAAATCAACTCGTCGCTCCTGCACAGTTCAAATACCTTCACGTTGCTCTTCCCGTCTCTCAGGCTGTGTTCTCCGGGGTTGCTGCAGGACTCTGCAGCCAGCAGCCAGTACTCAGTCCCACAGGAGAGAATCAGGAAGAGAAACCCTGTTGCTCCAAAGAATAGAGCAAAGAAGAGGAGCACCTTCAACCTCAGGCTGGACGACATGTTTAAATCTTTCCAGATTCCTCCGTCTCGGTGCTTCTCTTTCTTACTCTATTAGCATGTCATGTTTAAAAAGTCTGATAGACTCCTAAGAGGCTGGACATGTCGATTACGCATGACACTCTACACAGGGCTTCCCTTTTACTGCTGACCAATCGGGCACAAGAAGGTGGCTGAATTAAAATAAATGTGCACCATATGTTGGAAGGGATACAGTTACAGAGGCCAGGGCTCAGACACACATAAATAGGATGGGTACATTTAAAAATAGAAGCAAAGCAAACAAGATAATAAAGCCCGAAACAGAGAAATCAACACGTGAAGAAACATCTCCTTGGCGTTTATTGGAATGCCAGCATTGAAATCCAGATTTGGTACAGTACAAGGCTATCCAGTATAACTGAGATCTAGGCAACAGTGACAGTCCAACAAGTCATTCAAACTGCATGTTCATATATTAATACGATTTGTTTTTCCTTCAAAGACGGGTTGTTCAAGAGATGATTCATACAAAATGAGGGGGGGGGAATTTAAAAAAAAGAGCAAAGCGGTGGTGATTTGTCATAATGCTGCAGGAGGAACCAGGAAGAAACAAACATGAGCAAATAATTTCATGTAAATTCAAATAAATATTTCTTCCAGGTACTGAGGGTACTTAAAAAAAAAACAAAGGAAATGCGAATGGTCAGTTTGTTTTGGTGATTTCTATTTTTTTCCTTCTTTTTTTTTAATGCTTGCACCCATTTGATTATCATAAAGCTGCTGCACAGAAAGGCTGCCTTTGGGGTCACTTGGAAAAAAAGCTGTCCTTGAAAGAGAAGCTCTGAGATTTAATTGTTTCATCACAAATTATTAATAAATTTAAATGGAAGCAGGGCAGTGCGTGCTATGTGAGTAGCTACCATTTACAGATGTTCCCTGATTCCTCACAGTTAGTGAGAGCAGTGACTTTGTCCTCACGAGGAACGCCCATCCAGATTATTTCATTGCACTTTATACTGCACGTATTTGGGAGCCCAGCAATACGCCCGCCAAATAACAAGTGGATCAGATGAACAGTTGCTGACACAAGCCAAGAGCACATGCACATACAGAGGCTCCTCGAATTATTAAAATATCGATGTAGGCTCATGCAGGGTCTCGTTTTCAGCAAGCATCGCTCCTTTATCACCCAGCAGAACATTTTGTTCTTGTTAAAAGGTTGACTGGTCATTTAGATATAAATGTATTTATAAAAACTTTTCCAATAATGATAGCGAAGCTGAACGCTGTGCTGATTAAAGAGGCAATGAATCTGAACCATTCGTCTTTTCTCTGTATGAAAACTGCAGAAAAATTAAAACTGTCATACAACAGTGTGTACTATCCCTTTACAAACTGGAACAGTGTTACTCTTACAGGTACCATTTAAAGATGCTGCCACCTGAGAAGCTGTGAGACTCTCAGCCCTAAGATGCACTTATTTCCGGTCAGTTATGCATTCACTTCAGCACCGGTGGCTGAAGCCAGATTCGGCTTTTCGAAGAAAGGATTGGTACACACCACAGACTGAAATCTTCAGTTCTTAGAACGAGAACACTTTAGGCCTTGTTTGTTTCCACTTTAACTGACCCCAAACGATGATGCCCCAGACATCGATAAAACTAAACGCATGGCTTTTTAAATCAGCGGGACAGTTTTCAGTCAGGCTAGCATAATTAGCGGCCTTTTAACATGCGAAATTTGAACTGGGGAACACTATATGCCACTAAAAGAGGAGTGATGGTTACAGAAAATGGACCCAAGTATGCCTACAGAGTTATTTATACATTTCTGATCCACTTCATGTTACATGAGATTTTAAAAAATCTAATATTCTTTCTAAAACAAGAAAATTTCAAAGTGACTCCAAGCTTTTGAGTAATCGCGTAGCAAAGCATGATGTGTTTCTTAAAACAACCGTTACACTTTCAGTTTTTAGAGTACAGAACACATACCACAACCCAACCCATATACACAGAATTGCATTTATACAGGACTCATGTTGATTAATTACATTTTACAATCCTGTGAGGATAGAGTAAGTACATATATGAGGCACGCAGAAATTAAAGATTTATCACCTATCATCATCATTATTATTATTATTATCATCATCATCATCAGCCTACTTGCAGTAAACATTTTATCTGAGGATCCTTTGGGCTGAGTCACCTCTTTCCTCTAATTTGTGAGGATGCTGCCACTCTTCTGGCAGTTTGTTTGGTCCACTGTAGCTCTATACAAATAATCTGTCGGAGCATCCGTGCAAAGGCTGGAGGGACTTGCACAGCACGTGAGGTCTTGCATCGTCCGTTTTTTGTTTTTCCTCTTCTTGGCCTCCCCTGAATGCATTCTTTCTCTCCATCGCCTAAGACATGACTCCAAAGACGGGGTTGTGGCGGCAGATGCTTGGCCCGATCTCCTCGTAGTCTTTCTTGGTGTGGCACACTTGGTAGAACTCGGGCTGCAGAAGCAACACACAAATGTAACAAAGCAAACTTAAATACTGAATAACATTTTGGAAACATCACAGTGTAAACAAAGAAATTCAGGGCTTAAATGTTGCAAAAGAAGCCTGTTAGCTTTCTTTCTAATGCGCACCTTCATATAGGAAACTTACAAAATAAGTTCTTTTACGTACTGGATACTTAAGAGAATACATTTTGGATAGTTCAGCGGGTATGTACTGGGTAGTAAAGCGAGTAAGTACTGGACACATGGGTACTAACGGTGTGCATATATTATGGAGTTAAAAGCGTACAGCTTACATCACTAGAACTAGAGAGTGTAACTACAGGGTATTTACTACTATGATGAAAACACTGATTGCAGTGCAAAAGTACAGATGTCCTTGAAATACTCACAGTAGATGCCAGCATTGATCCTCCGAACCAGACAGCGTACCTCTGCATGTGATGGGTGATGACTTGCACATCGATGGGTTTGGGCTGCAAAACAAAGATGATTTGTGCTCAACAGTTTACTGAAAAGCCTGCAGGCTTTGGAAGAAAGAGTTCTTCTGCGGAGCAAAATGTTTCACAGATTTATGTGAAGCTGCCTGTATCAGCTCCTCGTGCTACTTCTACCCCCTTACCTTCAACTTCCCACCGCTCAGCTCTTCGCTTATTTTCAGTCGTGCGTCCACAGTCCTCTTCAGGTCCCTCTGCAGGCGTCTGCCAAAGTCCCTGAACATGGTGGAGCCTCCGGAGAGCACGACATTCTGTGACACAACACAAAATAATTACTGCTATGTGCTGCGTGTCCATGTTTCAAACAGAAGCAGACAGGTGTGCGTTTACCTTGTAGAGAGGACGCCTGACGTCGATGGGACAGTTCTGGATGACTTCATCCACCACTTCTGAGATGGGCTGGGTGAAGTCTGGGTTGGCAAACTGGATGAAAACAAAAAGGTAAAGTTAAAAATAAATAAATAAATAAATAAATAAATAAGGGGTGAAACGATACACAAAATTCACGGTTCGGTTCGATACTTTGGTGTCACGGTTCGATATTTTTTCGATACAAAAAAAATGTTCATGCCTTTTTAATTTGTCATTTATTAAAATTATAAATATATATTTTAACTCAAAAGTACAGTTTTTAAATTTAACCCTAACCCTTGTGCGCGTTTTTTATTTTGACAGCGAATGCGCACCTGTGGACCACTTATGTGCAGCCCTGGTTATTTAGCTCATCATATCGCAGCCACAGAAATTCTTTTGTCCATGAAACCATAAAGCTGCACTTTCTTTTTGCCTTATAGTCTGATTTGTCATAACTTCTCCATTTTGTGGTAAGCTTTTCTTTGGCTGTCACTTCTTCACCCTGACCTGTCTTATTTGGCTCAGCAGAACTGAAATGCTTTTACACACTCACTCACATAAGCTCAGCGATTCTCTGCGCGATCAACCTCTCACATGTTTAAGCTGCGGGAGATTTCACTTGTCATGTTTGCATAGTAAGCTAACGATTGATAAGACGATGTCAGAGGAATTGGTGCACAAATTATCATCACTCACAGATCAGTGCTGTCGCTCTCTATACACAGTTCGCGCGATTGCAAAGTGAAAGCAAAAAACAAGCGCAAATTCAAACGCGATTTCAATATGTCACATATTGACAGTGGCTCACCGATGCCAATGACATAATTACCCAGCTACATTTCTGAAAGAATGCAGAAGCATTGACATATATTTTTCCTTCCTACAATAGCCCGACGGGCAGGGAAGAGATAGATTTTGGTAGCCCGACTGAAAAAATCGCTAGCCCCGGGACGTCGGGCTAGCGATTTCCAAAATAAAAGCTATACTATCCGCTTCTTCTGGGCTATATTCTCAGCAGCATAAGGAGAATCATGTGCTAACAGCTGTCTAAATGACTCGGCTAAAGTTAGTAGCATGCTTGTTGTTTTTGTCTTTGCACTAGGATGATGTCGGCGTAAATGTGCAGTCATATTCGTTGTGTTCCCACTAGTGCTTTCAGGTTAATCTCGTTGAAATGACCTTAACGCCACAACACGGCAAATCTCCGTTAACGAGCTACCGCCGATAGCCCCGTGCATGGGGCCAGACGGCCAACACGTTAACGAGCTAACTGCGCTAACACACTAGTTCCCACCCATGTAATTGAGCATTGCATGGCACATCCAACATACTGTTTTACTTTAGTCCATGACTCGCTTACCTTCAGGGTCATACGTCACATGAAAACCAAAATAATTCCAAACGCCAGATCTGAATGGGGGAGGTCCATGTTGCAAGGAGAGCTTAACTTCTGTCTCGCTAGCTTGCCCTGCGCTCTTCCTTCTGACTATGCTGTCTGTGTTGAGCGCTCAGTGGATCTGCGCTCAACAGTGCAGCCTAGGCGGAGCAGTCGAACGCAGATTCACTGAGCACTCAACACAGACAGCATCGTCAGAAGGAAAGTTGATAAAATAAATTACAAATGTTGTATTGTTCGATACATATGCGTACCGAACCGAAAGCACTGTATCGAACGGTTCAATATCGATACGAATATCGTTGCACCCCTAATAAATATATATATATAAAAATTAGAGGAAATGTGAGCAAAGCGTGTCCGCGTGTTCTGTACCTCAGGGTGGAAAAAGATCTCAGGGCCGAGGAAGCGCTCGTACCCAACGTCGATGGTGAACTCCTTCTTGGTGATGGCGTTGACGCCCGTGTACTGTTTGATCCATTTGCTGCCGTCTGTGTCGTACTTGTTAAACTCTTTAACAAGGTCAGGGCACACATAGCTGAACCGCTCCTAAAAACACAGCACAAAATATTTGGCAATACTGTAAGACAAATGCACATGGAACTAAACAAACAACGACGAGCTTCCCGTTTTAAACCTCTGGAATGAATGGAGAGGCTACCAGTTTTCAGTATAATTTAACTATGGCTTCTAGTAGCATCTGTTTCTAAAATCATTTTATATGAGTGCTTGAAGTTTGTTGTATATTTGCTGCTATGACAACTCAATTTCCCTCTGGCATTAATAAAGTTTCTCAGATTCTGATGCTTCTGATGCCACACTGACCTCTAGTGGCCAAACTGATAAGTACATGACAGAAGCAGTACGCAATCATCTGTCAGAGGTATCACTTCCTTTTCTGCCTTGTTTTCTTACAGACTGCATCTTGAGTTAGTTTCCATTTATAAATTAAAATCTATACAACAACAACACCGCATGGACAGGACAGCTTCACAATGACTCAAACTGGTGCTCATGCTGTTTGCAACGACACAAAAGGTGTCCTCGTGAACAGAGGCCCAGTTAAACTCTGTCGCTCTAAACTCTGTTACAGAGCTCGGCCAACATGCCCCTGCAGTTAGCAACAGAGATGAAGCAATCCCTCAAGTTGTGTGCCAAGGCTGTCACATAATCCTCCCGGTTTGTCCGCACTCTTGCTATGACCTGCTGATGCCTCTTTCAGTAACGAAGTGCCAGCTTTAAGGCAGGAGTGATGGCAACAGAACAGCTGCACCCCAGATCTTTTACCTCAGCAGTACTCGCTAAGAAAATCCACAATCATAGTGCCGGGCTTTTGTGTTTTGATTCTGAGCGAACATTCTGCCAGTGGCACATATTGATGTGCCATCCTGGAGGGGTTTGACTACCTCTGCAACCTCTGTAGGGTCCAGGTGTCGTCTCATGCTAGCAGTAGTGACTAGGGCTGGGTATCGTCACTGATTTCTAGAATCGATTCAATTCCGATTCACAAGGTCCCAAATCGATTCGATCCACGATTCGATTTACTTCGATTCGATTCGATTTAAATCTGGGAAATTTTGACAGAAGTATAATTCAGATCAGAACATTTACATATTTTTGTATCTATAAAAAGGAAGCTGACACTCGCAAGACTTTATCCAAGGTGTGAGCATCACAGCAGATGCCTTTGTGTCAAAGTAGCTGAAGATAAAACACAGAAAAACATGAAGGTGATTTTCCTGGCCTGGGATTTTATAAAAATATTCTGCAGTACATCAAAAACGAAAGAAAACCATTAATTAATGAACATTACCTCTGACGTTACAGCGGTTTTATTAGAGACACGGCTAAGCATTTTGCATTTTGAATAATATTAAAAAGTTTAAATTTGTTCAGTATTGAACAGCAGAAATGAGGCTTTCTTTTCGGAAGAATGTAAAAGGGAAAAAAACAGCGGCCGACAGCGCTGTAAGCAACAGTAGACTTGTGCGTAACAAGCAAGCGAATAATGAAGAAAGCGAAACTGTTCGAGAGAGAGAGAGGGGGGCGGGGGAGAGGGAGAGAGAGAGAGAGCTGCGCATCGCAATGGAAGCAAAACAGTAAAAGAGTGAATTCATGACGATGTTTATGTGAAGCGTTTGGATCTTCTTTTGCTGCTGGTTCGGTCAATATTGTTTGGAGAGAGATAAAACTAACAGCTTTAGAATCAGCGCATAAAGGGCGTGAACACAAAGCGCGGACCCGGATCAGCGAGCTGTCGGCTTTCAGCCCCGACTGTGAGAAAGGCGACATCTAACTGATTCTGATCCGCGGGTCGCGCTGTGTCTTTAAGTCTATGTGCAGAATCCCTGTACCTGCTCTCATTTACTGTTTGGTGGTTCTTGAAATTTTGTGAGATGTCACCAGAGATTCTGGCATTTCGGACAAAATAAATTTATATTAAAAAATCGATTCAGGATTTTAATGAATCGATTTTACGTTATCCAAGCCAGAATCGATTTTAATCGATGAATCGATTATAAAAACCCACCCCTAGTAGTGACACTGAGACTAGCCAAAAGCAAAACTACTAAAAAACAGTCAGAAAAGATGAGGACTGAAAAATGTGAGTGTCCTCCAGCTGTAAACCGTTCCTTTGTTGCGGGTTGTCTCATTGTCGCCTCTCTAGTGCTCCTGTAGTTAATTTAATTGACACCAAAGCAGTTGAAGCTGATGAGAAACCCCCTCTGCAACTGAACTGACCCTGCGTTATTGTCCATTGTACTCTGCACAGCAGCATAATTTCATATTTATTAAGACTTTAACCTAGTAACTGAGACCATGAACTCATCAGGAAAATCTTTACTCCAATCCAAGATCAACTGAAAGCCAGGCTCACCTTCCCATATATTTCTATACAGTCTGGCTGCTTTTATCGCCCCCTGCTGGCCATTAGAAAAAAGGGCTTTTTTTTCTTTCTTTTTTTTAAACCTGTCTTTGGTTGGTAAACATGAAGCGTACTGACCTTGACAGCTTTAGCCGTCTCCAGAGACTGCTCTGGAGGAATCCCCACCTCTCGTTCCCTCAGGAGCTGCTGGATGAAGTATGTGATGTCTCGACCGGCGATGGGGATGTGCTTGATGCAGCTGCCGATGACGTAGCCTTCAGCCTGGAACGCCACAGAGCAAAGGATTAGAGCTCCAGGGAGCGGAAGTGAGGCTGGGAGCTAAAAAGCAATTAATAATCACAAAAAAGACGCGACACCGACCACCGGGATGACGTGCGTGACCCCGTCTCCGCTGTCGATCACCGTCCCCGTCAGCGTTCGTTCTCCCACCTGTCTGGATGTCCAGGAGGCAGCCAGCGCCAGGACAGCCTGGGGAAGAAGAAAAAAAAAAATCATGAAACATAGGTTTACGCTCAGGACACTCATGTGCATTTATATGAAGTAAGAACAACCCAAACAAACTGTGAAACCTTGAAAAAGAAGAAGTGAAAACCCGCATTTCCCCATAAAACATCCTCGGAATCACATTCTCAGTCAAACACACAAATCTAATTATACGCACGCAGCTCTCACATCTGAGCTCAGTGTTTGAACCAGCTGTGAGTGCTGGGTTTGAACTTTTAGGGATTTGTTTCCAAAACTCAGAAAAGCCTTTGCAGCAGTCTTACCTGAACAGCAATGTAGAGGCCGGGGACATTGAAGGACTCGAACATGATCTCTGCTGTGTACTCTCTGTTTTCTGGTGTGTTGAGGGGAGGCTCTGTCTGAAAAGGGAAGACAGAAGATTTTAGGCTGATCGTTCACACGAGACGGTCGTTGCTATTTTTGTTGTACTCTTGATTCCCTAGCAGTTTGTATTGAAAACAAACTCTCTGCAGAGGAGCGGACACGTCTGACAGATTAGAGAGGCGAGGCTGAGATGGTTTGATGGTTACTCGGCACAGCTCGACTTTCATTAGGCCAGGGGTCCCCAATCCCAGTCCATGAGGGCCGATGTCTCTGCAGGTTTTAGATGTGTCCTTGAACCATCACAGCTGATTTAAATGACCTCCTCAACATGTCTTGAAGTTCTCCAGAGGCCTGATAATGAACTAATCATGTGATTCAGGTGTGTTGACCCAGGGTGAGATCTAAAACCTGCAGGGACACCGGCCCTCGTGGACTGGTGTCCCTGCACCAGTCCCCTGCATTAGGCGGTAGCAGCTGGTACCAATTACTTTTTTAGTGTCCGTTCAGGCAGGGGCTCCAAGTGATCCGAAAATGTGATGTCAACATACTAAATGCCACCGATTGGCCAGTTAGTGGCGTCTCTCGATCAGTTATGAAGTCCGTCTTCCTCATGAAAATCAAAACTGAAATGGCTCCACACAAACCCACAATGTGGTCCCAGAGTCTGTCCACTGTTATGTTGCTGCAGCAAGAGTGCTGACAGGGACTAGAAAGAGAGAGCAGATTTCTCCTGTTTTGGCTTCCCTTCATTGGCTTCCTGTTAAATCCAGAATTGAATTCAAAATCCTGCTCCTCACATACAAGGTCTTAAATAATCAGGCCCCATCTGATCTTAATGACCTTGTAGTACCATATCACCCTATTAGAGCACTTTGCTCTCGCTCTGCAGGCCTACTTGTTGTTCCTAGAGTATTTAAAAGTAGAATGGGAGGGAGAGCCTTCAGTTTTCAGGCCCCTCTTCTGTGGAACCAGCTTCCAGTTTGGATTCGGGAGACAGACACTTTCTCTACTCTTAGGTTAGGCTTAAAACTTTCCTTTTTGCTGAAGCATATAGTTAGGGCTGGACCAGGTGACCCTGAATTAGGGCTGCCACGATTTGTCGACTAGTCACGATTACGTCGACTATCAAAATCGTCGACGACTGATTTAATAGTCGACGCGTCGTTTGAAGCTTTGTAAGATCACAAAAGACGCAGGAATAAGTAGTAGGATTTAAGAGTGTAATAACGGACTGAAACAGAAGATGGCAGCACTGCATGTACAAGGATGCCAGCTGCCGTTAAACCCCGAAGAAGAAGAAGAAGGAGCAGCTGTGTCCCAGAATTCATAGCGCGGCCCAGCGCAGTTTCCAACAATGGCGGCAGCTAGTTAGTTTTAATGTTACTCTTATTATTCTTTCTGGGTCACAAAATAAACGTTTAACATATTTTCAGGCGAGAATGTAGCTGTGTAAACCTCAAATATCTGCTCAGTTTATCAGGACACCACATATTTTCAAAAGCGCTCCGACGTTTTCGGAGACATCTGTTACCCACTAGCTCGTTAGCGAGCCGGGGGCTAGGCTCACTAGCGCCGTGAGAACACCGGACTCCCCGCAAATCGTTTTCAAACCCACCGCTGTCTTTCGCTACTCAGGTTAAATATATATGAGTCACTTAGATAACTTAAAATGTTGTTGTTTGGCTTTTTTTTTTGTATTTTATTTGTTCCTGAGTAAATCAGTTTGTCTGAGATTAAAGTTATAGTTTTTACACAGCTGAATAAACGTCAAGCAGACAGCTGATTATCAGAAGTGTGAGATGCTCCAGAATATACTCCAGTGTCCTGTTATATTTTAGATAGCAAGGAGTTTATTAAACTTCACCGAAACAATCTGCAAATTTCATTAAAATTTAATAAACTATCATCTTGTCTTTATTTTTAGTTACCACAGACCTTAAACACTTAAAGCTGTAAGCTAATGATAGTTATATAAGAGCAGATGCTGCTGGTGCAATAAGCTGTAGTTTTACGTCCAATGGATGATGATCTGATTAGTCGACTAATCGCAAAAATAATCGGTGACTAGTCGACTATCAAAATAATCGTTTGTGGCAGCCCTACCCTGAATCCTCCCTTAGTTATGCTGCAGTAGGTGTAGGCTGCTGGGGAAGCTTTCTCACTATGTGTTAATAGACCTCTCTGCATTTAATCATTAGTTATTGTTATTCTTTGGCTCTCTCCCACAGCATGTCTTTTGTCCCACCTTCCTCCGTCACCCTCAACCAGTCACAGCAGCTGGCTGCACATCCCTGAGCCTGATTCTGCTGGAGGTTTCTTCCTGTTAAAAATGAGCTTTTCCTTTTTACTGTCGCCAAAGTGTTTCCTCACAGGGTTATATGATTGTAGGGGTTTACTCTGTTCTATTACTGTAGGATCTACCTTACAATATGAAGTGCTTTGAGGCGATTTTTGTTGTGATTGTGTCGCATACAAATGACGTCACAGTACTTCAAGCCGTGTCACTATAACAACCACGCCCAGAGGGACTCAACTGTAATGTAATGACATGTAATGGTAAACGACCAATAGGAACAAGAGGAATTATTATATTATTTAGGTCGCACCAGTTTCACAACACTGAGACAATTTGATCCCGCAAATATACTTTTGAGAACATCTGTGTTTTTCCCTCTAGGCCACAGTTAACAGAAGTTTGTGTTTGGTGTAGACAAGAAAAAACAGAGGAAGGGCCCTGCCTGCTGCTTAGCTCTAACTACCATTAACCCACAGTGCTCTGGTCTTACCAAAAGGAAGTAATGATCTTCAGGTTCTGCCCGCAGATACTTGAAGATGATCTGCTCCATAAACCTTTCCATCAGGTCCCAGTCTTCCACAATCCCGTGACGGATGGGCCACTGTGGACGCAAAGAGAGAAAAACAGCATTAATATCGATCCTCAAACACAAATCTGACTCGGCCCCCACGTCGGCGTCTATCTCACCTTCGTTGCATACGACGGTTTATCGATGGCTTCGTCCCCGATGAAAAAATCCAAATCATCGACTCCCTTCATCATCCTGCGCTGGGCCTGGTCTCCGACCTTGGCCGATTCTTTGATCGCAATACCTGCAGACAAACGATGTAAACTGTAAATACTACGGGTGGAAGAAAAACAAAAATTTGGTACAGCACAGTACCAAATATATTTTATTAAATAACTATGAACAACAGGATTGATCATGCACTTACATCCTGAGATAACATTAGTCGAGCAAACTTAGATTCAATCGGCTCAAGAAAAAACAAAAAAATCATCCAACACTGGACACAATTAGCTTGGCAAAGATATTTTAGACACTCAGTCACACGAGTGGAAACAGGACAGCTGTTTCCTGTCTAAATAGTTGCTCAGAGTTTGATGGCGTCGCACACTCATGAGGTCACCACAGCAGATCAGCTGCATGTTCTCCTTCACCGCATCCATGGATGTGCTCTGAGGTCTTGGTATTAAACATCCTTTGTCCAACTTGTGATCTGTGAGGTACGTCTAACCCACTCCCTTAAATATATGCAGACCAATCATGCTTACAACCACAGTCCCTCCCTACTAGAATTTACATTATGAGCCAGGAAAAACCTGCTGTGCGTGAGTTGATAAGAAAATATTGTTCCAATATGATACCAGCCTTACGGAAACCAGTTTAACTGCTCTGGTACATCTCTAGGGTGAAAGGAAGTCGGCCTGAAACTGTTAACCTGCATTAAACCACACAGAGGCAATCCACACTAAACTGCTGGTGTTTATGCAACTTAACGAATAATGCAGTTTAATAATAAATATGCTCTCTAACAGCATCCCAGCACGTAAATAAATCCACATGTTCGACATTGCCTTGTGTTTAAACTAGTTTTAGGTCTTTAGTGGTTTTGTTTTTTGTTCTGTTTTTTTGAGGGGCGGGGGGGTCTGTTTACTTACATGAAGGCATGATGAACTGTGGCTCTGTGTTTCCTGCATATCCGAGCTTCGTGTACCTAAAAGGGAACACAATCAGGGATATAAGACACTTTCTCCAGGCTTGAGCGAACGTAAGTGTGTAATATGAGGGCTGCTTTCTCCAGGAAGTAACATTAGCTTCAGCGGCTAGCAGCAGCTAACAGCAATGACAAAGCTGAGGGAAGAACAAAAAGCCTTCAAAATAAAGCAGCTGGAAACTTTGGCTGGATTTGTGGCATTAACGCCGACTTCACCGACGAACTCAGAATAACAGAGAGGCGCTGAGCAAAAGCCCCCAGCCTGAAGGCTGAATAGGGCGTTAGCTGAAGTTTGACAGTCGCTTAGGTGGTCAATGAAAAGCAAGCTAACGCTAACTAGCCTTTTATTGTGCTCCTACTCACCCCGTACCGCAGTCAACAACACAAGCCGGTAGCCGACCAGCCATGCTCGCTCTCCTTCAATCTGTCCACGGAGAAGTAAATGAGGCGCCCGACACAAGCGGAGAGATCAACAACGGCTGAATGAAATCGCTGCAGCCTGAATGAATAGCAGAATAGCTGCCGAACGGAGAGCGCTTCCGGGTGCGGTGGAATTTCTTCTAGTGCAGAGTCAGCAGGTTCAGACTGGCAACTGTGGCCCCAAGTGGACGGAGACTCCAACTGCAACAGTAGAAAAACAGAACAACAGTTGAATAGCCCCTTATTGTCGTTGAACTTGTCGGTGATCCACACCAACTGTGCTGGAATAAAATATGAATAGTAAGACAACATGAATAGCTTCTTGATGCATGCTCAATCATCCAGGTAAGTAAATCACAAAAAGTTGATTCTGTTCATCTGGACGTAGCGTTTTCAGTGGGAGAAATGTTTCGTCGCTCATCCAAGTGACTTCTTCAGTCTCAGCTGACTGCAGGTTTCCAACCTTATAAACAGTACATTTGCATAATGACTTAAACCAGCACCACTGAATGAACGAATGGGCTGGGAGGTCAGTTCCTTGATCATTAATATGCAGATTCTCATGACCATTGATTAACCACCACTGATCAAAACACTGTGATCAAAGACCACTGATCAAGGGCCATGAGTACGATTCACAGAGAGTTGGGGATTGGCTGCAATCACACAAAGGGCGGGGTCTTATTTGGCCTTCTGTTTGGATTAGTGGCTGCGGTCGTCACGTTTCACCCACAGCATCCGCCTGATTGAGCCCCTCTTTGTCTTCATATTCAGCTACCTTTCGTACTTATTGGCTTAGCTGTTTCCCTTATCCAGCATCATGGCGTAAGTGCAGTCCAGACACGACAATGTTCACAGCTGAGAGCAAAATGTAAATAAACCTGCACCCAACATTTAAAGTGGGAAAGTGTCACCACAGTGTGAAAAATAATCATGCGACATATATAAGTACTGTTAGTAAAATAACAATAAATGTAACTGATGATTAGTTTGGTGTTCAACAACTTTCCAGCTCCATATTTTAATTTTAGACTCTACTAGAAGAGCTTTGCATGATTAACAGTTCAAAATAATCCTTATTTATCTGATGCTCAGCCTTAGTGGAGCCACTCAGGTATTTCCGCTCCTCTTCCTTTCAGACAACTTTCTTCTTGTTGGCTGCCCTCTCAAATGGAAGGTTTAAACATCAAGTGTGCAGGACATCTGTGCTCACAAACAGAGCTGTATGCCACAGATGACCATGTTATGGATGTCTGTTTTTTAAAAAGAATCACACAGAGCCAGAAATGGAAATATTTGAGTGCAGTGATCTCATTTGTTGTATTAAAATAAACAGTTTGAGATGATGAAGATGATCAGAAGATGGTGCACTGTGGTCATAAAGGGATGGACATGGTCAGTAAATATACTCAGGTAGGCTGTGGTGTTTAAACGATGCTCAGCTGCTGTATCCCATCTGTCACAACCATGCTACATATAGAGTCACTTAAATCACCTTTCTTCCTCATTCTGATGCTCAGTGTTATCTTCAGCAGGTCACCTTGACCATGTCTGCATGAACATCAGGCTGGGTGGTCATATGCAAAGTTAAATCTAGCAAACAGGGATTTAAAGCATAAAAACATTATAGACTCTCTGTTGTAAAAGAATCCTTTTGAAATGCCATTAAAATTGGCATTTTTTTAGCCAACTAAATGTAATAAAAACAAATGTGAATTTAAAGCTTGAATAATGCTTTGATATGACTGTTTCTTAATAATCAGGTAAATAAATGCTATAGCACCCCCGTGTGGCCAAAAAACAATGTAAGGTTCAAAAGTCTGTTATAACCAAAATGATATTTATATATGTGTATATAATATAAATATTCCCTCTCTTTTTGGTAATGTTTCATAATTTTTCATAACAATTAGTTTGTCATGTTAAATGCTCTAAAGTTTAAATCTTTATTTCTGTTATTTTTGCACATTTTCCCTTTTATTTTCTTTCAGTTTTAACACATTGAATCAGAATCCGCTTGGTGGCCTCTGAAATATTATGCTGTGTGGACAGAGCTGTGAAAAAGAACCGTCTGGGATTTTTTTGGTTTGTTTTATTGTCCTCCCTGCAGCATTGTTGTATGTGCTATAACCACGAAGTACTAAATGGAGGAGAATGTATCCCAGAGGTTGTGCACCACCATTCACCACGTTGTCAAGATGCGGTCCACTGTCTCCAAAATAAAACCTAATATATATAAATATATATGAATAAGTCACACAATAATCAATAATATTACTAGAAGATGGATATGTTGCTGACATAAAATGTATGCAGCATCTTTCTTTTTTCACTTTGAGTTTGCAAATTGAAATAATAATTTTAAAAAAATAATAACAATATCATCACCATTAATATGAATAATAACAGCATGAATTGGAATTGAATTGAATTATTATCATTAATATTTGTCTTATTATCGTCCTCATGCTGCTGTAGCGTGTGGTGTATAAACATGTATAATGTAACTGCAAAGAGCAGCAGACCTGTTCTGTAACGACCTGTACTTTCTGTGCAAGCTAGATTTTAACGTAGACTTCAAACATTTGCGGTGTTAAAAGTATCCAGCGTTTATTCTTTATGCTGTCTGTCTTTGCAGGTTTTCCCCATATCAAAAATAGAAAGCGACCTCGTCTGCCTCTGTTGACTCCACCAGATAATATCAGTGATTTAGGTCCCATCAGAAGCCAGACGAATTGGTGCCAGCCCTCCACCGGAGGCCCGCTGATAAAGACGATATATGAGCAGGAATGAGCTTTAGGGCTTGATTCTGTCTCTCGAGCACCTTCCCACATTAAAGCCAACCCTATGTCCCGAGAACATCGGCCCTTTGTCCTCAGGCAGACTCATCACTCACACAAGAGTCTCTTCACCACATAGTCTCCCATAAAGGCCCTTGGCTCTGCAGCCTCTGATAGAAACCGTCCTCTTCTCGTTCCTGTGGAGTCTGGCTGCTTAATGAAAAATCTCTATCAAGAACTGTGGCTGAAGCACTTTGTTTCATCTCTGTCAGTGGCAGCAGAGCAGAAGCCGTTATTGAAGAAGGACTTCCTCCCTACATCAAATAAAATAAAACAGCAGAGGCGTGTTTTCTCCTACTGAGGGAAAAACAGCATTTCTGCATCATTGTGAAACAACAGAACTGTACCAACGGGGTAAATAGTATTTAAATGGTGTTAAAGAGGTTTTAATTTAGAATGCAAAGGAAAAGAAAAATACGTTTTTGCAAGGTTAAACAGGCATGTGGGAGATAATCCCACAACTCAAGCGCACTGCCTAATGTCCAAAATGCCCTACATTTGTATTAATAGTCTGTTTTTGTCCTGCTTCGGTGGTATTTCCTGCAATGCATTTCTAACACACGCTACAACTCTTCCTGGAAGTCTTTCCACAGGTTCAATGTTTATGGGAGTTATGGAGCGTTCCTTCAGAAGCACATTTGTGAGGTCAGATACTGATGTTGGACGAGAAGGCCTGGCTCACAGTCTCCACTCTAGTTCATCCCATAGGTGTTCTGTTGGGTTGAGGTCAAGTTCATCCACACCAAAATCTCTCCTCCATGTCTTCATGGACCTTGCGTTGTGCACTGGTGTGCAGTCATGTTGTAATAGGAAGACTCCATCCCCAAACTGTTCCCATAAAGTTGGGAGAAAACATCTTCACTGCTCTCCAATGTAAGGCTTGGATATATAGAAGCCGTAAATCATCATGGCATAGAAACCCATTCAGTCAAGCTCTCTATCCACTGTTCTTGAGTTAATCTCAAGGCGACATGAAGTTTGGAGGTCTATAACACTGTGCCGACCCCACTCTGCACTCTTATAGTGTGTCATCCAGAGCTTCATATTTTTGTGTGTCACTCTTTTGAATACTAGAGGGCACCACTGCTCACGTTTTCAAGGCCTTCCACCCTGAGAGTGCATCACTCACTGGAATCACACAAAGAGCAGCTTCTGCACCTTTTAAACAGCCTCTGTTAAATGCAGGGATTTAAAAAAAAAAATTCTTCTACTTGGCCCTCTTTGATTCAGCTGCTTCTCTCTGCTGAGGTGCAGAGTGTATTTAACACTCGTCCGATGCTTGTTAACGTCCACACAGCCACAGATTAATCTCCCCCTTTGCGCTAAATTGTGTTTATTGGCCCCACTTAGTGGAATGGAGATTTGTGTTTGTGCTCTAAAGTGGATTGGAGGGAAGCAGTTTGTGTCAGCTTGACTGCCAAGTCATCAGATTCAGGATCATTATTGGCTCTACCCACTTTCCAGGCCTGACGGTGTAGACAGTGCAATCTGTTAATAGAGTCTCGTCTTAATTTAAGGCCCACAGCTGGGCTTTGATTCGCTGGTTGCAGCTAATGGAATTTAAGGAGGTTGGACACACTGATGGAGGGTTGCTTTCATTTAGTTTAACTATGTGTACAATATCTGAGGCTAATTGACCCTCTGGAGCTTTTCTGATCTCGCCGTCCTCTCTTGTCCTGCGATCTGTGCCTCCCACACCAGAACTGATCATTTCCTTCTCATTTCCAGACAACAGTAAACAAAAGTAGATGAGTTGAGGTCCCTCGTCAGCTTGAGTATTTCCGCTGCCAGAGTCGTACTGTGACTGCGTCATTAGAGCAAGGCAGAGGAGGGCCTTATTATTTTTAATAATCTCCTGTTTTTTACTGCTTCTTATCCCCCAGAGGTCTGCAGTCGGCACTTCCCCTCTGTGATCGTCAGCCCTGACTCCCTCGCCCTCCTCCTCCTCCTCCTCCGTATTCATGCTTAATGATGCTCAGTCATACAGGCGCGCCCTCACACTGCAGGACTCTCACTGATGACAGGCACAAAGTTTAAATTGCAGCAGCAACACGCACACACAAACACACAAAACTGAGGTTTAACCTCCCCTAATGTGAGTAACGTTGCCGCGTTCATGATGGCTCCAACAAGCCGACGGTTGTCTTTTCATCGCTTTGCCAAAAATTATTGCATGTTTCTCTCTATAGTCTGCAGGACTCATCGAGTGGGAGCTGCTCTATTGTGTCTCAAACAATGCACCGCTGCATTGTCAGGCGTATAATTGAAAACGGTTACTTGGAAACACTGTTATGGCTCTTACAAGTCAATCATCCATTACTGGTGACGCTTATCATCGCAGCCACAACTGGACTGTCAAAAGCCTTCAAAGCGGTCGGGAAAGAAACTGGAAAAGTAGCTCACGAGGCAGCGTTTAGCACACATGAAGTCACAGCTTAGGGGTGTTCCCACCTGAGAGCTGCTCATTAATAAATTAAATCATCATTTAAACACTGCATTTTGTATTTACACAGGTTATCTTTTATATTAACATGTCCTTGATGATTTGGAACATTTAGGTGCAACAACTATGCAAAACAAAGAAGAAGAAGAAAGATCCCAAAACTAAGAAATCAGGAAGGGGGGAAGCTGATTTTCACAGCAGTGTATTTAAAATGATACACCGAGGAGGAAAACTGTTTTTCCCAGGGAAAAAAATGAATCTGTAGATACATGAGCTGCAAATTCCAAAGACCGAGCTACCAGACAAACAGCCACTCGAAGACAGAGGTGTAAAACAGGTTTGCTGTTCATTCTGATAAAGTCCTCTGTGTGATATAACACTTTTATCACGTTTACACTGTTGGCAGTCTTTCTATCAACTGCAGGTTCACTTAACAAGACTGTGCTTCCTGCTCAATAACGATAAGTGAAAGCAGGCTGCAAACTGTCTGAAATGAATGTCTTGCATGCTCAATCATCCATGTTTATCTGGACGTAGCGTTTTGTGGGAGAAACGTTTCGTCACTCGTCCAAATGACTTCTTCAGTCTCAGCTGACTGCAGGTTTCCCCAATCTTATAAACAGTACATCTGCACAATAGCTGAAACTAGCCGACTGAAAGAACAATGGGCTGTGAGGTCAGTTCCTTGATCATGGGCTAGTTTCAGTTATTGTGCAGATGTACTGCTTATAAGATTGGGGAAACCTGCAGTCAGCTGAGACTGAAGAAGTCATTTGGACGAGTGATGAAACGTTTCTCCCACAAAACACTACGTCCAGATGAACAACCTTCTGGGATGTCTGAAATAAAAAATGCTGCAAAAACATACATGCATAGTCATTTAAAAAGAACAGTACAGAGACATGTCAGCAAAGTGTGGTTAATTTAATAAAACACCACATCCATGCCGTCCTCGGGCTGGCTGTTCTCAAGGTTAAAGACTCAGAGAGGTTAGTGTGGAGCAGGGAAATTATTTTACTGCTATTGTTAAATAATTGTCATCATTACCATTGCATTAATAATAAAATCTGGAGTTTATATTGCATTCAGGGGTTAAACAGTGTCTCTTTCAGAAAGACTGAGTTGCAGGCTGACAGGAAGTTGTATGCAGAAGTGAAAGCAGATAGTTATTTTGAGCCGCAGGCTAAGACGAGGCTTTAACAATGTAACAGATAGCTTTAAGAAGGCCTTAAGCAGTTATGACTATTTTATACACAATGCATATCTGTGCTTATTAAAGAGTTGGAGCTCGGTCAATTAATTGGGGGTCGGAAGCTTTGTTCGGCGCGATGTTCGGACAATCTATTGTGCAAGTGACTTGGAGCCATAGAAGGAATTGCAATACATGCTTACAAAACACTTATATATCAGATCATTTTATATTAAGGTTTTAGTAGAGGTTCTTGGTTAAAACATTTATTTAGTAGAAGACATACACATAGTCTCAGTGAGCTTCTGGTCTGGTAAAAGGTCAGAAGTGCAACAGGTGAATTGAGAAAGAGCATGTGAGGTCGTGACACACACACATAGAGTTAAATTTATTTAGAGGAACCGTCCTTGTTGTCTCGGCAAGAAAGAGGAACAATTCATTTTAAGATAAGAACGGAAAGTACCAAGCCATGAAAATAGAAGATGATTTTCTAGGTGAAAAGTCATGATGATGTTGATCTGATCTATGTATAAAATGTACCGGTGACGCATGAAGGGGCGTCAGTAAACAAACCCTGATGCTATAAAATATCTGTTCATGCTTTGATTAAGTCGAAGACTACTTCCTGTCTGCGTACAGAGTTGTCTTCCCACGCGTGTATTCATTAAAATCATTGTTTGACCAAAGACCTTCTGGACCATGGGTGGTGTGTACTCTCCTTCCTCAACTTTGAATCTTAACATTTGGGGGCTTCGTCCGGTGGTTGAGGAGGGAGAATTGGAGGTTTAGATGGAGAAATTTGGTGGTCTCTGAGGTGGTCTGACGGGCAGACATGAATTCCAGTGGTCTAAGTGAGTGGGCATAAGCCGGCTTATCCAAAAGGTAAGGCACTACCTGTTGAATTATTTCCAAAGTGTGCCAAATTGAATATGATAAAATTTAAGTCTACTCACTGAAGTTACTGGTGGATGTCTGTTTTGATTTTGATGAGAATGTCATGACAGTACTGAGGATTTAAAGCAGTTGGACTGCTGGAAATGATTTTAGTATGTTAGGGAATTTGGTTATTTTTTGGTTATAAGGTTGGACCTGCTTCAGTCTTACACTTTGTTGGGTGTTTTACTGTTGTTCCAAAGTATTATAAATTACTCCAGAACGCCAGTTGGACTGGTAGGAAGCGCAGAGCCCGGAGGTTACGCTCCCTCCTTGTCGTGGACGCGCGACATTGACCTCTCGGCGAAGAGGGATAGTTCAGTGTGGTTTAACTGTGGGGTACAGGGCAGCCTGGAATTAAACTAGGAGTTAGTCTCCTTACCGTTTGGAACGGTACCTGCGCTTTTTTGGACAGGAGAAGTTGGTCTTCGGGCGTGTAACTTTAACTTAACACTTCGAGGTAAGCCTTGGCTGTGAAATGCCAAAAATAGAGCTTCAGGCAAAGTTTGGGTTGGTTGACGCTTTTAAATTGAGTTAGGGACTTTAGAGAGGAGGCCAGAAACTGTTGGACAGATACTGGTTAATTGATTACAAAAAAGTTGGACTTTTATCGGTTAGACCGTTAACTTAAATTTTTCAAAATTCGGTAGGTGTTAAAAGGCATAAAATCTGTGCAGTTGTAAATATAAGACGTCTTTGTGAATATAAAATAATAGATCTCTGTGTGAAAGGAGTCTGAGGCAATGCTGGAGCTATTTTCAGACGGTGTGTGTGTGAGTGAAAATGCAAATGAGTAAGCAGTGAACTGTTTAAGCCACAGTTGGTTTTACAAATACTGCTGCAAATATTGCTGAGTGTGTGTTTAAAATGCCATTTATGTTTATTAGAGGATTATAAATAAAGTTTTGAGTTGCCGTAGTGGATGTATAGTAATTGACTGAGTTTGGATGCAGATATATAAATATATTGAGTGCACTGTGTATACTTAAGATTAACATATTACTTTCAGTAGTAACTTCTCTCCAGCAATAGTTGCTGGTGTGTTTTATTTTTTCAATTTCTTGTGTGAATGCGGTGACTAGAAGGTTTTGAATGATGAATAAAGGTGTGAGAGGTATTTCTTGGGTGATGTAAAGTAGGATGTTTTAAAGTTTGAAAGTGTTTTTAATTTAAGAGATGCATGAGTGATGTTATAAGAGTTTAGTTTATTTAAAAGGTGTGTGTGAGAGGATTATGAAATCATTGTGTGAATGATGCTACATTTTAGATCAAAAGTTAGTAGAATTACAGAGGGTTTGTAGATTGTAAATACAAAATAAGTTTGATTAGCCTGGAGAAACAGCAGAGCAACTGCGTGCTGTGTGTGTGTAACAGGAAATGGTGTGGGTGACAGGAAGTTTGCATGCCCATATAAGGTGATGAGTGAGCACCCAGAGAGAGAAACAGATGAGTTAAACTCTAGGCAGATAAAGCGAATGGAGGTTTTGAGAAAAGAAATGAAAAGGATATTAATTGTATGTTTTAGTGTGTCAACACAGATTACAGATAAATGAAGGTGGACTTCTCTCAACCTGGAATTTTGAGTACGGCGCCAAAACTACTAGAGTAGCATAATTGGGAGAAAACAGGCCAGATTTTGGCTTAAAATTTTACAGCTTGACCTCGCACTTGTCCCCATCCTGAGAAGAAGCTCAAAGGACAGTTAATCTCCTGATGAAGACCGACAGAACATCGTGGACTTGAGAAGAATTAATAGCAGGCAAAAGACAGTGCAACGGAAACCACACTGACGACACCAGCAGCAGCATGTAAGGAACCACGAGGTGGAAACATGTACTGTAAATTACAGGCTGGGCAGTTGAACAGTGGGACAATGAGCTGTGGAAAGCACTGGACATTGATTGTCAGATTTGCCATGCTTGGAGTAATCTTGAAAGAGATGACTGAGAGGATCAACAGAAAAGAAGAAACCACGTGATGAACCATGCACGGTGGACAGCAGGCTGGTAAGAACAGTGTGACATGACTGTTTAAAGGCACTGAATGTGGTATTTTGCCAGGCTGGGACTTGATCCAAAAGGAAAATACTGAAGAGAAACAGAGAAGAAACAGACTGTGTTTGCTGGAATTCAAGACAACAAAAGGACACTGAGAGAAGAGGACAGTGACCAGTGAGAGGTGAAGCCGGACGAGTTCGACTGTGAGAATACAGGGTGTAATTGGACGGAAAGTGAAGCTTGAACTCATGATGGTTTAGAGATGTCCACCGTCACAAACAAAGAGGTAAACAAGAATCGAAAACACACATAGACAAAGTGTTACATGTGAAATTATTTCTGGAAAGAATCAGAAGGGAGATAGTTTTGAATTAAGAAATCAGGGAAAAGATGCATGAATTAAACCTGATTATAACATATAGAGGCAATGAAGAAAGCAGCTTACACTTACTGAACATTAACAAAATACATAGGAAAAGCAATGAAGACCTGCTTACACGTATATACATGACATAAGTTGGGATTTCTGACCAGAGAAAGGGAAACGGGTAGTTTAAGTATATATGAAAATAATGAAAATGTCTCAGTTGTGTTTCTATAGGGGCGAAACAGATCTGGATCAATTTTCCACGTGCAGCGGTCGGAAGAGACCTGTAGGTTAACTTGACTGGACATGCCAAGGCAAGTTTCTGGTTGAATTGTTTACAGCGCCATGTCTCCATAAACCTGACAAGTGGGCCCTAGCTTCTGGCTGAGGAGCAGGAATAAGGTGGGAACTTAAAATTTGGGTTAGCAAATTTGGGAAAGAAACTGACGGCTTAAGTGGAGAATTGTGCAGGAGTCTGACACACTGCAAAAGCAACATATGCAAATTCACATACACAAGCAGAAAATGCATTAACCTTATGAAGACAAGACAAGCTCATCGAGATTGATGCATAGATACAGATTAAACTTGGCTAAGAACACAAACATATGCAATGAAGAACAGCTTGCTATTTTGTATGAATGATACAATGGTGTGAATGTTTAATAAAATACATTTGTGTTTGTAATTGAGGAATAGAAGAAGCCATATGACAAAGGGGGTAATGTTTTATGCTGAATTGAAGTATGTTACAGAGCATAAGGGGGTGATTTTTGTGTGCAAATTATGTGGTGGCAAGACTTGGGTGTTTAAGGTTGTTGAGGTTGTTGTGGTGAGGGGTTGATTCTGTCAGTTAGGTTGTTGTTGTTATTTTTGTTTTTAATAGAGGGAGTTTTAGGAAACATGGACATGTCTAAAAAATTGGGCCCATTATTTTGTAACAGTGCACTTAAAGAACACCTGTCAGGTGATTTTGTTTTGTTTTTATGAGCTAACATTCAGCTCTATTTTTCATTTCTGTTTTAAGCAGGCCTGCAACAGTGAATAACGGCGCTGAAAATTCTCGGGAAGAGCAAATATAAGGCGGCTTTCCAGATTACAATTGGCTGAGGAGAGCTACCTGTGGGGACTGATCAAGGTCGTAAGTCCCTGTAAAAAGGATTTTATGCGAGTCAATCCAGTCCAAAAGCATAAAGAAATATTTTCCTATGGAAAATAAAAAATGACTGAGCTCATTTTGCTGAGGGTGGAGTATCTGATCGTGCGGGAAGCTCCACTATCAGCAAATATATGGTGTGACTGCATGTGAGTGAATGTGTGAGTGAATGTGAGGGTGAATAAATGTGGACAAACAATTTGCTTTTACCAGAAAAATTTTTGTTTTGTTGACTGGGGTTAGATTATGGGATTATAGTATATTGTTGGGAGAATGCCAAATGCTAAAGGGGAAATATTTTTTGATGTAACTCAGTTATCATTAATTGAAGAAACACATGACTGATAACTGTTCTGTTTTAAGTTTATTTTTATGACATAGATTGGATCATGAGTGGGGAAACTGAGCATTTTTAAGTTTTGTATAGTATCTTGACACATGAAATGTATCAAGATAAAGGGGGGTTTAGGGTTTAATAATTTAATTGTTTAATAATTTAGGATCATTTTAGGACCTTTTGGGTTTTTGATCATTTGGATATGGTAAAACTGAAACTGTTATTTTTAAGTTAAGGTTAAAGGATTAAAGGTGAACTTGTCACGGTTTGCGAGGCAAGCCGTGTGGAGTTGTAGAAAAGGACCCAAAAGGCGGCAGCTCTGGTGCAGGTGAATATTTATTTACAACGGTGGGCACAAAACAGCACTGGTGGAAAAACAAGAAACCGGAAACCTAAACTGGGTAAGCTAATAACACAAACCAGAAACGAGGATGCAGGGAGGTCCGGGGAAATACACAAGAGACGCAGGGAGACCGAGGGGAAACAACATAGACGAACCAGCAACTACCATAACAGAAGACACAACTTAAATACACCCAGAGAACACAGGGAGATTACACACAGGTGGGGAACACAGGGGATACTGATAAACATAACGAGACAGGGCAGGAGTGAACACAACATTACGCATACTGACGAGAGACTGTCAAAGTAAAACAGGAAGTACACAGAGGTTCAGACAGGAGGAGAGAAAGCACGGGGAGAACACAGACATAACAGGCTGGGGGAAACATGGAATAAACACAAAGAGAGACGAGAGCTCATAAATAGACAGAGGGGCACAAGGGGGTAAGAGTCACAAAGGGAAAAAAACACTTAGGGAACACCACAACAGGACACCTCAGAAAACCTGGCCTAAATAAGGAGCGAAAATACAAGGAACCAAGAATACTGGGCCAACATGGCCCAGGACCATGACAGAACTGAATCCTGTTTAGAAGATACAATGCTGGTTTTTCAAAGCTGTGAATAATTCTTAGAGGGAAAATTAGTGAGGGTTGAAGGGGTAGAACAGGTTTGATTTCTTTTTTGATTTTTAGAAGAAGTGGTTATAATGTAGGCGTACACATACAGATATTACATAGGTTTATCTTTAGGATAAAGGGGGAGCTTATAAATAGAAATGATTTTTATACATATTGCATTTTGTGCTTTTAAAGGAGTTGTGGCTCAAATTTGTCTCTGGAGGGTCACGAGCCTTTGGCTAGCGCTATGATTAGCCAATCTACTGTGAGGATAATATGAGTTCATGAAGGATTGCACACGCTTACAGACACAGAGTTAAGAAACACACATGACAGTATTGATTCCAGGCAAAAGGCCTTAAATTCATTTAGCTTTTAACTGAACTTAAAGAAGGACCAAAGAGGAAGGAAAGCATATGTTTTGGTTAAGTCTGGTACATTAGAATTAGAAGGTATTGTTACATTAAAGGGAGAAAATGAAATATAAAGGCTATACCAAAATGGGTTATAACATAGGAAATGTGAGGTTAAAATGAAGTTAACACATAGGAGTTGTTTCAAGGCAGCATTTAGCTATGATGAAATGTATACAGGAGTAATTGCTTATATGCTTAAACTTAATTGATTAAAGTGGTTGTTTTCTTTTAGAGTAGAGGAACTTGCAGCAGCGACAATTTGTGCACAGGATGTTGATGATCAGATAAGGGAAAATAGAGCGAGCAACCGGACGTGAAAGCAGGGCTTAAAGAGTTTTAAAGGGATGAGTAACGTTGAAGAGTATACATAAATACAAGTCAATAAGTTAAGAAGATAATTAGGATCAGGCTTTTGATTAAAGAGTCCCAGATAGGATAAGTTAGGGAGGTGCAGGAAAAGGTGTTTTGTTTCTTTTGCAGAAGATCGATCTCGGCGACCACAGGAGGGGCGAGGATCCTGGAGATCTCGAGGCCTGCTGAACCACAATGTATTGCGACCTCTGGTGTTCCAGAGGTCGTGAGAGGGAGTGTGGAGCAGGGAAATTATTTTACTGCTATTGTTAAATAATTGTCATCATTACCATTGCATTAATAATAAAATCTGGAGTTTATATTGCATTCAGGGGTTAAACAGTGTCTCTTTCAGAAAGACTGAGTTGCAGGCTGACAGGAAGTTGTATGCAGAAGTGAAAGCAGATAGTTATTTTGAGCCGCAGGCTAAGACGAGGCTTTAACAATGTAACAGATAGCTTTAAGAAGGCCTTAAGCAGTTATGACTATTTTATACACAATGCATATCTGTGCTTATTAAAGAGTTGGAGCTCGGTCAATTAATTGGGGGTCGGAAGCTTTGTTCGGCGCGATGTTCGGACAATCTATTGTGCAAGTGACTTGGAGCCATAGAAGGAATTGCAATACATGCTTACAAAACACTTATATATCAGATCATTTTATATTAAGGTTTTAGTAGAGGTTCTTGGTTAAAACATTTATTTAGTAGAAGACATACACATAGTCTCAGTGAGCTTCTGGTCTGGTAAAAGGTCAGAAGTGCAACAGGTGAATTGAGAAAGAGCATGTGAGGTCGTGACACACACACATAGAGTTAAATTTATTTAGAGGAACCGTCCTTGTTGTCTCGGCAAGAAAGAGGAACAATTCATTTTAAGATAAGAACGGAAAGTACCAAGCCATGAAAATAGAAGATGATTTTCTAGGTGAAAAGTCATGATGATGTTGATCTGATCTATGTATAAAATGTACCGGTGACGCATGAAGGGGCGTCAGTAAACAAACCCTGATGCTATAAAATATCTGTTCATGCTTTGATTAAGTCGAAGACTACTTCCTGTCTGCGTACAGAGTTGTCTTCCCACGCGTGTATTCATTAAAATCATTGTTTGACCAAAGACCTTCTGGACCATGGGTGGTGTGTACTCTCCTTCCTCAACTTTGAATCTTAACATTAGGCATACCTAACCCAGCAGGGACCACCAGCAGAGGTGAATATAATTTGGAGTTTCACCCCCTCAAAAAAGTTAATGCCTAGGTGCAGTGAAATTCTAATATCAGACTGGAAGCAGGATGGTTTTATTATGAAAAAGACATTAACGTGTGATAGTCCAGCACAATATTTCATAGACTTTAAAGGTTCCCTGTAATTTCCTAGATAATAATTATGTGGCTGTAAATTTACAGCAATATTCTGTTAAGGGGCTTAATTTGTTTCTAATTACTGCAAAGGAAGAAAAAGAATCTGTGTTCAAAGGAATTTTTTCAACAAATTAACTTTAATTAAGCAGTAACCTCTGTAAGTCGGAGCACAGAAGGTCAGTAGATATATCGTAAATAAAAATGTATGATTAAAGGAATCCATTCATTGTTGATTTCTAAGGGAACATCTACACAGGCATACATTCAGTAACCATCGCTCCTGTGCAGTTGCCCCCTGTGTTACCAAATGTAAGTTTATCATGTTATAAATGCTGATTGGTCATTAGAGAAACTCTTTTCCAATTATGGTAGCAGAGCTGAAAATGGTGCTTGATCTAATAGTACTGGCTGAACTAATAAGAGTTGAGGGTCCGCGGTTGCTTTGTTGAGCAGAGGTGAGGCCGTGCTGCCAAGAACCCCAACCTTTCTTTTACTTTATATTGTTTAGTTTCAGTTTGGTTTTTCCTAGTTTCAGTGTTAGTTTTAGTTGTTTTTTGTTGCTCATGAACACAACCGATCATGGTCATGTTCTCAAGTTCAAGCTGAGCATCAGAAACTGTTGTGATTTGCCACACCACCGTCTGTTTTACGCAGAATGTCTTGCTGTTGGCAGAGGTCAGAGGAGAATGACCATACTGCTTCCAGCTGACAGGAAGGGAACAGCAACTCAAATAACCACTCGTTTCAACCAAGTTATGCAGAAGAGCATCTCAACAGCAGCAGAAGACCACGCCGGGTGCAGCTCCTGTCAGATAAGATCAGGAAACTGAGGCTACAATTCACAGGGGCTCGTCAAAATTGGACAAAAGAAGATTAGAAAAACGTTGCATGGGCTGGTGAGTCTTGATTTCTGCTGCAACATTCACACGGTAGGGTCAAAATTAGGTGTGAACAACATGAAAACATGGATCAGCCTGCTTTCTATCAATTCAGTCTGCTGGTGGTGTAATAGTGTGGGGGATATGTTTTTAGAAAAAGTATAAAGTGGCCAATGAAAGCATTTGTAATGTGCGTGACATTTGTTAGGGGCAGATTTGATAGGTTCAGACTAGCAGTTACAATGCAAACACTTGACGACATGCGGACATGCTGGTCTCGATAAATGTCCAGACTGTCTCGGTGCTTGTTGGACAAATTTGACCACACTGACCAAGACTAAAGCCGAGGACATTTCCCTATCCATAAATTATAAATTTAGTTTGTTTTATAAGCACACAATATTGTTTCTGTTTGTTTTTATTGTTATTTCATTTAAATACAATTTCTAATATTTTTAGCTTCTAGTGTCGTTTTAATGAATTATTATTGCTTTGGTCAGAAGTCTTGCAATTTCTTGACAATTTCCCCGCCTTAAATTGTCTTAATTACATAGACCAAGAAGTTTCCAAAAAGTAACAGAGTTATTATTAAATGTTTAATATTTTGCGCTCCATTATCTGTTAAACTTCTTAGTTTTCAAACACAAAGTGAACGAGCTCTTAGAGTGAAATCACGACGTCTTGCTGCTTAACGGCAGTTTTTCTGCAACATTTCTGCAACATTTATTTACATCACATATCAGCAGAATACAGTGTTACTCTTCACAGAAGATCAATAAAAAGACAAAAGTTTATCAGATGGCCCCGTCTCTGACACAGCTTTTTCAAATCTAGAAATAATAAACTCAAGTATGCCTTTCCTCTTGACGTTCTTGAACTGCAGTTTCTTGTCCTGCGCTCTCCTCGGGACCGTTAAAACCTTCACGTGTGGCATTAAAATACAGCGCCGGAGTGTCTGCATCGCCGTCCACAGCACATTCACCACAGAATAAATACGATACGGTACAGATAGCCAACGCAAGCAGCAAAACAAATATCCGTGATAAGAATAAATAGGCAAACAGATCATTTAGAGGCAAATATAAATGCAGAAATTTTCTAAAATGCTCATCTGAACACTGAAATATGAGAATCAAATCAGGTTTCAGTTATGAAATTTGTTTTACAGCATGCAGAGGGAACCGTGATTTTGGGGCCATGAAGGATACTTAAAGGGAAATATGACAGAGATCACCTGAAGCAAGTCTCGAGTGAGAATTTTATTTGTACTTATATTTTTTTCTTATTATTCTGCACTATGTAATATGAAGGCTATGAGACAATTTAATAGATCATTCTACACAGGAATATTAATGCCTACTAATAGTGCTTTATATCGCAGAAGCAACCCTATGATTGACAACGCAGAAACAAAGAGAAATGACGGTTGATAGTGGAGAATAAGCATAAATGTGAAAGGAAGGTGCGAGAGAGCTGGGAAACCTTCAACTTGTTGCCTCAGTCAATGTGCAGTCTTCACGGTAACATATGAGAAATAAAACTAAAGTTTGGCTTCGTAAGGTCAAATCTGTGTATTCAGAGCATAAACAGCTACAGCGTCGACAGGAAAATGAAACCAGCAGCGCCGTTTCAAACCGTAAGACCAGAAAATGAAAAAGCTCAAAAGTATTATAACCTCCACCAGCACTTTTTTTTTTTTACAGCATCTAATAACCAGAAAATAACTTGAGACCAGCTTCTTCACATAAACACTCCACTTCACAAAAAGCCAAAAGAGAAAAAAAAAAGAGAAAAGAAAGAAAAAAAAGGCGAGAGATGACTCAGCCGCATCCTCTTCAAACCCGAGCAATCAATGATTCACAAAGCTCTGTATGCTTTCACTTCTCCGGGGTTTCCGTGTCACTCTCAGCGGTTACGCCATTTTATCAATAACACTGACAGTTTTCCATAAAGCTGAGAAGCTACGAAGCCGATGTGGTGTCCAAATCTCCTCGTAAGGTCCAGACCCCGGGATGAACCTGTGGCAACAAAAAGCACATCGTATGTATTTGTTTAAAAAGAAAGAAAGAAAGAAAAAGAAAACACTATCTTAAAACAGTAACTTTGAAACCATTTCTGTGTGTGTTTAGTCTTTTCACCTTCATGCTAAATATCTCACAGCCAGTGAACTCAGGCAACACATACGATCCGACACTCGCTGTTTTGTTGAATTTTGGTTGAAATCAGGGCTTTGTGCACTCCACTCACATTCATTTATTAAAAGATGAGAAAAATTATTTGTTTAGGGCCTCCAAACTGTTGCAAAGCAGGAAAAGCAGTTATCACTGTAGAGAGCAGCATTAAGATTTCCCTTAGCTAATTTAAGAGTAATAGATTGAGGACATATGCTAATTTGCTTTCTAGTGCATATCAAATGAGACGATTGATACTAGTCTCACATCTGCCCATTACGTTTACAGCCAGATGGTAGTTAGCTCAGCTAATCACTGGAAAAAAGGGGAAAACAATCCCCCTCGCTCTGTCTAGAAGACAAGAGTCACCTACCTTCACTTCTAAAACTGTCAAAATGACATAACAAGACTTATTTGTTTAATCTGTTAAAGAAGCACAGTGTCCTTTGTCACCCAGGTCAGGTTCCTCTCATAGCTTCCAGGTTTTGTGCACAACTAAGACAACCTGTTGTGAGCTATAACTAAAGCAGGGGCGGGCAACTCCATGCCTAGAGGGCCGGTGTCCTGCAGGTTTTTGAATGAACACAGCTGATTTAAATGGCTAAATTACCTCCTCAACATTTCTTGAAGTTCTCCGGAGGCCTGGTAATGAACTAATCATGTGATTCAGGTGTGTTGACCCAGGGTGAGATCTAAAATCTGCAGGACACCGGCCCTCGAGGCCTGGAGTTGCCCACCTCTGAACTAAAGCATTAACTCACACTTGATCAGCTTTACCTAAAAGAGGGCCGACAAACGGTCCTGTACCTAGTTTAGCTCCATCTCTCTGTGGTGAAGCTACAGGCTGAGCTCATACACTGTATATATAAGACGGATGGCCCACCATAACATTACCCAGTGATTTGTAGACTATCCATTGAGGCTTTGAGTTTGGTACTTCATCCCTTGCAGTACTGTTCATACCTTTAATCATGCTTAACTCGAAGCCAAGGAAAAACCAACCACATGGAGAGCAGTTGCTGGAGGTTGCTGATTTTTACCAGGAGAAATTGGTAGCAAAGAGGGTGCTGTGCCAAAACTTCCTTGAGATTGCTTTGGCTGCTAGCAGACTGCTGTTGATACCTGTGGTTTACACGGAAGATGCTGACCTGTCTGCAAACACTTACCAACTACTTCCCAATCTTTAGTAAAATTTGCAAAAGATGCAAACCAGACACAGAGAATCTTTGCCTTCAAAGTAAATGTTGTACCTTTTTGATGCAAGCAACACATTAAAAAAGGAGATACCTTTATTTGGTCATTGCATTTCTAGTTTCCATTGCATTATTTGTAGTTTTCCCACTGTTTGATTTGTTTGCAGCTAAGTCGGTGTCTCTCATGTCAGCTACTGACAATCCTGGCAAACGGCTAGTGACTAAAGCAATCAAAAGGAGACCTCTTTGAATGCTACCAACAAAAGCAATCATGATCTCACTGGTTGAGGAATACAGATTCTTCCCTTGGCACCGGTGGTTGCCAGGTGGTTGCAGACTGGTCCCTAACTGAGGTTTTAATAAAACTGAAATGATGGAGTGTCAGAAAAATTAAGTTTTACTGAAAAGAAACAAACCAAAGCTTCTTTTTTTTTTCGGTGTGGGGGGGAGATGCTTTGAGCATGTGTATATCTGATTTAAAGGTACTCGGGGGACTGGCTTCCTTTTGCAGTGACCTTCACCAAGTGGCCATTCAAGGAACTGGGGTTTTTGTTACTTGGGCTTTATTTTAGAAGTAGAAGTTCAGCAGCAATAGATCACTGGCTCTGCAGTACGGAATATCCCTGTTTATATCACCTATTTATGGAAAAATATACTCCGCATGAATGATGGATGCACTTTCCTTGTGTGCAAGGTGAGAGCAAAGCAAAAGTGTCTGAAACCTGCATTTTTTTTAATGGCCCCATGGGCAAATTTGTAAAAACCCTTTGGTCTTTGCAGAAATCTGTGGATAAATGTCTCTTGGCCCTGATTTGAGTAATTACTGTCGTGTTTGATAAGCTCAGTGCCTCAGTCATTTTGGGTCACACTGATTTAAAAAACCCCCAAAAAAACCCACATTAAATCTACCGTCTTATTATCCCCTCGCTTATGTGGTTTTAACACCATGCTTTCTTTTACAAACTTGACTTTAATTCTGATTGGAAAGGTAAATTCTTTTAAATGGTTTAGACAGAAAACAAACTGTACAGCGAAGTTGTGGCGGGAACATCATCTACGTCAGTAGGAGGAGCAGCAGTGCGAGCAGGAAAAGAAGAAGAGGCCGGTTCGTCTGCAGGGTGGTCGTTGCCGCCGAGTTGGTGGGACGCTTCCTCTTGGGGCCGTTGCAGAGTGGGGTGTTGCAGCAGGAGATGCAGACTGAATTCAACCTGCCGGTGCAGAACTGCTGGTAGCCAGAGGAGGCGATGAGGCAAGCCCCCGAGGATGCACACGATTTCCGATAATGTATCCCTGAAAATAATAATCAAGAGCTCTCTAAATGTTTCCAGTGTTCAAACAGAAAAAATAGTAAAAATAGTAAAAGAGATTCCAGTAGTTGGAAATGCATTTAACAAAAGTTGCAAAGAAATGTGGATTCATTGTCCCTGCTGTAATAAGATTGCTTAGACTCAACTTATAAGAGCTGCAGTACTTTATTGTCCTATTTGGACTTTGAAAGTACTGATTTCCTGTCTCCTTTTATTAACTAACGTTGTGCGGTGAGGGACAATTTGTTTCTGCGATGTGTTGGAAAAATGCTTTTTATTCACTCTGCACTTTCTGACTTCTTTATCAAGTAACCTTTCTCTATCTGGTACCTATTGCTGTTATTTGTTATGTTTTTCTACGGTATGCTTGATATAGGAAGCATTTTGTCATCTATGTGGTATTGTTACTGTATTATTCATGTGGTTGTTTCTGTTGTCTGCAAATGAAACATTCCTTTGCTGTGTGGATTAAATCAAATTCAGATAAATTCAATTTCTGCAGCAGGGAGTTCCATTAAGTGGAAAGGCAGGAAAAATGTGCATCTTAGCATTTTTTCCCCTTGATAGTGCTTGTTTGGTATGTGGTAATAAGGCACATGTTTCTACAGAACTGCTTCTCTGTCTGTCAAGGTAAAGCCTAAAATTACTATCTGAGGCAATGCTATGAGGGATCAATGTTTTACTCAAGGACACCACGCAAGGCTACTTTGTTGCAAGCACTGAACCTATAAACTTCCAATTATAAGACACTTCATCAAGCCACGTGCTGTCTGAGATTTGACAACTAATAGGAAAAATCTGATAAGCCAATCAATGATAAGTTTGTTATCTGAAGGGACTTTTGCAGGTAGCTGCAAACATAATATTGACAGTCTGTAAAAATAAAGAATATTTTTACTTCAAATACTAGGCTGCAAACATGTTAGGGAAAGCAAATGCACAATACCGTGTAAAGATGGAGTAGTTGAAAAATAAACATCCCCAAATTTAGTAAAAATTGAGCAAAAAACAGATTACAGTCACTAATGTTGGTTTAATTTCTGTTTTGCATAATATCAGAAATTAAACTGATATTAATATATATATAATAACATAATTGTTAAGGCAGGAAAAACATTTACACAATAAAATGATAATTAATGATGTGCTTTAGCCTTGGATTAATTATATTAATATCAGTACTACAACGGAAGATTTTTCTTTTCTTTTTTTAAATCGAGCTATATGTAAACACCAAAATCCAACAAAGAACAGGTTACTGTTGACAGTTGTAACTCAGATTCTAATAGCATTTTGCACAAGCTCCCACTCGGGTCTTTAAATAAGAGTGAACAAAGCAAACTGATAGCTAATGACTGTTTGGGCCTTAGAAGCAATGTTACAAAAATATGTTTGATACTAGGTTAATTAATATCTAGATTAAATAAAAATACATTTGTTACATGGAAGAAATTGAACTAAAGGAACAGGACTGAATAAAACTGAAAATGTTTTTTTCCCAACACTATAATAGAAAAGACTTTTAGAAGAACTAGCCGTTGTCTGTGCACATCTTTTGATTATGTTAGCTGGGGATGCTAAAGTGTAAACGTCCTCAAAATGTAATGAAAATCACGTTAATAATTTCTGTTTAGAAACTGAGAGCACCTTGGATCTTTCACAGCTCTTTAAATAAGATTTAACTCAACAACCTTAAAGTTAATGATGAGCTTTGGTCTTTGAAGAAATGCTATGCTAATACTTTTCATACTTGGCTATGCTAGTTAGCCAAACAGATGTTAGCAGATAAATACACAGATAAATGTACAGATAAATATTTTATGGAAGCTTGATTTTGCTACTGAATTTTAATTATTTCGTTTTACCATCAATAAATTAAAATGTTAGATAGCATCTCAAAACAAAAAAAAAAAACTTGAAATTTCGAATTAGATATGCCAAAATTTTAACTTGAAATTTTAAGATACTCAGTAAGTTCAAATTTTGAGATAGCTCAAAATAATATTCTGGTGCCCAAAACAAATTAAACTTCCTACCTTATACTGCTCTGGATGTGAAATAAAAGTTCAAACGCTACACCCGTATTGTGGTTGTATCCACTTTTCCTTTTATTATTTCATATTTATACATTTTTAGACAATAAATGGAGGTTTGTTAATCTTTTTTTGCATTTTCTACCACATGACCCCTGGTAGGTTTCCTAGTTTGGAATTTTAAAAAAATGTCTGCTTAAAAAATTGTCCCACCTCTTTTCCAAACTGTCAGTTTTTTTCACTCTATAGACTGAGCTATTTTATTTCTTGTAAGGCGGCACAAAACTAATCTAATCTCAGTGGCAGCTGAATGAAAGCCTCTTGTCTTTGACAAATGAGCTGAATGAAGTAGTTTCAGTCAGCTGGGGTTTTGGATCAGCAAAACAACATCACAATACAAATAAGGCTTATGTGAAAACGAGCCTGCAAATAAAATAAAAAAAGCAATGGATGGGAACGTTTATGTAGGTTTACAACTGGAACATTTTTACACACTGTACCACAGCCCAGTGTCCCCTCTGTGATACCGAGTCCTACACCAGAGTCAGCCTACACATCAGTCAGTGCTTCTCTTTTCCTTCAAAGCAGAGCAAAGGAACTAAATTACAGATAACAATATCTATTTCACTGAAAATCACAGGAGATTGCTCTTTTGGACCAGTCAATAAGACACAACGATTAACAGGTATATTGGGATGGAAGAAGTTGGGTATCCTTGGGTACTTTCTTTTTTGTCACTAATGACAGAGAAAATTACACACATCTGCAAACATCACAGTTAATTTAAAGAGTTGTTTATGTAGGCTCCACTTACGTGACTCGAAAATAAAAGTCATGCTACGACCAAAACGAGCGTAGTCAATTACGGCAGCCTCACCTAAATGGCAGAGAAGAAAACTTAAGAAGTCACGTTCTCTCTGAGCGATGTGTTTTCAGTTTCATCTCTGGTTTCCAGACGGTCACCTTCCTTCTTTCTACTGATAAACAGAAACTCTATCTTTGTACTTTTGGCTGGCTCAGACTGTGCATTAATCCCAGTCTCTCAACCTTTATGGACTCTGTTCTGGAGCGCGTAAAGGAATGAGAAAACCAAGAAAGACATTCCTCCATCAAGCATACATAATTCTGTAATCTCTGTAACGTTGGGGCCTCTACTGAGGCATTGCCAGACTTCATGAGCTAACAACGAGAAGCGGCTTACCATCAGATTTGACCAGCACCTCCTTCTGGCACATGTCCTGTACGTTGACGGTACAGTTGACGATGTACTCTGGCGTGGAGCAGTCATTGTGCTTCATCTCCTCACACTGGTAGCACTGAATCTGAAGGGTATCTCCTGCCACACAGAGTGGAAGCAGAAATGTTCAGTTATTGCAGGACTTTTTTTGTTTCCCGCCCTACAGAGTTCTTCACGTGGATAATCAATCCTCCCGTCACAGCTTGATAAGCAAAGGAATGCGTTTAACATTTGTTTTTTTGTCAAATGTCAAAAGCGCGGAGCTTAAAAACTTGGCTAGATTTTTTTATCTTGTGAAGAAAATTAGAAAGATAGGCCTAGCCACTGTTTCCAAGAGGTTTGCAAACTCAAGATTAGCAGCAGGTGGAATCTTAGCTTCCTGAGAGATCGGTTGAATAAACTTTGATATTACTTATTGATACTTTAAAGACTTAAAAATATGCCCATAAGCTGCATTCTTCTATTATGCACCACTGAGTGATAATGAATGATGCTCTGTGATTAATGTGACTGTGCAAAGCTATGAAATTTCAAGCAATATGATTTTTTAATTTTCCAATCATTACCTAGAACTTGAATCTAGCGTTTGAGTCCATCAAACGATCAGAAAAAGTGTTTACTGAGGTCGTAAACCAAGGAGAGTGTGTACAATCTGAAAAGCAATAGCAGACACCCCCTGCCGGCCATTAAATTAAGTCACTTGGTCCACAAGTATTGCCTGCCTTTAAACTCATTTTCAGGTGTTTTGTGTTTTTTTCTCTCCTCCCCCCCTTCTCACCGTCTCTTCTCCCCTTTGGTTTTCTTTCTCTCCCTCTCTTTCTTTCATTCTTTCTCCCTGTCCTATCCCCCAGTCATGTCTGTCCCGTTTGTAGCAACCGAAAATAAAATAAATTCATACTTATAATAAAGGTCAATCAAATGGACCAATATGGCAAGGCCATGATGATCCAAATCAAATCAAATCACTTTTATTGTCACATCACATGTGCAGGTACATTGGTACAGTACATACGAGTGAAATTCTTGTGTGCGAGCTTCACAAGCAACAGAGTTGTGCAAAATACAATAACATAAACAGGCAAAATACAAGAATGGCTACATCTGAAACTAATAAATATATGTACAATATATAATAGTATATGCATTTCTGGATGTGTATACTAAATGTTTTCCACGTGTGTGTGTGTGTGTGTATACACATATTTTACAATTTAAATAGAGTAAACAATAAAATAAAATATATAAAAATATACAGAGTGAGACATGTGCAAAACAGTGGCATTTATATACAGTGTGGAGTGCATAATGTTGAAGTTCCAGTAGTGAAGCTGAGGTGTCTATGACGTGTTCAGCAGTCTGATGGCCTGGTGGAAGAAGCTGTCTCTCAGTCTGCTGGTTCGGGACCGGATGCTGCAGAACCTCCTTCCTGATGGAAGTAGTCTGAACAGTTTATGGCTGGGGTGACTGGAGTCCTTGATGATCCTCCCCGCTTTCCTCAGGCAGCGCTTCCTGTAGATGTCTTGGAGGGAGGGAAGCTCACCTCCAATTATCTGTTCAGAGCACCGCACTACTCGCTGGAGAGCTTTGCAGTTGTAAAATTGGTAAAATAAATCCGCTTGGCATCTTTCTTGGCCTTAAGACAACAATTCTGATGGCTAAAGATCCAAACGGGACACAAAAAAACAAACAAACAAAAAAAACTCATTTTCAGTCCCAGTTTAACTTAACAACGAGTGTCTACAGCCACCTGTAAAACACGGTGGAGGCTCTGTCATGGTTTGGGGCAGCATTTCAGCCAGTGGTGTTAGAGATCTTGTCAAAATGAATATATTTTGAACACAGAAAACTACCGTCAGATTTTGATCCGCCATGCAAAACCATCTGGAAAGTGTCTAATTGGCAACAGCTACATTTATTTGATTGACTGGCCTCTCCAGAGCCTGGACCTCAGTGACTCAGACAACAGGGTTTTTCACACCTCCCCCTCCTCTCAGTGGCGTTATGCACCATAGCAACTGGCCACCACAGGTGTGTGGTGATGTCACCCTTTCTCCCTCACTGTAAACCTAATCATGGCTGATCCTGTGAGTGTGTACGGGCTTCAGCCTGTCCTCTTCAAACAGCAGCTTTAAAGCAAGTCAGGATAGGCGTTATTCGTCATATGAACAGCACAGGTGACGACTGATGAAGTTTACCAGACTTTTCTCAAGTTTGAAGCTGCTCTTCACAGGACTATTTTTCTTGGATTATTGATAATTGTTCACAGTATCTGTGAATCAGGGCTGTGTGTTTATTTCATCCCCTGTGTTCTCCCAGAGTTGAGCAATAGATGCTTGTACAGATTTTAGCACATATACCATTTGTTCAACGGTATATTTGCTCCAAACATGACTAATGGCGCTCCACGAGAGCGCTCTGTCATCTTTTTATCTCCCGCTGGGTGTTTTGACTTTACGCCTACAAGCAGATGGACAGTGACAAGGTCTCCTGACTGCACGAAGCACATAAAAGCACATGTTTTTCTTTGCTCTCTTTTATTGGATGTCTCGAGTGTCAGCAGAGAGGTTATAAATTCACACAGAATAAGCCGTAAAGAAAACACATCAGCAAAGCTCAGAGTGGCTGTTCTTAATTCCCTGGTAACCCGTGGATTTTATAGCTGATAAAACTCCATTTACAACACAAAGCTGCCGCGTTAAATGTAATCTGCCAGTGCATAGATGACCCATCTGCATCCTCATCCCTGAGGTACTAAAACCAGAGTCCAGATTGCTACGGCAACCTCTTGTAAATATACAAATGCACTTTTATGTGGGTTTTTGCCAATTTCATCTGCCGCTTTTTTTAACTTACCAGCAGAGGCACCTGCAGACCCCACAGGAGCTGTTCAAAGACCTACTCGGTCCTCATTTTTCAAATAAATCATTCTGTTCTTTGCATGTTCTCTGTGGAGCGTTAAAAGATCAGCTCTAATTTAAAAGGTGGACTGGACTCCGTCAGTCATTGCAGATGCAGCAGACATATTTCTTTTGCAGTCATCAAGCTAAATCGTGAGGATTAATTTGAAATACATATATTCAGCCTTTATTTTGAAAGAGCACCATAGGCCTTTATTAACTTTTATACTGTATGAGAAAAAATGAGCCCAGAAATCACAAAAATATTTATTCTTCTCCTATTGCCAGAAACCTTGAGATGCCTCATGCTCTGCAGAGATCTGCTCAAACCGTGAGGCAAAAAGAAAGCGAGTGTAAGTAAACATATGAATTAGACATCACAGTGCCCACAATGACGTTGTAGTCCTGTTTAAGTGACTGCTACGGTTGGAAATCAGATGATCTACAGACTCAGTGCCACCTCTCTGCATCATAACTAAAAGCAAAGTCTATAAATTTATATAATCAAATCTCAGCATTTTTCATCAGATCACTGCGTATGCTCACTTACTGCTCCATGCTAGGATATCTTCATCAGAGCAGCTCAAAAATCCATCCCTGCAGAAACGCCTGCTCTAAACATCCCACTCAAGCTTATAGATATCACTGGTGCAATCATTTAAATGGCAGCAAGCATTCACCTCCAACTTTAAAGGTCCTCATATCATATCCACCACCACAACACCACCCTAAAACATTTAAACCAAGCAAAACCTGCAGACTCCTGAAATCAGGACACCAGAGCAGCATCCAGCTCCCGAGCTCTGCTCATCACTTCTAGAAAACTGCTTCAAATCCCCCGTTTTCTTAGTTCCGCTAAAGAAAACAGACCACAAACCACATCCTTTTTGCTACTTCTATATCGCCATCCTCTGAACTCCAATCACCTGACGCACTTCGGAACAACTAAATACTATCAGCGCGATGTGGCAGAAAGTCATGCAGCAGCGGGAACAAGCGGCTCGCACTTTTAAAGGGCGTCATTGGCGTGGATCTGTGTTACTATTGTTCCCACTTTGCTCCAAAATGAGCTCGGGGTGTGTGAGGTGTGGGGTGGGGAGGGGGGCACTCCTTCTCCAAAACCATAAATCCTTCCTGCTGTTTCTCCACTTATCTAAAAACATCTGGAAAGATTCTCTTTTTTTATTCTTTATCTATTGGCACAAAGACGAGTCTCCAAAATGTTACACCGGCTATAAAGTAAAGTTCATCTCATCATACGAGACCACTGCGGTCTCCCCAAAGTTGCACCTACCCGCATCGAGGAGGACTCCGAGCAAAGTCGCGAAAACGAGCAGACGCATTCTCTCCCAAATGATGCTCGGAGGGGAAACATGAAGAGAAGAAGAATGGGGGGACAAACACGCGTGGACTCCCTGAGGTTGTTATAAGACAAGGAGGTCGACCCGCCGCAGAGGCAGCCCGGACTCGGATCCGCTCATCCTCCCGGCTGACTGAAGTGACAGCGAAGAAAAAGAGAGAGAGGGGAGGAGAAGTAGTAGAGGAAGAAGCTCCTGCCCGCAAAGTGCGCGTCTCCTCTCCACGCAGCGCGACTGGAGACAGATCCGGAGCGCAGAAATCATAAAGCGCAGCCACGTGACTGGAGCGCACAGTTGGCGTTTCCATTTCTCATCCTGTGCCCGCGCACTAATTGCGCATCATTACTTGTTATCCTCTCACCGTGACTCTTTCTCGGCGCTGGCGTGTGGATTTGGATAACAAATAAAATCCCCCGTGCGCAAAACTTGGATTGGCGCGTTTTGGTGCTTCCTAACAGCTCGCCAGAATATTTCAGTGAATGGAGTCCGTAGCCCCCGCAAAGGGAAACACTTTCCCCTCGTCTGCTTTTAAGATCTTTCAGTCACGTCAGACTCTCAGTGGCCTGGATCACATAGCACGCGACGTGTATGTTTTTTAATGGCGTAAATAGTCCGCGTGCAGACGCACATTTTAATATTAATTAATGTAACTGAGTCAGCTCTAAGGTGGGGTGGAGGGCCACGGTGCGTTTACTATTACTCTTATTCACGCCATGTAATCGCCATGAACTTATTAATGACGTATCATGTGATCATTTTACTTTGGAAAATAAAAGATGTAATGTGAACATTTTTATCTGCGCGCGTGTGTGTCACTGAATGCATTTAACTCCGTTTTATTTATATCGCACCAAACAATCACTTTACACCGTGAAGTAAAGACCCTACACTAATAGATTGATTTATCTATTGATAATTATCACTGAATCACTGTAACTGTACCTGCCTGTGTGCACTGAGCTAAACTTTGTTATTTAAGTAACGTCTGTCAGTTCAAACTACACAGAGCAGAAAAATGTTATCTTTACAATTAAATTAACTCAGGCAATCCATCTTTAAAAAAAAAACAACAACAACAAAAAAAAAAACGACAACAACAACTATCATCTAGTTTTGGATTCTAAGTACATACACAGAATACTCAGAGGAGAAGATTGTGCCATCGCTGTTGCTCCAGTGTTTCCCTCCGCTGCAGGTGTTGGGGTCCTGAGCTTATTAATCTGTGCTCAATACACCTGTGAACACCACTGTTGGTGAACATGTGGCTAATTAAGTCATCAACTACTTCATTAGGTCCACCTGTTTAATGCAAATATCTAATTGGCCAATCACATGGCAGCAACTCGAGGCCCTCAGGCACAGCCTGCTGAGGTTCAAACTGAGCATCAGGATGGAGAAGAAAGGTGATTTAAGTGTGAATGTGTCATGGTTGTCGGTCTGAGTGTTGGGATTTCCCCACACAACTATCTTTAGGCTTTAATAATAATAATAATAATAATAATAATAATAATAATAATAATAATAATAATAATAATAATAATACATTTTTATTTATGAGCGCCTTTCAAGTCACCCAAGGACACTTTATAATAGGATAAAACACTTAGTAAAACAATGGGAGAATAAGAACAATAAAACAAAAGCACAAGATAAAATGAACAAACAGTGGATTCACAGTGAATATGCAGATTTGAACAGATGAATTTTGAGTTGGGATTTAAACTGGGGGAGAGAACCAATGTTTCTTATTTCTGGGGGCAGAGAGTTCCACAGCCTGGGAGCAGAGCAGCTGAAAGCTCTGCTTCCCATGGTGGTGAGGCGGAAGGAAGGTACAGCAAGCTGGATAGAAGAAGAAGATCGAAGTGAACGGTCAGAACAGGTAGTGGTTAACAGGTCAGAAAGGTAAGGAGGAGCGAGGTTATGAATGGCCTTGAAGGTGAGCAGAAGAAGTTTGAATATTATCCGGAATTTCACAGGGAGCCAGTGAAGTTCCTGAAGAACAGGGGTGATGTGCTGGTAGGAGGGGGTTCTGGTGATAATGCGAGCAGCAGAGTTCTGAAGCAGTGGAAGCTTATGGAGGGATTTTTGGGGGAGACCATGCAGAAGAGAATTGCAGTAGTCAATACGGGAGGTAACAAGACTGTGGACAAGAATGGACGTAGACTGGGTGGAAAGAGAAGGAAGCAATCTGTTAATGCTGCGTAGATGGAAGTAGGCAGAACGGGTGAGATTGTTGATGTGAGATTTATAGGAAAGTGAACTGTCTAGGATGACACCAAGGCTCTTAACCTGAGGAGAAGGGAAAACTGTGGAGTTATTGATGGTGAGTGAGAAATGGTTCGCCTTCAAAAGGTTGGATTTGGTGCCAATAAGGAGGATCTCAGTTTTATCCTCATTACAGAGAATGTGCTGTAAAAGAGACAATATCCAGTGAGCAGCAGTTCTCTCAGTTAGAATTCTTTGTTGTTGACCAGCCTGGTTCAAGCTGGTAAAAACAGGCAATACTAACTAAACTAACCACTTTTTGCAACTACAGTATGCAGAAGAGCATTTCAACAGGAGCAGAGGGTCACTCCTGACTAGAGATGGACATCAGATATTACGTATCGGTATCGGTCCGATACTGACGTAAATTACTGGATCGGATATCGGAGAGAAATAAAAAAATGTAATCCGATCCATTAAATATAAAAAAAAGCACCTCACAAAACTTGCGACATGGCGTAACTCGGCTCATAACCGTAGCATGTCGGAGCAGTGTGCTCAAGTGATAGAGAGGCTGTGTGTATTTGAAGCCTGCTACCAAACCAGGGTTTCATCTCTGAGAAGGTTATCCCAGAGAGAAGTAAAGCAAGTGTGTAAGTCCATCTCTGAATGTTTGTAAAGCATTCCCGCGTTAAGCTTAACAACCAATACCTGGAGCGACTGCATCTTCTTGCTGCTACTTCAATCGTGAAACTGCTTAATGATCAGCTGATCGGCTTTTCTGTGCGACTCCTTCTCTCTTCTTTGTTTTTGGCCCACTTCGCGCCAGAAAGAGGAAACCAGCGGCTGAACAACAGCAGCACGTTTAAGCTTGATAATCTGTTGTTAGAATTTATTTAATATTACTTTCTACTCGAGGATCTTTTGCAGCTGACGGCTGGTAACTGTCCAGGGGCGGATCTAGCAAAGTTTAGCCAGGGGGGCCGATAGGGCATGAACAGGGAAGAGGGGGCACAAAGACATACTTTTCTTTCTTATTCTCATTTAAAATGTCTAGCTTTTAATCAATAACTATCTGAATCTTACACCCAAAGTCCATTACTGTATATAGTAACTGTTAAGTCTAATATACCCTAGTAAGCTATATTACTTTTTCCTTTGGGAAGATACCATCTGTGCAGTCTGCAGTTCTGTTGAAGGAAGATGTTGAATCTATTTAATTATTTTTCAAAAAAAATTTATTTCTGTGCATTTTTTTTCCCACACTGCATCAAATTAAAGTTGATTACGTCGATTAAGCATCATGAGGTGGAGGGTGGGTGGTTCCCTATTTTTTTTTTGCTGGGAGTTTGCAACCCTATTAGTTAGGTTGCTTAAGATTTCTGCTAAGTACTCTTTAAAATACCAGAATAGGAAGGATGTAGTAGGTTTAAGTTTATTAGATTGATCAGTATTGCTGAACTATGAAATATTTTGTGCAGTGTATTTTTTACATACAGGTATAACAGAATAGCTTTAGTGTTGTTGTTTATTTAAACTTGAGTATGAACTTATACAAAATGCAGCAAGATATTTAAAAAACAGTTTTATTGATTAAAAACACTATATCGGATTCATATCGGTATCGGCACGTATCCAAATTTATGATATCGGTATCGGTATCGGACATAAAAAAAGGGGTATCGTGCCATCTCTACTCCTGACATCAACCAAGAGTCGTCTTATTCTTCTTCTCTAAAAACAGGAAACTGAGGCTACAATTCAAATTCACCAAAACTGCATAACAGAAGATTGGAAAAATCTTGCCTGGTTTGATGAGTATCAATCGCTGCTGCTACCTTCAGATGTTTTCAGAATTTGGCATAGACATTAAAACATGGATCCATCCTGCCTCGTATTAGTGCTGCTGGTGTCTGCTTCCAGCAGGATAACACACCATGTCACAAGCTTAGATCATCTCAAACTGGTTTCTTGAACATGATAATGAGTTCAGTGTTCTCCACAGTCACCAGATCTCAGTCCTATAGAGCGCCTTTAGGATGCTAGATGGACAAATCTGCAGCAACTCAGCGATGACATCAAGTCTATAATAGACCAAAATCTTTGAGGAATAAAGGGACACATCAGTACTAGAAGTGGCAAAGCCAGCGTTTGTATACGAGGACAGCAAGGTGGCTGTCTGAAAGTGCTAGCAGAGGATGGTTTTGATCCATCGACCACTGCGTTATGGGCCCAGCACGCTTAGGCTGCGCCACTCTGCTGGACAGCACCCCAGATGGGACTCGAACCCACAATCCCTGGCTTTTAGGAGGCCAGTGCCTTATCCATTGGGCCACTGGGGCTGCACACAGGAGCTAGCAGGTACAAGCAAGGTTTAACTTTAAAGGACACTTAGACATGTTAGTGTTTGTGTGCCTGATTATTAACCCATGAAGACTTTTATAATCACTTGATTACTGCTCCATTTTATTATTTGCAGCAATTGACGTTAGCTTTGGCTTCCGGACCGTTTGCACGTCTCTGAAACTCACTTTGAGAACTTGAACTACTTTTCAGTTTTTGAGTCATATTTTCAGTGCTGTGAAAATCCATTAAGTTCTGCACTTTGTGACTCATTTTTATTTTTGTAATACCGCTGTGTAGTCATCACCAAATTCTGTGACCTTTTCATGAAATTTTAATACAGTCTTTTCTAATAATAAATCAGTGCACCTATGTCTCTCTTATTCTTTCCTCTCTTCGCTTTCTCCTAATCCTCTACCAGTTGCTTCCACTTCCTGAGACTTGGTCAGCTGGAGATCTCTTCCCGTTAAAAGGGAGTTCTTCCTTCCCACAGTCACCAGATGCTGCTCACAGGGGTTATTGGTCTAATACTGTCAGTTCTTTACGTTGTGATTCACCTTGAGGAATTGCACAGAACAAAAGAAAAAAAAAGCATACTACTTAACCTCGACTTTAAATCTGCTCGCGTGCTGCTCAAATAACCTACAAGCCTATGCTTAAGAGGCAGACACAGAGAAAGAGAAATCTTCCAAGCGTGCTTAAACTAATTGCGTTTATTTATATGCGTATAATTGCCCATCAGGGGACTAATGGTTATAAATCCCTCTGCAGCGAGAGCTCTGAGCTTCAGCCCCTGCTGACAGATTGTGAGGGGGAAGCGGTGATTACACGCCATGAAACATTTTGGGGAGGGCTTTCTCCAAACCTGGATTTTCACACTTAAAGAAAGGTCAAATGAATCACCGCGTATGAAGGTACACGTAGCACCTCCTTCACTATATTGCTCAGAAAAACACACAGACATCCTGCAGCTCAGGTTGAAATAGGAAATAGTTTCTCGTATTTATTTAGGAAATAGTTACATAAAATATAGCATTAAAGTCTAGTGTAACAGACAAATTGCACACAGTAATAATAATAATAACAATAATATTAATTACCAAAGTAACACTGCTGGTAACTTTCTCTTTACAAAGGAAGGTTTAAGGAAAGAGGTGAAGCATGACAATCACACTACAGTCTGACAGTACAAAATGTGGGTATAAATACTGGACATCTAGAAAAATACACAAGTCCTCTTCAGACTCTCTTCATACAATATTAACAGTTTCATAGAAAAATCGAAAACACACAGTCGGCTCTGTTGATTAGCACCAGCTGGTCAAATTCCAGAGAGAAATGTGATAAAAAAAGTGATAAAAAACATTTTAGCGTGAGCTCTTATTGATCAAAATAATATTTTTACTTTTTTTAAAAACAACAAGAAGAAGAAGAACGCCCGAAAGAAAACACAAGACGCCAAACAGCAGACATTAAACAGGTTGAACGATTGGCAAACAATTTACATCTTTTTACTTTCTTTTTGTTCTTACTTGCATATATATCGATCAGCAATGCCCGTTCTGATATTAACTTATATTTTTTTAATATATACAACATAATATACAGCCACGAGAGGAAAGCTGAGGTTTTGGAGAGTTTGGGTGTGTTATGCTACATGAGACTACGTTTGGATGCTTGGAGAGCCATTTGTCTACGCTTTCCCGATGGCTGCGTTTTCATTTTTACAATCGACTTTAGTCCAGTATGTTCCCTGAGCTACGGGCGACGACACCTTATGTTTGCTTGTTTTATCTGTACCTGGTCTCATTAATTCATGTACCATGTGGAGTTTCAAAAATGGAGTTTTATGCAAATATTGCCCATTCTGCTTGTCGTGTTTTCTTTTATTTTACACATCTTTGTACAGTATTTGTTACAGTGCAATGATAAGAAGTACACCAGCATGGTGGGAGGAAGAGGAGGAGGGGTGGTCACTAATGATACAAACGTGTATTGCTGTCCAGTCCACCACACCCAAGCCAAACCTTTAAAAGTCCTGTTTTTTTTTCTTTTCTTTTTTAGGTTGAGGATTCATCCTCGCGTCTGTAGCTCTTCTAAGGGCTTCTTGTTGTAGGCAGAGGGGACCGGCACTCGTCCTTTCATGGCAGGGCTGTAACTGAGACAAGTCCTCTCCAAGATTAGCTGAAGGTTGAGAGGAAATCAAGAGCAGATCCAAACCAAAACCAAGACATTTTTGCAAGGCTGAGAAAAAAGAAGAAAATAAACACAAACTAGTGTTTAGGGTTGGGCGATAGGACAGTGACCGGCTCAGATGATTGGCGGTTGTATTATTGCGGGAGATTTTTGGCGTTTTAGTTTGCTAATTTTCTGCGTTGCAACCGTAGACAGTATAAAAGATGGATGTGGCTGTGGTAACATCACCCATTGGTTTCAGAAGTTCAAACTTCCGATGTTTTTAAACTGCAGTTGACGAGGGACGGACATGGCACACCCCGGATAATCGTTAAACTTCAAAGAATGTACAGAATGGACTTAAATATTTACTGAGTATGACCCAAATTAAGCAAGTGAGCTAATAAACTCATCACAAAAGTGTTTACTTATGTTGTCTCTGGATTATTTTCCCATAGACAACAAGTCTTTCTGGAACTACAGGTCTGCATTCCCTGGTGGTTATTAAAGAATAATGCAGGTTTAAGGCACTTCTGCATTGGCTTTATTTCTTTATTTATTTTGTTATACTCGGAAGTACGTCCACCTTTTATAATGTCGCTGTAAATAATTAACTCTAAAGTGCAATAGCTCCTTACTTTCTGGAGGTTTTATGAGCAAGAGTGGAAAGCTGTACACAGATATCAAAGTTTTTCACTGACATGCCAAATGTTCCTGGTTTTCTACCCTAATTGTTTGATAGAGTTGCTGTTATCCCATCTGTGGTTCCCAAAGTTTGGGCGTTTTCAATAAATAAATACAAACTTTTTAAAATGTCGGCTTTCCAAAACGATGCCACTTCAAATTGATAGTTTTTTAATTAATATATATTTTTAATTTGGGAATGGCTGCTTTAAGATGCTAAGGTGTACCTCAGTTTGCCAAAATAATTAGTTGTGGAGATGTGGCAGAAAATGTTAATGTATCGCCCAACCCTGTTAGGGGTAATCCCCTAGAAAAACAGATGTAATCTACCCAAAAATCCACTCCATATGTCCACTGTGTCGTTCAACCTCCAGCCAATCAAGGCATGATTTCCAATAAGAAGGACAGAATCTGAAAGAGAAATGTCTTGAAAACTGGACTCCATCTCTACAGCCCTGCTTTTTCAGACTTCGTTGGATCCCTGGCTGGTGCAGGAAGAGAAGCTGTCGTACAGCGAGTCGCTAAGGGAGCCCACGGGATCCACCCCGGGCCTGCTCGTGAAACTGGAGGAGGACGAGGCCTCGTCTCCTTTGAAGCAGCTCTCCCCGCTCTTCCCCCCGTCGGCGTGGCAGTCAGCTCTGCGGCCGCCTGAGCCCGTGTCCGGGTACAGGCTGCTGGAGCTGCTCTGATTCAGCTTGTTTAAGGACTCCAAAGAGAAGTTGAGAGAGAGTGGCTGGCTTGTGCTGACGGGCATCTTCTCCATGGGAATCTCTTTCTGCAGAGAGAAAGGAACATCTGTTAATGAAGAGCAAATACACGCTAGTTCATGTTACGGTAAATGCTGCAGTGTGAACTTTTTGCGCTGCCCTGTCTCTACTCTAACAACAGTGAGTACGACAGTGATCTATATTGAGATTTTTGTCACGCTCAACGACCAAATGTACGTCTTGGGTGCTGGCAGGCATTCATCGCAGGGAATTTGGTCCCCTCGGCACTCTTCCTGCTACATTAACTGTGCCATTCAACGTTATTATTTCTTTTGCATTACCTCTGACCATCTGCTTTGTAGGAATACATTAGTAAAAAAGCTGCTGTTTGTTAACACTGCTTCAATTAGCAGGAGTGGTTTCATCTCTTAGCTGATGCCAAAATGTGCCAGACCAAGAAACACACCTTTAGCTAACTCAGCTACAAAAACTGTAAAAGCATGCATTAGCCGTCTGCTTCACTGTCATATGACCCATTGCCACACAATCACAGAGTAAAATAATCCCTTCAGAGGGAAAGCAACACAACACATACACCTAAAAATAGTCTGTTCTTATTCATAATGTACCTGCTTCCCAGTATCTTTTTAATGCGTGTCTCAAAAGACACTTTAACAAGGTAGTTACTGTACCCCTCAGCATCAAAACACCTCCTCAGAGGCTGTAAACAACTTTATTTCTGCAACAAATAAAGCCTGGGAGCACAGCAGCTATCTTCATAGGTGCTTTTTGCAGGGGTAAGTACACAGAGGAGTAGCTGCAGGGGCTGGACAACCTCTAGGGACCCTCCAAACCTGGACCGTTTAGCATTTAGCTGCGAGCTGTAGCTCCCTTCGGACATAAATCCAGAACTACTTCACACAAGGAGCACAAACACATACGCCACTGAACTTTATTAGCACAATTTGGCCCGTGCAAACTCTTACTGCAAGGGTCACGCACACACAGAGATCTTTAAAAGTTCCCCTTAATATGAAGGTCTCATCTGCCTCTTATCACACTGAAAACGTGATCACATTTGTCTTACTTAGCCATAAATACATGCTTTCACAGCCTTTATTACAAAAGTTCCACCTAAATAAAAACCAAAAGGGTTTGATCGAATAAGTCATAAAGCAAGGAATTTCTCCTTTTTATCAAAGAGGCCACAACGAGAAAAGTTTAATTTGGTTATTTCTGATTTAACAGTATGTAAAAGTGGGCGACCTAAGGAGACATTAGCTCACCTTTTTTGTTTACTCTGTAAAAATGTCTATGTTCATAATGCTGCTATATCCCAGCCTAATTAATATACTGTAGGGTGAAAGCTTCACATGAGCCTGTTGCTGTTAGTCTGGTCCACAGGGTTGACATTTCCAGCCACAGAGCAGGAGCAGGCTCATAGCATCAATCTACAAGAAGCTGAAGTCACGTAATTTTGAACTGTAGCAGGAAGTACAGTGTCCCTTTATGTAAGCACAGCTGTTAATTAATTAATTAGTCCTGTTGTCTGTGAAACCATTGATTGAACAGCTTATTTTAATTTATTTTTTTATTATTTATATTTTTAATTCATTCTAAGGTCTGTATGTAATGGAAGTGTGTCCATTTAGGGTTTCTTCTATTTCCTGCTGCAGCCTGATCTAGCATGTTTTTCTCCTTATCAAGTAGCCTCATCTCTTATCTTATCAAAATATTCCACCTTTGGTGATGTGGTGCTTCTGTAGATGTATGCAGTGACAGCTTACTGACTAAATGACATACCGCTGAAACTGGATTTCTTTCTGTGAGACATAGCAGGCTGTTAGTGCTCGATACAGGGATGTCACTGCTCTATAGTGAAACATTAGTGAAGTCTTCTCAGTTTCTCTTACTAACAACCTAATTACATTCACGTGCCAACCCAGGTGTAAACTATGTCATGATGAGGAAAGGATTGAGAGGGAAGAGAGGAAATCATTTGCCTCTAAATGCAGCAGGTCTCATAAGAGCATCAAATCCTGGAAGAGTTTTAAACATGCAAATGTAAAAGAAAATGCCTGAAAAGTTCAACAGGAAGGCTAAAAATGAAAGTAATCACCTCATATTGTGACTGATGCCGAATCAACACAAAACCCTAACATCCCATCGAGGCCCATTAATCTGCACGGTGACCTTTGTTGGGAGGCGGAGTCATCATAAATTTGTAAAGAGGTCGGAATCAAAAGAAATATTAAAGGAAAAATGTGCCCAGAGGTGACGTGTGACTCACATCTGACACACAGGAGCAGCTTTTTTTTTTTTTTTTTGCAGGTGCGGAGGTTAACTTCCAAATTAAAAACAGGTGCTGAATGCAGATTAGACCGGACAAGTTTTAATTCGACACCCACGCGTGCTTTTTCATAGCTTTCCTATTTTTGTGTCAGATTTTTGTCAGCTGTACAAAAAAGAAAAGACCTGTCGTTAAACCGCCTCGGGGCAAAGAAAAGAGTGCACAACGTGAATCTGTGATTAGCTGTGCGACAGTGAAAAACAGTCTTCAGATGCTGATTCTCTCAGCCAGCCTCCATTCGTCACAAACAAGAGGAGAGAAAAGAAAGGGGGGTTGGCTGTGCTATCGCTGATTGGGTTTGATTTCGGAGGAACACAATTACCAGCAGATCGAAGCTTCCCGGTGCAGGTCTCTGTACCACCTGCGGGCGCATCCAAAATGATGGCTCCACACATAACTCAGGCTCCAGGCGGACGTCTCAGTGAGAGCTTCCTTCTTGAAAACACGAGGGCCCGAATCAGCAATTGGTTCTGCATCACATGCCAGTAATAGGATGTCTAAACTCAAATTCAGCAGACCTGCTTGCTACAAAAGCTGAGTGAAAGGGTCTTTTATTAAGGCTCAAGCAAGAAACATTTTTTCGTTTTCCCCTGCTGTTATGTATTTTTCCCTTTTTACGTTAATATTCTGAGTCGTACAGATGTTACACGTCTATGCTTTAGATCTGTAATCCTTCAGATTTCTCATGAAGTCAAACTAATTGTATGCACACTGCTATACTTAGTAGCTTTTAATGACCAAAATTGTAATAGCCACACTCTGTAAATAAAAGATGGAGCTAGTAACAGTTGCCATCTTGGAGTCCCCAGGGAGGAGGGGGGGGGGGGGGGGGTCGCCTTTACTGGAATGAGAACACATCAGCAGCCACAGGTCAGGCAAAATAATGACTTTACCTTCTAAGGAGGCTGATGAGAGCCAAACCGCTCCAACAGCTGCTCATCACCTTCTACACATGCACAACAGAGAGCATTCTCATAGCCTGCATGACAGCCTTGTATGGTAGCTGCACCAAAGGTGACACAAGCATGTTGTGAAAGCAGCACAAACAAAAACAAAATCATAAAGAGGGCCAAGCAAAACCATGAAGACAACACACCCCTCGGACGATGGTCTGTATTTGTATAGCACTTTTCTAGCCCCTAAGGACCCCAAAGCACTTTACACAACCAGTCAGCCACCCATTCACACACTGGTGATGGCAAGCTACATTGTAGCCACAGCCAACCTGATGCGCACTGACAGAGGCGAGGCTGCCGGACACTGGCGCCACCGGGCCCTCTGACCACCACCAGTAGGCAACGGGTGAAGTGTCTTGCCCAAGGACACAATGACCGAGACTGTCCAAGCCGGGGCTCAAACCGGCAACCTTCCGATTACAAGGCAAACTCCCAACTCTTGAGCCACGACCGCCCCGATCTGTGTTCAGGCTCCTATGACTATGGCAGGCGCTTTAAAACTATCCAAACACATACAGACCGACCGAAACACAGCTTCCTCCCCATCTTAACACGACCCCACAGTAACTATGCATGAACCTCATGTGCAGTTTCACCTCCTTATGGGGATTTTATATTATGCAAAAAAACTCATGTAAAGTGCTCAGCATCATACCATTACAACCCTCATGTATCTGTTAATTAGTCAGTAAGCTATGTTTAAATATGGTATTTATTGTCAGTAATTTTGTTATGCTGGGATATTGACAATGAAGAATTTTTCTGTCTAGTGACAGTGATGCTGAGATGAGCTGTTTAGGGCGTGTGAACTTTTCTGTCAGTAAGTGCAACTGTTTTTGCCGCTGTTAGCCTCTGTTAGCTGCTGTTAGCCTCTATTAGCCACCGTTAGCTTCTATTATCTGACATTAGTGAAACTGTCTTCAATTGGATTGGACTTAGACACTTAGTGAATAAACTCACCAAGGATTTGAGAATGTAATCAAACTGTTATCAGAGGGAAAGTGTGGTTTTTAGGACTCTCAAGCCTAACATTAGCTGGCATAATGTTAGCTTATAACCAGCTGTTGCTGCTGTTTAGCGAGCTCATTGTCAGATGTCCAGAGACAGGAGCATCACATGTCTAATGTGCTGATAATAACAGTATCAGGAATAAATGAGTATATTTATCCACATTTTTGCATGTTAGTGTTCAGGACATTGAGGATAACATTTTATTAAAATGTTGTTTGCGTTTTCTCTTTCCTTTGCATTCTTTGGTGGAGAGGACACGTTCTCATATAATAAAACATTGGCATGACGCCTCATATTTTGAGTCTGCAGTTGCAGTTTGTTAGAAAACATAATTACACACTAATCTGTGCATATTTATAACTATATTATTCTTGTTTTTCTATTTAATAAAGCAGCTGATGCAAAGCAGTTGGTCCAGAAGTAAACTCTGAGGTTGAAAATTGCAACGACTGCCATTTACTGACATATCAGTGAGTGTCAAACGTATGGCTATGCTGGTATATACATGCATGGTTCATCATTATATATTTATATGTAGATGATGCTTTAATACTGCATAACTTGGAACCTTAATACGATTAAAATGGGTGGCTTAAAGGAGCCCTCATCTAGTTTAGTTTAGTTTCGTAACAGGCTGCAAACATGTTTATTTCTCCTGAATAGTATGTATTTTTAACAGGAATGTATATGGAGGATTGACTTGCTTCTTTTGACTGGTTTATTAAAGATATAACTTGCAATAAGATGACAAATATTATTATCTGCACTGTAAACCAATTAGCAAACCTTCCTGTCACCACGAGCCAAGATTGAGAGCTCAAGGACTTTGACATAGATGTTATTTGTTCATCCTCAAAATAAAGCAACAAGTCCACTGCTGGCATTTAAGTTTGCCGAAAGGATGTGATGAGAAAAAAAATTAATAGAAGCAGATCTGTATTCAGCACATGGAGGCATTATGAAGCGAGATTTGTGTTAATACTAACAAAACAATTTTTTTCCCATGTTATCTGCAAGAAAATCAGAGCAGCTGTGGACAGACATCAAGCTGGGTGTTGAATGGTTATTAGAAACTATTCATGGCCAGTTTCAATGACGTGAAAGTGTATTCAGTGTGAACTGTGCTGAAAGGAGGCAACAAATCACAAGTTTGGTCAGTGTCAGGTTTGAGAAAAGTTTGGAGGGAGAAGTAATTGGAAAACTCATTTTCTATTGTTGCTGACAGAATTTCAGCAACTTCGTGTCCGTGCATCGTGTGATCGTAGCGTCTGGGTTACTTTACAATGAGGACAACAGTGGTGGTGGGAGGGGAAATGCTAATATAACTTATTTATTGTCTCGGGCTATGTGTTGTCTTTGCTGTCACCACTGCGCGAGTAATTTGATCGCGGGCCAGTGTGGTGAAAGTGCGATGGCGGCTTCTCGCTTTCTATTTCGGGGTCTTTTCCATCTGACTCTGGCGATGCTATCAGCCTGACAGTGACACAGTGGGAAGCGCATATTCCTGCTGCTGATATTTATTTGTACACTGATGCAGTTTTGGTTATCTAGCAGCCTTATTTCAAACTGCATGTCAACTGAAATGTTCCCCTAACCCTCACCATGTAATTACTGCCCAAGGTAACAAGCTGTTCCACGCTTGAGGAGTCTGCTGATTTGTGCTACACAGAAGGGTTTTGTTTGGACCTGGGCCACAGGAATATCACCAATGCCACACCTTGGCACAAGTTCTGATGCTGTTTTCCTGCAGCAATATCCCAGACAAAGCGTGGAAATAAAGGGGGGAAAGTAATGAGTAAGCAGGAAAAGCAATAAAAGCACAAAAGTTCATTCAAGGAGGACAAAAACAAGACAGAAGGAGACAAAGGAAACCTGTTTAGAGCGAAAGCGGGCAAAGTCAACTGGGAAGAAAGACAAAGAGAGTTGTATGGGAGACAGAAATAGAGAGGGGCAAAACTGAAGGGGAAGAAAGGCAAAGACACGTGGGAGAAAGAGAGACTGGGAGGAAGGAGAGGATAGAAAGGAGAAGGGGGTGGGGGGCGCCGTTAGCGGGGCTGTCAGGTGCTGTCAGGATGATGAATGGGAGGCCAGCATGGGCTGTGAGGGCCCTGATGGGAGCCGCTGAGCTTTACATCACTCTCCTGAGTGTTTGTGAAAGGTTATTAAAGGCGCTTAAATCACGGGGCTCTGACACAGGCCCGCTACCAGCCACCAAACTTCCCCAAACTAAAGCCGGTGACAGTCAAATGCTCCCGAGCCACGACAAAAGGAGAGCGGCCGCACAGGTGTGGACGTGCACAGCCAGGGGTGAGGAGGTGATGACACTCGGATAGATTGTCTTTTTCAGAGGAATAATGCGGGGTAAATGGGTTCAGAAGCAGTCATCCATCATTACGGTCGGTTCACGGCTGACGAATAAGGTTATTGTTGACACGGATGCTTATTTTAACGCAGAAGTTTGAAATCAGTGGAATTAGCTGCTAGTAAAATCACAGCAAACGTACACAGTGCGATAGGATGCTTCAGTAAGTGGGTTCCCATCGGAGTAAGTAAATTTACTATGCAGCAGTAGTAAGGTGGAGTCAAACTTTACAGGTTAAATTTTACAGCTGCTCTTTTTTTATTTGTATTTTGGGTTTTTTATTGGTGCTTTGTCTAAAAACTGTAAGTTTACAATACTATTTGTACCTAAGAAAAAGTTTAGACAAACTCAGGTGTGCTGTTGTTGCATTTGAAACACCTTTTACCTTTTATTAAAGCTAATCAGACTTCCTCTTCATCTGGATTTGTCTCCCTGGGTTTGAAAAGTCACATTTTACACGGACTGGTACTTCCACTCACCGGTGACTTCATTAGGTACGTGTGTTTAACTGCTCATTAATCCAAATACCTAGTCAGTACCAGCCAATCACAGGGCCCACACATGCATAGATCCATCCTGTCTTGTAGCAATAGACATAATCAAACTCAGTTGGTACTAAAGGCGTACTAAGAAACAGGTATTACAAGTACTTTAAGCACTTTGTCTAACATTCGTTCGAGGAGTTCTAAATTGGGACCAACTTGGGGTCAGTATCTCGCTCAAGGACAGTGTGACATGCAAACTACTAACCTTTGGATTAACAACAACCAGCTTTACCTTGTGAGAAACAGGACTTGAGATGTAAGCTAAGGGTAGCAGGAACAGATATCATTCGTCACATTATTTGGTTAGCCTAGCAGACAGGTGTGGATACTTGCGTTGGCACCCATCTTCCAGTGAAAGCAGCCAGGCTCTTAAATTGGGGGAAAATTGGTTAAAACCATAAAAACAGTTTTTAGCTGCTGGGTGGAAAGTTGTTTATTTCCTCTGTAAAACTGGAAGTCTATGGGGAACGAGTCATTTTCAGAGCCAGTAGAGAAACTGCAGTTTCTGAAATGTCGTTGTTTTTGTTATTCATGTATGGAAGTTGCTGCTTTATTTGAACTTTTTGCAGTAAACATGACTACCATAATACGAATAGCAGAAAAATACGACACATTTCATACCAAACGCAAAGTGTCTTGAAATTAGAGTTAGAAACCTGCAAAGTGGTCTACAAGTAAATTACTCCTCATGACAGTATCAGCTATTATTGAGGAAGCTGTTTCTTTAATCTCTTGGATCAGTTCATAAACCTCCAATGCTACGACACACAAAGCCATTGATCCCAAGTGGTAGCAGCTAACACTCATTATCGCTGTATTACTGTACAATGGAGGCCTATTGATAAACTGCATTTGGGGCCATTGCAGCTTTGGTCCTAAAGTACGTGCTCAAAAACACGTGAATATTAGAATTAGGCACATCCACAGACTAATATAATCTCACAGCTGTGAAACAATACTAAGCAGCTTTTTAAAGAAAGTTGAGCAGCTTTATGACAGCAAGTTTTCACGGGTTTCACTCTGACAAGGCGTGCTTCTTGGGTGTTTCAGGGGTTGAACTTCTGACCTCACATTATTGCAGCAGTCCCTGTAAGTGTTGCAAGCCAACACTCAACTGGGAAACGTAGCCTTGCGCATCCAATTACATGACAGGCAGGTCTGAGGATGAGACAAACACAGCCTTGCTTGTCCTGTTTGAGTCCGTTGCGTGTGGGCTAATGGAGCTGTGCTTGCAGCTTGGCCGCACAGCGTCACTTCAAAAGCTTCCCGTTCGATGCTTTGCCTGTCCACCGGGACTCGGATCGGAATCAGAAATCTCTCTCTTCCTGTTTCCTCGCTTGTAGTTCGAGTGGAGTCGCTGAACTTTGCTTTGTTAAATGGCGAATCGGCCTCTGTACAATAATGTAATACTTGATCGAAACGCTGCTTTTGCTTGACTTGGCAGAGTCAGCAAACTGACCTCGGAGCTTAGGGGGATTCATTTGTGCTCGAGTGCCGCTCTCAGGACACTCGGGTGTGTGTTTACTTGCTGAATCACCCTGGACTCACTGCATCACCTACACCCAGCGCAATTTGTCATAATAATCTGCAGCATGGTTCAGATGGAGGCTGCATGTGCACAACAAAACTTGACTGTTTAATGGTGGGAATGAGATCTAAATTCGAAAAAATGTTTATTTTTTCTAATTTGTGGGTGTAAATGATTACAAATAGATTCGATCTGATCTCATTTTAAATTCCAAGATGACTTCAGAGGTCGAGAACCAGCCCACACCATAAATTGAGATTTTTCTCCCCCATCTCTAATAGACAATAGTTTTTCTGAAAAAGTCATGCTGACTCAGGCCTTTTTTTTTTAAATTATGGATTTTTATGTCAGGGCTGCTGCTGCTGGGGCAGGCGCACTGTAAGAGAGTTTGTCCCAGAGAGCCGGCATATTGCAGGCTGCAGGCCATTTCATGGTCTCTGATTCTAATTTGTCATTCAGCAGCGTTAAATACTTGTAGGCAAATACCCGCTGACACAAGAGGGTGAGGTGATCGAAAGCAATTAGGCGGATTTTTTCCGTGAAAATCTGTAAACGATTCCAAACGGCCGAAGAGAAAAACCTTGGGAGCGCAAACAACTCTATCGGGAAGAAAAAAGAAAAAACCTTGGATTTTTAGTGACTTTGAAAGAGCTCTTGTGCTTTGGGAGTCTGACCATCTGAGGAGTCTCCTTGCCGAAGTTTGCGACATACGAGAATCCTAACGGTCCAATTTATTCTTCCTCCCTCTGCCTCCGCTGCAAGGAAAGCGAAATTATGCATCTTCCATCCTGGGAAGACTTTCATTGAGGTCAGGCGCCGTTTTTCTGACTCAATACTCATCCTCTTTATGCTGCATAAAGAAGCATACATCTGGGAGCTGCATGGCTTTTAACACTTTAAAGTGCCTCTTTTTGGGCTACGCTAAGAGCCAATTGATTTATCCTAGAACAACAAACACAGGGCGTAGTGCATTTTCTCTTTCTAATGGTATTCTGAGGCCTACCAATCAATAATAACTATTAATATACAGAACATTCACCCGCTAAATTGAAACACTTAGAAAGTGACCTACTGGACGGCTTCCTTGACAGGAAAGTTTAACACGAATAAAATGCTTGATGGGAATCGGCAGCAAGCCTGTAAAACAGCTGTTAATGAGCGAATCTGATTAGCGGGGAAACAATGAGGAGTTTGAATACTCACACTGAGCCTGTCTCCAGCTTTTCCATCAAGGGCCGACTCCTTGTGCAGCAGGTTGTACTGCGAAATCTTCCTGCTGTCCTTCTCCAGGTGCGAGAACATGTCGTGTTGGTAGTAGTCCATGATTGACAAGGATTTTTCCACACTTCTTCTCTTCAGGGTGTCCTCATTCTGCTCGACTAGAAACGCAGGAAACAGATTCACAAAAAAGGCATTTTTTGTTAAACTTGATCCAACTTCTACAAAAGATAAAGACTGAGGAAGCTTCATGAAAGATTCAGCAACTACAACTTTCAACCACACCTGAGTCATTCCTCTTAGCTCTGTTGATCAGGGTCTTTTGCGGCGAGCCCAAAGTGCTTCCCGTCCCCTCGGGTTCAGTCTCAGTGTCGCTGCTGCTGCCTGAGTACGTGCACACTCGCAAGGCTCTTTCCTATTCATGGACAACAAAAAAGTCATTTTAAAACAGAGACATAACGCGCCTTCAAAGCCATACGAGCGCTATTATGCAGTCTGGTTTTTGCACAGAGAAGATACCAGGAAAAAACTTTAAATATAGCCCTCATGACTAAGTTAACTTTTTGCAAAGCAAAGTGGTGTTTAAGCTTCTCTCTTTTTTAGTTCAGTAGCAAATTTAGTTATTCATATGTAGATACCTACAGTTTTGAGAAAGTTTACTTTTAAAAGTTATTTGCAACATTATAAAACAGTCGGTAATGTTACAGAGTCACAAAGGCCTGGAGACCGGCTGGGAGCCATAGATCCCAATCCCAAAGTGTCAAAGTGTCCCCTTAGCAACTATACTAACCCTATAAATGGAGCGGAGCGGTCAGTAAGCCTAGAAAAGCACCATTTGAATCCCAGGTCTATAAGACCTCAGTCACACAGGTCTAGAGTTTGGTCAACAACCCCCCTGGCAACCAAGAATAACTTTGTTGGCAATTGGCTGCTGGAAGTTGCTTTCTAGGTGAAACTAGTTGCAAAGAGGTTTACTGTGCTTGGGGAGTAACCTCCTTTTAATTGCTTTGGTCTCTAGTGGTTGCAGCAGTTGCCAACTAGTCTGCAAGCACTTCTCAACTACTTGCTAAATGGTAGTGAAACTGTGAAAAGTGTGACACAAACCAGAAACAGAGACTATTAACTGTCAAATAAAAAGCCTTCTGAAACGTAAGTGAGGAGAATACGCATTTTTCACTCATGACTGGAGGTTGCCACGAGGTTGCAGACCAGTCTCTGGGCCTGTGTGATCTTACCTGCTGAGGAGAGCAAAGTCTACAGTACTTTTGGGTTAATCTTTTTCTTTTAATTTTCTTCCTGTGCACCTTGGACATGGACTAACTGCAGAAACATCTGATTCTAAACACACTTTAACCAGTGAAGTGATTGTGTGAGTATCTGTACACTGCACATCATGCTGTAGATATTGGCCAGATTTCTTTGATCTCAATGGGACTGGTTAAATAAAGGTAATAATTAGCTTGTGCATGTTGGTTATGTTGTCAGATTGGAGTATATCCTACCGGACTTCTACATCTGAATGTATTCTCCTCTACCACATAATCAGCAACAAGCTAATTAATCCCCCTTGGAGTGACAGTTTCAGCTGACCTAAAAGCTAGGCACTGATGCTCTGTAGCTGCAGCACGGCCATCATTATTTTTCTCAACACACACACACACTGCATTTCACTGTGATGCAGTTATTGTCTCCTTTCAACTATATATTCAAAATAAAGTGAATACTTCCATGAAGAAAAGGCTGTCTTTTCTGCCATCTCACTAGCTTAGCAGCGCTAAAGAAACGCATTAAAAAACTGTAACTGCTTAATTCAAAAGCAATTAACTGCAACAAAAACAGATATTTCTAAGAAGCTCCTTCACAACACGTTACCCTCAACAGTTGGTAAGTATACAGCCTCCCTGGTGACATTAGTGGGAAAAATGCTAGTGTGTGGCCACCACTTTATCACCTCATTCCTCAAAAACAAGCAATGACCATTTTCAACTCTGCAGCTAATGAAAGAATTTCATCTTTGAAACTGTGTAAAGTTTGAGACAGTGTCTGGGTATCTCTCGAGTCCCTTTAAGAACCACAAATATGTCAACTTAGACTAAGTGTAATGTAAACGACTTACGCCCAGCATATCATGGTCCTTGGATTTCATCTTCCTCTCTGCTTCTGTCTCTTTGTCCTCAGTGGAACCTGAGATGTTGCTGCGTGGGGCACAAAAACTCAACCTCTTTGTCTGGATTGCGTCTAGAAATCGGGGGATATAAAAGAGAAATGAGGCAGGAGGTTTATAACAAACATGATAAGACGGTGATGAAGGTGATGAAGGTGATGTGGCGAACACTGACCACTGAATTTTACAAGAAGATCTGAACTAACATATGACCAAGTGGATTACCTGTGCAAACAGAGCGTGGAATATCCACTGGCAACTAGATACACGCAGGATTTTTGAGTATTTGAAAAATCATTAAATTATAAGTGATCAAATAGGTTATGCAACTACTTTTTCTCTTAAAATTGATATATTTGCTGTGCTAATCGATGTGCCTGATAGTGTGTAATGTGCCACTGCTGCCAAAAAGTGGTAATAATTCAACTAGAGGCTGTTCAGCGACAAAACAGAAGCGGAATGGTTTGTTAGCCAGCTAAATGCTACCGCACAAACAGGAGAAACAGCTGTAAAGCTAGCAAGTCAGAAGTCTACCACGACAGTCATTTGAGGAACAGTCAAATACTTCAGAGCGACAATCGAAAAGGACTTTTACTTATAAACTACAAACTGCAACATATTTGGACGTAGGGCAGATAGACGTGGGAGTGGAGCAGGGAAAGACCACTGTAATTCTCGTGGTAATTTCTCCTTGAGCTGACAGGCTGATGAAACACGGGATGAGTACATCTTGTACATCCATTCAGTCGAAACCTATCCAGCTGGCTACAAACCCATTTCCCATTCGCATATCTGAATGAAACATTAACAGCGTCCACCCTGTGACTGCTCCATCCACAACTCCTGGCAGCCAACAGAACAGCTTTCAGCTGTCGTCCCCAAATGACGTCGGGCCGTCTTATTATCACTCTACCCAGTGCTGTCAGACGCCAGTTTAATTGTCTCGCATTCAGAAACCTCTCTTTCAGCTGCATTACAATAACGGGCTGCTTTTGGCTCGTGTTCTGTCTCCATCTGAGAAATCTGCATGGAGATCATAAAAGTCCTTTCCCCTTCTTCCTCTCACCCATTACGAAACAAACAATGTGACAGACGTTCTGTCTGTTCAGGTATCCTTTGCTTTTTTTGAATTTTTTATAATGATGAAGGAAAGGACAAAGAGGTAAAACCTGTGATAAAGACGCACAGCTTACTGTTAAGGCTTTCATAATCAACTTGTTTCACAGGGAAGACTCAACAGGAGCCACTTTATGTTTGTAGTTTTGCCTCAGATTCCTGCCTCTGCAGTGACACCGCAGCACTGGGGTGAACGAGATGCCGCCTAATGTCTTGTAAGCATAAATCTCCGGGTGTGAGCGCTCATCCCTGCATGTTATTGTAGCTTTAATTAGCCATCTGATTGCATGCTACCCTCCGCAGTTCTGCCGTGCATCATGGCCGACGCCGAGGCAGAAGGTGCTTTATGATCTATGGCTGCGGTGACGTGCCTATCTAATTGCATTTGTTGGTTTTCCTCGGGGAGTGGGAGTGTATGGCTTTCTACTATCTCAACTGAGTATCAGATGTCAGTGTTGATGCATTAGTCTCTGAATTAGCTGAACAAACAAGGTTCTTCTTTTAATCAGAGTTTAATAAACCAAACGGCTTCCTCTTGTCTGCTCCTCGGGAGCCCTTGAGCAGTCAGGAGGAAAATGCATTAACATAAAGTACAGTGACATTCAATACTTCACTTAACTTCCTGAAAGGCAAATAAGCTGTCTGAGGCTTTCGAGCCTAGGCTTTTTGTCCATCAAACATGATAATGGTAACGTTTACAGGCATGGATTTAAATTTATTTCCACTGTGACCTCGATGGAAAACATGAATAGCCTGAAAAGCACAATGAAAAGCACTGTTCTTTCTATTGTGGTGCCACATCCTGGCAGCTCTGATGACCTTCAAGTTAATTTAAAGAAAAAAAGTGCTGTAAAAAACTAACAGTACAAAGCACTGATGAGTATCAGTGATATATTAGATTAATAAAGCCAGACATCTATTATCTGTAAGATATAAATGAGGCTGGCACCTTTGCTTTGATTTAAGAAGCACTGCAAGTTGTAAATGTAATGCTTATACAAGCGAATGCACAAGCTAGGGTTACTGCAGGTAGATATACTGCAGAAACTCATCAACCATCACTTGTAACATTGAAGGAAACTCTTCAGATATGAAACTGCTGTCATTGTAGTGGATTTGTTCATTTGGCCTGAAAGGCAGATTGACTAGGAATCAAATATTCATCCAAGAGATTCACAAACTAGCCAGCCATATTTACTTGGCTGATATTTTGGTTAGGTGTTTAATCCAATACCGATGCACTCATGTCAGTGTAACAACACGAGTAGCTGGGTGTATTCTCCACTTTGACTGTTTCAAAGCAAACAGTTGGCCTCTTTGGGCAATCGCCATCTCTGCTGTTTCAAAAAAATCGTCTACAAATTTCCATTCAGGACTACAACCTCATTCCATTTAGGAAAAATTGGTGGGTGCCCAGTGTTTGCATTGATTTTTTTCTTTTGCATTTGGTGACCGAATGCAAGTAGTTAGCAGCAACCAACTGGTTCCCCAGAGGTTGATCGTGCAGTGCCTTCAACTCCTAAGGAAACAGTTTCAATCACAAGACAATTAAACAGGTTGCTTATTGGAAGGCAACCTGTCTCCAAACGATCAGAGACCAGCTCTGGCTGACTGCAATCGCTCTCAGCAAAGGTTTGTAAGTAACTGCTTCTAATCTATGAAACTCCCATCATGTTGCAGTCAATCTGATTCACTCTACACCAATGAGTACAACTTGTCTGCGATGCCATAGGGGACTTGACTCAATGGGTTGCCATTCCACTTAAAATGACCGGTCAATACTATAAAGGGTCTACAAACAGGAAAAAGAAGGCTATGTTGTGAGGCATTTGTTTACAGTTAATATTCCTGTCTTACCTGAGGATGCTAATTTGGGCAGGCGGCTCTGGGTGTCCTGGGCGTTGTTGTTGCTGCAGGTCACAGTGGGGTCAGACAGGGAGTGACCCATGCTCATAGAGACATGCGGGTGGGGTTTTGAAAGGGAAGGCACTTTCACATCAGGTTGTGAGGGGTCAGGGTGAGAAGAGGGAGGCTCCCGATCGAGCTCAGAGGAGCCACCGGTCACCCCCTCGGGGCTGGATTCAGATTTAGGGATGTGGCGACCGCTGGCCCGGGTGACAGAATCGGGGAGAGGGAAGGTGCCGATGCCACTGTCCAGGGTTCTCATCTGACAGCCGAAGCCTAAAGTGACAGGGAGAGGAGTGTGACGTCTGGGAGAAGCAGGAGACAACGACACAGGAAAAGAAAAGGAGGACCTGGATTTACATGCAGCGGAAAGGGTTGTGTTTAAACAAGGAATCTGTAGCAGGTTCAAAACACAATGTAAATGGAAAAAGAGAGAAAACAAAACATTTTAAACTGACACAGTACTTTTTGGAAGCTCCTTTCTGGTGCCCATTTGTAGTTATCACTATGGTGAGAGGCACACAGCTCTCATATACACAGTACACAAGAAACACCTGCTGCCAGCAATTCTGAACTAAATACACGATTGAGCTGCAACCCGAGGACATGCTCCTTGGATTCATCAGAGTGCACGCTGGGTTGTAATCAGGCGATGTGACAGCGAGTAGGAACAGATGGATGTCGTTTAGAAACCACAGTTTGCAGAGCCTTGACTCAGGCTGGAACAGATGGATGGCCATTCAGCACAGCACAGGCCCTTGTAACTGTGAACGGTAATGGCCAACAGTTACATCGGCTAATTATTAGTGGTTTGCAACTTTTTGCTGAGTTACACTGAAAACCACTGAGGATTAATTAGCTTTCTTACCAGGGACCTGTTATTCTTTTTCTTGTTTTCAGCTGTGTATACTGTTCCAATGGTGGACGCTCATATTAAACATTGCCAGAGTTTTACATAATGAGATAAAAGTACGTCAAAGTAATTCTTGGGTCAAAAAGATTCAGATTAATTTACAGCACTGGGAAAAGCCTTGAGCCACCCCCACTTCTTTCTATTTTGCAAGGAAAATGGGAAATAGTGATTTAATGAAGCATGTGTAAACATACATGTAAATACAGCATATAAAGCAAAACCAAAATGTGTAGAATTCCAACGAGCTTGAAAGTCGGAATTTGGTATGACCAAGTTTTTACTTAATATCTCTTTGGGAATCACCTGGTGCAAAAATACCATACTAGTACAGTTATCTTTGGTATTTTTCATAGATTGTACTTAAGAAATTGGGGGAAAAAAGTGTTTTTGTGACAGGCTGCTAATAACAAAGTTAAAAAAGTAAAATAGGCTCTTCACTAAGGTGGCTGTTACATACAAAAACAAAACTGGTTCATCCATTGAGTTAGGAGTCTTTTTATGCTTGAATAACTTATAGGTCAGAGTTAAGTGGCTTAACAGACAAAGCCATTCCTTTTAAAATGGTTGGGAACACGTTCTGGACTGACAGTGAGTGAAAAAGAAGCCAATGTCTAAAGAAACACTTTGAAAGACCTTCAGAAAGTCTGGAGAACTATTGCTCAAGTCTGGTTCCTTGGACACAAGAAAGATGAGAAGTATGATCGGAGATACTGGAGTGTAAACCTCCTAAAAAGTTGTCTGAAGTAAAAAACAGTGGAAGTTCAAGACTTTTTCAGTTCTGCATCTCCAAGTATTGGTTGTTAAAAACTCTTAAAGCGAACCTGAAGGCTTTCTTTTCTTCAGTCTCTCAGAAATGCGTAGATATTTACAGATTCTGCTTCTCAGTGTTACTAAAGCTTAAAGGGTTTCTTTCAACGCTGTTGTGCTTCACAGTGAGCTTTAAAAAGAATTTGCAAGTACTTAATCGGGCATACTTCAGAATTAGTTTACCGCTAGAAAGAAAAACAGAAAACAATATTTACACTTAGATGTGAAGCTCATACCATCTATCCATTTTCTCTTTGGACGTTTTTCTAGCAAGGATGCCAAGTACATTACTTAAATGTACATTATCTAAATTTAAAAGCATTGCCAATAGATGCACAAAGTAGGGGAATATTTGAGCGAGTTTTTGAGAAGAAAAATCGGTGCATGTCGCCAACTTTCAGCAGATTTCGCAACATACTGTGAAAACAAGTCCTTATATAAGTGTTTGGATGTACAGATACACCATGTTCATTGCACAGATGGCCTGTTAGTTGCAAATGTATCTGCTATCAGGCCCTCGAGGACACTTACATGTACTGGAATAAACAGAAATGCTGATCTCAGTGCATGTCATAGCCTCCGTATGCACATGGATGTTTACTTGTATATGAGAGCGAAAGGCGGAGAGAGCCATAGATTACACGGCTGTGTAATTGAATGCCAAGCCTGGCAGTTCAAAATGCCCTCTATAACCAAACTATAACAAGGTCCACAGTAATTCTACCCAGAGGGAACAACGACTGGACATAATCTAGTTTTTCATGAGCTCCCTATCACTTCTGTATACAACCTCCAGGGTTTGAGCAGAGAGAGTTGCCTTATTGATACCTCCTCTGCGTGGAAATGGGTTTATTCGAGGAAGAAAAACACAACAGAAATTGTAAGGCTGGATTAATACAACAGAGTGTACTATCTCTTTTGTTGCTGGAGCAAACATCCAGTTGAAATTATTCCTCTTTGGCTGAAGAATACAGTCTTTTTCTGTTATTTTGTACTTTCGTGCTTGTTAAAAATGTTTTAAAAAGGCAGCGCCATTTTCTAAAAACAAAAGTCTACAAAGTAAGTTTTGAACACCACACACATCAGCACCTGGTGAAGTAATAGCTGAATTATTAGTATTGATCAACAGTGCCATCAAACCTCTGCAGACGTATTAGAGTCATTTTGAGCTCCGGGTCAGTCAAAACGTTATTTATTGTCCCTTTATGAGGAAAAAAATACCTGCCTTGAGGGAAATTCTTCTAATGCACAGTACAATAACTGACCAGTGTGAACCTCCAAGCCCACATTCATAACTCGAGCTGCTTGCATCATAAACTGGCTGGATGTAAACTATTTTTATGATTGATGTGTTTACCTGGCATTAAAGCCTGTGAATGCTGCACTTTGGAGGGACGTGACATTATAGCAGTGCTGAAAAGCAACGAGCAGCCACAGCTGAACCTTTATTAAATATTTAATTCAGGCTGTCGGGAAGCGCTTAGTTGGCAGAATGTAAAGAAGGCAGCCTGTTAACCAGAATACAGAGACAATTAACATTTTTATTTTTGGTGACATGGCTCAGACCCAATATTAGTGGCTCAAGCCAAAAGTATTTTGTGATTGATTAGTAGCTTCGCAGCTCAATCTGCCAACTCTGTGCTTCTGTGGAGATTATTTCCATCTGCACTCAGCCTTAACAAACACATTTATTTTAATTGTGAGAACTGGCAGATGTATAGATTTTTCACTGTCACCAGCATGCATGTTTTGCATACAAACAGGACTAATTAAGATGTAACCCCAGAGAACAATGGCCAGCTTTTCCATCTAGTTAAAATATATTACGTTTGGAGACTAAGACTTTATTGCTATTGTTAGTAAACCTTTGAATATTCAGTTTTGTTTTTGCTCCGTTTTGATCTCCACCAACTCCTGGAGGAACTTTCTGACTCTTTAGCACCTAAGTTCTTAACTACAGTCCCTGGCCACTTTGTTAGGTACACCTGTTCAATTGCTAATTAATGCAAATATCTAATCTAATAAGTAACGCAACAACTCAGTGCATTTAGATATGTAGACATGATCAAGACGACCTGCTAAAGTTCAAACTGAGCATCAGAATAAGGAAGAAAGTCGAGTTAAGTGACTTTGAATGTGGCATGGTTGTTGGTCTGAGTATTTCAAAAACATAGATGTTTCTAGAGTTTACAGGGAATGGTCTGAAAAATTAGAAAATATCCAGTGTTTGGTAGTTCTCTGGGTAAAAACAGCATGTTGATGCCAGAGGTTAGAGGAGAATAGCCAGACTACATTCAGCTAATAGGAAAGCAACAGGAAGTACAATAACCAATCATTATGACCAAGGTATGCAGAAGAGCATCTCAACAGCAGCAGAAGACCACGGTGGGTAGGGATTGGGTATTGATAAGATTTTCACGATTCCATTTTCGATTCTGTTTAACGATTCGATTCTCTTATCGATTCTTTTTTTTTTTTTTAAAGGAGAACACTAAAGTCGATTAGCTTAGAACTTTGTTTTATATCTTCTCTTTGAACAAGATAGAAATTTAGGAGTAACATGGCCTTACAAACCCAACAGTGAGATCTTAAGAGATGCAGCCTATGGCTCTTCAATGGGGTGTCACAGGGTCCCCAGGAAAAAAATTGTAAATGTAAAATAATAAAATAAATATTCTCCTGTAGCAATAACAAAGTATAACATAAATTATTCTGTAGCAATTACACAAGAATATCCAGTAATGTCCCTGCCTACAATTAAACACATTCACTTACCAAAAATCAGGGCATCTGCTGTGGTACATGGGTGCAAACCTTTTACCACAAACTTAGTCACTGCTCGGTGACATTCGTCTATCCTGGCCTGAAAGGAGACGCTACCGGTAGACTGCAGCGAGAACTGCCAGCATCTGAGCCAGACTCTGTCTGTCTCTCTCATCATGGTCACCTAAATGCACAGTAATGGCAGGTTTTGTAATAAGGCAGATCGCACTAACATAATATGCACTGTTAGTTGATTATTTACCTGCCGCATTAACGGGAGAGGACGTGGAAACGTTACCGCTGCTGCTGGGTTGAGATTCACGAGTCTGGAGCGGAATTAAAAACACGACATTCATTTAAGGTCATCGTGTGTTTTGTGAGCAAATGCTTTTGCATATTCGCAGTGTTTCCTCCCTTAAATGAAATATCTACTTTGCAAGTATTGCAAGTTGCCCTGTTGTAATCCGTTCTCGTAAAGTATAACCAAACTTTTGAGCGTTTGAGCCGCCGTGTTTCCTGCCAGGTAAATGACGCTCCGCAACGTGGTGATGTCATTCAGGGCGACTGGAATCGATAAGGGAATCGTTTGCAAAAATGGCAAACAATTCCAAGGAATTGAAACAGTGGGAACCGGTTCTCAACAAGAACCGGTTTTCGATACCCATCCCTAACGGTGGGTGCTGCTCCTGTCAGCTAAGAGCAGGAAACTGGGACTACAATTCACACAGGCTCACCAAAACAAGACAACAGATTATTGGATGTTTTGTTGTCTGATCAGTCTCGATTTCTGCCACGCCATTCAGAATTTGGTGTAAACAAAATGGAAAACTTTGGGCTCTAAGTACCAACTGAGCTTGAACGTGTCCATCCTTTTAAAACCACAGTGCACCTATCTTCTGATGACTGTAGGATAACACACTGTCTCACAAAATTCAGATAATCTCAACTTCTTGAATCTATGCCATGAAGAATTAAGACTGATCAGAAGGCAAAAGGGGGTCTAACCTAATACTAGAATTTACAAAACCACGACTCTGAGCAGTCGTTGGCGAGCCAACTTTCATAAAAGTCCACTGCTGGAACTCACCCCAGATGAGACTTTAACCCACAATCCCAAAATCCCTAGCATAGGAAACTAGTGCCTTATCCATTAGGCCACTGGGGTGTGCACACTGTAATAATGTAACAAAAACATTTTGTTCAGTGTACAGCCGGTACATTGTGGCTTGTTTATTTAAGCTGTCTGTGCTAGCAGCAGCAATCAAAGATTCTTATCCTTTCAGGAGCATCACAATGGTAAAGTAAGGTGTGTCTTTAAACATGGCATAGTTGTCGTTGGTGCCTTGTTGCAAAACTCAAATAAAACTGGTTTCTTGAACATGACAAAAAGTTCACTGTACTCAAAAGATTACCACAGTCGCCAGAGCTTAAGCAACTAAAAGCCCATTCACATGGATGTGCAAGCTGACAAATCTGCAGAAACTATGTGACGCTATCATGTCAATATGGGCAGAAAAGTCTGAGGAATGTTGCACCTCGTTGAATCTGTGCCATGAAAAATTGAAACAGTTTTGAAGAAGAGGGTCCAATACTTTTACTAGCAGTGGGTAGCTAATAAAGTGTCCGGTCAGTGTATGTTCACCAGCTGTGTCTGGTGGCTAGTTGGTTTTTGGAGGTTTTCATTCTCTGAAAACTCCTACCTATCACAGCTGAAAATGACACAAAAATTCTAAAGTTACATGCTTGAAAAAAGTACCCATAGGGCTTTTCCCTGTCTAAAAGGAATCACAGAGTCAGGAATTTCATCACCTTAAATGACCTCTTTTACATGCAGTACACGCTGTCCTGCAATTCTATTTTTAACATGCATGTACAGGTTGGCCCTCGGGTCTTTTGCATCCTCAGACAGCTGCTCTAAGTGGCAGCTCCAACTCGGCTTCTAAGAAGGACACATTTTTAGTGGTTTTCAGCTCCCTGTAGCATTTCTGAGATTTTAGAATATACTATTTATTTTATTTGAAGTTTTATTTGCGATACTGTTCTTACCTTTACTTCACTTACATCTTTTATTATTTTCGATTTCTTCTCTCTTACAGTTATAGCACATATAAAGCACGAAATGGTTTGATAGTACAGCCATCCTAACCATTTGCCATCAGAATAAGCTATTTTATTTACAGTTTTAGTGTTCTCCCAAGTTTTGGCAAGGCAAGGCAAGGCAAGGCAAATTTATTTGTATAGCACAATTCAACAACAAGGTGATTCAAAGTGCTTTACAGAGACATTAGAAACAAAAACAAATAAAAAGCATGATTTAAAATTGATTAAAACAAGCAAACAAACAAACTAATTAAACACACACATTTCACACCTGTTCGCGCGATCTGAACCCTTATCGTAAGGGGAGCTACCAGTCCTTCTGTGGACGAGCTACTTTCTATTTTAAATTCCCTGAATTTAAAATACTCTCTAGACCCAGTCTAGACCCAGTTGGGGAGCTACCCAGAGCTCTAATCCCACACCTGTTCGCGCGATCTGAACCCTTATCGTAAGGGGAGCTACCAGTCCTTCTGTGGACGAGCTACTTTCTATTTTAAATTCCCTGAATTTAAAATACTCTCTAGACCCAGTCTAGACCCAGTTGGGGAGCTACCCAGAGCTCTAAACCCACTTAACAAACAAACAAACAAACAAACAAAACAGTATATAAAATCAAAACAGATAAAATCAGAACAGTAGATAAAATCAGGCAATGAAGGAACAAATAAAATAATGATTCTGACTTATCTGCACACCTCTCTTTTCCCTCCGAAACAAACTGGCTGGGGTTATAACCCATCTAATTTATTTTAATAAAACTAAGAGAAAAAACAAAATCGCTACCCTGCTATCAGCAAATCTAAATTCACACCTGCAATAGAGCTACATTTCAAGAAGCATGCCATTATGTACTTTGAGATGAATCTGTGAAACAATTTGTCAATAACCCGGTGAGTGACAGCCGAGTAATGAACACGGTGCACTCCACATCCAGTAAACAGCACCTACACCCCCTCCTTCCCCTCACCGAGCTACAATCTACAATGTAAGTTTGTCGCTCTGCAGTAATAACAGTCATCATCTCATCTCACAATTGTTTGATGCATTTATTTTTTCACTTCTTTAGCTGCTCAGGCATTGTGAAACATCACCCGGCTGCACGTCAATCACCTGAACAGACTGTCAACGTGCCGTTTGCAACCGCTGCTATTTCCCCACAGTAATGGTGAGTCTGGCAGTGAGGGGAATCAGTTGGCGACGGAATTGAGTTGTCAGTCACATCAGGAAATTGCAACTGTAAAAATGTGTTAATGCTTTGTTGCACCGGTTGATTTTTGACAGGTTTAAGCCAAATGAAAACCTGTACTCAGTGAGATAAACACTTGCAGATAGAGTATGAAACCCAGAGAAGAGAAGACGTGAAGTTTAGGCAAAGTAACAACTCAAATCAGAGAAGAGGAAAGATATTGTTCTTTTAAACTGCCTTTAGTGAAAGCTGAAAAGTAACTCATAGACTCACCTAACATGTGGTCTTGACAAGCTGCGTCTGGGATGTGTCCCTCTACATTTTCAGCCTTTAGGTTGATCTTCTCTGTCATTATGAGGGTCTAGAAAATGAACAAACTCCATGTTAGTGACAAAGTTATGACGTAAAGCAGAGATTTTAAACCTTTTTTCTGACACACCCTTAAAGGTTTGTCAGATAGACCTGAGAACACCTCACCATCCCCACTTTTCAAGTTCAAACACGTTTATTTGAAAATTATTTTAAACTGGAAACACTTTCAGCTTAGTAACCAATCATAGCAATTAAATTCAGTCACACCACAGTACAAATAGGACAGAAACCTTCTTGCTTGAACAGAGAAAATCAGTGGTTGCTCAGTAACTGCCCTGAATTTTTTCACATTGGTCAACTGATTGCAAGATGTTGCAGCAACCGCTCTCCAAACAATCCTAGTCTAGCTCAGATTGCCTGCAATCACTCTCAGACAGATTGGCATACATTTACTGGGAGTGGTCCCCAACTTTGAAATAACAGTGAAAGCCCGTGCTTTGAATAATTTTAGTATAGTATGACTAGTATAACTGCAGCACTAGTGAAATATCCCAACTATTAGATGACTGACAGTTTGTTCATCTATTCTTATTTTGCTAATAATTTGCTAATAATTTAAAATGATTCATATTTCTAGCTAGATTGTGTAATGGTTTAAGCTAGTTTTAGCTAGATGGTGCAAGTTTTATTGCTCTTTCATTTCTTCATCTAAATTTTTATTTGATAGGTACGCTGTTAGGTCATAATTACTCCCTTTTTAACCCTAATTTTAGCGAGCTACTGTGACTTTCCTGCAAAAAAATTTCTCTTGCTTATGCCAACATTTATCCAGGTATTTTGACGTGCCTTTTCTTAATTTTTTATTACTTACGCAATCCAAATCCCTATACATGTTTATAGTTACATTTCTATTGCTTATCAATTAATTATTTTTTTCTTTTAGATGAGTTGAGCTAAGCTGTCCACATACCCCAGGATACCTTCTGGATATATTAGACCGTATAGATGCAGCTTTGTTAGTATAAGCTGTTAACATTTATCAATTTAAAAGGCTTTCTTTTAGGTAATGTGCAAAAGAAAATTGTGGATGAAAAGGATCGGTTAAACCGATTCACGTACTATATGACTTTCCAGAGGACTGGACAAGCTTCTGGCTTTGTGAAATGTGTTGAAAGTTTTGTTCAGAAAGAAGTAAGGTAATTGTCACAGACTTTCTGCCATACTTTAATTAGGTTATTTTAAAAATGTGGTTTTGGGGGTGGTGTAAAAGGAGCTTGTAGGTCATAAAGTGTGGCTCTTTTGTTGTATTTCTGTGGGGAGAAGATAGACGGAAAGCTTGGAGGATGGTATTAAATGGCTCTTTTGTCAAATTGAGTGTCTGCGATAAGGGGCTCCTCCATGTTATCAAAATTTCACATCATCTGGATTAAATTTCCTACATTATGCGGTGAGACTGTCATTCTTTCCCCCTGTTCAGACTGCTCCTTTCAGTTTCTTTTATTATTGCTGTCTCCCTTCTTTCAGTCGCTCTCAAGCTCTCAGGCTCTCCGTCATATTTTGGCATTTTGACTGACAGGTAATAAAGAATAAACCCACAAGGTCAAGATTTTAGCATTTTGCTTACAAAGTGCACTGATATGATTTACAAAATCAAACAGCTGATAGGAGCCTAATTTAAGTCTGTACTACATCCACAGCCTGATGGCTGCCTCTATGTGAGATATAGCTTAAAAACCTTCAGCTTTGTGGAGACAACAACAACACAGGATTGGGTTTGATAATAAAAAAAGTAGGCGATGAATTGTAGGCTGAGTCAGAACACAATGCGAATCAATATTGAGCCTTCAGGGGATGTGATGGTGAAGAGGCAGAGGTGTTGTGGATCTGTTTGTGAACATGTTCATACTGTACAAGTGTGAAAACCTATGGGAATTTTGCACGTATGCGTGCACTGCAAACAAGCTTGCCCCAAAAACTGTAACAAAGTCCGCAGTGCATGTTTGTCTACTTACAGCAGTATCTGAACAGATCTCCATATCTCCCTTCGTTTCGCTGTGTTTTTTGGGCGTGGCGATCCCAGGCGGCGATGTGGCCACGGAGTTGCCCTTCACAGCGGTCCTGTCAGGAAATAAGATTTGATCTGTTTTTCATGTCTGTGTGCCGAGTACTTCCTTTATCAACTCACCAGGTAGAAAGCGAGACTCCTGATAAATTGCGTTGACCCACTCTTTCGCTTCATGAACGCGCAGGTAAACACATGTGTGCACGCACACATACACACATGGAAATGTCATCGCACGGTTAACAACCTGCATGAAGTGGTACTTCACAAGTGTTTGAAATCTGTCAGCTGGGTTTTTGAAGAGGAAAATGAGCAAAGAGAGTAGATGACTGTGGCTTAAACACACAATAATCCTGAGTGTTGCTGACTATGTGTCTGATCCCCAAACTGTTTATGCTCACTAGTGAAGAGTCACACCTCAAACAGACAGCTGCTGTTTGTGTTTCTCTGAACACACAAGCTTAATGTAGGGATTGCTCATGTTTAATGTAATAGAGCTACTACTTTGCTTCTGAATCGTTGATTCACTTGGTAGAAAGGCATCTCTGAGAAAGCTCGGTGACAGGAAATAATCAGCACAGCATCCGATCAATTAGGATAATAATACTTGATTTTCTTAATGACAAAGGTGTTGCTAACTCACCTGCCAAGAAGCTCTTTCACGAACTGGTCTTTTCCAATAAAGGCCGTCGTGCACTGGATCTGACTGGCAATCTGACCCATCTGATTGTTGCAGTGGTCCATAATGGAGCTAAGCTTGTTGTTCATCTCAGACAGACCCTGCACCTCCTGGCTTTCTTTCTGCTGATTATCATTTTTCTTCTTATCCTTCTTCTTGTCAGACTTCATCTGTTTGCCTCCGATCTTCAGCTCTTTCTTCTCCTCTTTTCCCTTGGGAGAGTCGGCTTTTTTAATACTCAGAGCTGGAAGTTTGCTCTTACGGAGGCCGAACCAGTTTGCCAGAGAGGGACCCGTCTTCTGTTTGGCCTCGGTGGCAGCGACTTTCTCCTGTTCTTGACATTTCTGCACGTTCTCCTCAATTCCCATCATGACTTTCTCTTCAATAGTGGTGACTGTTGGGCTGATTTTTTTCTCCTCCATATCTGGGTGTTTGTTTGGGGAGTCCGCCTGGGTTTTGACTTCCCTGCTGAAGTCTGCCTCATTAGGGAATGCTGCTTTGTCTTCTGTCTCTCTAACTGGATTTTCCAAGCCGTAGACACAAGAGGACGGAGGATGAAACTGTGGATGAGAGGCAACCTTCGATGGCTTACGGATGTTTAAACCAGTCCGATCACTGATGGGTAAACTACGGACCACTTTGTGAGAAGGTGACATGACTGCCTCCCCCTTCCCTGTGCCCTGTGACCCCTCAACTTTAGAACCCGATTTGAAAGCTCTGTCAGGGAGGATGCCGTGACTATTTGACCCTGTCATCCCTCCATAGTGGCTAAGTCTTGTCCTTGGAGAATGAACAGGGCTCTCTGCTAACCCAGCACAGGTCGCTTCTAAGGAACTCTGTCTCGACAGAGAGTTCCCCCTTTCCCCTGAGTTGGTAATGATCTGAGTTCTGATTTTTCCCGGCCCATCTAAGGAATTGATGCTTGGTTTTTCAATGTAGTTGGTGCTGAAACTCTGGCTACGAGCTTTTGCCCCGTTCATCCCTAACGCTGGCTTTAAATGAGGTTTGGCAGCAATAGATATGGATCTGCCAAAAAGCTGACTACTCCTTTTCCCATTATCACAAACACCCCCTTCCTCTGGCACCATAAGAGCTTGTAATTCTTCTTCCAGTAACCTACACTGGACTTCACCTTTCCCCTCTGTAACAGACATCTTGGATGGCGAATCAATATTGTACTCTGTCTGCAAGTTGTCACACTGGGCAGAAGCATTTGAAGTCACAGTCTCCTTGGAGACTGAGTTGATATGATCTTTCTCTTGTTTGCCTGGTATAGAGGGACTATTTTTATGGCTAGGAGGAGACTTTAAAAATGCCTTAAAGCCCATTGGGATGCGAGTCTTTGAGGCTTTTTCTGCTAGGTTAGGGGACATAATAATAGAGCTGTCTAAAGCTTTGCCAGTTTGTGGCTCTGCCTGACCTTGAGGTGTGTCCTGAAGTGAAACAGGTAAACTAATAGAGGTCTTCTGCACTGACTGATGGACATTTTTATTAGCAGATCCTTTTTTGCTTGCAGGTGAGTTCTGAAATGAGGACCCTCTGAGGGCACTGTAGGGAGGAGGGACATTCTTCGAGGTTTTAGGTGCGGTTTCAGGTTCTCGAGCACACCCTGAGTTTGCAGAAGGGAGGTAGTCTTTCGTGGTCATCCGCTTGGAATCGCCTTTAGCAGGTGTCTTAGTCATGGCAGGGGACTTTTGAAGGTGCTGACTGGTTTTGTCAACCAGTTTCTGAGGTGCAAGTGCAGTCCCGTAGCCTGCATCCAAGTCTAAACAGTCTTTATCCTTGATGGGTAGCGTTGATTGCATATTTGGTAAAAGTGAGGTGTGGTAACTTGGGGGTGGACCCCTCACAGTGGTTGGCGACCCCTCGTAATTTGGTCTGATCAGTAAAGAGGTGGTGCGGCCCGGGGGAGGGGGAGGAGAGGGGGACCTGAGTTTATTTTTGCTGTTTTCACAGTGTTTGTCTCTGGTTGGCTGTTCGCCGTTGTCAGCATACTCCAGGTGTCTCCTTGAGAGGTGAGGGGAACTCGATGAGGCGCCCTTATTCCATTCGGCCCTGCTGGGGAGCTTTGAGTTCACCGCTTTTGGGCTTTGAATACAGGTTCCTGGTGTCTTGATGAATCTGGACATTTTAACTGTCGGAGAGGAGGGGGACTTCTCCTGCCCAGGGGGTCCTGAGTTCCCGCTGTTACTTGGTTCAGTGGCAGAGCCCTTAGATAATCTCAGTGGGGATCCTGAAGGTTTATTACTACCAGGTATCTTTGAACTACTGTACTTGGAACCAGCAGCATCATTCATGGGAGGGATGGAAAGGCCTTTACTAGCTCGGTTGCTTGGTGGTTTGATAAGTTTCCGTTGTGGAGTCAGCTGCATTGATAGCCTCTCTGCACTTCCCTCCCTGCTACTGCTTTGCTCCCTTGGCTTGTGGGTCCTGATCTGATATTCAGACGGCTTCTCTGGAGACTCAAGAACACTGTAGTTTCTTGATTTTGAGGGTTTCTGCTTTGTTGGCCTCTCTTGGGGCACCAGTTCTGTGTAGTCAGGAACTACTTTGCTACCCTGAATGTCTTTTTGAGTCCCAGCAGCTGCTGCAAGTTTCTCTGCACAAAGTTCAATAGGCTCTCCTTCTGCATCAAATATTGCCAACACGCTCTCCTCAGATTGGGTGCATTTGGCCACTTTGGGCTCCTTAATCAGGCTGAAAGGCCTGGGTCTTCCATCTGCAGACTGGGTACGAACCTGGTCTCTCCGCAAGCACTGCTGTGTAATCAGCTTGGCAGCATCTCTTGACAACCTCTTCGAGTCCCTCTCGGCTTGCTCTGGTGGCTGGCTAAAGGACATTCGGATGTCACTTGACTCAGACTTTAACTCCTCCAGATCATCCGCATCAGACAGACGGGGAACTTCTGGTTCAGTAGGGGTGAGGTGCAGCTTCGATGGTCTCGTAAAAGCTGATATCCGCCCTCGTTCAGGGAGAAGGCTGTTAATAAAACTCATGAGTCTTTCAGGCTGCTCCTTTGAGTCATACCCAGAAGGGTGTTTAGTAGCCACAGGACTTGAGATAGTGTCACCTCCGCTGTCTTGCGTTCCCTCCCAGCTACATAAACTGTCTGAGATGCTGTGTGAGAGCTTCTTACAGTGAAACCAGTTGTCCTTGGTGGGGATGTTATCTCTACAACTAGAATGTGCTAGTTCATCATCTGCATCATCAGAATCATAAGCGAACTTCTTTCCCTGAGCAGTTCTCCCCACATGGGTAGGCCTAGACACCCCTTTACTGCTACTCTTGATGCCCAGTGAGTAGATGCCCTCATTGGAGTTCATGCAGTCTTTGTAGCCTGACTTGGAGACCTTGGAGGAACAGGAGGAGCTCCTGTGTTTCCTCCTTTGGAGCTTTCTCAGTCCTTCCAGTATGTGGCTCTCCTTACGTCTTGTGGGGAGGTGCTCCTCCTGAGCAGCACAGATATTACTAGGGGCTGACGAACCCAAACTCAGCCTCTTCTCCCACGTCAGAGATGACTAAATGGGAAAGAGAAAGGAGGCAGAGTCAGTCTCTGTGTAGTAAGAACACATATTCTTTAGTACGTAAAGCAATAGAACTGAGAAAAGCAAATCATAATGTTGGCTTTTGCGTGCAAGCTATTTTTATTCCACCACATATTTTAAATGCTTGGAATTAGGATGGTGCAGGACTGTCTTTAAATATGAAATCTCACATTTTCTCAGAAGCTTTAAACTCCAATTGGAAACATAATCAGCAAACTCATGCATGAAGGTTGTGGGATTAATTAAGGTCTCGAAATAAAGACTAAAGAACCCCTAATGAGCCTGATGAGCGAGGTGGTTTACCATTTTCCCACAGGAGCGTCCATCATTCCAGGTGTACGAGCCGCTGGAGTATTCACTGCACGCGCTCGACAGCGACAGCTCACTGCTGCTACAGCTGCTGCGTGGGTACACGGGGGCTGGCACTGTCAGGCTCAGCTGGCTCAGACATTTGGCCACAGGGAGACCTGCCTTTCCATTCAACTGAACCTCCTATGACACAGAAAAGAGGCGACATAGCATTAAGATGGAGTCACTTACATGGCCGCTTAACAATGTTTGTGAGTTACATAAGCTTTCCTTTAGTCCGACTAGACATCAAAAGTGTTTATGTGTTGGGTACTGCTGCATATCTAATTGCCATCATGCTGTTGATTTTGTGATGAAAGGTATTGAAGAAAACCTTGAGACACCCAATCAAATATCACAGAAAAGTCGACTAAATTGTCGATGTACTGCACTTTTCAAACTTAAAGAAATACCGATATCAATCATCTTTCGTGTGCAGTCACCACACCGCGGCAGATGTTTGTCCAATTAGCATTTCCCTGAAGACAATCTGACAATGACAGTGGAGTTTAAGATGAGGAATCTGATACATCCATAGCACAGTTTTCAATTCTCTAATCTCACATTCGTGTGCGTGTCACTTAACACGGCTTATTTAAGGATATGTAGAGGTTTTGCTCATCCTGATTACAAGATGATTCATAATTCGCTTTTCAGCCATTATTATTTCATTTTCTTTTTCTGCTCTGATGGCACGCATTAGGGTTTATCAGGTGGCATCCTCAGAGGGGTAAAAGGGCAAAGGAAATGGAGCAAACTCATTTTCGGGCCTTAATGCATAATATATAAGATGATTAATGTTCCAGAGTGTCCTGTGGAGTCATTTTTACTGAAGACGAGTCTCAATCGATGGTTTTCTGGTAATATGACAAGGATATATCCCTCTTAGTGCCAAGTGATACTGCTGGCTTTTCCTGCTGAGAGCACAGGAGGGGTCACGGATTTGGATTTTAGATCTGTATTTTAATATCTTGGAATGATTTCTTGATGGGAGACGGGGGTATAGTTGTGCTGCAACACTTGGATGAGTTATATGGGTAGGGGAAAAAAAGTACATTTAATGTTTCCCATTAGGCTTACATTAGAGGGGGAGTCTGTATTCCTGGAAAGTAGGAAAGCCTTGCTTCTCTCTGGCTCCAGGAGCAAATCTGCTGCAGACAGATCCATGATCCGAGAGTGGAGTTTCTGAAAGTCAAACGGGAAGTACACGCAAAGATGAATTTTTGACTTTGGGGGATCTCAAGAGGAGCATCTGAGATGACAGAAGAGCATAATTGGTATGAAGATCTTTATCAGTACTTTATGCGGCGCACAGCATAGCCTGAAATTCCTTTTTGTAGCATCTCAGCTGGGCGTGAGGATTTTGATCTGAGTATTGTCTAAATCTCCCTCGAATGACAAATATTAAAAGAAAGCAATTAAACAAAGTAATCATTTGAGTTCATTTTTGAAAATCTCAAACAACTGCACAGTAGGCTGAGGCGGAGCAATATTTTTTACCTATCTGATTCCCTCCACTGGTGCCAAACGGAGCCCCGATTCATCCCTCTCTCTCTCAAAGTCATTAATGTCATCGTCCAGAAAAAAAAAAATAATAATAATGTGAATAGGAAATAATTGCATCAGGGAGTTTGGGATTGCTTTGATTTTTTCCCCCTTTTTTATTTGTGCTAGTCTCTTCTGTTATTTCACTCTCATGCTTAAGAGGGAAGGATACAAAACCAAATACATTTCCACATATTAATCCCAGAACTTAATTACACTGGATTCCCTGAGCTCAAATTAACTTAAACTAGAAATCTGCAGGAACAGAACACTTGATCTTGTGCTGCATTTCCTGCCAAGGGTAGAACTAATGCTCACTTAGGGAGTATATGCATGTGCTTCTACGCACTGGTCGCTTTGTTTTCTTTTGTTTTTGTTTTGTTTTTTAATTCAGTTTCTACCATTAAAGTAAGTGGCGACTCACATGCTGTGCACCCCTTGAAGAAAATAAATTGGGTGTTATAAAAGCAAAAGTCACCCACGGTAAATGGAAACTGAGCTTTGAAAATGATCTCCTCAAATTTTCCTTCAATGGCATGAACGTTTTAAAATAAAAATGGTTTCCATTTTATTTACTTCCATAAACCTCTTCCCCGACTGTGTATATCGACTTGTGAAAAGAAAAAATACACGACTTCTAATGACACCAAAACTTCCCTGCTTTCTTTTGTCTCTTTAGAACAAGTAACCTGTGTTGCATTCATTGTGGATTTTTCACTCCAACTTCAGACAAAAAAAAATCCAAAAGAAAAGCTGCTTTTTGTATTAGAGAAAGCCTGTGAATAAGCTGTTAGCGTGACTGATTTTTGTACCATCAGCGACAAGGTGGTAATTTGCCATGGAAACAGATCGATGCCCATTTTCCATGTTTCCTCTGAACAGACTGTATAAGGACCGTATTCTTTACCATTTGTAAGATTTATAAAAGCATCCGGCTTTAGATGCTGGCACAGAGTTCTTTCTAACGTGTTCAGGTTTCAGTGAGTTCAAAAACAGTTAAGCTACAGGGAGGATTTCTATCTTTTTTTTGCCTGTTACAGATCAAAACTTAACTTTTAAAATGATCTTGCCGAACACTCATCAGATTTATAAATATAAAGGGTCTGTTCTGTGCCCTGGAAAGCTTAGGAGATCACATTCTTTCAAAAGCAAATAAAGGCAAAAGTAGTAGTAGTAATATCGTGCAGTTGTACTAGTTTGGGCATATATATATATATATATATATATATATATATATATATATATATATATATATATATATAACACCACAAAAAACACCCAGCACGCCCCTGCGGGCGGTTTATCCTTCAAGCTCGGGTCCTCTACCAGAGGCCTGGGAGCTTGAGGGTCCTGCGCAGTATCTTAGCTGTTCCCAGGACTGCGCTCTTCTGGACAGAGATCTCCGATGTTGTTCCCGGGATCTGCTGGAGCCACTCGCCTATCTTGGGAGTCACCGCACCTAGTGCTCCGATTACCACGGGGACCACCGTTACCTTCACCCTCCACATCCTCTCGAGCTCTTCTCTGAGCCCTTGGTATTTCTCCAGCTTCTCGTGTTCCTTCTTCCTGATTTTGCTGTCATTCGGAACCGCTACATCGATCACTACGGCCGTCTTCTTCTGTTTGTCTACCACCACTATGTCCGGTTGGTTAGCCACCACCATTTTGTCCGTCTGTATCTGGAAGTCCCACAGGATCTTAGCTCGGTCATTCTCCACCACCCTTGGGGGCATCTCCCATTTTGACCTCGGGACTTCCAGGTTATACTCCGCACAGATGTTCCTGTACACTATGCCGGCCACTTGGTTATGGCGTTCCATGTATGCCTTGCCTGCTAGCATCTTGCACCCTGCTGTTATGTGCTGGATTGTCTCTGGGGCATCTTTACACAGCCTGCACCTGGGGTCTTGCCTGGTGTGATAGACCCCAGCCTCTATGGATCTTGTGCTCAGAGCTTGTTCTTGTGCTGCCATGATTAGTGCCTCTGTGCTGTCTTTCAGTATATATATATATATATATATATATATATATATATATATATATATATACATACATATATATATATATATATATACATACATATATACATATATACATATATATATATATATATATATATATATATATATATATACATACATATATACATATATACATATATATATATATATATATATATATATATATACATACATATATACATACATATATATATATATATATATATATATATATATATATATATATATATATATATATATATATATATATATATATATATATATATGTGTGTGTGTGTGTGTTAAGGCATTAACAGCAAAAGAGCAAAAAAAACCTAACATATAAAAAAAATGCATCAGAGAGTTAGGGGTTTTCTTTGATTAAATAAAAAAAATATATTTTAAGTGCAAATTCTTGTCTTATAAAAAATATGCAATTTTCACTTTTCTTTTTAAAAGCCGACAAACTGCTGAAAAACTAATTATTAGAAACTTCTACAGGACTAAACGTGATAAAATAAAATTTGAGTTCATTTCGTTTTGTCAAAATACAGTGCATCTCAGGTTCTGTAAAATTGTTTGTAACTGTTTGTTAAACACAATCCCACTGTTCCCAAGAACAGACGGCGATTGAGCTGCTGAGGTCAAAGTGATCAGCCTGTGCCAGCTAGGACTCGGGTAATTCTGTACCCGGGTTTGTGACAGTTCTGCTTCTGTGTCTAAACTTTGTCTTGTACTGCTCTTAAGCATGTTTTAATTATTGTGCAGTATAAACGGCCTAATTAGTATTATTATTATTATTATGATATGTGATAGTTTTAGGTTTTTAAATAAAAAGCTGTCTTTTTCACATGGTTTGTTAAAAAAACAAAGCTGACAACCTTTTTCAACGAATGTTTCATCAAGAAAACATCAAAACCATATCGAAACAGTTTTAATTTAAGACAGATGAAAAAACATCTACAGGATTTGAGTTTATTTTGTTTTGTGAAAAAAAATACAGTTCAGGTTCTGTAATTGTCATTTTACTTTGTTAATCTTTTAGTTCTTCACACTTTCCTTGTAACATTTTTTATCTAAAATTATCTTTTGTTAAACATAATCTCACTAAGAACAGGCGGTGTTTGAGCTGCCGAGGTCACAGTGACCGACCTGCGTCAAGCTAAACACTCGTTGCTATTTTAGCAACCGGCTTCGTTCCATTTCTGCTTTTGTGTTTTTTTACATTAAACCTTTTCACCCTCACAGTGCTCTTAACCATGTTTTAATAAATGTGCAGTATTTGTAGTTGATCTTTTTTTTCCTTTTATTTAAAATTTAGATTATTGTCTATAAAGCACTTTGCAGTTTTTGCTTGTAAAAGGCACCATCTAAATAAACATTGTTTGGTTATTATTTTATTCTGTCCACAGAGATAACTGTGTATGAAGCTCTGATGCGACACGGCCGGGCCTGGATGCTGTCCACACAGGATGGGAGTGGCTGAGCTGTCACGGGGGGGCTCTGATCTTATCATGACGGTGCTGGATTTCACCTCCTCAGCATCCTCATCAACGATTCAGTCAATAGTGTCACAGGGTCACGGGGGGAAAGATAGGTGAAGGAAATGCTAGCTGACAAGGCCGACTGTACGCTTCTTGAACTTTTTGACATTCAAAGTCAAAAATGTAAATTGTCCCATTAATGCAGGGATGACTGCAATATATCATGCAAATAATGGCCTTTTATTGACTATTAGCTAACGTCTGGAGTAACTTCATTAGTCTGGGAGCCAAACTTTTCAAGATATACTGAACAGAAGGAAAAAGCCTTCCTGCTTTTGTTCTTTTGTTGTTGCTTTTTTTCTGCTTTGACAGTGGTCATATTTCAAGATAATGAACGTCGGCCCAGAATAGCTTCCAAACAAATACGTCAGTATTGGCACTCGCTGTCAAAAACACATCGTCCTGCAACACACCCACACATGCACAAGAGAGAAAAGCCGTGCTCGCAGATTAATTCACAACACACACACACCTACTCATCCACATAATGCTCACCTGCATGACCTGATCTATACGTCTGACTCATCACAAAGGCTCTTCCTAAATTTCCAGCTACACACTGCCCACTGCACTGTAGCTGGAACTAAGACAAATGCTCCGCTGCAATATAATAAAGTAAGATATATGGAGCTCCATTAAAAACAGACATTCTAAAGCTCCACTCTGCAAATTTTGTTATTTATGTTTGTGGAAGAGTATTTGTTTAAATCTGCTATTGCAAACTTCTTTTTTTCTTCTGTGCACAAAGTTTTTACAACTTTTTCACAACCGCATGAGCAGTAATGAGGTCACGGCATGCATGTTGTGTCCTTGGGGCTCTTAGGTTTGAAAAAGAAAACAAGCATTTGTCCCAGTAATGGGTGACTCAATTGCTACTAGCCCGAGCAGCATTAGTGGCTGGTACTACACATAGCTGGTCGTAGTGCAGAGTTTGAGAAATCTTGCTTTTTGTTTTGTTTTTTTTAACATGTGGATGTCAGAAATGAATATGTGGCATTTTCACACAAAAACATTTCAGCTGAAGGCAGCGAAGGTGCACAAACGGTGCATTCACTGTCAAATGCATTATGGTTCTTTATCAGAGGAACTCAAGATGCCCACGGGGAACTGGGGAACGTTTAATTACTGATAAGCAAAAAGGTCCAGAGCTAAATGGGAAACTGTACACTCATATCGGTGATTAAGTCTCCCTCGGCTTGAGGGTGTAGGACAGAAAAGAAATGAAAACTCACCCCGGTTATTTTCATATTCTCCTAAGTAATTCAGCTCAATTGGTTTAGTAAGTTGAACACAAAATCTATCTGTAATCTGACAGATACAAAATCCAAACCCGTTTGTTATCCTTTGCTGTACGCTTACGCAGACTTCTCAACTGAGTATTTATGACTATTTAAATAATGACAGCCTCATTTCTATAAGATGAATGTGTAATTGGTTCACTGTGCTTAGCACGTCAGCGGTAAACAGAGAAGCTATGTTAAAAAAAAAAAAAGATTCTTGCATTTTTCAACTTCACTAAATGTGTAATCCATTAAAAAGGGGGAGGAGAGGGTTAAGCTAACTATCAACTAGCTTTTATTTGAGGCCCCAGTAACATAGGCCCAGAGACCAGTCAGAGGAAACAATCAAATCATTCAAATGTTTAATTAATAAGGAAAATGTGTTTGATATAAAGTGAATGCGTACCAATGCAGTATATTCCATTTGACCATATTTAATAAATGTAACATTTTGTAGTGTAGTTGTGAGCTTTGTGCTAACATAAATCCTGTATTCTTTATAAGAAGAACACACAGACTTCTGTGTCACGGTTTGCGGGGGCAGACCGTGTGTATTGTGTATCAGAAATACACAATACATAATGAACTTGACATTCATTATGTATTGTGACAGATGGCTGCCCATCTATACAACCAGAATGCCCATGACATTCTGGTTGTATATTTAATTCAATTTAGCTCAGTTCAATTCTTCTGTAGCCCCAAATCTCAACAACTGTCAACTCAAGGTGCTTTATATTGTAAGTTAAAGATCCTACAACAATACAGAGAAACAATACAATACAGAGAAATCCCCAACAATCAAACGACCCCCTAAGAATAAGCACTTGGCAACAGCAGGAAGGAAAAACTCCCATTTAACAGGAAGACATCTCTGGCAGAACCAGGCTCAAAGAGGGGCAGCCATCTGTCACAATCGGTTGGGGGTGAGGTAAAGCATTGAAGTCTAAGCTCCCTTGTTCTGGGACCTCCATAAACACTTTCTTGATGACTTAATGGCCTCAATTGTTGATTTCAGGCGTTATTAAATAAAACACAAAGTTCATTTTGTAGCTCATGGTCACTATTGGAGTCAGAAAGGAGGATTATCAAGGGTATGCTCATTGGCTATGCTCATTGTACTCATTTTTTGGTTGGTTCTGCCTCTCAGCTGTCACATCTGGTTTGAAAACACTAAGATAAGAACAACAGGAAATGCTCAGCTCGAGGCTTCAGAGTGACTTCACCACCACTACTACCCATGAATAGCAGCTAAATCCGTCTTTTATAGAGTCTATGGTTGTAGTGTTACAATGAACAGGAAGATAAGAAAGTGGCCTCGATCTTCTTATCTAACTCTGCAAAAAATAAGTATAAAAATAATAATTATACAGCACGACAGATAAAAATATAGCTGTTCCGTAGGAAGTCCCGAGCCTTTGTGACGTGGATAAATATAGCTGTTTTTAACAGCTCTCCCACACGACTGAAGCCCTCATAAAGGACACGCCGAGCATCCGGAGAGGCGTGATCACATTATGATTAACTCTTACATTGAATCACCCTGATGATGGTTAAAATGTTGCTATTAAATAATGAGCGGACAAAAACCCACACGCTTGTAGAAACCACACAAACAGCACTGTAGCACGCACACGTTACATGATTATGTTCCTTTCACCTGCCTTACGTTACGTACGTACTCATAATGTCTGAATCACGCCGGAAAGAGAAGAAGAAAAACAGTCTCGGCTGGATGCCAGAGGGATATAAAGCAATACGCCGCAATCCAATTACCCGCATGGGATCTCAATAACGACTGAACTTGATCTCAAACTCTATCATATTCCTGAGTGCCTTAATACACCTCTTCAGTGAGATTGCACCTCTTTGGTTTCCGCTGCGGTGTCGGCAGTATCCTTCTTCCAGCCTTTTATATTGCACTTTCACTTAACAATATTCCTGCCTGTCTGCTAATGGCAGCAGAAGTACCTTGAAAGGATCTTTCTAACACGCCTACAACTACATTAGTTCTCTTTCCTCATTTTTTAAATTCATTTTCTGCATTTGTACCACTTCCTGTTTTTGCTTTGCTTTCTCATGTCCTTCCTTTTCCTTATCTACCCATAATTTCTTTCTCCCGAAAGAGCCACAATTATGTGACATTCCACTTTCCGAACTCATCATATTCCCCTCTGACTTCGTATCATGGTTGACAATAGCTGCGTAAAAACACAGCCGCAGGTCCGTCAGCCTCATAATTACACCTTACAGAGTCTGCTGGATGGACACATGGACACTTTTCAGTAAATTGGGACCAAAAGGAGAGAAAAAAACACCCACTCCTGCTGAGAGAATATAGGGTTTATGGGGTGTACAAGTACAGTGATGTTTGGTGATGGCTACAGGGTTCAAATCTTTGTTGTTTGTGGGATGTGGAGAGTTGGAGATTATAGCCCTGGCGCTGCAAACATTTCAGAACTTATGTGAAGTGTGTTATTTTGATTTGGAGGAGGGGATTTGTTTTCAAGAGGGCACCAGGGAAGACGCTCTACTTTGGGGGAAGGCAGGAGATGTTTTAAGTTTGTATCTGCCATTTAAAGACTTCCAACATAGTTTTTAATGTAGAAAGCCGTGCTGCAGGGAGAACCGATTTCATGTGAATCCTCAACATAAAACTATAAAAGTAACATTAAAACGGCACATATGTAAGCTTAGAGAGAAAGATGTAAACCCGTAAACAATCAAAGTGTTTACGGGTTATTTTTCTTTTCTTTTTTAGCAGTCTCTTTCTCTGGTTAGGACCCCAAAGCTCTTTAAAAACAACTAAAAATGGAAAACAACTTCAAATGCATGAGAAGAAGTACTCAGGGTCGTTTACTGGAGTTCTTTCCACCATGTTTGAGTGTGGATATGCAAACTCAGGCTAAAACTATAGGACCCCAAACTGACCTACTTAATTTTTAAAATGTATACCTTGAATTTTTTTCAGGATAAATAATATTAATAACTATAAAATTTAACTATATAATATGATATTCAGTCTGCTGCTCAAGTTTGCCAGTAACTTGTCTGAGCAACAGGAGACATAAACTGTTCCAGTAACCTGAGGAGGTGGCTGTTTCGATTGGAGAAGCCAGAGCAAAGACTTATGTTTGAGTTCAAATATCTATATACAGTACTTTGTGCATTACTAAAACATTTATGTGGTAGTAGCGAGACTAAAATAAAAGTATACTGGCAAAGGAGTAGCTGAGGACGGTATAATCCTGCAAAGCTTGCATATGACAGGACTCTCTGCAGCTCTGTGCAAACTAAATCATTCCTTACTGCTTCACATTAAGAGGGTTAAAGCACTCGATTAACTGATCATCAGCCACAGGGCCTGGACATCTTACAGTCACTGAGTGGACCATGAACTCCTCTGTATTTTTAATTCACTTTTATTTATATAGCCCCAAATTAGAACAACATTCAACTCAGGGTGATTTGTATTGAAAGACAAAGGCTCTACAAAAATATAGAGAAAGGCCAACGATTAGACAACCCTCTGTGAGCAAGCACTTGGCAACAGTGGGAAGGAAAAACTCCCTTTTAACAGGAAGAAACCTCCCTTAGGCTCAGGGAGGGGCGGCCATCTGCAGCGACCGGTCTGGTCGGCTGAGGGGAGGAACACACTCTGTTCTTCTTTGTTTTTTGTTCTTTACCTGTTTAACGATACATTTCCTGCCATTTGATCACCTACAATGTAGTGTATCGACAGGAGGGTAGGTTCTGGGAAGGGCAGCGTACCTGGAGAAGCAGGTCCGAGGCCGGCTTGATCTTCTGCTGGAACAAAACACCGAGCGCCCGATTCTGCTGCTCGAGATCAAAAACCCTTGTTCGCAGCTTCAGACACTCCTCCCTCAGATCCTGATTCAGGAGGACAAATAGAAAGAGCATCGTCTGAGTGTAAAATTCACATGACAGTTAGAACAACACTGAGAGTATATCCATTAATTTATATTAGCATGCATTAAGAGAAAAAGAAGTAACAAACCTTCTGGGTTAGAAGCGCCTGCACGACTTGATTGGCAACCTTAAAGAGAAAAAGAAAACATCACAGAATATAATTTATCTGCTTTGGCACCATAATAAAGTCCTGACCTCATATGACCCTTCTGGGCCTCTATAGAAACCCTTACACTGCACTTTGGAGTGTTTGTACTTCCTCAGCCAATTTACACCTCGGATGAATTATTATGAGCCCAAGCAACCGCTGTGGCACAATACATTGCACATTTTTCCTCCGCTATTGGGTGTGTGTGCCTCTTTTACACACTCGTGCAGACAATGTTGAGCTCTCACAGCATAATGGTGGTATTGACAGTGCCTGGTTGATGTAGGGTACCAGAGGTGTGCCTGACTTAAGTGCTGCTGTGCCCGGGTCTTGGTCTCAGAGCGGTTCGCACTTCAGACCGCAACGCCGATGGAGGAGCGTCTACGATTACTGCCCATTGATTGCTCATTAATACCCCGTGAAGCCCCATCGGCTCTTTCGAGCGCCTCGTTTCTCGTTTATTGAACGAAGAGAGATGGGGGTAAACATAGCAAAATGAGCCCTGCTTGTGGAACCGCAAAGTTACAGATCTGCCTCTTGTGATCAAACAAACTGGAGTTAATGGTGTTTGACAGAGGATGTGAACTTGCGCACGCTGTACGTCCTGGAAACAAGTTACAAACACAACAAACGACTTTAAAATTTCACACAGACAGCTGGTGTAACATAAAAAATAATCATCCCTTCTGTTACACTGTTGTTCTAGTTAGAGGGGCGCACACAGTCTCCATCATTAAAACAGGATTATTGCTAAGCCGTCCTTCCACCGAAAGCCAACCACAAAGGAAAACAGTTGACAAATAAACACAACAAAACCGAGCTGAGCCATCTTAGTGAGAGCAGGGAAGCAGAAAGGAGACGAAGGCTGAGTTTACTCCAGATGCAATCCATCGAGGATGCAGCTCTGTATAACAATGGCCCCGCTTCCCTGTACTTTCTTTTCTTTTTTTAAACTTTCGATCTTCTTCCTCACCCCCTCTCATTTTTATTTCCCCTTATGCTCTCACCAGTCTTTCCCACCCTGCGGCAGATCTGCTCAGTCTGCTGAGCTTGTCGGTTTGAGGACAAATTGGGCGACTTGTCCCTGCTGGACATGCTTTCCTTTAGCAGCGCTCCCTCCATCCCGGAGTGATTCAGCAAGCAGGCACAGCCCAGAGCCGGGGCTGCTTCATTTCCCTCATGTAGCTCCCTAAACAGTGCTTAACAAGCTCTCGCAAAATAACCAGAGGGCACAGAAGTGATATTGCTATGTAAACTATTTCTGCACAAACACCGGTTCATGTCAGGATGAAGCTACATACAAGCTGACATTTCAGACTTGCATCACAAGCACTTAACTGCACGTTACAGTTACAAAAAGAAGGAAAAATAAGTAGTTAAGGAGCAAAAGAGACTGCAGTACCTCAAATAGCCACTTGAAGCTGGCACCAAGTATGAGTCAATCCCCACAGATTTTCATATTAAAATGACCAACTTTACAGCAGAAATAAACATGTTTAAAGGCTAATGCAAGAAGCATTTTGGGCTCTATAAATAATTTCAGCTTCCATGAGAACTTTACAGAGGGATGGATACCAGCCGTATGCTATAACAGCTGTACGATAAGCTTAGCTTAAGCTAATTTGAGTGACTGTACTTGTAGTGTTAGTGCCTTTTACAGTTTAATGTGTGTATAATTGTACTTCAGTGCATCAGTCTCGAAGAGTGAAATTCTAGTAGTTTCTTTGTATTTCATTTTTAGCACTGATTACCGCATTTCTGTTGTGTATTATGCTATTCACACTAGCTAGCATTAGGTCCTGGTGAATTATAGCATGAAAAAACAAAACCAAAGAAAGAAAGAATGGGGTATTATCATAATGCTAAAATTATACATTGTTGCAAACTGGCCTTGTTTAAGGAAAAAGTAAGTGCCTACCTAGCTGCTAGCTGTCCACTAGGCTTAATTTCAGATACTTTGTGCTGCTGTCTTTGTGGTGTTGGTGCTTTTTGGAGTATTTTTTATGCAACTAGTTGTCAAATAATACGGCTTAATGTGTGGGTAACTGTATTGACAGCCTGTAAAGAAGTCTATGCTTCAGTTTTGATGAGTGAAATTCTAGTTGTGTCTTTGAATTTCAATTTTAGAAAATTGTTATCAGGTATCCCAACCTCCAATTTGAACCCATCTGTCACACCTACTGTCTGCCTATCCTCATGTCCTTCCTCCTCACTTCCTTCCTGTCTTTGCATCATATAGATATACTGTTGATGGCCTACCAGCTACTTGCGTTGTATACTGCAGCTGCTAATAGTATGGAAAATAAGTAGTATCCATGTAGTTGTGAAGTTTTAGATTCTTTATTTGACATATAGTGCAGACATAGACATAACAAAATTCCAAAGGCAACTGCTATTAACTATCATATCTTCTATTAATTTAGCCTGGATAGTATAGAGTTATGTAAATGTGTGTGTGTTGTTACTTAACAGTTTAAAAGTAAACAGAGGATGTGAAAAGACAAAAAATGTCAGATAAAAGAGTGTGCGTTAAGATTTAGTTGCATGAAAAATAAAATTGATTGTCATTATCAACAAATTCTCTCCAGCCTTCCTCGAGCTGTGGCTGGAGTAAATTGCCAAGCTGTAAGATAACCATAGCATGGCTCAGGACCTCATTAAAACCTTAATCTTCAGGTCCACAATACAATTTATTTTATTCTGTCAAAACAAATTCAGTTTCAAGGTAAGTAAAACATCTCACAAGCCACTCAACGTCCTTGAATGTTGCCTGGAATGAATAAAGATAAACAAGGTGTGCACTCACCTCGTCGAGACACCGCTCGTACTGCTCCCTTTGACTCTCATTCTCTAAGGCCAGGGTGGAGTTCTCCTCCTGCAAAGAACACACACTCCAGTTATGTTTGATGCAACAAAAAACAACAGAGACAGGAGCGGCAATCGAGCGTTGCTCCGGCTAAGACTGAGACTTCCCTCACAAAGGTCATATGTCAACTTTGAACCAGGACAGCCAATAAAAATTTACCAAGTGCAACTGAGAAAAAGGTCAAGGGGATGGAAGTTATGATGCTGAACTTTGGGGCGGCAGCTAGCCGTTTGGAGCCCGGACCTAATAAGAATATCTCCTCTGCTTGCCAAGCGATGAGGTGGCGTCCTATTGATCTTTGGGAGTTTCCAATTTGTCAGAGGCAGGCAGCATATTAGGAGCTGTCAGACTCTTTGGTTCTCTCGCCCTCTGCCCTTTACTAGAAACTACCAATCCCTTGATGAAAACATGGGAAACATGATTACAACCCAAAACAGTCCAACGATGCTGTCTTACGAAGAAACACTGACTAATTAAAGCCTCAAAGCCTGCAACGTGTGGTTATGAGTGCAAATCTAATGAATGGCCTGAGCAATTAAAGAGAGCTCGAGCATCTCATGTGTTAGTTTCTATTTTCAAGAGATGCATTTAGCTTGGGAAATCCCCCTGACAGTGTATTTATCACTGTTACACAACTTAATTTATGATTCAAATGTGCCAGCGAAGACTCATATTCCCATCATTAACTGCAGAAGGAGAAAAACAAATAAATCAGCTCCCATTTATTCACACCCAAAAAGAAATGAGCATGACTTTTTAAAATATGTGATGATTTAACCAGAGCCTCGCCTACACGGCAGCTCATTTTCTTTAACTCAAGCTTCAGTATGAGGCGCTATCTGACACGTCCGCGCGCAGCCTAAAATCAGTTTTGCTATGTTGTTTTAGTGGCATGCAAGTCTGTAAGTGTTGGCGACTGGACGTGCTTGTGTCCTTCTTTCTTTGTGCTGTAGTTATAGAGATGAGCAACCTGGAAGTGCACCGCTCTCTTAGCAACAGGGCTGCACATGGAAACACATGCATGTGACATTTAGGTCTGTGAGGTAGCACGGTTTGGACGGATTATTTACATTCCTGCCCCTCAGAAGACACCAGAAATATTATATTAAATAATCATATAGCATTTAATTTCAAGGTTACTATGCCAAAATAGTAAAAACATTTCATTGTATTAAGTTATGTCGCTGTTAGAAGAATGAATGGCGGTGGCTCTGAGGTGTCTACACCAGGGAAAACACTTAAGCGGGAGCACATCCTTGGCAGGTGGCAGAAAATTAACTTTCTTTGTGTTGAGACTGGAATTTAATATTTTTCAGGGATGATGCTTTCTGAGACCAAGAATCAAGGTAAAAGGATTAGTCTGTCATTGAAAATAGTACAACTCAGCACAACAGGCACTAAAAATTTGACAATAAACCTTCTCAGTCAAACCGTGTAATCCCGCTATCATATTCTGCCATAGTTCAGTGTATTATTATAACACCACAACAACCCTGCAGTCATAATGTCAGTGTAAATAACAATTCTTGTAACTAACTTTAAAATCTATTCATGACTTGGGGCAGAGCAGACGCCTAAATAATATAATCTCTAAAAACCTTCGATTATTTAATAATGCTCATGTTATGTGAAAAAAATCTATTTTGGGCCATTTTAAAGCTGTTTGTTGTCATTAGAAATGAAACAGGATTCATCTGAAGTCACCACTGACAGTACAAAAGACCGATATAGCTACCATGACATCACCCACTGGTTTGAAATATTGTCCCGGTTACCATCCCGCTGTTTTGAAACCAGCGAGGGGTGCATCTAACAGTGAAACATTTAATGTGCTTCTCATCCTTAGAATGACCATAATTTAGAAAATGCATTTAATTAATTTAAATAATTTATACAATCCAAAATGAATGACTGAGCTCATTAACTCATCTGGAAAGTGTGTACACAGGTCAGGGCTGAGGGGCGTTTTCCCACAGACATCTACAGCATTGGAAGATTTTTTGCAACCAGAGCTGTCGCCCCCTAGTGATTATTTAAAAGAATGTAGGTTTAAGGCACTACTACGTTGGCTTCATTTTTCAAACTTGGAAGTTAAATCACCTTTAATGTTGCCCATAGAAGTCATGAAAGTCTATTTAACTTGCATCTGCAAGCCGCTTTGCAACCCCACTGAACCCCATTTTCTCCATTTAACGCTGAGTAAAGTCTGACATAACAAATGGCATGCCTATTATCATTGATGCCTGCTTTGTACTGGACCTGCTGTGGACCTTTAATGCTTCCAATCTACACTGTAGGGACAAAATTATTGGGTTCCACAGCTTAATCTTTTATTTTATACCTCTGTGGCAATGGGACTTAAAAAAACCCTTCATGTTAATGGTGTGGGTTTCTATGCTTGAGCAGCTCCTGGAAGTGTAGGTGGCCTAGCACTTTAGTTCATATAGTGCACGTAAATGTGAGGGTGGGAATGTTCCAGAACAGAACTACAAAATTCAAATTACTGTACATGGGATACTAATCTTCTTTTGACAGTAGTTTTTTCTCACTGTTTAGTGACTAATAATTTAAGGATTCGACTCTTCTTTATGCTCTATTTTTTGGGGCCCAACATTCTCTGAGAACATTTCTTTGGCTCTTTAGCTCTTTAGTCATTTTCTTCATCAACTAGTACTCTACTTTATCTCCCTGTCATTTGGTGCTTCCTAGTAATGAACTGGCATGGGTAAAATCAAAACAATTTACATAGCTGATAGGAATATATCTATGCTGTCAAATAATATTACAGCAATTACAAACCTATAGCTTATCCAGTTTATCCACCAATATGTGAAGTACAGACATCTTTAGACTCAACCTAATCCATATATAATGTATATACCCTGACACGTCTTACAACAGGCTCACACGCTTGCATTTTTGGGTCTTTGGTAAATATTTATCAGGTTGTGTTTGTCAGGTGTGGACTCCTGGGTAATTTTAGCTTTAATGCCCTTATCACCTAATCAGTAAAATGACCAGTGGCCATTTCTCCCAGAATGTGCTATGTGTATTCATTTAGGCCCCGGTTACAGACTGCAGCACGTGCCTGCCAAGTTAATGAAGAGAAACAGAAACAGGAGCCGGGCGGTGCTTACTTAGTGCCAGTGGAGTTTATGCACAATGAGGGGCAGTGATGTATTGCCTCTGTTTTGTTCCTGCTGCTTTAGCTGGGGGTGCATCCATCACCCACACAGCAGCAAGGAATAAAAACGGCAGATAACTTTTGATAAAGCTGTTTAAAATGTAGCGTCTCCGTAATGCGCTTCACCAGATGGATCGCAGGGACAGGTTGACCATACTTTTCGCCAGTCTCAGAAGATAACTCACCGCTGGAGGAGCAACAGGCAGGCAATTATCTGCCACTTTGCTGTAATTAGGGTCTGTTTTCTTTCAGGGATGAACAAACAAAAGGAAGAAAAGATCAAATACACTCTGAGGACTTTTTTTACTTTTTCACTTCTTTCTCCTTCATGTGTCTTTCTTGCTACCAAAGTGTCATCTTTATTTTTCTACACGCATTTGGATTGTTTTAATTGTTAGATGGCATCTGCTGAAATATTTGGATTGTTTTATTATCAGCCTGTGTACACAAAAATGTTTGTGAGCACTTGTTTTGAACCCATTAAATTGAGTAGTAGGTACTCTGTAGTATCTAGTAGGTAATTGCCACCTCATTAAATGCAAGCTGCTCCACCAAGTGAAACAGAAGCAAAGGGCAGAAAACAGCAACCAAATTCAGCAGAATGAAGCATGAATGGTGGTAGAAGCTTTATCCATTTAATCCAGAGCTCAAAACAATTTTTTTATACAAGCTTTCTAACAACTTGCCTTTTATTTTCAATTTTATTCACTCTATTTTTATTTAATATGTGCGCTGTTTGTTTATATCAGAGGTCAACAACCTTTACTATCAAAAGAGCAACTTTTTAGCAAGGTTTGGCTTAAACAAGCTGTATGGAGACACTGCTGTGTGGGGGGTTATAATGAAGTCAGCTAAATACATATTACACTATTAACATAAGTAATAGGTGCAATACTGTGTACTTGTTATATATAATAAGTTTTTATATTTGAAATAACTAAAAAAACCTACTGACATATAAAGGCCTACTTCAAGCCTGCTTTTGATTAATAAAACATGTAGCATTAGAGCATGACTGATATATATCTGCTGGGCTGATATTATCGACTGAACGTAGCTATTTTGGATTTGCTATTTATAAAGGCCAATAAATGAAAATTTAAAAAGTAAACCAGGGATAGAAAAAACACCCTTCAACCATGTTATGAATGTTGATGTTACATAGTTTGTCCACCAGAGGGCACTCCCTTTGCAGCCTCTCTTTAATGTGTTTGGAATGGCACAAACAATAACCAGATGATCCAAGCTGAGCGTAAACGAGTAAATGACGAGTCGTGCCAATAAAACAAGATCATGTTTAAACTGTGTTATCATATTACCTTAATAATGATTAATCATTACGCATAACATATGTTTGGAAAATTAGTTTACTGTAATGTGTGTCTAAAAGAAATAAAATATCAGATTTTTAAAATCACCAAATCTCGATATCAGTTGTAAAAATGCTATATCGCTCGTGCTCTATGTAGCATAATAGCTTTAGTAAAAAGTAACATTTTCATTTCAATTATAACTGAAGTGCACAGATCAAGCACACCAGTAAGAAAACTATCTTTAAAAAAAAAGCAAAGCAACAAACCTCTTTGTTCATTTTTATAATTAAATTCTTTTGTTACCGTCATTAGAAGAGTTGCTGGAATTGGATAAACGAGCCACATGTGGCTCTGGAGCTGGAAGTTTGAGACCCCTGGGTTAAGCTTAGGCACCAAAGTGTCTGGCTGGGGTTAGGAAATGGTCATGACATTTACTTCAACTTCTTCACTTCCTCCTAGATAATCTGTGTTGCTCTCTGTTTATCACTGATGCAGCGGAGGATAATAGCCTCCTGAGCCAGACTAGAAGGTAGAAGAGGGCAGCTCCTGGCCGTATGCATGTGACAAATAACAAAGGATGACATCCACTCACTGGGATGATAATATATGAAATGAGTGACATGACTCGGGGTAAGACCGAGTGCCACGCACCCTTCACCACACCAAAACCAAAAAGCCACGTGGAGCCACTTAGGAGTGTATCAGTGAAGACTAAAAGCCTAACTTAATTAAGCCTGAGCACTTTAATTACTGAAGAGATCTGAGCGGATATGTGTCCAGTGGCTTCAGCACAAAAAACAAACAGTGTAGATCGCTGTGGCTGAGCATCTGCTTTGGCTGCTTTGGCTCGTGGCGGAGTATAGCCCAAATCCCCAAGCGCAGAGGAAAACAAACCAAAGCTGGAGTACAGCCCGAGGCCCCGGCGGCGATTCTCACAGGATGACTTTGCTCTCCAAATGAAGGAGACCGGAGAATTTGATGAGCTGTCATGCTTTCAGACACAACCGAGCAAGGACTCTGACAACTGTCAGACGGGCTGGCCACAAAGGATAGCCAGGGGTGGCTAGGAGTATGGATACAAGAAGTATACAGAGGCACGAATAAAGAAAACTCAGAAGGAAAAGGAGGTAGGCAGAGAGAAAAAGAAAGCTGAAAAATTCAAAGCAGGAGAGACTTAAAGAGACAACAGAAATGCGTGGTGGCGAGTTAGTACCTCCAGGGCCTTGAGGCGCTCCAGCAGGAGCTTGGTTTTGTCTTTATCCTCTTCTGCTTGGCTGGCATCATGTTCAGGATTCAGCAGCAGCCTGGGGTCCAGCTCTGCTTGAGTCACCGGCAGGGAGCCCTTCTCTACTGGGCCGTCGTGCTGTTTCTGCACTTCCTCAGAGAGTTTATCCTGACGCACAGACCAGCAAAAAGAGGTTAGAGGGGGGGGAAAAATAAGGAACAGAAAATCAAAGCATGAATTTGGCGAGCAAAAAGCAGAGCAGATGGGAGGAAAGAATTGAAAATAGAGGTATGACAAATGTTTCAGGGTAAAACGGTTAAGGAGGCGTGAAAGGCAGAACTCAGAGGGAAGGAGGGAGTGAATGAAGAAGAAAGGAAAAGGGGAGAGGATCAGATGGGCAGATGGGACAACAGGGAAGCAGCTTCAACAACAGAGCTCCAAAACATCCCATAATCCCTAATCATGTTTCTCTTGTTTTCTAAAGAGTGGCAGTGACCTTCAGGGGCTTTCTTTTCTGTATAATGGGGATCCTGTGCTCTCCCTCTTTGCCCTTACACAGTGTCTGTCTCACGCAGTCTCATTGCCAGCAATCTTTTCTCTTCTGGTGTTTCCTGGCATCTGTGATAATTAAACACTGGTTATAAGTAGCTAATAATGAGGTACTGTCTGGCTAGCGCCAAACTGCTAAAAACAAACTCTTGGTCACAGTTAGAACACTATTCATGCTTTTCAAGGGATCTTTGGAGCCTCACATTAGATGCTTACTGAAAACATCTATTCATCAATATTTGCTGGAAAAAGATCATCTGCTTCTTTGCTACAAGGGCTGAAAAACAAAACAAACAATTTATAGTAATGTCATTGAATTTTAAAGAAGAAAAAAAGCCCCAAAGTGGATTGTTCCAGCTTTTGTGTTTGTCTGAGAAAACAATTTGAAGACATCACCTTAGATGAAAACTCTGATGCACGCTTTGTTCTGCATTTTTTACTTTAAAAGCTGTAAAAGTATCTGACTCCACTTTTCAGTTGAAGTGAATTTTGCTTTGGCAGTAGTTTAGATATTAAAGTCATCGCTCTCTGGCATTTTTAAACCTAAAATAGTGGTTCCAGTGTTTGCAGCTGGTGACCTTTGCAAGCGCTCATCATAGGCTGAACATGTTAATAAAATTTGAGCACTGATGTTCTCTAAATATTGCATTTCACCGTACCTTAATAAGTGTAAGAGACAAGAAGTAGCCAGTATAAGATAACTTCTGAAATAAGAAAAATTATATAAACCTGGGGGGAAAATAATAATTGTTTTTGATGAGATATACTCAGATTTGGTCTTTGGACTTTCAAGGAAAACCAAGTCAGTGCTTGCCCACAACCAGTGATTGCCCAGCTGGAGTTCTGGGCAAGTAAAGCTGCACTTCCTCTAACATCAACTTCCAGTTGGCCCTAAAAGTCAGTCGACAAATAATAGTGCTTGTTGAGCAGTAATACGAACTAAAACTGACTGACTGAGTTTTAATTAGTAAAATTCTAGTTTTACTAGAGAATCATGGGTATGGACAAAAACAGCCAAATAATGACAGAATCGAGAACAACCAGTGTTTCCAATATTTCACTTCACTGCCTGCAAATATTTCTCAAAAATGTGCTGTTGAATAGTTCCTGATATATAAACTGCAAATAAACAGCGTACTATCCTCCTCCAGCAACCTTCTCAGGTATGAGGGATCCAGTCTGGCCAATTAAGGGGTGACATTTACTTCCTTGGTGACTTTTCTGTCTTTGGCCTGTGGCGATAACATTTAGTGGACTGACGATTGACGATTTCTTTTAAATATAGTGGAATTCTTATTAGAGGTTTCACCATTTACAAAAATGCAAAACTGGGTATTTATCTGTTTGCATTGTTACTACATCACAGTAATTCAATTAACTGACACAGTTTGACACCTTCCAACTCCCAACAAGATAAACAGCACGTTAATCCTGTTAAGCTAGAAACTTTGATATACAGTGCTTGGTTCTGGAGATTTGTAAGCACTTTTGTTTGGGTCATTCAGGAGTCCAGTAAGGATCTCAGTCATAAGAGCTTGAATATACTGATGATTCTTGAGAAAAGAATTGTTATTTTCCTACAATAAGTCTTGCACTTGAATAAATGAATGAAGTAAAATACTTTGCTGTATCTGATATTCAAGAGTGGCTGATTTCTTTAAAATCAGCAGTGTCTCAGTGCTTGATCATTTAGGGCAATTTTCCCCCCAGTGGTCTTTGATTTCTTTCATTTGAACAGGTTTTCAAAGAGGCAAAGATTCACAGGATAAAATAAATATGTGAGGAAAAGCTGGATGGTAAAGACCCAAATTTGATGCACATTTTTCTTTTTTTTCCCTCACAAATTCATCATCTTGTGACCCTTCAGATTGATCCTAAAACCTCTTGAAGTGATCCCTAGTTGCAGTTCTTTATACTTACTAACTGCAGGCTTTTGGTAAAAAGATGTGTTGAATAAATGTTAATAACATGTTAGCTAGATGACAATGAAGGTATTATTGCATCCTAAGTCACAAGAGCAGAGTAAGAACTTGAGTGCGACATATCACTGTGCATGTGCCTTAAAATTTTCCTCCTCAGCAGATGAAGTCTGAAGACACCTGCGGTTAATGTGCTCGACAAAAGTGAGGTTAGCATCACAGATGAATAGCCGCAACTCTTTTTTTTTTAATCTGAAAGCTGCACAGACCAAGCTGCTACTTTCTTCTAAAAGGAATTGGAAATAATGTCCTTCAGAATACACCCCCACCCCACCGCTTGATTAAATGTCGTCTAAACATGTATTAGGTTTTCAATCTTGTTCGATTCCATCAGACAATTGTGTTCAAGGCAATACTTTATAGTCAAGGTTTTAAGTCTGCTTTCGTTCGCCTGTGATGCCTGTGATTTGAGAGACTGCTCATCAGACGGCGTTAAAGGGCTCTGTAATAATCTCCGCAGAGAGAGTCTGGAGTGGGAGAGGGGAGGGAACTTTGTCCCTCACGTTGCCCTTTCAAGTTATTGAGTTTGCCTGCTGAATACACAGAATACAGCAGCGGCAGCAGGAGCACATCACTGCGTAGGAGCGGCTGGTGTTTAGTTATACAGCATATGGGAATAGCACAATAACCCTCCAAGTATATTCTCTATCCGCTGCTGATCACATAAGGAAATGTTTACAGTTTACATCAAGCAGCAGATCACTGAGTTTAGCTTGTTTTTAAATTTTTGACTTCTGTTGCTAAAAAAGATAAAGAAATCCAAGTCCTTCATATATCTGTTATCATTTTGTGATCGTTTCCATGAAGGTTTATGTGATGTATATCCATTTTAATTTGCTTTAATCTAGCTAGCAGTTCACTATGTAGAGAGCTGGCATGCTAACATACTAATGGTAATGTAGTACAATATAGGCTACCATAAAAAACATATCTTGTATATATAGTAGCCTTTCAGAATATACTAGCTAAGGTTTTGAGGGGGATATAGATTCCTGATCTTCCTGTTGGTCTGTCTTTAGGCTTTAAATAAAGAGCACAGAACTTTCACTTGGGAGAGTAGAGTTCAAATCTCACTTGAAGACAAAAATTAGCACTGACTGGTAGGAGGGGCAAAGAACAATTGAGAAGGGAGTCTCCCTGTTGTTTAATTGCAATGGGTTTTTCTAGATTTCCACCTTCTGCAGTTAAAAAACTTTGCAGTGTTAGCGTTCTTGTTGGTATTTTGACGGCAAAAGTTACCATGTTTGGAGTACAACGAGTTCTAAGCTATAAGCTAACACTAGCAAGTGTAGTTAGCAAGGTGCCATCTGATAACAGGTGCCTAAGTAAGAGACTAAAGCTTATTTTAGACTTCTGTGTTGAGCCAAGGCAAGTAGCCAATACCGTTGCCAGCATTTATACCTGTTCGTGCACTTTTGGCACCAAAAACCAATTTGGTGGCTGATTTTCTCTCTTCAAATTGATCCCTTATCTTACAGTCGCTTTTGAAAATGGCAGCAGAAGAAGTAGCTGAAAATGCATAAACAGGCCAATCAAAGGTGTTTTGAGCTACATCGAGGCAATGGAGGTGCATGTCAGGAAATGGCATAGGGCTTCTTCGGTGTTAATGGTTATGATGTATCTACGGTATAGATTTAATTACACTGTAATAAAATACTCTAACTTAATTCATAAGCCACAATCTTCTATACATCACAGCAGGTCATATTTTTCCTCAGATAATTCAATTGCCAACAACATTAGAGAGATCCAATTAAGTCCAATTAGTGGAAGTGGGTAGTAGCAGGAATCCATTAGCACAGTTGCTACCCCTAATTCCAGTATTTGATGGACAATTTATTGAAGTTGGCTCTTGAGTTTCTTCAAGTTTGTCTATTGTTTTCCTTTTAAGGCTTTAGATAAAGAGTACAGAAGTTTCACTTGGGAGAGTAAGGTTCAAATCCCACCTACAACCAAAGGTTAGCAAATGTTATTAAAAAATTAACCCCATTCAGAGTTTTTGTGAAGAAGGAAGCACAGAAGTCAGAAACACTCTTGTATTAAACTGTAAATGTGCTTTCTATAGCTGTAAAGTATTTTCTAACATGGGTGTCCAGGGTGAATTGAATTGCTTTTGGAGAACAGCCTCAAGTGGCCATTAGACGAACTGCAGATTTAGTACTTCATGCTCAGAACCCCAAATTTTTTAACACCACTGACTGAGTGTTTCTTCCCCTCACACTCCCTTTTTAAGGGTTTATTTTATATGCACAGACAACAGACAACGCTATCTGCATATTAACAAAGTGGATTCATTTGATATATATTTCATAAGACTGCACTGTCGAGTTGCATTTTTGCGATGAAGCTTTTGCGCCTCAGGACAACTTTCAGACATGAGTCTATTATTATGGCTGCTAAACCCATGTTTCACATGTACTCAGTGGAATACATAAGCAATAGAGCCACTGACAGTGAACTTTACGATCCTTGTTCTTTATTCGAGACACTTTGATTCGCACTCATCAGTCAAGGATGATTTTTTTCTGCATCTATTCCTGTCTTGTGATATACACATGTAGTCATTAATAAAGACACTCTTTTTATTGCATACTTCATGAACTAGTGGCTGCCCTTTTCTTCTCCTCCCTCGAGGCATTTCACTCTCATTTCACCGGCTCGAAGTTAAAGACAATAATGTGGCTGCTGCTTTATGGACACTGTAGTTACCGTGTGCCCCTAGTGTGACATATAAGAAACAAACGACCAGTGAGGCTTAATAAATACTCTAAGAGTCTAAAGTATTTTCAAGACTACAAATGAATGCAGCACACATAGCTGGGGGCAAAAGAACATTTGTTTTCTATAGTTAGGCCTCTCAGATAATGCCCCACTGATGATAGACCGAGCGAAGCATTTCTGCACTGCAACACTGTGTAAACATGTTCAGCTCCAAATTGTGAAGTGAGACCCCAAAGGTGACCCAAGCTTCAAAAATACACGGTATTACTTATTCTTTCTGCATTTCTGCTCAATCCCAGCAGCTGTTTCTCTTACATAACAGGGCCGGGAATGAATTCTTTCACCTTGACTCAGTCTGGCTTTAGTCAATACCCAGGCTCTCAGCTAAATAAGAAAAAACAAACAGTGGAAGACAAAGACGCATGTCTCTACTAAATGATCACTGCATGTCAGTAAATAAATTCTGAAAATAACAAATTTCATTTGTCCTTTCATTATTTCTGTACTTTTTCCTAAGATTGAAGCAGCTTTAAGAATAACCTCTCTCTGGACCATCACTGGCATCACAGTCTCACTGTAATGAGATTTTTAAATGAGAGTTTACCTTGTAGACCTTCATGATGTCCACCGTGTCCACAGCAGTCTGCTCCAGGACACCCTGATTCTGCAGCAGTGACCGCACTGTCTCTTCCATCCTGCGCACACGAAACACACATCGTCAGAAAAAAAGATGCATTAGTGGGAAATGATGATGATGTGGAGACCTAAAAGTCAGAGGCTATAATGTCCTTAAAACTAATATTAAGTTCTTTATTTTATTTTATTTTATTTCATACAACAACATTGCTAAATATCAGCCCAGCAAAGGAGGAAGTATGCTAATGTTATACATTGCCACTGTGTGCGTACGGAGGAGCTCAGGGTGCATGTAGGGTCAACAAAACATGTAGGAGTGAAGAAGTGTAGTTTTAAAACAGTTTATTTTCCTGTTAGCTCTAAATACGTTTTTTTTACACATGAAATTAGGACCGAGTGTTGTCAAAACTGTTGGTAAAAGCATCTGATTGGTAACATCTTCATTTTTCATCATGATAATGATCCCAAACAATAAATAATATTAATAATAAATAGGTAAAGCTGGACTTTTTCATGTGTCGATACGTCTTCTGGCCCTGCACCTGCCCCATTTTTAGATGGGGTAGTGCATGTACTGTATTTTTCTGTCTTACTGTAAAGCAAACCCTCATCTTTCCTGAGAAATCTAATAAAACCTCCACCACCACCCTCAGATTTGAGGCATGTACTGGCAGATGTGTTTTTCTGCAGGATGGTGCATATTTTAATTTAATTTCGAGGACTTCTTGTTCTCATGCACGCTCACCCAAGCAAAAACAAAGATAGATAAAGGCTAATAACGGTGCCTTTCAGGGTTTTAGGTTCCACTACTCCAAAAAAGATAGTAACTCAGAGCCAAGGTCCAAATGACCTCAACAGTATATAAAACATCCCAACCCATGTGATACCAGCAGCCTCAAAATGATGAGCAGAGTCAAATGTTCGGCTAAAAACATCTGACGTGGAATCTGTTTTCAAGCTAAAGGCTTGCTGTTTGAAACGGATCATTGCGTTCTTCTTCCTTTGTTTTAATACTCTCCATAAGAAAGCCCACACAAACACACACACAAATGGCTCAGAAGTGAAAATAGAAAGGGGAATGGGACTGAATCAGAGCCAGAGACACAAGATGGATGAGTCGCAATTTTTCTGGACTGAATCCCAACTTCTGCTCCGTTTGCTATGCAAGGAACATGTTGTCCAAAATGACCAGACTGAGTGCAAAAAACTGCAGTCGCAGTGTTTACTGACTTATTGTGTGAGATTTTCTAGGCGTGTGTCAGCGCACAGCTGTATTCACGTCTGCTGATGACTTGAATTAAGCGCAATCACGGCAGCACAAACCAAGCGAGCGACCCTGACCTTCAAGGCCCCCGTCTGCTCAGAAACAATCTTTTGCTTCTATTTTGTGCTGCGAACGCTGCAAGCTGCATGCAGAACAGGTACCAAAGAGTGAAAACACCTCTACCTATTTCCATCTGAATAGCAGCCACATGCCCTCTCAATCCCCAGCGCTGTACGGTGACCTTTCACCTCACAGGCGTTCACTTTGTGATTCTGTGAAAAAGAAAAGAAAACCTACCCCAGCACCAGATAAGCTGTGAAAGATAATCTCGGGCCCAGCTGGGATCATGTAAATGGAAGTGATAAGATGAAACTGACATTCAGGAGCACCAGAGGATCCAGAGTAACAGGCAGTCTTTGTAAAAAAATAAATAAATTTTAAAAAAGTCTCGACAAAAGAAAAAACGTTGACACTGTCAGCTGGGAATCATCTGGATTCATGACACCATCTTCTTCTTCAACTTTTGATTGGTTTGATTTGCGGTGAAGTTAAACAAGGAAGGACCCACACGGAAGGAGCTGAGATGTAAATTTGAACGTTCAGAGCGACATTCAACCCAGTCTGCCGCATGCTATTTGCATTAGCAAGGACTATCACCTCCTTTTTTCTCTAGCCTCAAAGTCGGGACTCATGTGCCTGTCAGTGTGACAGAAGGCCTTGTATTACTTACTGAGGCAGTGCAAAAGTGCATGAATCATTCAAAAAGTTTAACCAACCAGAGTTTCAATCAATTTCTGGATGTCCTTTACACATTTACAGGCAATGTTATCAAAGTTTTGACTTATTTGTACAAGAATGTCAAACATTCATAAACTGTATGTGGGGGCTACGAGGACACTGTTACACAGTTTTAAAAAATACTTGTGTAATTCAAAGAAATTCTTCAAGGTTTCAGGATTCTCACGTACAGTGTTGTGAGGAACCTTCCTTTCTGATTTATTCGTTTTTTATATATTTGTCATACTTACATGTGTCAAGATAACCTGAGTAAATTCAAAATGCAGTTTTAAAATGATGATTTCATTTATTAGGGGATCAATTTTATCCAAACCTACCTGTCGCTGTGTGAAAAAATGAACTGCCTCCTAAACCTAATTACTGGTTCTGCCACCCTTGGCAGCAAGAACTGCAATCAAGAGTTTGTGTAAACTGGAAATCAGTGTTTCACATCACTGTGGAAGAATTACATCCACTCTTCTTTGCAGAATTGTTTTAATTCAGACACATTGGAGGGTTTTCCAGCATGAAGGGCCTGTTTAAGGACAATGCAAAGCATCTCAATCCAATTTAAGTCCAGACTTTGACTCAACCACTCCAAAACCTTCTCTTTTTTTTGAGTCATTCTGAGGTGGACTCGCTGCTGTGTTTCTGATCATTGTCCTGCTGCGAAACCCAAGTGCTCTTGAGCTTCAGAGCATAAACTGATGGTCAGACATCCTCCTTCAGAGCAGAATTCAAGGTTCCATCAGTTACAGCAAGTCGTCCTGAAGCAGCAAAGCAGCCCCGTCACACTACCACCACCATGTTTGACTGTTGCTGTGATGATCTTTTTATGAAATGCTGTTAGTTTGATGTCAGATGTAACAGGACTTAAACCTTCCACAAAGTTCAGCTTTTGTCTCGTCAGTCCACAGAATATTTTCTTGGGATCATCCAGATGTTTTTGGTAAATGTGAGACGAACCATTGTGTTGTTTTTGGTCAGCAGTGGTTTTCTCCTTGGCCTCTCCCATGGACGCTATTCTTTCCCTTTCTTATTGTCTTTCTTATTTTAGCGTTATGGTAGGGAGCATTGCCATTTTCAAGGAAGCTGGTGCCACCGGGGAGTTGTGCGTTTGGTCTGAAACAGATTTTGGTGGACTAACAAAGTGCAAAGTAGAAACCATAAAAATACCAGGACCCAACGATAACCAATGCTCCTCATTTTGTCTGTCTTCATTTTTATAATGTCGAGACTGACCAGTGGTTTTATCCATTCATATTTTTGGAGCCAAAGGCAGAAGAGCACAACGATGTTCCTGGTGGCTTTTCAGTGATCAGCAGTGGCTGTCGGCTATGTGGTAGTGGGTGAAAATGAGCACATGGAGGCAGGGCAGAGGAGGAACACCATCTGTCCAGGCTGAGCCATAAAGCCGGCTGTAATCAGGCTGCTAGCTGCTGAACGAACAGTCAAAGCGGCAGTCAGGCAGAGCTGATGGCAGATTGCTCCAGTTTCTGCTTTAAATGCTGCCCTTAATCAGCACAACCTATAGAGAAAAGAGGGCGTAGACACGGATAGCTTCGGTGTCCGGAGACGCCGAAATGGGTCAAGGACGAACATGATCAGCATTGCAAGCGGTTGCCGTCCTTGGGGCTGAGGGGATTTGGGCAGATGACCACCAACAGATATAGCACCAGTGTCTGCCTCTGTGTATTAACATGCCACTGAGATATCTATCAGCCTGAGAGATAAATCCCTAGCAATTTTTCAAGAAGTCACAAAGGTCTTTTTTTTAAAACACCTAACTTTCAGTTTCACACTCAGTTTCTCAAGCTGTGACTCTTGATTCCAACCGAACGTGACGTGCATGAGCTGATTCTGAACAGCACTTCATTATTTTGTTGATCTCATCCGCGACAATTCAGGAACGAATTGCCAACAATTTATGAGAATGCACTATAAAAATGTAGAGCAGTGTGTGGGGTAAATGTGTGTGTGTGTGTGTGTGTGTGTGTGTGTGTGTGTGTGTGTGTGTGTGTGTGTGTTTGTGTAGGGGGCTTTTAAACCTAAACTGCGATGACATTTCATTAAGCGACACAACAGATGGAGTCGAAATTATTCTAATACATGAAAAATGCACCAGATAAGCCGGCAAAGCGAAGCAGAAGAATTAAATGAATACATGAATGACATGGTTTGCCAAAAGTTTGGTTTTGTTGCACACAAGTCCACACCTGCATAACTCGCTGTGAACTGGCAAGGCCTCGGTGACCTTCACTTTACTAAAGTGGCAGGATGGTGAGAAACACTTTGATGCCTCAGGATGCCTGCCTGCTGCTCATATTGTGGCTGGAGAAGGAGGAGGAGGTGGAGGAGGGAGAAGGTCTGGTTTTGTGGCACACCTGAAAGAGAGCCTTTGTGTTTCTAAACAGACCCGGTGCGCTCTGGAGGTGCCTCGTTTTCCATACCCCTTCCATTTCAGAGATCACTGAAGCCACAGATGTGTGTGTGTGTGTGTGTGTGTGTGTGTGTGTGTGTGTGTGTGTGTGTGTGTGTGTGTGTGTGTGTGTGCGAGCGACCGTGTGTGCGCGTGTGTGTGTGGCATCTCACTGGATAGACTTTGGTCCTTTTGAAGGCTCGGGCAGAAAGACTTTGAAGTTTTGCGGTGGTGCTGGGGGACTGGAGGTCCTCATTGTTGACAGAAAAAAAAATCTGGCTCCATCTGGACTAAAGATTTATTCTGCGTGGCGATAACTCTCCCGTTTTCTCCGTTTGCTACAGCTACAACCACATTTCCACAGATTTGCAAATCATTTAACGTCCATATGTGACCAGGAAATGTTATAAAGGCAACATATTAAAAAAAATGTTGTTGAAATTCTATTTTATGCTCGTTTGTTACTTGGGGACAGGGACATGTTTACCACAGTGTTGCATCACCTCCTCTTTGAACATCACTCTGTAAACATTTGGGAACTGAAGAGACCAGCTTCTGTGGCTTTGACAGCAGTGTTTTCCTCTTTTTGCTGCTTAGATTTTTTTTTTTTTTTTTTGCAGACTTTAGTTTGGCGTTGTCTTGCTGAAATAGGCAAGGCCTTCTCTAAAAAAGTCATCTGCTGGCAGCGTACGTGGCTCCAGACCTGAATATATTCCTCAGAGTTATTGCTCCTGTCTCCAGGATTTCCAATAAGATCTGAGATCTTCTGAGCTCGAAACATCCCCTTTTTTTCCTGTACACTATAAATTTTTACTTGCATTTGAAGATTCAACAATGAATGCACCCACGCAGTGATTTCCAACTACAGAATCAATCCGGTTTTCAATACACTGAGGGCCCGAGGTACATGGCCACTGAATATTAGTTTTCAGCCTCGTCTTTTATGAACACAGTTCCTCTGAATTTTGTTACTATATAAATGATGTAGATACTGTAGATGCAGGAATCTGCAAATTCTTTGAAATTTTCAAATTTCTCTGAAACTTTTGTCCTCACAAACCTTTACAGAGTGGTGAACTACCATTTTACATACTATTGGCCTTCAGAGCTGCCTTAATTCTTTGTAGTACAGATATGACAAGCTGCTGGAAACATTTCTCAGAGTTCATAGTGACATGATAGCATCAAAGAGTTGCTGCAGAGTTGTACATCCAACCAGTGTTCAGTGGATCAGTGCTTTCATGTTTTTTATGCTAATGTCACAACAGAAATCAAGACTCATCAGACCAGGACACTTTTTTCCAATCTAGTATTGTCCGATTTCGTGAGCCCGTGTAAACTATGGCCATAGTTTCCTGTTGTTAGCTAAACAGAATGGTACCTGGTGTGGTCTTCTGTTGCTGCTGAGATGCTCTTCTGCGTAGTTTGCTCATAACAAGTGGTTATTTGAGCTACGTTTGCCTTCCTGTCAGCTTCAAGCATTCTGCCAATTCTCCTCTGACATCAGTGAGGCATTTTTACCCAGAGAACTGCCGATCCCTGGATGTTTTCTCTTTTTCAGATCTAGAAGTGTGTCCTTTGTAAACCCTAGTGATGGTTGTGTGGGGAGAAATCAGATCTGCCCTTCAGGTACCAACAGCCATACCACATTCAAAGTCACTTAAATCACTTTTTTCCCCTGATGCTCATTGTGAACTTCAGTAGAAGTTGCCATGTGCCATTTGTATTAATGAGCAGTTGAACAGACAGACCTAATGAAGAGTCTGGTAAGTGTACATCCAGTTATCTTACTAATTAACCTCACAGGTTGCACTAGGTGTTTCTATTTTTTTATCATTACCTTACTTTTTCAGTCTTTTATTGCCCTAATCATAATGTAAATGCTTAAATCTACAAGCAGATTAATTTCTTCAATCTCATAAAAATCATATTCAATTAAATAGAGTTTCCAATTTATTTGAAAATCCCTACATTCTCTTATTCCTGACAGCTAACAGAGCACCAGCAGTTTTTGGAACTGACTTGTAGTTCATCTGCTTGAATTTTGAACTGGGATCTGACGTCTTGTGCCTGAACTACTCGTTCTAATCTCATTTTCTTCAGCAACTCATGCAGCCGGCACTATGACTAAGAGTGCTTTGAATAATTAGCATTAATTTGTTAGAAAGTGTTTGCGAGAGAGGTAATTATGAAGTAATGCGGTTCCTCGAGCATTAAAATAGTGCATTTAAATAAGCAAACGTATGTTTCCAGAGCTAAGTAAAGAACAGGACAAGCTCCCAGCTAAACAAGACAAGTAAACAGTGCAATTTGTCTCTGCTAAAGTCAGCTACTTGAAACATATGTGAGAGAAAGGGAGTACGCTAAATGCTTTTGATGGATGGAATATAACCCTCAGATGACAGAGCATTAGTTTACATAAAAAACATGCTCAGTGTGATAGTGTGATTAATCTCAAAGTGCTTGCAGGGACCTACTCAAAGCACCATTCTGGGAAGGAGAGACGAAGGAAAGGACAAAAGGCAAATGCCAATTCTGACTCTCGTGACCCTTGTGGTGCACCGGCTGAATTTCAAGTGTGGTGCTTGTCAGCAGTCCAGGAAATACAATTAAGACTCCAATCAATTTTCAGCCTGGGGTCGACGATGTTAAGGCTAACACACCCCTCTCGCCTCCTCTCAAACACGCACACACACACGGAGAACGCACACGAGCTCAGAGCTCTTCATGTGTCAGCGATCCGCAGCGGTACAAAACGATGCACTGTCAGAACAGAGCGGGTGATACAGTTAGCATATGAAAAACTTCCAGTCCTCTTCCTCTTTTTGCCATACAGCTGTCAGAAGCCACAATGACTTCAAACGCTTCATTCAAAACTATTTCTATTCATCAAAACTGCATCCCCCTTTATTCAGCTCTAACCTTCAATGACAAATTCCTTCACAGACCTGAAAATGATCAAAGGGCTCCAAAAACCTCTGCCAAAAGCTGAAAATTGTAGCTCAAAACTCACCCCGTCTTGACTTTTTCTCCATTTTTACTGCCGCCGTTTTTTCCGAAAAAGGCCAGAAGCACCGTGCAGACATCCCTGAGCTCCATATGTGAAGTCATCCGCTGTAAAGTGACCTAGACACTACAGCACATATGTGGGTCTCTGGGCTAAAATAGGCCATGCGGTCATCATATAAGCCTGAGTGCTTTTCACTCAATCGACGGTCAGTCCAGCGGCCGGGTCAACCAAGTCAGCCTGACGGCACAGCTCCTGTTATCACTCTGTACTTGCTGTGTCTCCAACGTGTCATTATCCGGCACTAGCCTGTGCAAAGACAGTGATCTGGCAGGCAAAGACTTTCCCATATGTCCCATGTTAAGCCCTCCACACAAGAGAAGGGCACCTGCTGGGCGGCAAGCAGGCCAGCAGTCTCAGATAGCATGGGGAAGGCGGTGGCGGGGGGGGAGCAGCGATGGACTTGCACAAGTAAGGACAGGGATCCCCCTGTTTGGCAGCCTGTGTGTGTGTGTGTTTGTGTACACGCACATGTGTAGCTGTGTGGGTCTTTATTAGTGATTAAGAGGCTTTGGCTTTCATAAAATCGACACTTTCCGTGCAAGAAAAGCTGAGAGGGAGGCAGCGTGCCAGGACACTCACCGCACGATCAGAGATCTCTACAGGACTTCCAGCGAGTCGCTTTCTACCATCACATTTTTGGTTAATTTTAGTCAGTGCTCTCCTGCCACGTGCATGTTTGCAAGTTTCACAGCTCAGATGAAGCAGGACACACACACACACACTCCTATTGTGGGGATATTCATGCTGCCAGCGTTCCTCGGCAGGCACTTTGTCTCTATCCCGAATTAGAAATAAAAGCAAGGTCTTTTACTTTGTTTTTCCTCTTTATCACAGAAAGTCCCACAGGCATGTGTTTGAGAATGAAGACCATAATGTGAGGATGAAATATCTGAATCCTCAAAGAATCTTCACCTGAACAAGAGGACACTCTTCTTGCTCTCTCCGACTGTGGTCGCACTCTCACTTTATCAGCGCCGCAGTCAGGCTTCGGTTGACTGAAACCCTCTAATCTGATTTGACCGGAGCACAATTGGAATATCCCAAAGCTGGTGAAACGATACTGAGAACAATCACCTGGTTGTGCAGCTGAATCGAGGCCATGAGGGGCCCTCGCGTGACTGATTCATCGACAGCTCCAATCGCCTTATCTGACCTTAACAAGGCGCTGCGAAACTGTCTGTTTTTTGGCCCCGAAATAGTCCATTCTTCTTCTCAGACTCCTTTCCAGCAACACACACCCACCGGGTGATTGCCTAGCTTAACACAATGCTAAGCCACTCTTATCCTCTTAGAGCTGTTTTTGCAGAAAACTCGCAAGGAGACCCTTTCTAGTACGTGACCTAAATGAAGCAGAGAGGCAAACAAAACTGGTGGTGAAGAGTTTGGCTTTGAGGACAGGTCAGAGTTGTAAAAGTCATGCATATCAGTCATGCATGTTACAGTGGAGTAGCATTTCAAAGGTCCTCGCCCTTGTGACCGCTGCCTCTCGCCAGAGAACTTTAACCTGACCAACAAGACACACATGCAAGAGACGCAAGGGGGAAAAGAGATCAAGCGGCCGGAGCATTTAGTGTGCCCCGTAAATCATATTTCATAAATCTTTGCTGTGACAACAACGGCAAATAGTAAAAATGTGCAAAAACCACAACAGTTCAGCCATCCAAGACTTCTGAAATAACCACAAAAGGGTTTTTAGCAGAAGCACTGCACAGACTGCACAGACAGGGTGCAATCGAGGACTAGCCTGCAAGAGTGTAAATTAAAAAGGACATATGGAGGCGACCAGATTTAGATTCCTCCTTCATCCCCCTCAACCCCCAGCACTTCCACTACGTTTGGGAGGATTTAGAGTGCAAATTCACGAGGTCTGTCCCACATGTTCACCCCTGGCCAAAGGAAGCATTTAGCAGCAAAGAAGCCATCGGCTCTCGAGAGCATCTAGCTGGAGCCTCTCTAAGCATCTCCCTTATGGGCTGCAGGCATGTGCATCCCACATGTGAGAGAGAGCTACAGACTGAGCAAGACATCCCAGCGGGAGACCTTAGTCGTGATGACAGCGTGTAGCGCATTACTTACACCCAGACCCTACAGCCTCTTCCTACCATGGACTTTTGGGAATTTGAAGGGGTCAAGATGGAGAGAAGGGGTGGAAGACCATTGTTTGACCAAACCCAGTCAAGCCATTTTGAAGGAAAAGCAAAGAAACCAAATCAGTTGTACTGATTTCCCAAAAGAAGTGTGGATATGTATGTGTCTCTCTTAGTCTGGATAAGTTAAATATATTTCAGGCTTCTTTTTCTAATGATTAGACAAAAAGATGTATGTACCCACTGGATTTAAAAGCTCTGAGCTAAGCTTTTGGCTGCCACTCTTTAAATCATTCTCTTATTTGTCATCTATTTTACCCTAAATGGGATAATTACTCACAATAAGAACTTTATGCTGTATTAAACTTAACTTCAAACAAGCTATTTAAACTATAATCCTATTAGGAAAATGTTTACTGGGGACATAAATCTAGCAAGAAGCATAGACGTCCTCCTCATAGACTTTTAAACAATCAAACTTCTCTAGGCAATCTAACAAGCTGGAAGAAATACAGATTTAAGGCACTTCTGAATTGGCTTCACTTTTCAGACCTGGAAGCTACATCCATCTTTAATGTCACCCATGGAAGTCATTGAAGTCTACTATTTAGCTTTGTAACTGGCATCTTTAAGCAGCTTTACAACACATGTGAACCCAATTTTCTCCATTTAATGCAAATTCAAGTCTGACTTAGCCAATGGCATGTCTGTTATCACTCATGCATGGTTTCTACCGTACATCAACCGTCCAATATACACTGCATTGACAAAAGTATTGGGCCATACTACTTAATCTTTAATTTTATTCTCCTTTGACAATGGGGCTGCAAGCCACTTTGCAACCCATGTGAACTCCAAGTTCTCCGTTTAACACTGAGTAAAATCTGACTAGCCTTCCTTTATATCAAGTCGAATGCGCAATTTCAAAATGTAAGCCTGAACACTGGCTATTTTCTGAAAGTTTGGAGACTAAATGAGACCTAAGTTGTTATAGAAAGTAACTGGTTGACTGATCAGCCTTTCTTGCAAAAATTCAGGCAAAAACAAACAAATAAATAAGTAACAGCCAAATTTAAATACTGGAATAAAACTGAGAAATCATTTGTGAATAAAATCAAACCTCAACTCTGTATCCTGTAAGTTAAGATTACCATAAAGATTTCCTGCTTAGCATTCTGCAGCAATGAATGGCAAACAGGCAGATTATTACACCGAGGTGACCCTTCTTTGATTTATTTCAGAGGAAGAAATTCAGCGTTTACATTTTTTAAACTCACCTCAGCTGAACTACAGGGGCAGAGGCGGACGAATCGACCCTTTAGGAAGTAGGTGAGCTGCTTGTGTAACACATCTGTGTATATGTGTCATTCAGAGCAGCTGCCAGACAGCGAAATCTATAGTGCAACCATGAGATCAGTTTGAATTACATGCTCTTTGGCTTTAGGCTACAGTCACCAGCTTCACACTCCAGAGAAAACCGGTGAGCTGCTGCTGCTGTAGATGGATGCCCTACTTCCACACACGCTTGTAATCTGACCTATTAACATCATAACCAGCATGTTTAATCCAAGGTGGAAGTTGCTGTGGTGCAATGGAGAGGGCATGTGCAAGTATTTGTGGCCGTCTGACACAATTACAAGCAGATAACGGGTCACTTTTTGCCACAGAAACCCAGTGGAGTGCTTTAAGTGAGGGGACTGTGTCTTATCTTCAAAGAAAAATGTGAAGATTGATACCAAAGCCCTCTTATGGGCTAGTAATTTAGTGCATGTGATAGAGTAGAATAACCCAAATTAAGTTCAATCAGACATAATTCCCTGGTCAGATTTGGAAGTTAAAGAGAGGAGGGAGGGGGCTGAAACGGACCAATAAATCCTTTCAAATATGAGGTGCTCCCAAAATAGTCCAGACACCTATTATCTATTTAACAGCCCCATTCCCCCATTGGGCAACAGTAAGGAAGTAACTTCAAAAAAGACTGACCCCTCCTCCATCCTGTTAATGACCCAAGATGTGTCGCCTTGAACAGAGGGCCTGATTCATCTGGCTAAACCCTGCAGAGGGAGTGGGAGGAGGGGGGAAGATCTGTTTTGAATGCGCCAAATTAAAACACTTGGACCTGGCGTGGCTGGATGCTTGAATGATTAGAAGAGAGGGCATTGATCTGCAAACAGAGCGCAATCACTCAGCTCCCCCTGTCTGAGCCTATCAGGCTTTGGCGGTCCAGCTGTGGCGGCGGTGGTGGTAATGGAAGCAGAACATGAACGCTGCAGACCGCGGTGGGATCTCAACCTGAGCGTGACTGTCCAAACAACGCGTCCAGACTTGAAAAGCGCTGCCATTCCTGCATGTTTACATCACCGGCCTCCTAAATACGCTGCGTATGCAAGCGTGCATGCATGTTCTCACACACCGTGCTGAAAAGAGCACGCCGCTGGGCTGTAAATCTGCAGGCACCCGTCGTCATCTGCTGCTGTTGTTAGTCTGGCCATAAGTCTCCCATATCCTGCGTGAAGAGGGCCCTTCAAAGACAGTAATGAGTCAAAGTCAAGTGGAGCGAGTCGGCTGTAAACGCCCCAGTTTTGTCAATGAGCGCGCCCGTCTTCTGGGCGACAGAGAGTCTGATTTAAAGATAGAGCAGAAAAAAGTAGAGAGGAATCTCTTGGAAAACAAGGACTTCACATTTTCACTCCTTTCTGGAAGTGTCTGACCTCCAAGAACAGGCAGAGGGATGAGTCCAATAAAGTTTTTAGAGTGTGAGGAAGGAAACAAAACAAATCACTGCAAAAAGTTCCTGGGTAAAATGAAATTTGCACTTGTGCTCATTACCTGCAAAAACTGTCTTCTTCATCCTCAAGCCACATTTTTAATGCAGGGTCCCCAGTGGCCCCTGTGTCTCCCCGGCGGTCATCCTGTCTGAGCTTGGAGCCGAGATGTAGTCAAGGCCTCGGAGAACAGACATCCAAATGTGCTCGATCGTTTCTGTCCCTGACATTAATTTATGCCATCATTTAAGGAAGGACAAGAAGATTTTTAAGTTGTGTCCCCCATCTTTTCTCTGTCTTTCCCCTGCTGGGCCAGTCCTGGCTCTTAAAGTGTCCGTGTGGAGTTGTGGGGACGTCCAGGGTGGGCCGAGGACGCTGCTGAAGTCTCCCGCTAATCCACTGGAGTTTAATGACTGCAGAGGCCTTGCAAGTAGTGGGGGGAAGCCTTAGAGAGGGGGTCGGTCAGGGGAGGTTGGGCATGTGACCCACACCAGGCTAAGAGCCCAACTGGTTGGGGGAGGGTGCGTGTGCATGCAGAGGAGAGGATATAGACCTATGTCTAGAGTTAAGTGGCCAGTCAGTTGAAGAATGCCAGCTTTCTGATCTCGGGAGCAAATTGAGCTATTTCTTTTATTTTCTTTCTTGTTTTGTTTTTTTTTTCTTTAGGGTGAAAGCTGAAAAGAAAAAGCCAGTTGTTTCAGTTTTGCCAATTCCTGCCTTAAATTGTTACCCCTGCCAAAAAAGGAAAAAAAAAATAGCCTGAGCATTACAAAGGACAGAAAAAAAGCAAAGGAGACAAAACAAAGGCTGTAAGAAGCCGAGATTCCCTGGAGTTTGTCTGGCTGTAGGGGTGACCGACTGATCTTTTCTGTTTGGTGTTGCTTTTTGTTCACGTATCTGATACAGTAAAGAGCAGCTGTAACAAGCAGCTCATTACCTTCCTGCTTCACATCATCACACAACAAAGCAGAGAGCTCAAAAAGCAAAGAATTCGGAGCAGAAATTACTTATTTGCATAGAGTCTGATCCCACAGCTAAAGCACTTGGCTGGCTTTTATCATTCCGACTGGTCCGCCTTATTTCCATCCTCATCTCTGTGATTCCAAAAGTGCCACCTCAATTAATTAGCGACACGCAAATCAATTGTTGCCTGAGGTCAAGCAGATCACGGTCTATTTATAAGACTGGACGTCCACTTAACATGATTTGTGGGCATTAACTCAAAAAGACACATTGATGAACTAAGGTTTCTACCCCCACCCCCCCCCCCACACACACACACACACACATCAAATGCACAACAAATAATGAGCCCGAATCAATCAATCAGCCAGCAGAGAGGTAAATAAGTGTCGTCTGCCGGTTGAAGGCAAGCATCCGTAAGCCAACAACTGAAACAGCAGATGCAAGTAGGGCAAAGGTTTACAGGAAGGCTTCTTTTTTTTACTGGCTAATTAAAGTGACCACACTGTTGTCCCATCTGCCACCGCAGATTATTGGCTGCCATGTAAGCATGCTAATGCGGCGAAGGGACCAGGTACCAGTAAACACACTCCACATGCTTGTTAGGGGACTCGTTCACATTCAGATAAGCGCTCGGGCATCGCTTTAAACAAAGATTAAGGCTCTGAAAGTGAAATCCTGTTAGCTTATTTGTGCAGAGGCGTTAGGGGAGCGGGGAGATATCTTTCGAACTTGCAGCCCGAACCCCGCGTTCCCTTTGGGAGTTGCTAAGAAGCATTGACGACGCGGGGAAATTGCAGCAATCGAGCATGATGTCAGCGCGCCACACCGCTGGAATGGCAACAGCCGAGCGAGGTAGGGCCGAACATCCCCACTTCGATGAGCGCTTTTTAAGGACATAATGGAATCTTTGTCTTTACTGCCACGCCGTTGCTTGGCAGCAGGAACGGTAGCCGCCGGATGCCCGATGAGAGCCATCTATCTGGACAACCCCTGCCATGCAGACAAATTCATCTGGCTCTGCGGGGACCTGTGCAGGACCCAATCAGGGATAAGCTTCATATATTTCCCCCCTAATAGAATTGCTGTACTTCATCTCACTCTGGCTTCAGCACATTGACTCTTGTATTGCGAGCTACTATCTCACTAATTCACTTTTAGCCTTGAGGAGCGAGTGCACTGTATCTGCACTCTTTATTATGCCGGGGAACCTGTGCAAAAACCCAATAAGTCTACGTAAAGGTCAGAAGGTGACCCCGATGGAAGACGTGGACAGGGGAAATGCCGGAAATAGAAAACTGCTTCAGGTTTAGGAAGGATAAAGCAAAATGAACTCCCCTCAGCTATCTCCAAAACAGTGTAAACTGTATAAATGTGCATCAGGAATGTGAGGAAGGCCAACATGAGTGAGAAACACCGCTGAGCTTAATTCAGAGGCATCAATGGAACATTTTAAATATGTGATAAATCTTTGGAATGGCTCTTAAATATTTTATTCCTCCCCTGGCAGCGACTCTGCCCTCGTCTGCACTATAACACTGGGACCATTAAAACGTACCGGATTTTCTCCAACCAACTTAATGAGAAGATAAGCAGTCAATGTAAAATCCCCCAGACTCTTTTTTCCCCAGCCCTGTCCTTTTGCATACTGAATGCCTATCGCCTAATTATGGCATCAACTCGGGCCCTGGCTCTTGATTTGCTGTCCCTCTCTGTCACACTTCAGCAGCTGCAAAGAGGAGGATGAGTTCATGAAATAGAGGTTACTGAAGTTATGACGAGAGCATTGTTTAAGGGCTTCACACCTTATGGGTTCCCTTTCTGCAAAGCAAAAGTAATGTATCAGACGATCTTTTTCTGACGAAGACAAGGTCAAGCGTCGCAGAGAAATGGCACTGAAGTGCTCTGATGAAATGGAAAAGCAAAGATAAGAATGTGAGAAATAGAAAAAGTGGGAACAAGGTATCGATTTTGAAGGTTACTGAAAGATTGTGCTGATTGCAGAAAATTGCTGGCAAAAATCTATTGCTTTCACTAAAAGGGATAGTTACTGGTTTCTGGACGCTTCAGGGAAAAAATGCTCCAGGCTGCTGTACATGCCACTGATATCTCCTTAAAGAGAAACAGTTTGATAAAAAATGTCCAAGTTTGCTTTATTAGATTTACTCTGATCACTTGGATCACCCATTACTGCAGCTTACTGTGAAGTTTTAAGAAATTGGAGCAAAGGGTTAAACTCAGTACCCAGGCAAAGGCTTAGTACAGTGATGGTGGCTGTGGCTCCTCTAGTCCACATGCCAAAATATCCTTCGACAAGATACTGAACCCCCGAGCTGTTGGGTTAAAAGTGCACAGGTATAGAAAAGGGTACTTGTTTGAATGACGTTTGTAGTAAGGAAGTGCTTTGAGTGCTCAAATAGAGTAGAAAAGCACTACTAACTCAAAAGCTGCATTGGGACAGATTGGAATCTTCACCGTGCCAATTTTGGCCTAACCTGGCTCCGTTTTTTTGCTGCCTCTGCAAGCTGCTTTGCAACCCACCTCAATCCCAGCTCACCCTTTTCATTGCATGTCTGACCCAGTCGTGTTTGTTGGTTGTCTGCTGGGTGATAGCATTGATCAGAATAGAAATCAGGAACTGGCTGTATTGTTCCATACAACTATACTCAGTATTGTCTGCAATATCTTTTTAACCCTATGACCATGATTGCCCACTTTGGGTCTGGAAGGAGTTGTTGTCAAGGGTGGATGAGTTTAAGTATCTTAGACAGTACAGCTGCTACTCCTCCACATCGAAAGGAGCCAGGGGAGGTCATTCAGGTATCTGACTAGGAAATCAGTATTTTTCCCCCTGAATTCGCTGAATGTCACTGTGAATGCTTTCTGTGTGGACATAGCTTTCAATACTTTTAAATGCACTTTTATAAAGAATATGGGAGTTGAGATTCTTCACTCTTGCACATCTATCGTTTTTTCTTAGCATTGGGTCCAAAAGTCCAGTTTTATTAAGCCTCTGGTAAAGACATATTTTAGAAGACAGAAAAGTCTAGCATGGCTCATTTTTCCTTCGTGAATGAAAAGTTAAAAAAAAAAAAAAAAAAAAGTGAACACAGGTGCCCTTTTCCAGGGCAACAGAGTTCAAACCAGAGAGGAAAAAACATCCAGGGGTCTCTGAGTCCAGACTCTGACTCCGAGCTACAGACTTTGAGTAAAATCTACTCAAACTCCTGTCATAACTTTTACAGCAAAGAGACAATAATTACTCGATGACCAGATGCTTTGGCCTTTTCAAATGAAAGTAGGACAACAAGTAATGCAAGGGACTCGAAATAAGTCAAACCTCTGAAGGATTAAGCGCATTTCTTCACTGATTACAATTTTTTGCAGATGGCTTGTGATGACCTGCAGTTTAGTGAAAGGAAAGCGTGTGAGGTCATCTCTTTAAAACCTTTTATTACCCAAGGATTATTCATCTAGCGTGGTGTCCGACACATCCATAAAGTCTCAAATAAGAACAGAAAATAAATGGAAAAGCAGTTCAAGGATTTATGTGTGGGTGGTTGCCCTTAAATGGGGTTAAGAAGTAAAATTTTTCTTCTTTAAAATGTTACAGATACTGTGCCGTGAAAAAGTATCTGCCTCCTTCCTGATTTCTGAGGGTTTTTTTGCAAATTTGTCACACTTTCATGTTTCAGATAACAAAGCAAATTTGAATATTAAACAAAGAAATGGATAAGGGACAACAGTTATCCAAACCTACTTGTTAATGCCCATAAACTTAAAAAGTAGTTGTTCCGCCCTTCGCAGCAAGAACTGCAATCGAGCTTCAGTGATAAGTGCAGGTGAATCTTTCACATCATTGCGGAAGAATTTTGGTCCAGTCTTATGAAATGCTGTTAGTTTTATGTCAGATGTAAAAGGACCCAAACCTTCCACAAAGTTCAGCTTTTGTCTCGTCAGTCCACAGAATATTTTCTTCTTTTCAAGATGTTTTTGGTAAATGTGAAATGTGAACTTTGACCTTAACCGAGGTCAAAGTTCAAAGTGAGGCCTGTGGTTCTTTAATGTTGTTCTGGTGCAGTAATTTTGGTAGGCTGGTCACTCGCCACTGATACAAGTTTTCTCCATGTGTGTATAATGGCTCTCACTGTGGTTCATTGGAGTTACAAAACCTTAGAAATGGCTTTCTAACCCTTTCCACTGACACATGTCAGTGCCTTTGTTTCTCAGCTCTTTAGATCGTGGCCTGATGTGTTGCTGTTTGAGGTCTTTTAACCTGCTTCACTTTCTCAGACAGGTTCTATTTAAGTGGTTTCTGGATTCAACAGGGCTGCCAGTAACCAAGCCTGAGTGAGTCTTGTGAAACTGAACTCAGCTTTCTAACAAATGTGGTTAATCATCAAAGAAAAACTGAATTTTGTACTTACTCAGGGTAAAACAACTAGACAAACAACAAAGAAATGAGGTGGGGGGCAAATACTTTTTCACAGCACTGCATAAAAAGGAGATCAAATCACTCAAGTGAAACACAATCATTTTATAGACGCTCGTACTTTTCATCACCTCCCACAAAGGGTTACAGAGGGCTGAATACAATATTTGCTGATGCTGAATAAACAGGATCAGTATCATAGCAACTTTGTAATTCGTCCTCTATTTGTTTTTATTTATTCCTTTTGTTCAAACGTAATGAGTGAGGGCTGAAAAATGGGATTTAAAGCCCGCTCTGTGCTCCTGGGTTCTTTTACCTGGAGAATTGCAGCTGCAGTGAAACCACCTGCGCCTGACCCAGCTCGGACTCCTCCGCCACTTCCCGGAGACGCTTCTCGCTCTCCAGTCGCAGGCGTCGCTCTTCCTCTAGCTCGTGGATCAGCTTTTCTCGCTGTGGGAAAGAGCAGAAGGACGATCAACTCTCAGGCAGTGTGTGGCCTGGGGCTAAAAAGATCACCCTCAAGTCACATGCCACAATTTTTACGACCCCCTTCCCCGAATATTCGACCCTCCTCGGATGAGGGCAAGCAAACACAGGCTGTCTCAGCATCATAATCACCAAAACATCTGCTCACCAAACATCTGAAACCAAACACAGCTTGTCCTAGCTGAAAAAGACAATCCACGCCTCGCCGCTTTTTCCCCTGACTTTAGGTGTGAGAGGAAATAAAAGAATAAGGGCATGATGACATTTAGGCCGCCTCGATTGGCATTACTTCCAGTAGTTTGTTGTTACTTTGAAACACTCATAATGAGCCTCCGCTTCTTTCTGTCTCTATGAGAGAAAGTTCACACTAAATGTCATCTGAAATCACTGAGCCCGCCCTCCCGTGCCTCAGTCTTTCTCCTGCTTTTCATTTCATTTCAGATCTATTCAGAAAATGCTCCCCGATATCACTGAAGCTATGAATAGCATGTTTACCCTGCTCCTCTCTTCCTCACACCATGCAAACCGTCCTCTCTTCTTCTGCGTGTTTCACCTTTTTTTCCCCCCTTTACGTTATAGTTATGATGATGAGTAAACATGACCTCATTCGACCCAACTATTGATAGATCCTGAATTAAAAAGCTGGAGTTCCTCGGTAAGAGGAGGGAGGGATCACTTATGCCTACTTATCTCTGCTTTCCATTCCTTGATTTCAGAGCTTTATAAATGTTGCTTGTGGTGTATATGGTCTCCATGAAGCATTTAGCCAGTTTTCTCTGGTCTTTTCCAATTCTTTAATTGGATTCTTCATTTCTGAAGGATTCTGTCTTTGGATCCCAAAAGAGAAAGACATCCTTGCCTCAAACCCAACTTCAAAGACTAAGGTCCCTGTGGTGGCACACTCCCTACTCCAGTTTTCTTGACAAAGTTGCAAAAAAAGCTTTAAGCAAATTCCTAGCAGCAAGGCGGAGGATTTTTTTTTTTAGCTGACGGAGCAAATAAGACGGGATCATTCTCTTGGTCTGGCAGTTTCTATTGTACATAAAGCCAAGCATCTGTCGCTGCTGCTGACAGTCTATGACAAAGCCACTGGCTTCCATTTCCGTAGATTTGGGTGATCTACCAACTGTCAAAGCCTTGCCAGGAATATCAGCTAAAAATACAAGATTGTAAAATATCTGCAAATGGGTCTGAGGCCAAAGACACACACTAGAAAGAAAAAGGGAGACAGTTTCTTCTTTTGCAAACAAAGATGCAGTGTTTGGTGAATAAGAGATTCAACTTTGGCTTAACAAGGGTTGATTAGAGATGATTATCATCCTTTTATTTCCACCTAGGAGTACAAGTACCCAGGGAGGTGGTGAAAAACGTATATGTGGATATACAGTGCAAAAGTCTCGACTCACTTCTGATTTCTTTTCTTTGGCTAGGAAAATGGGACACTGTTCAAATGAACAGATACTGACACTTCTTTTGTCCGGTTTCCTCAAATTTTTTAAGGACACCCTGCACACCATTGTGAGATATGTTACATTTTCAGCCAATATCTCTTTGGGAATCACCTTGCTGGTGCAAAAGTACTATTTTATCTCTGTCAAACTGTGGTATCTTTGACATCTTTCACAGATTGTTACTAGCAGCCCGTCACAAAAACGCACAGAGGGCCTAAAGACACATCTTATAATTGGGTATTTGCAAAGTTCTCTGTTATGCATAGTCACAAGAATAGTTAATCCCCTGAGTTAAGTTTCTTTTTTGTGCTTAAATGACTCATAGGTCTGTGTAAGTGGCTCAACAAACAAATAAAACATTCCTCTGAAAATGGTCAGTTACAAGGACTGGACTGAAAATGAGCAATAAAGGAGTCAACGTGCAAAAAAAGCTTCAGGAAGCCTAAAGAACTATTCACCCAGAGCACTTTAAACATTACCACAAAGTCTGGCTCTGTGGAAGAAAACATCTGAAGTGAATGCATTAGTATTTTAAACAGAGACTACTGTACATAAGTGAATAAAAGTTTTAAATAACCTTTTAAATAACAGCCTTCACTGTACTCTACAGTATATCTATGGAAACACACCTGTTACCTTGGGAATTCTCCTGCACCTCTCCTGACAGATTCCTTTAAACATCTGAAGTTTTGAAAGCTCTTTGCTGTAAAAGTAAGTCTCTGGATAATCCTCTGGATAAAACATTTGAACTTTATATAAGAGTTCAATGAGAATCAGTTCAGTTGTTTACAGATGTGTACTGGCTACTATTTAACATGAATCTAAATGTGATTGGTTAACTCTAAACAGAGGGTGTGCACACATGCTTAAATATTCTAGTTGTTTTGGAGTCAATCAGAGTTTAAGAGCCAATGGAAAATGTTGGGAATCACCAGATTATCCTGTCAGTTCTTCATCAGTTCTCTTCAGTGCAAATGGAATTACTTACTGCCCATCCTCATCGTCAGCACCAGTCATGATGTGGTATTACTCAGTGCATGCCTGCAAAGAAGCTGGAGTGCTTTCTCTCAGACAAGCATTATGGGGACATCTTGTGGCGTGAAAGAATATAGGTCAGAGACAGTGAGCGTGTCACTCTGTGTGGCATATGGACAAAACATCCTCCTCGACATGAGGCCCTCCTTTATGCCGGGTCTCTCGTGAAAAACCATGAAACCAAACTGGAAAGAAAAACATCGAAACAACTATAATGTGACACCGAGTCGCATTGCTCCATTACTCCGTATGACCATACTCTCCTTATAAACTGTCTTGTGTCACTACATTGTTACTTCTTTTACAAAAGCAGATCCTAACTGGGTGATTCAGCTGCTGAGGGGGAATATTAAACCAGAGTCACCATTAAAACCAGTCCCCGTCTTCACCGCGGCAGTAAATTCACGGCTACTATGTGCAGCGGGGAGGCTCTCCCTGTCAGGAGTAATGGCTGCTGTAAATCCACTCATACAAGAACGTAAAGTAGTGCATCCCCCTGCCAGGAGCTGGACGTATATATATATATATATATATATATATATATATATATATATATATATATATATGTATGTATATATATATATGACTTTTCTGGTTCTTCTTTCTTTATGACACATAAAGTTGTTTTATGTTTTATAGGACACATTTTCCACTTAGCGTTTAAAGAAACGGGCACCGATTTCAGCCTCCAGCGTCGCAGCAGTTTAGCTGAATTTCACCTCGATGCAAATGAGCACAAAGGCCTTTTATTTGCATCAACATGCATGGCTTTGTTCAGCAAAACAAAACAAAAAAAGCACAGTAGCAGCTTTGGTCCTGATTTTTTTGTTGCCCACACAGGCCTCCAGGCATAAACCACCGACCGCTACGTGTCTGCTGACAGTCTTGCCAACAACCTCAATAACAACACAGGATTTACAGTCTCTACATTGTAGTAAAAGCCCTGCGTTGCTTTTGTTCAATATATAATTTCTGCAATTTTACAAGGCCTGAGGACATTAAATCAAACATTGCTGTATCTTTCTGTGGCCAGAAATCCCCGGCAATACATTTCTCCTCGATTGAAATGTTTATTGTCTGCATCAACTTCTCTCTTTTTTTTTTTTTCCTCCTTTGGTGCTCTAATTGAAAGCATATTCTTTAATAAGCCTTCACTGCAGCCACAAAGACAACACTTCTTTAGAAAAAGCCCTGGGAAGAGATCTCAAAGTCAACACCGAGAGGATGAAAACACGCCTGGCAACTTTCTGTGAGAACATTTATTTTAGTTAATCTGGCCGCTGAGGAGATAATCCCCGCTCTCTTGACAGCCTGTCACTGTTGTATGGATGGGATGAGGCGAGGTGTCCTGCCTTCTTTGTCCTGCAGGGGGCAACATGCTCCTGTTCTATTAAACAATGCAGCGCATAGAAAAAAAAGGAGAAAGAAGCCAATGTCAAATGAAATATGGGGTGTAATCTATAAAATAGCTCCTGCTGGATTTTTATACCACATATATCAGAAACAAGCCCAGATTTGGGCATCAGGGGGTGGGGGGTGAGGGGTGAGGGGGTTTGAGGATTAAATTTGACCTCTGCCACAGAGAGATAAATAAAGAAATATATCCATCTGTATGTGACAGAATTTATCACCATCAACACGCAAAGCCTGAGAAATAAATGAAGAATCTGTTACACCGAGCGGCTTTGGAACATAAGATTTTATTAGCTGCACTCGAGCCCAAAATGAAGCCTCCCGCTTCGGTAATTGGACAACATTAGATGGTAATGGTATTCATCCGAGCTGAATTACTAGAATACTCGGAGCCCCCCTTTCATACCCTCTAAGATTCACTGAGGACTCTAAATTAATTAGAGGCCTCTGCCTCTCCTTGTTGTGCTGTGCTGCGACCTTATCAGGTTAAGTGCATGTGTGTGTGTCCCATCGTGTTGTAGGATGTCCATCTGCAACTGTATATACACTGTACTCGTTCAGGGTTAGGGGGTACAGGCCCAATAATCTCTTCATTACACAGGACATCCCCCCCCTTGCCTCGGTTGGAGCTCTTTGCCTAATCAAAGGGGCCGGGAGCGGCTCGGAGGCTCGCTGGCAAAGCAAACATCGGGGACACAAAGCACTGTGCAGGTTCTCCATTCATTAATAAAACATGCCACCGGGCTGTTTGTGTGCATCAGCGAGGCTGGATTCAAATGAAAGTGTAACACGAGGAGGATCGGGCCTCCTGGCCTGCCTGGCTGGCTCCCAGATACAAGTCGTAAAGATAAAAATTATAATTATGCTCTTGTTTGTTTAGAAACAGAAGAGAAAGCATCAAAGTGCAGGAGTGTGTGTTTTCTGATTACTTGTGACTAAAGTGAGCCCAAACAGTGTTTTATCACCCCACCCCACCCCACACCAAAAGACTCCATCAATTCAATTATCATGGAGTGCCACTATTGGAGTGTACCACTGCTCTCTTAGACAGCCACGGGCACTGTGGCAAATAATACACACACCCCAGGAATATGCAAAATCATACGAGTGGCCCATTTATCATTGCCAAGGGAGCTCCCCCACCCCACCCACGCACACACACCCAGAATGGGACGGTGTGGAGATGCGATCTGGACCTGGCTGTCAGCGCTCGTCACCCGGTGAATGTGCTGAGTCCTGCGGGGGGACCCCATCGCGGCCCCTGCCCGTGGCTGATAAGGCCAATCTGCAGAGACAGCACCTGAGTCCCCCCCAGTTCCCAAACCTCCACGCTGTCACACATCCTCCAAACAGCTGTCAGAAACCCTATATGAGGGTCCCCGAGCGCCCGAGCTCCACGTGGAGCCTCTCCTTTTTAAGCCCGTCAGAGAGCCCCTTTATCTGCTGGCAGCACGCTACGGAGCATGTCCACTCTGAAGGTGCTTTTTCTTTTTTACACACCAATAAATCACTGTCAGATAATCATCATACCTCGATCCACTTACAGCTAACTAATTAAACCCCGTGCTCAAAATTAATTAATATTGCCGACCCGGAGCCCTGCCAGTGTGCCTTATTTGCTTATTTGATTTGGCTAAATGTAATCCAGGTGAGCAGAAAAGCCACACATATGGTTATTTAAACAGTGTTAGTTATTACAGAAGTTTTATTTGGTGATAATATGCAAATGCTACACACTTATCTAGTAATCTTGGAAAAGTCCAGGAAAGTTTTTGTCTTATTCTTTGCGTTTATTTTAAATGTTGGTGCCTTTCAGGGACAAAATCTCGCTATCTTCCAGTATAACACAGTATTTTTCTAATGCAGTAAGTTTGTGACAGTAATTGCTGTTATGCTGCTTTCAGACTTCTTTGATACGGTTTTCTGGTGTCTGTTGCGGTTCAGCCAATCATTAGCTAGTCTGATGACTTAGCCTCAGGGGGCCTGTGTAGCCAGCAGATATCCAGGCCAAGGCTTCTTGTTTTATCTCCCCCCCTGCCTCCGGTCTTTGTTTACAAATACAGATGATTTTTTGTAACAAAGGGGTAGCCAACAGGAGCAAATCTAACTCTCCTTCAAACAAAAGCCTGCTCGTATGTGCCAGAACACTGAGAAAGAATAAATCTTGTTCATTTCCTGCAAAAGTTCGCATAATTATATATCTGATAGCTGTTAATAGACACTGTGTGTTAGCTGGTATTGTGAAGCGATTACCTGGTCTTTAGGGTGTTTGTAAAAATATTAAGAGAGTCAGAGTCATAACTTCAGCTGGATGCAGATGCCTGGGCTGCCACATTGATATTAGTTTCTTGTCCTTATTCCAGGTGACATTGTGATAAAATCAGTGTTTAAAGTCTAAAATGATCTCTATAGTTGAAGGATGTGACTTTAGTCTTTGGCTCGCTGACTTTCAATCCAGCAGGAGTTGCAGCATTTTCTAGAATACTAAGATGTTCTGTTTCAGGAGGGTCCAAAAGAGCGGTGTCATCTGTGAAATCTACTATTTAATCCTAAAGATACCACCCTCTGAGACCCAGTACAGTAGGAACCTTAAATTAAAAGGATATTGCCAACCATACAGCTGACATCAAAAATCATCATGCTGGTAAATCTTGTTTCTCCAACCAACCATCAGCGAATGCAAGTACTGAAGAATACAAAAGAAAAAAAATGGCAAAGGGTGTTTTAGATGCAGAGATTGGTTGGCAGCTACAAGGTTGCTCAGGAAAAATTTATATTCCCCAACTGGTTGGCAAGTGGTTGCTGGAGGTTGCTAACAGGCACTAATAGGTAAAACAAACTCCTTGCGATCGCTTTGGTCACTAGCATATTGATGCTGTTGCTAGCAGTTTGCAAGAGAGATAGCAACTTGTTGTAAACACTCACCAGCTACTCTCTAAGCTGTAGTGACACTTGAGAAAGTGGAACAACCTGTGGTCCATTTATTGAGCGTTTTTAAGTTTTTGGACTTTAGAGTTTTGTTTATTTTTAAGATCTATTTAATTTCTGGTTTGTTTAGTGTTTACATTTACCCTCATATATTCCTCTTTAGTGTAATTAGTGCTATTCCTAGTTCCCTGGTGCTTTGGAGTTTATTCCTCCCTCAGTGTTCATTTCACCTTTGTCAAGTTTCCTTGCTAAGTTCATCCATGTGTCTGCATTTTTCCCATTTGGTTTTCCCACTTCCTGCTTTATTATGAGAGTTAGTTCATTGTGCTTTGCTTTTAGTTTTGATTCATTGTGTCATCTTTGCTGATTAATTCAGCAAAGAATTCAGTATTTATAGTCACCACCTCCTCGCCACAGGGTTTCCAGCATGTTTTCCTGTGTTTTGAACTGTTTTGTACTGCCTGCCATCAGCCAAAATAGACATCTTGCTTTTTTGTTAAACAAGCTTGCCTGTCTTTGGCCTGGCTGTAGCTCAGGAGGTAGAGCAGATCATCTATTAATCCAAAGGTTGGTGGTTTGATCCCTGACTGCTCCAGCCTGTATGCCTTGGGCAAGATACTAAACCCAGTTGCTCTTTGATGCATCCTGTGTAATATAAGAAATGCATTAAAAAGCACTGTATAAAAATTATTTACCATTGATGTTGGGTCCTCACTCTTAACCACCCCTTGTCTGGAGTGCTGCTTTTCTTAGCAACTCTGGGTTCGATATCTTGCCCAAGGATACTTCAACATGTAGGTGAAAAGAGCAAGGGGATGAACTCACCGACCTCTCGACGAGTAGGTGGATTATTTAAGTCAGATATTTCCTGGAATATCTGACACCTCCTCTATCAGTACCAATTAAAGCCTACCCCAAGTCATGCTTTAGCTTAGAATCTTGATACCAGCTATAAAAGTGTGTAAATGTTTGTAAAAGTCCAACACAGACATACTGCAGAGCTATCCAGGGCTGCTTCTTCAGTGACTATGTTGAATTATTGAATGAAATCCTGAAGCTGAAGTAGCAACAAGATAGATTCGGGTGAAACGACCTGTTAAAAAAGGGGCATTCCCTCATCAGAGAACCGCAAATGTTACTTGATGTGGCGTTACAAACTATGTCACACACTCTTGAAGATTGCAGCACACGCAAAATCCATTTTCATGTACAGAAATAGCTGATTCCTATCGTGGCTTGGAGGCTTATTTAACCATGCTGTGCTCTCACTTTATATTCACAAACGCAGCGCCTCCCCCATCGTCCTCCTCCTTTATCTTAACTTCATTTTCTACATGAAATGCTCCGGAGAAATCAGATTTTTAAATGAGCAAGTTGCTCAATTAAGCCGAGGAGTTGAGGCAAATAAAAAAAACAATTCCCTTTTATCACTTGCATGTATGCTTCGCTCAACCGTGAAAGAATCAAACGCCGCAATCAGCCCGAGCGCCCATGGAAACGGCAATGTGTGGGTATGCACGAGGCGAGGCTCGGATATCACAGAGCATCCACAAAACCCAAAGAAAAATAAAGCTAGTTGTTCTCAAAGCCAGATCATTTATTTTCACATGTTGTTTAGACAGCCGTTTCCAGCGGTCATAATCTCACCTAACAGCTTTAAATGCCTTTTTAATGGCGAGCCCAGCCCCCCTCCGCCCCCTCAGCCCACAGAGCAGGCAGCGCCGCCTTTACAAGCCTACACGTAGACTTGTGTTCTCTGCCCCTGACAGGAAACATCGGCATCCTGCCCCTGATGGACTTAGACTGCACTTCGGAGTGGCATCAAAAGAAAAGTGGGAGACAGAGAGCAGCTCTGCCCTGCCCTGCCCTGCCCGGCACCTCACCGCACCACGCCTCTGGGATCGGGAAGAATTCCAGGGAAAACCTACAGCAGCGACGAGGCCGCGAACAAACGGGAGCAAGCTTGCTGGAAAGAGGCCGAGACTCTCGCAGTATAAACCCCGACCTGTGCTTTGTCAAACACCTAAAGGGAAACCTGCTGTTTTTCTAGCAGGAGTTTCAGCAGAGTGGGCCAAAAGCAGCACGTCCGAGCCTTGATGTGAAGTTTAAGAAGCAGTGAGAGGCGTAAGACAGGCGGATCATTTTCACTAATAACAAAACGCATCTTGTGTGGTCATACATGTGGTGAAATGCAGCGCAGGCCTAATTACTGATTGCCCTGCAAATTATTTAAAAAGGTTTCATGTGATTCTCCCAAACGATCCATAACAAGAGTTGTGCAGCTTCAAGCTGCCAGCAGTATGCGTGCTTCGCGGCGGGACGCCGAATTAAAGCACACACTCCTCAGTAAACTGTGCAGTTAGTGCTGTTTCACATGCGCAACCCGAGGCTTACGATTGTGGCGATGTTTCCTAGCGCCCTGCACGATCATAAAGATACCCTTCCCTTTCTTTTTCCTACACAATGCAGTCGTGATGGCGCTGCAAAAACACTGCCGCACACTCTCGCGGCATCTCTGATCGCCTTATGCGATCAGATCGAGGCAGCGATCAGAGGCTGCTAAAGAGAGGCATCAGATACAGAGGCGGGGTAGTGCCACTTCAAAAGTCTGCGCTGTTTTAATCTGACTCTATCGGTTCATCCCCTTGCAGGCGAAGATGTGGGGGATGTTGGGGAAGAAGGCGATGGGTTTTGGGGGTCTATGACTGGACGCAGGCTGGGGGTGGTTTGCAGTTTCCACTTCACTCTGGCAGCACTTTGACAATTATCTCCTTTACACAGCAGCCTCTTTTTTCACTCCTATTGAAGAACCTCGCCTGAGCTCCGAAGCCTCCCAGGAATGCCAGAGAGAGAGTGGAAGGGGAATCCAATGGGGATAATCCCAATTTCAAATGGAGCTTAGTGATATCCCCCTCCTCCCTTTCTTCCTCCATACCCCCCCCTCCCTCACCCTCCTCCTGTCTGGCACAGATAACTCATCCCTCTCTCAACACTGTGCATGCGCAGACAGTAACTCACGTCGCCCTCTAAAGTAATAATTAGCATGTCATCCAGTCGTGTCAGTTGGAGAGCCGGGCCTTCTGGGGAGGCTCGCGGCATGGCGAAAGATATATTTTGGTTGGGCTGCACTGAGGTCAGAGGAAGCTGGGTTACTGTTAGAGGAGGAGGTGTTGACACGCAAACGTGTTGTCACTTTGGTGTGAGCACACGCAGGTAAAAGAAAGGAAAAAGTGGGGGGCAACTGCAACCAACCTCTGCTGGTGTGGTCCACATGAACTCTCCTACTTGTGCCCCAGAAAGCTGAATCTGTTCATCTGAATGATGTGTTTTCAGTGGGGATGTCCAACGCAACATCCAAATGGACTCCCTTTGACTTTCTCACTGGTATTCCTGGGAGGCTTCAGAGCTTTCCCACTGAAAAGACAACATCCAGATGAACAGATTCCGCTTTCTGGGACTTCTTCGCCTTGATGACTGAGCGTGCATCAACACATCTCCTGCTTATGGCTGGCATTTGGTTTGGTGGACCAGAATGTGGGTCTCCAAGAAAACTGTGTTCATGGCACAAAATGAATCAACCACAGGACAATGTGACCATCGGATTAGAAGTTTGTAGGAACTCAGAATATAACTCAAACAACTGGTTGTTTTCTGGGTACATTCCTATATAAAAGCAAGGTTATCGAGCACCAATGTCATTTTGCAGTTAAATCACCCTCTTGCAGCAGCTACGTGGCTGTTTGTGGAAGAATTTCTGTTTCATATCTGTGGCTCGGGTCTGAACGTAAGCAGATTTATCATTTTTGATAATTTATCACACTCGGTCACTGTATTATCACAAACAGATTGCATCTCATTGTCAATTTGACCCCATTCAACTGCAAACTGAGAGCAGACTGACTTTTTTATCGCCTTCAAATCACTTTGAAGATCTCATCTGACTATGAGTGGTGATCTTACACAGTCTCACTCATTTTGGCCACACTGAGATCTCCAGTTACTGTTTTGTTCCCTACTGTAACTGTAGCGTAGGATATCAGTGACCAAACAACTAAACAAGAGGCTTCAACACAGTAACCCACAAACTTCAAAGTGGCTACTTCAGCCTGTTACAGACATTCTGTGGTTGAAACAAAGATCTTTTGGGTTTGTACAAAATTTGATTTTAAAGGGAAATACCACCAATCACCAAGTGTCCATGGCCCTTTTATTCTTCAACAAACACTAACTTGATTTTGGGCTGTTTAGTCTGTCAGATCTGGCCCAAATGTATCTTAAAAAGGACGGCTGTTTTGGACCACGTCGCCCAAATATCATCACAAAAATATGATCACGCAAACTTGCAGGAAAAACTTCTTTCCCAGCAACTTTGAAAAGTCTCAGTTTCATTTGTTTTCTTTAATATTTCAATCCCAAAACTGACAACCCAAACACATACACAGTGAATGAATTTTTTGAATAGCTTAATATTGAGGTCTAACACCAAATCAGTTTCATCTACATATACATTTTCATTTCACAACACACTGGACACAACTTAAACAACTAGCCTATAAGGAACAGTGATGGTCAGGTTCATATTCCATTCATCAACAGTATGTCAACCCATCAATGCTGAACCTTTTTCAAAATCAATAATGAACCTTCTTGTTTCACACACTGGGCCATGCTTGGGGGCGACAGTTTGGAGTCAACCAGAGGTCAGAAAGTAAGCGCTGGCTGACTCCGGCGTGATTTCCTCTGACATCTGCTGACATCAACAAGTCCTAGAGGTAAAGCCGGTCTTTGTCTGTGCTCTTTTAGTGTCTATATTTACGAGCCGAAGCACAAACTTAGCTACACATCTGGTACAGCCAATAAATTCAGTATCTACTGTGCTAAAATGCCCTTGAGCAATATGCCAAACCCCTGCCCATCTCCAAGGAGGGAGCTCTGCTCAGTATCTGACCCTGTGCTCTGACCTCTACAACTCTGAAGAGGTATGAAGAAAAAATAGAGCATTCCTCCTTTGGGGATCAATAATCACACGCAGCGGTGAGGAGATCTCGGAGCGTGTCGGCCCTTGTGTGCTGTAGCTTTAGGCCTGCTGCCACACAGAATCAGAGGCGTCACTGGGGTGCAGTGAAACAGCTGGGCCTGTGGTTAAAGCGTCTGCTCAGAGGCTGCAATCAGCTGAGCCCCGCTTCATCACCCGGTTCTTCTCGCTTCCTGACCTCGCTTACAAACACACACTCTATAAATGCATTCAGACACACTTGTGGAAACGCAGACACAAACATATACGCTGCTTTGAGCGCATATGTATGCTAATGACCACCTCCAGAACTCATAAAAGAACGGCACATCAGCACTTTCTACCAGAGACACGATGCAGTGTGCAGCATTCTACGGTCACAGAGCCTGGCAGTGCATTCAAGTACCTGTAGTTTGTGCAGAAAAGGTCAAATTTATGCAACGCACTGCTTTTTCCACAAACAGGCAACTGTCACATAACACAGTATTTTTGTACTTGCTTCTATTATTGCCTACACATGCATTTCTACAGGATTACTGCCTTCAAGAGCTTCTGATGAGGTGTCGAGACACTCAGCCAACACAACAGTTTTGGCAGAGCCTGACGGTTTCTGTGTGGGTATGTACGTGGAGTGAACATACTGTGGCTTTTCTGGCTTCGTGAAGATGATAGGGCCAAGCACTTCCACTGTACTTTACCATTGTTCCTTCGCTCTTGCTCCGTGCGACTTCCCTCTGCAGGCGAGCCACAGCCAGCTTTTCCCTAAACCAAAGAAACAGGAGATGGAGGGGAGAGAGAGAGAGGGGGGAAGGAAAATAAGAATGAGTCAGTGTGTGGTCAATCAGCAGCTCAGTGTGCCAGGTCTGAGTGCTAACAAAGTGGCAAATCAAGAAGTACCCAAAAACATATTCATTCTCTACTAGTCCACTGATCATGTAAGTGCTATGCATGTGGGACTCTAGTATGTCTTAGAAAATGCAAACCATTCTTGTCCCAGAGTTTTTGATAATGCAATTTTATGAGAGGCCACCTGCATGTCTCCATTATCCACAAGGTAGCTCTTTGGCCTTGGTGCCAGCACTACATTCGTGGTTTCCAGACAGCTGGAAAGAGTCCTCAAAAGATCACAACAGAAGATAGGGAAGAGGAGGATGTTGGGTTTCCAACCAGGATCCCATTCGTTCCGTTTTCTTTGGACCTTGAACATTAATTAAATTTTTCCCTCTCTTTTTATCCTCACTTCTTTCACTGGTTAGGTTTAGGTGCTAAATACCTTAATGCATGCTCAACGCATACCTCAATAATCATCCAGGTAAGTAAATCACATGAAGTTGATTTTGAAAGTCTTTAGACTGAAAAGGTTACTTGGATGAGTGACAAAACATTTGTCCAAATGAAACGCATAAATTAAATGCATAAATTAGCATTTAGCTTCTAGCTTTTAATACAACAGTCGCTTTAAAAAAGGCAGTGAAAGAAAACAGTGGCACAGCTTACATTATTTTGACTATGTGGAACGGACTTGCAATCTCATTGCCTTTGAAATTCTTGCATTTGTTAATATTGCAAGGAGACGCATCACAGCAATCAATTTGAGTCAGACCAAAGTAGTTTGAGGCTGGTTGCCTCACACCAGACGACCTGTGAAATCACCTTGAGATCAAAGCTGGTCACCCAGACGTTGAGGCTATTACAGGCTCAACCTCTGATCAGCTGGTTGTTGCAACTGGCTGCAACCAAACAAAAATCCAATGCAGTCACCAGGCAACCACTAATAATTTTCCAAGCATACCAAAGGTGTACCTCAAGGATCAATCCCGGGACCACTTGGATTTTTTTTACACGTCAAAACTTTTAGTGAAAATGTGACCAAGTTGGATTTTATTAGCGCTTTTCAAGGCACCCAAAGCGCTTTACAATACCACTATTCATTCACACACTGGTGGAGGCAGCTACAGTTGTAGCCACAGCTGCCCTGGGGCAGACTAACAGAAGCGAGGCTGCCATATCGGCCCCTCTGGCCAACACCAGTAGGGTAAAGTGTCTTGCCCAAGGACACAACGACTAGGACAGAGAGCCCAGGGATCGAACCGGCGACCTTCCGGTTACAGATGCGATTCCCAAACCCCTGAGCCACGGTCGCGGTACATTCTGCTACAGTTAGCTATTAATACACTAAGGGACACCCAGCATGGGTACTTGTCTTTTGCCCTGTCTCCCTCTCCTCATCCCCAACCAGTCAAGGCAGATGGCTAAGTCTTGTTTTGCCTGAGGTTTCTTCCTGTTAAAAAGGAGTTTTTCCTCCCCAGTCTCTCCAGGTTGTTGTTTATAGGGGGATTCATAGTTGGGGTTTTCTCTGTATTATTGTGGAGTCTTTACCTTACAATGTAAAGCGCCTTGAGTCGACTTTTGTTGGATGAGAGATGAAACATCTTCAACATAAAGACGTCCAGCTGCCAGACAATCAATCCTGATATTCCTCCAATAGGATATCATACCTCACAAACCTGAAACCACTTAGTTATCCTTTTATTTAGAGCGATTCTTGTTTTGTTTCCATCTTTCATCTTACTTTTATCTTACAAAAACATCAACCACTGTCTTCACACCTAAGACTCACTCCCTCTATTCGTGCCTAAAGGCTGTGATGAAAATGGAAAGAGAAGCCTCCCCTCAGCTGCAAAATCAAATTTATCATCATCAGAGGACACTCAAGCTCTCTACTGGGCAAATCAAATTCCTCGACTTAGCTAATCATTTCTTGTTTACTAAGTGGTTGGTATCAGATATCCAAGATCAATATCAGCTCACTATACAAGAAACCAACACTTCTGCCCTCCATCTATCTCCAACTTCGGCAGAACCCACACACGCCTGCAAGCAAACCAGCAGACACACACATGGAAGAGGCGAGGTCGTCGGCTAACTACGCAAAACAGAGTTCGCGGTTCTATCCAGACAAAAATAGCTCAGAGGAAACAAAAAAAAGAAAAGAAAAAAAAGCTGGGCATCCTCGTGCCAGACCCTACAGCCTTACAGGCAGACACACACACACTCATAACAAACTCTTCCACACAAATACGCACAGAGCTGAACAAAGAAATTGACTGTGCACATCCAATCCATTTCCCACGTGAGGGCATTCCAGACTTTAATGGGATAAATCTTGGCACACTAGCACGGATAATAAAAAACCCTGTTTTAAAGCCCCTCCTGAGGCATCCACAACAACTGAAGCGGTGCTCCAGGACAAGCCAGACTGTGAATGTGTTTGCTGAAGGCTTGTCAGTATACAAGTGTTTCTATCCGTATTTCTGGGAAAACAACAAATGTGTAAGGGGATCAAAAAGCCTCCTTTGGCAGCGTAGCCTCTGAGTGAATCTGTTCAAGTCATTATTGTTGTAAATATAGTACTCTACATGCATTACTAGAGGCGCATGATGTGTTATCACCCACTTATTAATGTTTCTGGAGACCGGCTTGAAAGCCAGGTCTGCTAGGAGGTAAATATCAGAATCAATCAGAATCAGAATCAGAATACTTTATTGATCCCTGGGGGAAATTATTTTTTGTTACAGTGCTGATATGATAGTTGCTTTAAAAAATGCTTGAAAATAATTAACTTACTTAAAAAAGACAGTAACGAGTCAAAAAAACCAAACCTAATAAATGAATTGCATCATCTTACAAAACCTTAGGTGTGCAGCTCAGGAGGAAAGTTCCTGTCAAAGTCTTGTTCCCGACTGTTTTGTCTTCACAGCACACCTAATGTGGGGCTGTGGGACCCAATACAGAAGCTGATACACCAGACAGCCCGAGTAATCCCAATCACCTGCACATTTTTCACATTTCTTCAACAATAGCAGACATCCAAACCCCCCAAAAATAGCTCATGAGTAACAACTCCTCACCGCCTCGCAGTCTTTGACAAGACGCCGTTGTTTCTGAGCGGCTTACCTGTCGGAGGGAAAAACCCCCGGTGATTAAGAGACAGCTGACAGAGATGGATGAATCAACCGTCTGAACTGAACAGGCAAAATACAAGGTGGGCTACGTTTCTGCTCCTGGATGGCATTCCCACTGCAGTGATTCCTCTAATGGGAAAACACTGATTAAGACAAAGGTGAGCTAAACGAGCCGATTGTGAAACACGCACTGTGGCGGTGACGAATTCAGGAGGAAGTCAAGCAGAGTGCCGATGCTGTGAAGCAAGCAGGGGTGTGTGCGCGTGTGCGTTTGGGTGTGTATTCTGGACTTTTACTGCATTGGTTACTGCATTCATAAATTCCGTGTGAACGCATGCCCCACACCTGACTAAAACACTCGTGTTTACATTACACAATGTGTCTCTTCCCATTACAGCACACTGTACACCATTACACCACTTTCATTTAAAAAAAAAAAAACTCTCTGGAAGTTCTCACTGCAGATATTGTTTTGTTAAACGGGACCGGCCTGGCATTCCTCCAGTCTGTGTTATGGCTGAGCGTCACAGCGCTGTAAAGGGTTAAGTTTCAGGCCACTTATGTACAGGCATGTTCCAGGAGCAACGGAGCATGAGCCAACTGCGCCCGGCGGCAAAAATCACCGCCAAATATAGAACAATTTGACATTCTGTGTTAAACGTAATTATAGTAATTGGCACGAGCGGTAGTCAAAACAGTATTCCAGTGAAAAACGCTCACTGGCGACGTCTTGCATCCAGTTGGCGCTGGTGTGGAATTATATGATATCTGAACTGCATTCAAGCGCACATGAATGCAATCTGTAATGTACTCTGTGTGTGTTTATGCCTGTGTTTAGGCTGACATATTCCACTCTAAATTTGTCATGTGCATTTCAACCACAATGGATGCGAGATCCATCACGTCGTAAACTTTTACCAGCTGTGTAAACTGGCCCCGAAATAGTCAGACAGAGTCCAACCTGACGGCTGTTAGAGTCAGGGAGTTTATCTCAAGCCCATCTCTCGCAGAAGGCTCTAGTTTGGTATGCAAAGAGCCATGTTAACACATTAATTACGATGTTTTCATTTTTCCCTCCACATGTTCTCATGAATGTCGTCCAAACGGGTCAAAACGCAGGCACGCGGTCCCTAAACGCCTCATTTTAAAGGGTAATTCCATTTTATAACAAGCCGGGTCTTATTTTCCCAGTTATGGACGTTGTTTCGAGTGGTTATGATAACATTAACAAAGTTTTACAGGGGCTAGAAACCTGAGCAGGCAAACAATCAGCCAACAGTTTGGACAGCGATGCAGCCAAATTATCAAAACCATACTGAAAGCATGTAATCCGTCACAGTGGGAAGACACGAATAGAACAGACAAGCCAGAGCTTTCCACATAAATCAGGATAATCTGGGTTTTGTTTATAACCTGTCAGATTGTTTGTGTTTATTGCCCATAGACTGTATATAAAAGATGTATGTGGCCACAGTGACATCACCCTTTTGTTTGTGGACTTTTGGATTCTAGATCTACACCATTACAGCTGTCACCATCTTGAATTTTTGGACCTAGAAGAAAGCATGACAAGCTCACTAATGGTTAGCTTAATGCGAGCAGCCCTAATAACACATTAATGCTGCTCGCAGGTACCCCCAATATAGCTGCAGAAGATTAGCACGCTGTAATCCGGTTTATTTTAATATGGGACCCTTAGAGTGAGCCTCAAGTGGCCACTTGACGAACTGCAGTTTTACACACTTCCATGTTTGCTTAGATTTTCAGCCCTGGATATTTTGCTTCCTGCCGTCCTTTAAATGAGCTAAAAACATTTTCATTGAGGCAGAAAAGTGAATGATTCTCTTTGGACTCGAAGCCCCAACTTTATATATTTCACACTTGATGCGTTTGTCTTCTACATCCTGATCTTGTGATGAAAGCATAAGCTGACAGCTGACCGTGTGCACACATTCTACCTCCGCTGAAACCCGTGTGGGGTGTGGGCCTCCAGTTTCTCCTGCTGATTGCAATCACCTGATAGTGGTGATGACTTACTAAACAAGGGAATCCCACCAAGCACCAGTGGAGATACCCAAACCACCTGATTTGGGTATCTGATAGCCCCAGTTGCAAGTGCACTTCTCTTCAGTACACAAAATGCAACGAGAGTAAGGTGGTCATGTAGTCTGATCATGTCAAAAAGCAGTACTTTAAAGTGGATTTAATACAGTTACAATGCTTGTATTAAACATGGTCAAGTGTTCAAATATTGAGCGTAGTTTGTGAGTCACAGGCGCAGGCTTCAAACAAACTCAGTTTCAGACAGGTTTTTTTTTTCTACTCTTGGCTTCAAACGAGCAGTTAGCCCTAGCACAGTCATCACAGAAGCCCCACCCACCTGCTGTTTAATCTCTGTTTGTAAAGCGGGACCAGTCAGGATGAAGTTTTCATAAAGGAAGGAGCTGGTTTCAGACAGTGGCTTTGTGTAAGATAAATAAAGCTTATTTTGAACTATAAATCATATAATGCAGCTCTAGTAGAGTCCACTTAAAGCTTAAACAGTGATTTAACATCTAGTTTGTGATGAAAATCTTGGCTTACATGCCACGTTTGTGCACCTGCTTTGTTACATTCTTAACTCGCACTACCTGCCATCCACCCACACACCTCACAGATCACGTCTTTCCTTTTCACATGCATTTCCTTCAGCGTCAAACGCCGCCCCGTCTCTGAGATAAGACAGACAGCGCGGCGCAGAGCGAACATAACACCCGCCCCGCCGCATTCACAGCAGATCAACCCTGTTTCCTCTGCTCAGTCTCCTGAGCTCAGACGCTGTGTAAACCCTCCGTGTGCACCCGCTCTTTCTCTAGCGTCGCAGCGGCGGTGGCGTGCATGCATGCAAAGACACGACCTGTCAGGGCCGAGAGAGGATCAATCACAGCTTGAGCTGACATGTTGTGGAGCCCTGCGCTTTGAACTACATTGTGGGAGGCAGACGTTTAGCCCGTGTTTTCATCACTGTTATCACGGCTCTTCCATACAGGTGGTTTAATCCACTGTACATTGTTTGCTGCTAAGCACATAATGAAAGAGGGAGAAGCGCTGTCTCCTGTATTTTGGTTTCCTCTTTCCCTCGCGGTACTGTACACCACTATCAAGTGCGTTTAATCTGTCCTCTTAAACACCACATACTGGTTCAGCTTTTTCCCTGCAGAAGTTACTCACTTTGACATAAACACATGCATCCTGATGCATAAAAGATGCATAAATATAAACCATCTCTCTAGTATTGTCATCGAGGCTTATGGGGGAGCTAAACATTTCAATCGTTCTCAGCCACAACTGTACACAGAGTGGCCAGGAGGGATGCATAAATGTTTGGATGAGAGCAGAGCTGCCATGCATTTATGTATTAGCGTCTGCACTCCCGCTGGGTTAAGAGCCCTGATACGCACGCAATCCCCATGGCCCACATAGGGCGCCCTCTTCAGAGGGATCCTGACTCCGGACCGGTCATTCCCATCCTTAATCCTTCTACAGCTGTGTTATGTAACCTTCTCTGTACCGATCCACCCAAAAAAATCAACCCAGTCCCAAACCCTAGTGCGGGACAATAGGCTTACTGATGCGTTTGATAAGTTACAACATCCAAGCCAGCCTGACAGGAAAACAGAGTTACAACTGCCAAGAGAGTAAACTCGAGATGGGGTGTGAAATGCATTTGCACAACTCTAATTTCTCATGTTCTGCATGGATTCCCTGACATTGTCATGGAGAAAATGAACTTGAAAAAGTCCCACTTCATTATGTGTAATTAAAAAGTCCTGTACCAACAAAGGCAACGTATCATTAAAGCATCATTTCCTTAAGACTTTAATGCAGGAATTCCTTTCTGCAGTCGAACCCCAAATGCCGAGATGGCATCAAAATCAGCGTCGGTGTAAACACTTTCATCTGCACGGGCGTCTGAGGGGGTGGGGCTTGCACATCTGTGACCGTTCAATTGGTCCCAATGCATTAGGCAGGTTCAATCAATCACCACGAAGCACTGTGGTGGATGGCGAGGAGTGGCCTGACCCGCGGCGATCCCCCGTTTCCCAGCCACAGCTGGTTCCTGACCTCCTGTCGCTCGTCACGGACCCCCGTCTGCAGTGAAGGGCAGCGGAAAAACATGAGCCACATGTCAGCACCTCTCACACCCAGCCAGCCAGCCAGCCAGGCAGCCAGACAACCCGGCACAATGAGCCTTACCTCACCACCGAAGACCATCAATTATTGACGAGGTGAAATGTGATGAGGTTCTGCTGTGAGCACACAAAGAACACATGCCTTTTCAGGCTGCCATGTGGCCTAATAACGTCTTTATTTTCCAAAAAGACACGTTTCTAATCAGCAACATAGTCCTTGTTTGATGTTGTGGAGCAATAATCTGCATTAGACACTCAGAAACACTGTTAGTCTGACCAAGTATGTATGATAAATGCCTCCCTGTGATGTGAATCTGGACAACAGTGTGCTTGACAAACACTAAGAATGTGGGTCATCTCAACACCCATACATAACTTCATCATCATGACTCATACTTAGTTTTAATTTAGGAGTTGCGTACTGGACTTTGTTTGGACACGTGTGTGCTACACTGAGCAATGTAGTTAGGCGAGTTGAGATGATCACGATTAGCAAGATTAATCCAAAGTCAATAACAGGTTGAGCGCTCCGAGTTGTTTATGCTTTTCCCTCCGAGATAACATCTAGCCCTCGGTACTTCACAGGAGTCTGACAGAATACACCGGGAAGCTTTGTTTTCTTTTTTTTCCCCTCCGACTCTAAGCATTGACATAATCTTGGAGCGTGTGATTGATGGCGGCAATCTCTGTGAACTAGACTGTGTGAAAATTTTTTTGCCTTTCCCACTTAAAAGAACTTCAGGGAATTCTTCAAAACCTCAAAAAGTCATTGCTTCTTTTATCCTATTAAGTGTCTATGTAGAAAAATTGGCACATTCAGTGGATAAGTTCTTGAGTTGTGGTCTAAAATGTGGCTTTTGGAGACACTTTGACAAGCAAAATCTCATTAATTCTTCTGTGTCTCCTCAGCTTCCATCCTTAAAACAGTAGAGTCAAGTCATGTTAAACAGACCACACTCCTACCTAAAGTAATAGGAAGGGTTTCAGCTTTGATTTCAGTGGACACAAAGGACATAAAACCTGCGTTTAGATATTCATCAGGACAAACAGCTTTTACAAAAAGCCTAAAACTTTTCATATATCTCAATCAATCAATCAAAATTGTCAAAGTGATTAATGTCTCATATTGCCAGAACTCTTTCAAATGCTAAATTCCACTACAGATACGGTGAGTCAAGAAAAACTGCAAGCACTCCTAAAGAGCAGATATGCCTGCCACTACTCTGTTCAGACTGTTTGCCGAACTGGCAGATAAGTTTCCGAGTTTGGCTGTTTCTAAAGAAGGCAACTGGGTCTTTGGGGACAGGCGAGACGCTACCAAGTGCAACATTTGTAAATCACCAACAAAACTAAACAACACATATCACCGCTATCACACGCTATTTTGCCCCTCTGGCCATACGAGTGTTTAGGCATAGGAAAAAAGTGGTTGTATGAGTGTGTGCTTGAATGAACGAATCTTGTAGTTAGAAAGCACTTTGAATGCTTAAACAGAGTAAAAAAACGCTACATAAGTACCAGTCCATTCACTATCATCGTTGGTGTTGCAGAAATATGTGGAAAATGCCTTCTGTTTTCATCTCATTTCCCTCAAGATGGCGCCGAGTATGGCAGCCTCGTCGCGAGCTCCCCCAAGCAACGGCTTTCTTCTGTGTTTAATTTTACTTTTCCTTTATTTTTTCACGAGCAGCACTTGTCTCCTTGTGTACGACCGACAAACCTTACTGGACATAAAAGACGGTCTTTCTTATAACTTTCCGGAGTTCAAGTTTTGCAACACGGACGCTCCGTTTGCAGACCCCCCATTCATCTCACCTGAGACGCCTTTGTTCTCTGGCCCTGGAGGCCGCAAACGCCGACGCAGAGGGAGAAGATCTGGCGTTCTGGTTCGACTGAGACGGCGCACTTACAGACCACCGTTACCCAGTTTATTACTGGCTAATATGCAGTCTCTGGAGAACAAGCTGTGCGAGCTTCGGGCACGGATCTCATTCCAGCGAGAGATGCGGGACTGCTGCGTGATCTGCCTCACAGAAACCTGGCTATCGGACAAAGTACCGGACTCCGCAATACAACTGCCGGGGTTCTCTGTGCACCGCGCGGACAGGTCACAGGATCTTACTGGGAAAAGCAGAGGCGGTGGTGTGTGTTTCATGATCAACAACAGCTGGTGTGATTATGCGAACGTGCACCCGGTCAAATCCTTCTGCTCACCGGACCTGGAGTACCTGATGATTAAGTGCCGGCCATTCTGGCTACCGAGGGAATTTACAGCAGTGATTATTACGGCTGTTTACATTCCCCCACAAGCCGACACTGACCGTGCACTCAGGGAACTGTACAGCGCGATCAGCAGTGAGGAAACCGCACACCCAGAGGCAGCGTTTATCACAGCCGGAGACTTTAATAAGGGAAACCTGAAGAAAGTCTCACCAAAACTCCATCAACACATCCTTTTCAACACACGTGGAAACCGGCTACTCGACCACTGTTACACCTCTTTCCGGGATGCGTACAAAGCCCTCCCCCGCGCCCCATTCGGCCAATCAGATCACTGCTCCATCCTGCTCCTGCCCGCCTACAGGCAGAAGCTGAAACAGGAAGCTCCAACCCGGAGGGCGGTGCACTGTTGGACGGACCAATCGGAGTCTGCGCTGCGGGACTGTTTTGATCACGCGGACTGGGAAATGTTTCACGTGGCCGCCAGAGACATTGATGAATACACAGACTCAGTCTGCGGATTTATCAGGAAATGCGTGGAAGATGTCGTCCCATCCAGAACAGTCAAATCCTTCCCAAATCAAAAACCCTGGATTAACGGAGATGTTCGCGCGGCACTGGCGGCACGGAACACCGCCTTTGCCTCCGCGAACACATCGGACTACAAACACGCACATTACCAACTCCGGAAGACGATCAAAGCAGCCAAACGTGAGTACAGGGACAGGGTGGAGCAACAGTTTGACAACCCTCGGAGTATGTGGCAGGGACTAAACACGATCACAGACTTTAGAGGGAAAACCAGCACACCGCAGACCACGGCCTCTCTGTGTGAGGATCTAAACGTATTCTACGCTAGATTCGACGCAGCGAACACCATGAGACCGGACGTCAGTGCACACACTGTGTCTGAGGAGGATGTGCGGAAGTGCTTCAGGAAGGTGAACGCACGCAAAGCTACTGGTCCGGACGGGATTCCCGGCCGCGTCCTCAGGTCATGCGCGGCTCAGCTGGCTGGAGTGTTCACACACATCTTCAACCTTTCCCTCTCTCTGTCTGTAGTCCCAGCCTGCTTCAAAATGGCCACCATCGTCCCTGTACCCAAATCCTCCACCATCTCCTCATTGAACGACTGGCGACCTGTAGCCCTGACCCCCATCGTAAGCAAATGCTTCGAGAAGCTGGTCAGGGACTTCATCTGCTCTGCACTACCCGACTCACTGGACCCTCTACAGTTTGCATACCGCCACAACAGGTCCACTGATGATGCCATAGCCCTGACACTACACACTGCCCTGTCACACCTGGAGAAGAGAGACACGTATGTGAGGATGCTGTTTGTAGATTACAGCTCAGCATTCAATACCATCGTTCCCTCGAAGCTGGACAGGAAACTGCAGGATCTAGGACTGAGCAGCTCCCTCTGCAGCTGGATCCTGTCTGACAGACGCCAGGTGGTCAGACTGGGCAGCATCACCTCATCCCCCATCACACTGAACACTGGTGCTCCACAGGGGTGTGTACTGAGCCCTCTCCTGTACTCACTCTACACCTACGACTGCACAGCCACTAACAGCTCCAACATCATTGTGAAGTTTGCGGACGACACTACAGTGGTGGGTCTTATCACCAACGGTGATGAGACAGCTTACAGGGAGGAGGTCAGCGCCCTGACCCACTGGTGTCAAGACAACCATCTCACCCTCAACGTCGCAAAGACAAAGGAGTTGATAGTGGACTTCCGGAGGTGCAGAGAAGTACACACCCCCATCACCATCAACGGCGCTGCTGTGGAGAGAGTGAGCAGCTTCCGGTTCCTTGGTGTACATCTGGCTGAGGATCTTACGTGGTCAGTACACACAAACAAAACAGTGAAGAAGGCGCAGCAGCGCCTCTTCTTTCTCAGGAGACTGAAAAGATTCGGCATGAGCCCCCGCATCCTCAGGACCTTCTATCACTGTGCCATTGAGAGCATCCTCACTGGATGCATCACCACCTGGTATGGCAACAGCACCGCCTACAACTGCAAAGCTCTCCAGCGAGTAGTGCGGTGCTCTGAACGGATAATTGGAGGTGAGCTTCCCTCCCTCCAAGACATCTACAGGAAGCGCTGCCTGAGGAAAGCGGGGAGGATCATCAAGGACTCCAGTCACCCCAGCCATAAACTGTTCAGACTGCTTCCATCAGGAAGGAGGTTCTGCAGCATCCGGTCCCGAACCAGCAGACTGAGAGACAGCTTCTTCCACCAGGCCATCAGACTGCTGAACACGTCATAGACACCTCAGCTTCACTACTGGAACTTCAACATTATGCACTCCACACTGTATATAAATGCCACTTGTTTTGCACATATTCAACTCTGTATATTTTATATATTTTATTATTATTATTATTTTATTTTTTTTTTTTTTTTACTATTTAATTTGTAAAAATGTGTATACACACACACACACACACACACACACACGTAGGAAAATATTTAGTATACACATCCAGAAATGCATACACTATTATATATTGTACATATATTTATTAGTTTCAGGTTGGCCATTCTTGTATTTTGCTCGTTTGTGTTGTTGTGTTTGCACATCTCTGTTGTTTGTGGGGCTCGCACACAAGAATTTCACTCGCATGTGCTGTGCCAGTGTGCCTGCACATGTGATGTGACAATAAAAGTGATTTGATTTGATTTGATCTGATTACATTTGTGCCAAATTTGATGGTGTTTTTAGGGTGTTTAAGACATACAGTATCACAAATATGTATGGGGTGGAATAGCTTAATGCCTCTGGCAACAGCTGCCACCTGAAGAGGCATGAAACTCTTCAAAGAATTCTGCAAAAATCTTCAAAATCAGAGTGAAGACGCTGATTTAAATGCACTGTTTAGTGGGCCAGAACTTCTCCAAAACTTATGAAGTAACAAAGATCAGACATAAGGAATCCTCTGAGAGAAATGCATTTGCCAAGCGTGGATTACCCCTGCTTGGCTGTCTGTCTGTCTACCTAAATGTTTTCTTATTCTGCGAGCAGGGCCTGACCTCAATTGTTTCCAAGCCACAGATGCATTCCTGCCCAGACGAAACGAAACATTGCGGATGAGCAGATGTGCTTTAAAAATGGCTGCAGCACCCGCCCGCCTGCCTTTCTTGTCTGTCGGGAGGGTTTACTCACCAGCGTGGCTCATGAAGAATGAGGATGGGGCTAGACATGATCACACGGAGGGGCAATCTTAAGCACATGGCTGAGCACACATGTACAAACACACTTGCAAAGATATGCAAAGACATGCACACACACACATTTACAGACAACTTTGAATCTTTCATGTGCAATTCATAAATGAGAGATGACTCCAAACTGGAAAGGTGCTGTTGCTGTACCTTAGCAAACACAGTTGAGGGGATATGTGGAAATGGGGCAAGAGAAGGAAAACAGAGCTTATCAAAAAGAATTCCCAGCCACATACTCACACTCCAACAGGTTGTAATCTTGTGTTTGCTTAAAATTTTCCCCAGTGATGGCTGTCTAACTTATGTCGCACCCTCTGACACATAATTGAGTTTAAGTGAGGCACATTTCACAAAAGACTGCAATTACCTCATGATATAGGAGTTCTCCTGTTTTTTGTGAAATGGATTCGGACAAGATAAACAAAACCAGTTTTTTATTTTTTCGTCCCTGAGAAATTATTATACTTCTCCAGAGATGAACACAAAACATCTCTGCAGATCTATACAGGCTCTGTACGCTTGAGATGAAGCCCAACTGTGTCTAAAGGCCAAGAATGTCTCAGCGTGTGCCAAGACGCCACGCTTAAAGGCAGCAATAAAAGCCTGCTATCATAGACAGAAGCAGGATGAAATGAATTGAAAAATTGGCGATGTGGTGAAGAGTGACGACAATCAAGAGACTAAGTTGGCTATTTTACTTCCTCACCTGACCGAAGTGGTATGAAATGGGTGGGTTTGTGTTGGAAAGCTACAGAAATATTTGTGACACTAAGAGGGCGACGTGTGGGAGGATTTTAGGCGCTGTTTGATCTTCTAATAAGTGTTCCTTTTGAGGCATGCTGATGTCTTTGTCTGGGTATTTACAGGTGACCTGGGTGGAAAATGAGATGATGCTGAGCAATCTGCTATGAAGCTGAACCTGATCGGTTACTGTGATAGTCTTTCCATCAACATCGAGTTTTTACAAGACTCTCAAATGTTTTTCCATCCTTTTAGACATGTAGGTATGTGTACTGCTGATGCCTTCATCGGTCTGATAAAGTGACACTGTCATTCAGACATAGGTCCTATTACGTAAATTGTTCTTTAAATACTTTAAGACATCTTTAAGACTACAAACATATACCTTGTATTCATTAAACGTTCATAGGATGAGAAAAGGTGATCTGGGTGACTGTAACAACTGGCGGGGCATCACGTTGCTGTCGGTACCCGGGAAAGTGTTTTGCCTCGCTCTTTTGAATCGGCTACAACACGCAGTGAACGAACGATTGCGAGAAAAGCAGGCTGGGTTTCGGGGGGCCGGTCATGCGTCGAGGAAATCTTCACCCTCCGCATGATCATTGAACAAACATTGGAATACCAAAGGAAGATTTCTAGTAATTTCATTGCCTTCGAGAAGGCTTTTGACAGCGTCCACCGGCTGACTCTATGGGCTATCCTACGCCACTATGGAGTCCCTCAGCAGTTTTTAGATGCCTTTCGTTGTCTCTACTCCAACTCCCGTTGCTGCGTCCGGACGGATGACGGCTGCACAGATTTCTTCAAGATCAATACTGGCGTCCGACAAGGATGCGTGCTATCCCCTTTCCTCTTCCTGTTGGTAATTGACTTCATCATGTGACGATCAGTTGACCAAGCTGGCATTGGTGTGCCCTGGCACGAAGCGCGTAATCTCACTGACTTGGACTTCGCAGATGACATCGCCCTGCTGGGCTCGACTCAGGAAGACCTCCAAAAGTTGACCGCGGCCCTGCAGAGGGAGGCGACGAAAGTTGGATTAAGAATCAGCGTCAAAAAAACCAAGGTACTCCGAGTTGGCTATGCACGTGCCCGCATTCCTGTCATGATCAACCAACAACGTGCTGAAGAGGTGGAGAATTTTACATATCTTGGCAGCATCATCTCGAATGATGGGGTCTCTGATCGGGATGTCGACGCCAGAGTAGGGAAGGCAGTTGGTGTCCTGCGACGTCTCCAACCTATTTGGAACTCGACCTCCCTGAATGTAAGGGTCAAGATCAGACTACTGAACTCTATCGTCTTCCCTACTGCACTTTATGCTAGTGAAACCTGGCGCTCAACAAGTGCAATTATTCAACACCTGAACGTGCTTCAACAACGTGGCCTGCGGCGAATCCTGAGAATTTCCTACCGGGACCGAATAACAAATGAGGAGGTCCTACGAAGAGCAGGCACCCGCCCATTAGCCGATGTTGTTGCAGAAAGGCGCTTCCGCTTTGCGGGCCATATTTTACGCCTACCCCCTCATCGCCCAGCTAAGATTGCCATGACATGGCGTCCACGCACTGGCAAGCTAAAGCAAGGCCGACCAAAGACCACATGGCGTCGAACATTCATGGACGATCTGAGAACTGTCGACATTGCCTGGGACGAAGCTGAAGCAGTTGCTGCTGACCGACATCGATGGAGATCACTAGCTGCCCGATGCGCCGCCTGGCGTAGGAGGAACTAAGTCTAAGTAAGTCATAGGATGAGATGCCATCATATTAACAGAAAGGAACAACTTGTTTCATTGCTGGAAAGTTTTCACTTCCAGTCAGTTTTCACTCAAATTATTGAAGTCAAAAGTCTCAAAATCCTCCTCCAATGAGCCATTTCAGCTTTCAAAAGCTGATTGAAGTTTCTGGTTCATAGAACTAACTTACTCCCCTTATCACGTTCATGGCAAGGTGCCTAAAGTGCTCCTTTAGACATGATAGAGACATGTTTGGAATGAGATAGTAATAGAAAGGAGTCTGAAAAGGACATTATTTTGGCAGATACAGAAGCTTGTTCAAACATCTGCTTATTTGATCACGTTAGATGCCAAAAAATATCTCCGTGAACCCTTCGTTTGTTCTCAAATTATTGTAAGAAAGTCTTAAAAAAGCAATTATGATCTAGGCCAAACTACATGCAACATATACATACGTGGTTGGAGCGTAACGGGGTGACAACAGGGAACCGCACCTCTCACTCCATGACAGCTGAGGTAGGCTCCCCTGTGACCTATGAACTGGATGTTAAGAAAATGGATGGATGGAAAGTAGATCTCACAGTAGCAGGTAGCCATAGTTTTGCACATGGCTACTGTGAGATGTACTTTGTTGAAAGTGACAAGTAAAGGTCACTAGAACTCAGTAGTATTACATCTTCAATTGAAAAGTGAGCATGGTGCACATTTAGGCACAAAGCAACATTTTCAGAAGACTTCAGATTAATATAATCATTAAGGATGTTTTTCTGAAAGACGCACGAACATGTTCAAATTACCATCAGAAGGTTTTAATAACACCACTCCAGTGAGCCTTTCCACACAGGCTTCTCAGCTTTAAAAGTCCAGTAACCCTGAACAGTGCATTACTGCCAGAAGATGCAAATGCTAATGTAGCACTTTTTGCATGTTCAGTGCTATAAATGCATCCACATACATATAACCAAGTCACACATTTCATCCATTGTTCTGTATTTCACACCCCGGCTAGCCTGCATTGAGGTAATTGGGGAACAGAGACTCATGTGTACTACTGTACTACAATGCTAGAAGGTTCTGCTGACTCATGGAGACCATGCAGAGGCTACAGGGTATTTTACAACAGCTGTCAACACAACACTAGCCCTTTACAGAAGCGGACAAACGGCCACTGCATATACAATAAAGACAAAGGTGCTGCAAACAAGACGCATTTGAGCCAAGGGTCAGCCATCTCTACTGCAATCCACCTCTGCAGGCACACATATGTGTCCTCAGTGTTCCTGGGCAGTTCATAACTCAGACGCCCTCTACAGGAAAGGGCAGAGCAGGCTGTACCTGCTGCGGAGACTCAGGTCGTTTGGAGTGGAGGGCCCCCTCCTGAAGAAATTCTATGACTCTGTTGTGGCTTCTGCTATCTTTTATGGCGTGGTCTGCTGAGGCGGCAGCATCTCTGCTGGGGACAGGAAGAGACTGAACAGGGTGATCCGAAGGGCCAGCTCTGTTCTAGGATGCCCTCTGGACCCAGTGGAGGTGGTGAGTGACAGGAGAACGGCGGCTAAGCTGTCATCCCTGATGGACAACATCTCCCACCCCATGCAGCAGACTGTGACAGCACTGAGCAGCTCCTTCAGTGGGAGACTGCGGCACCCACGGTGTGGGACGGAGAGATTTCGCAGGTCTTTCCTCCCCACTGCTGTCAGACTCCATAATAAAGACTTTAACTGATCAAGCACACACATCCATACATATGCAATAATACTAAGTGCAATAATCCTTTCTGTCATCGTTGTATTTTTACTCAGTTGTATATAGTATTTGTATTTGTATTCTATTTTTATCTTATTGTATATTTATTTTATTTTATTCTACTGTATATAGTATTTTATTTTATTCTATTCTGTACAGTTGTGTACTGTATTTATTCTTATTGTATTCTAATTTTTGCCTCATAACTTTTGCACTGTCCACTTCCTGCTGTGACAAAACAAATTTCCCACGTGTGGGACTAATAAAGGTTATCTTATCTTATCTTATCTTATCTTATCTTATCTTATCTTATCTTATCTGTTGCAAAAGCCATGGCATTAATATAACTATTCTCCATGTGTGATGCAGGCAGTTTTTCATGCGTTTAGTTGCATCGCTTTACTTAGAGTCACTTTGCACTGTAGCTTCCATCTTTAAGTATGTCTGGTCCCAGTAATTCTCTTTTACGTGTTCACAAAATTGCCATAGCGCTCCTGTTCTTGCCCTCTGGCATGTTGGTAACCAAGCAGTTAAAAGCATCTGCACGCTGCCGTAATTCACTCTAAGTAAAGACTGTCACCAAATGGCTAAAATACAACAAGAGAAGTGTTTGGAAAAGAGTTTTACAGCTTCAAAAGGTGAGCTTCTCCAGCAGCCTCTCTCCATTTCCTTTCCAGCTGCGCCAACACCTTCAGCCTCTGGACACGGTCCCGCATGTTTCTCTCACTATTATCCGACGATTTACAGCCAAGATAGAGGGGAGCTGAAGTTTGTTGACATTCCCCGCCCCCGTGCAACCTCAAATACGACACTGACCCCCTTTTCCAACCTCATAAACGGCTCACTCCGTTGAAAGCGTCACCGTGACGAGGAGAGAAATATGAAACAAGTGGGAGCGCTGGCAAATCAGGCTTAGACCGCTTTGAGCGAGAAAACTTGTGAGGTGCGTGCACGCACTGTGAAAGTGTGTCAGCCTGTGTAAAGTAAACAAGGACAACACCATATTATCTTGTAAACTGTTGGCATGCAGTGCTATGACCTAAAAAACAAATCCAATTTGGGGATTTGCTCCCCCCCCTTCCAACACTAAGACTTATCAATAAAAGCCCTTACAAAGGAAAAAATTTGCAAGCCAAGAAGCTTTCTGTACAGAGGCAATATTTTAAGCCAGTTTTGACTGGAAAACAGGCAGTTTAAATGCAAAAAAAAAACCCCAACCCAGAAGTTTTCGCACCTTTTTGAACTCAAATGGAGCAAGTTCATCTGTTTAGAAACCACAAAAATGCTCCAGCTCTAATGACATCACTTAACAGTCAGCGAGGGTGTCTGGGCAATGCTTTGTCTCCAGGCAAAACAGTCAGCTCATGCAATAGACCATTGATAGCTAGCAAATAAAAGCCTTTTATTGGTTATAAATTGTGTCAGACCATTAAACTTTATATTTTTCCCGAGTGACATTGCTCTAACTTGAGCCAACGGGGAGACAGAGGAGGATAGAAAAAGAAAAAAAGACATCTGATAATCCAATTGTTCTGCATTTCCAACTTGTTAACATCCAAAGCATGAGACTTCAGTTGGAATTAAATGTGTTGTGGCTGCATGCATCCAAAAAAAATAGCTGCGTTGCAAAATGTCAGGATTCTTTACCAAGCTTTTTTTTTTTTTTCAGATGATGTATTGGTAAAAACAGGTTTGTATTAGCCTGACGGAGCTCTGCATACTGTTTTTAGGGATCCTATGTGCAGTTTGAGGGGGATAGGGGGGGAGGAATGCATTCAAAGCAGCCTTAATTGAGCTGGATGGCCTGCAGTCACAGAAGCAGAGTGTCTCAACAAGACTCAAGCGGGCGAGATCCTGAAATGTGCCTCACACGTATACATCATTAAACTGGCTTACGGCTCCACGGTGCCGATCAGCGCTGCAAAGACTCTGGGAATTATATGGGAAAGTTTGTCTGGAAGGAGCCCTCAACCCCCTCCCTCCTTCAAAATGAAAGTCCTCTGGCTGTCAATGAAGGGGAAGTGCTCCCATGCTGAGGCCCACTGGGCCAGCCATTGAACAGAGGGACATTCCTCAGTAATTCTGTTTGACCTGAGCCCAGAGTGGTAGCTGAGGGTCACCGAATACAGAGCGCCACATACGGGGAGGAGACCAAAGGGGAGGAGGAAAAGTTGGGGAAATCGGATGCACAGGAGTGAGAGTGAGGCAGACTGGTGGAAAGAAAATACAGTCGTCTTTTCCCAGCCTTTGTTTGACAAGTAAACACTCAGGTTATGTCATCTGTCAAGACTGTCCTCCAACAGCAATCCCGTAGGCTGTTTCATAAGCTGTCAACGTGACCTGAAAATGTGTTCAAGATGCAAACAACCTCTGGTGGTGCTGCGAAGAAGTGCCAGGTCAAAGTGGTCAAAAGTGCTTGGTATGAAAGCTGCTGGACTTCTTTGAGGTTCTTGAAGATTTTGAGGAATCCAGATATTTGACCTGCAGCTGAAGGCTGTTGTAGTAGATGCATCAAGTTCAGATAAGCAACAAATACTTTATTTTAACCCAAACCATCATTTTCTTCTATGAATAACCTATAATAGCCTCTGAAAACACCCCAAACTGAAAAATGGGCCCACACAGGACTCAAGACTCAGTTTCCTGGTTAAAAGTTGTCTGTTTTTGGCATCTGTGGTACACTCTGTTGATCTGTTTACAGAAATCAAATAAATTCTGCCCACATGTGAAGCTGTAAAGGTGCATCAGTCCTTTTCAATCTGCTAGCAAAAACTGGAAAACAGCCCAAAATCTGCAGTGTGGTGGGACTACTGCTGCACTACAAACAGGGCAAAGAAACCATAGATTTTTTTCGCAGCTAACTATGCAAATAATCCTCAAATATAGCAAACTCTAACACGCTTGTCCAGCATATTGTAGGGTTGACTGTTTTCCCCTTCAGTGGGGATGGTTGTCACGTTCCAGGAAGGCTTATGTGGGTCGTTTAGGCTCAGCATCCAGCATCCAAACCACTGCAGCACTCACTGTTTACTCCAACCAACGAACTTATGGCAAAACTTCCACCAGCACGTGATGAACTCCTTTTGACCGTTAAATCAAAGCTGGCTAAATGTAGGACACACGATGCAGTAATGAAGTAAGTGTGTCATAAAAGAGTGTGGCACCGGGGGCAAACGGGGGGCGGATGATAATAATGGTTGCACTGTGGCATGGCTGGGATGGAGAGAATTACAGTTTTAATTCTATAAAATCAAATCCCTCCACTTGGCAATCCTCTTATCCAGTAATCCCCAGGTAGGTTTCAGAGAGGGCAACAGGCTCAAACTGCCCACTGTGGCAACACATCTGCCTCCCCCGTGGTCGGTGGGGTTGATATCAATGACTGCTCCTGTGCTCCCCGATAAACGCTCTAAACTGAAACCAGACCAAACAGCTGACACATGTCCACCCTCAATTTGTCTCCGTTTCCATCCCTTCCAATAACTTCTTCTTGGTGGCTTTCTGAGAACCAGCCAGCAGCAGGATTTAGGGGTAAATAAATCAAGGTTGGTTCGCGTAGGTGCTTCTGACGTCTGCAATACTGGTGCTACCTTTTTTGCGGTGGAAACTGGGCGTCAGGAACGTGCTGGTGCAAAAGAAATCATAAACAAATAGCAGATAACATGTGTGTGTGTGTGTGTGTGTGTGTGTGTGTGTGTGTGTGTGTGTGTCGGGGGGATCAGTGTCAAGTATGAAGCTGAGTTTTTAGGGCTTTGTTTGGCCGCTCGCTGCTGAATACCTCAGTATATACCTAAGTGCCTCATATACTGGGGTACTGCTGCAACCGTAATGTGCTTTAAGTTAACACCTTTTAATCTGCTGTTTGTTACCCTTCACATAGATTGCCTACATTCATTGGCATTCCCAGCTGTAAAGCATCCACTCCATGCCAGATGCTATTTTTTGCTCTTGTGATGGGAAGCACCAGTTCCCAGGGCAAAAAAAAAGCTCTCTTTAACTCAAAAAAAGACAGAATGGCATTTCTCTCTGGCGCTTTGACAACACCAGCAAGAGAGTGATGATACCTCCCATGCTCTCCCATGCTCTCATTTCTCTATTCCCCAGCAGTTCTGTTTATAGAGATAACAAAGTCAGCCCAAAAACATAAAGCCGCCCCGGCATCCCTGCGATGGCTGCAGGCACCAAGCACTGAGCATCTATCTGTCTGCTGCAAATTAGGCTGCCTATAAGGGAAGACCCCCCCCCCCTACTGACCTGCCGTGACTTTGACACTGCAGGTCTTAACGCTACATCACTGGGAAAGACTATATATACATAATATTCCATATTATTGTCCACCACCTCAACCAGTTCAGCTCATTTCAGTGTGGGATTAGTGGGCTGGATAGGAAATCTTAATCTGCCTGAGCAAGCGAGACAGAGAGAGTGAGTGTATAAGGAAAGAATTGAAGCCTATGCATTCCTGCACATACAAATCCCTGCAAAGCCGGGCTTCTTTAACCTCCACTTTGTCTGTTTCCTGGTGTTATCAGTCAGAAACAAAGTGGGTTGTTTTTTCTATGCAGCACCCCTGACCCCATGCTGTTGCCACTAGCAACAGAACATGCGATTCCCCTCGCAAATCAGTGCAAATCGCACATGTGTGCAGTCCTTCTATATGAAACATGTCCCCCTCTGGGGCATTACTTGGAAATATTGCAGCTCGGGACAAAGTAAGGAAGCCTAAACGAGGTAACAGTGAATCTGCCGGCATGCATGTGATGCACATCTTAAATCCCCAAACAAGCCAAGCGTACTTCAGTCACAATCAAATCTTACAAGAAAACAAGGTTTCTTTCTTTCTTTTTTTGCCATGTCATGAGCGGCTGACGCCGGCTCGCTCCTTACCCTCGTGGAGACGCAGCATCCTGGTGCATTCAGAGGACACGCATGGTAATCCACTGGCACGCTTTCCTCCTGCTCCGCAGCTGCTGTCCGACTGATCCCGCAGATGACAAAGTTTACATCCACAAACAGAGCGCTGCCGGCTCTGCCCCGGACTGCCTTTCCCTCTTCCTCGCTCTCAAAGTCCTTGCTTCCCACCCCCCACCCCCTCCTTTTTCCCCTACTCTGCTGCCTCCCTCACTCTGCCGGCGTGCACCGACTTCTCCCGATACACCGCTTTCCCTTCTCCCTTCCTGCTACATGCACGCTTCCCTCAGCGCTCCGAGGCTCCTCTTTACACACACGCACAAACACACCGAGTGTTTTGTGCCTCCGATCTGCCGCCCACCACCCCACCTCCCGGCTTTATCTTTCCTCCGAATATTTCTCTCCTCAGTCTGTCTCCGCTTCTATCTCTTTCTCTCTCATGCTGTCTGTCTCCGAGCCTCCCTCTCCCTCTCTCTCTGTGACTGCCTCCCTCCTCCTCTTCCTCGGGCTTACAGGACGTTTAACATGTGTTCAGGGAGACGGCTGCTCTGCTGCCTCTCTGAAGGTGGATCTTTCCTCAGGGGGGAAAGAGAGGGCCGGGAGGCTGGGGTGGGGGTTTGCACGGAGAAGGAGGAGTTGTTTTTTTTTAGGAGGTGGGGGGTGACAACAGCGTTGTAGGCTGGGGGGGGGGGGGGGGGGGTGCAAATCTTTACCTCAAACAAGGGGACATGAACAGGCAAGCAGCAGCCGGCTTGTAATGTTCCACTAAGTGGACTCCTTTCAGAGCAGGGGGGGGGAACAGAAGAGCTCACACATGCAAAAATGTGGTAAAGTTGCAACTTTCAGGTAGTCACTCTGTCTCCCTGCACACCTGGTCGATCCTTTCCTGAGGCTGGCACCCTTGTTTGATCATACAGAAAGTTGCAAAAATGGGAAAATAGTCAAATTGGGAGCTCTGTGGGGAGATCGGGGAGGGGGGGGGGGGGGGGTGTCAGTCCCCATTAAATGATCTGACAACCACCTACTCTGAGGCCTAAGCTGGCCAAATTGAGCCCTTGTACAAAAAAAAAGAGAGAGAAATGTGGACGGGGAAAACACCGCAACACAAAGAGACAAGCGTGCTGACAAAAGACAGATAGAGACAACCGAGGAAGAGATCAAGAGCAAGGAGGAGAGCGAAAAGACGAAAAGTGAAGGAGAAGGCGAGGAGGAGAAAAAAAAGGAAAAAGAAAGCAGTGCTTGGGTCTGCTGGGCCGAGTGACTCCGGCCCATCTGCCACAATCACAATCAGTCCCAGCTGAATGGCTGTGACTAACTGCAGCATGAAGCCCGCAGCCTCAACCCAGGCAGGATGGAGATGAGAAGGGGGGGGGGGGGTATGAAGAGGCAAAAGTGGGGAAGAAGAGGAGGGTGATGGGGGGGTTCTATTGTCTACTCCCCAATAGGACCAGTGCAGGAGGAGGCGGGCACCGGATGGGTGAAAAGGGGAGAATTAAAAGGGTCCCGGTGACAGGAGTGCTCAGTTAAAGAGGGTAAAGAAAGGACAGGGGAAACTTAGAGCTGGGGCCATCGCTGCCACTGTGCTCTACAGCCACTGTCAGTGATGTCCTCAGCAAACAATCACGCGAAGCAAAATGAGTCTGCAGGAGGCTGATGGAGCGACTTGCTCACGTCAAGATAAGGGAAGGTAAATAAACCGCCCCAAAAAAGTGACACTCATTATCAGATGTCTCCTAAAGCCGGCAGCGACATTGTCATTTGTCATCATAAAACTCTGAGAGATTCATGATGACCGATGATTGCGCTCGTGACCAAAGTGTCACGCAGAGCGGGGTAATTGTGTTTATCATAAGCGCAGCTGTCTCGTGAGGGGAAATCTGAATGTGGAGCGAGCGAGATTTGATTTTACGAGCAGGTGGTCACCAATTACACACCATTGTCCCATTTGGGTTAAAAAAAATAAAGACAGATGAATGAATGGCTGAGTCAGCATTAACACAAGGACGCGCACAGTAATCAAGAAATATCGAACGTGCCGTTGGCTTTAATTTGATCGACGGGGAGCGCCGAAACAGCGAGTAGCGCTGTGCAGTGCAACAGATGTGAGGCTCACTGTGTTTTTTTCCTGCAGGAAATAAGCGATGCTTGTTTGCTTAGCTTTGTTTATTTCCATTTAACTACATAATGATGGTACCATAAGTGCATATCTGCATGATTGTGTGTGTGTGTGTGTGTGTGTGTGTGTGTGTGTGTGTGTGTGTGTGTGTGTGTGTGTGTGTGTGCGTGCGTGCATGGGCTGACAACTGTAATTGCATAATGAATGGGTTTGTGAAAGCATGTGAAGTTAAAGTCCGTACATTTTAGGTATACACTGGTGGATGTGCACGGGTGCATATTTGTCTTCAGCTGCCCCTCATATCTTTATATTTTGCTTCCAAGCTAGACCTTCTTCACTCCTCTTGAGCAAAACGTCTCCAAGTTCTTCTTGTTTCTTCTGGTTTGTTTGGACATTGGTTTCTTTTTCACTGATTTTTAGTCCAGTCCTTGTACCGAAGCATTTTTTGTTAAGCCACGTAACACTGACCTATGAATCATCAAAAGAAACATAACTGAAGGGATGAACAAGTGCTGTGACAACACATAAAAGACAACTCAGCAACGAACTGGTTTTAAATGGTATCTTTAGCCACTTTGTTTCTGGCAACCTGTCACAGAAACACATCATTTTCTTTTCATTTCTAAAGATGAATCAGCTGATCATCTACTGAAGCCTCATCAGAAATTGTCTCAGTGGAAGGAAGGAAGCTGCCTAAAAGAGTTCAGACTGTGCTGAAGAATAAAGGTGGTCACACCAAATACTGACTTTTGAGCTTGTTAGAATTGTACAATCTCTATTTTTTTTGCCTTTAGTGTGTGTTTACATGTATGTTTGCACATATTTCAGTAAATCACTGCATCTATTTCCCATTTACAAAGCAAAATATCAAGAAACATGGGGTGATTCAAGACTTTTGCACACTACTATATAGACTACAGTCTGACTGTACACGTGCACAACGTCTGGGACTGAAAAATGAAGCCATGTCTGAAAGAGTCAATCCCTGTAGACCACCCTTACTGTAAGCACATATTTATAGCCCAGCACAACAAAACCCTTTTCCCCGCCATTATTAGGGCTGAAAGTTGTGTGTGGCATAATGACAGGTGATTCTAGCTAGATGTCTTTCCACTTGTTACCGAACTGGATGTCGTGACTGCATTTGTGCTGTTAGAGCCCTTTGGACTCTTATTAATGCAATAACAACTCTACTGACAGCCTAAGAATTCTTCGTGCCAGTGTTGCTGGGTGAAATTCTTTTCTTTTATCTGTATGATACTCAGCACTAATTAGCAGCTATCTGCGTCTGTGCTATGCACTTATGCACCCTGCTAACCAAGCCTGTGAGCGTGAGCTGAAATCGTCACTTCACTAATTAATATGTAAAGTCAGGGTGGCAACTCCCATCCTTTATTTACAGTTTATTGTGTGCGTGTCTTCATGCAATACGTGCAAAATATAATCCATACGTTGTCACAGTGATAATTAAGTCCACTAACACCATTGTGTAAGTGTGTGCGCATGATGTTTGCAAAATTCATATGCGTATATGAACGTGCACGTGTGTGTGTGTGTGTGTGCTGAGTGATCTGCTGAGCTCATTAAGGCGCCGCTTATTGCTCTGCCAGGGGTGTCAGTGACAGATTCCACTGTTTGGAAACACTCGGCCGCCCACACAGCCAGCCTGGCTCCACCACTGTCACACACACACACACACTCGGACTAGGTTAGCATTCCACAGGGAGGAGGGGGTACAGGGAAGGAGACAGGCCGGTGCTGGGGCAGTGGCCGGAGGGCCGGTGGGTCGATATGGATTTGTAATAGGGTGCAGGGTGGTCTGAGGTATGCTGGCTGTGGCTGCATGTAGCGTGAGTGTCAGCACCTCTGAGGTCCTTTCGGGTTAGAAGGACGCTGGTGCTCGTAGTAGTAGTATGTGTGCAGCGGTTGAAGAAGTATTTAGGACGCTTACTGAAGTGAAAGTAGCAATTCAGCCATGCAAAAATACTCTATTACAAGTCTGTCACGATGTGTAAACTGCATTTTTGCAAGTGAGTTCAAAACAAATTTCCCATTTGGAGAGTTCATGCTGGAATCAAAGCTTTCAGTAACCTTGTTAAATGGATTTATCTGGCACAAATTAAAGTTTTTGGCTCAATTTACCACCCAAAAAAAATTATTTAAAATGAGACAACAGCGAGCACCGATTCCTGGACTGGCCTGTAAAATATAAACACATCACGTAAAACGAACGCACAGCTTGCTTTGCCGTCGAACTGGATATGCCTCGCATTTCATCAGAGCGATATCTCGAGGCTAGAGAGGGCTTGAAAGTGCTCATTATGAAGAACAGTTCCTTCCAGTGTTAAATAATTGATGCATTACTTTGTGGGCAGCATGATAATGCTGACCCAGATGGAGCTAAATACAACAGATAGTTTTTAAAGCACTGCAGCTGGCAATATTTCAACTGTAGTGAAGTGTAGGTGCACTCAGGTGTAGTACATGGCCCTGAAATGTTTAGAAAAGTAAGAGTAAGTGCACCACACGAACGCACAAACATCCTGTCGGGCCCGCTGCTCTGGCGGTCAGCCACACTTTCCCTCCGTGACATTAATCCCCTGCAGCTTGATCACAGATGAGCGACCAGGGGCGACCGGCGTGCGTCACTTGAGGTCATTACCAGACTGGTCGATTCTACAGTCTAGGTGTGTGTTCCCAGTCAGCCTTTAATCGTACACTAGATTAGCCCAAACGTTTGGGCTTGAGATTTGTTTCTGAGAGCAACCATCTAAAATGTCTGAGCAAGCAAGAGGTGCAAAGTCATTTGGAAACACGTCGGTGGTGCTAGGCGTGGATATTTAGCTGTCAACATGGACGGGAATCTTTTGGGAAGAGGTTCAGGGAGTATTTTGTGCACAATGATGAGTAAAGGAAATGCCATTCTGCAGACAGGCAGGCCTGTTTGTTTACCCAACACTAGCTTGCCCTGGATCTGCACAAGACAGATGCAAATCACACGGCGGGGCTTCCTCCGGAGACTCCCTGCATGTTAGTGAGCATCTACATGTGTGTCATTTCACTTCTTTGTTGCAAGATGAAGTGTGTAATACAATGAAAACCCGCAACGCAGTCTTCGGTCATGTTTCATTAGAGCAGGGAAGGGGGTTGATGGGGGGGGTGGGGGACGATGCCAGTCCAGTGAGACATCATCAAGTGCACCGAGATTTTCCTCTCTGGAAGATCTCAGGAAATGTTTAAAGTCATTAGGAGTGGAATGAGCTGGATTAACGCTGATGCCGGTATCTTTAATTAAACTTAAGTAAATCTTTTTTTAAGAAAAAGAGCATTCCTTGTGTGATTACAATTCACAAATGGGGGCTATTATGGGGTAATCTTAGTTTTATCCTCCTCTAATCAAAGGGACAGTTAGATCTCGCAGCAGAAAGACTTTTTTTTTTTTTAAAGAAAGCAGCAAATTTAGAATACACAACATTTAATGCATCCTCTAATTCTTATGCAATCAGAAAGTGCTTATTGTAAAGCACTTTGTGATTTTTATCTGTGAAATGTGCTATATAAATAAATTTTACTTACTTACTTATACTTAGAAGCTCGATTAGGTTTAGAGATGGTCAAATGCAGGTCAAAATTAGATACGCTTTAAATGGTGCTTTTGTACTCCAGCCGAGCCCTCAGAACACTTTTCCCCTACAAGCCACATTCAACCAGTCACACGAGCATTCATTCACCGCTTCATTTTATGCCTTTCAAGTGCTTTTTAGCCATCAAGCACACCAATGGATCCATCGGGAGAATATGGAGTGTCTGACTCAAATATGCAAGATGAGAATTGAACCTCTGACCAGCTCTATGTTCAGAGCCGAAAAGTGAAAACTGTGAACTCTAACCAATCATTAAACCAGATGGGGAGTCTCTAAATTGATATTGATCTTTACCTGTAATACGTTTAACAAGGCTTTGCAGTCCTTGTGATCTAAAGCAACCATCAGCCTCTCTCCAGCTACCAAGAGGTTAACAGAAGCTGACATTCACTTTTTCACTGTGTTTATATGCTGTACTTTCTGGTTACAGCCCCGGGCCCTCTTGCAGCAGTGCTGCAGGAGCTCATCTCTGGAGATGGGGAAGATTATCCCAAAATGCAGGACACTTGGGTGGGGTTTTACAGGACTATTAAAACCCCACCTTCCTGCATCTGTAACTGCTTTCTCCACCCTATGTTCATCATGATCCATGCAGCGCCTTACACCACTGACAGAGACTTAAGCACATCATGTTTTTGTGTTAATTCTTGTTAAGATGGACAGTTATCGTCTTCTTAATAGCTATGATTTAATGGTCAGCAGCATATGTTGTGGCCCTTGTGGTAGCCACTTGTTTTTAGTGGTTTCTATTGTTGTTTTCTAACCACTCACATTTCTCTCTCCCACCTCCGTTTTCATGTTTCAGTGTCAATTTGTTGTCCTTTGGTTACTTCCTGTTTGAGTTTAAATGTTAGTTTTACTTCTTTCCCCTCCTTTGGGATTGTTTGCCCCACCTAAATTTGTTTCCACCTGTCTCTCTAAAATCAGTTCTATGTGTTTGTGCAGCCCTGTGAAAAAGTCCACCTCATGATTCAGTAACTTAAAGAACCACCTTTAGCAGAAATAACTGAAGTAATTATTCTGTGTCTCATGTTATCGGTCTCTCAAATCATTGTGGAGGAATTCTGGCCCACTCTTCTTTCATTGAGGTTTATGCACAGCTCGCTTAAGGTCCCAACACAGCATTTTAATCAGGTTGAGGTCTGGACTTTGACTGGACCATTGTAACACCTTGAATCGTTTCTTTTTCAGCCATTCTGTATTTGTTGTACTGTCACAGCACCCATTTTGGGCCGATCTTTATCTGTTGTACAGATAAAGTCACTTTTGACTCTAGAATACTTTGGTATACGGAGGAGTTCAAAGTGTCCAGGTCCTGTAGCTACAAGAAAAGCCTAAATCATCACCCCTCCATCGCCATGCTGACAGTGGATATGAGGTGTTTGGCTTTGTGCTTTATGACCACACATTTTCACTTTGGTCCAAATGATTTTGTTCCAGAAGTCTTGTGTTATGTCCAGATGCAAACCTAAGCTGTGCTGCCATGTTCGTCTTTAGGCACTTTTGTTCCTTCTCCCGAAAGACCTTACAAACTATACTTGTTCAGTCTTCTTCTAATTGTACTGTCAAGAGCATTTAACATACTAGCTGAGGCCTGTATAGTCTAATTTGTAGCCCTTTGGGTTTGTTTATCCATCCCACCTGCTCCACTTAGGATCCGACTCCAGAGTTCTGTTTAAAACTGACCAGTACATTGTCCTGAAACATTATTCTACATTTACTTTAAGAAACATTCAATTTTACAACTTATCACTTCATCAGAGACTCACAGGACACCCACTTTCAGGACTGCAGTGTTTTGATTTTCACACATTTTCACCCTTTCCTGTTTCCTCAACGACATGAGGATGTTTTCCAGAGAGCCCTGAGCTGGGGGTAAATAGCATGGTTGCAACCACTGTGACTGCCACCACACAGGTTGTGTCAACAATGAAAACCACACGGGCTCTATCAATCTGCTCATCTTAAAGCGAGGATGTTTACCGGAGTGCTTCGCAGCACATGTTTTAGTCAAAATAACGGCACACTTTCAGGAGCATAAAAGGAGTCATAACATATTCACCCTAGAGCTGATCTTGACAAAAATCTATTCACTGTACGGTGAAGAACTCAACTAAAGTTTACAGACCTGAACATTGTGGTGAACAGTCAATTCAGCTGAAATCAGATAAAGTAATATACTAATGTGTAGAAGTGTTTCTTTACAGTACAATACATTTAACTTGAGTGTCTGAGAACCCGGTGAAACACCAGCAGTAATTAGGCATTACACAAAATCCCACTGGCAAAAAGTCTCTTAAGTGCACCTAATTGCTTTTAGGAATGCAGATAATACCCCATTCAGTGGAAATGCCAAGAATAAGTGTCACAAGTCCTTTAAAACGCTGCATATGCATGTTGTGAAACCACTAGAAAATGGTTTAGTGAAACACTGCATGTACAGGGAAAGGACAGATCCATTAGGTTAAGCTATTTTCAGAAAAACAGCCAGTACACTACGGCTCTGCAGTGTACTTAACCTTGAAACCAATCAGAAAACATCAGAAACATGAAGGCTTAAGGTGAATGATATGGGAGGCGAAGCATATTACTGGCAGGTTCTCATATGCAATGAACAGGGGAATGCACCTATGAAAACGACCTTGAAGACGCTTCGGTAAAAGGCCTCATTAAACCATTCGATTAACCTTTTCCTCTCATGAGCTCCATAAAACTGATGCATGTATTTTACCAGGGCCTGGACTGTTTTGGTGTGGGGGGATGGGGAAGATCGTCCCAGCTAGACAGAGTTAGCGAGTTTCTGAGAAGATAACCTAGCACGTGTTGACTTATGTCACAGGGCGGCGGTGTCACCTCCTTAACTTCAGGCTTCAGTGAGGTTATCATTGTGTTCACAGTGAAGTGAGGTCAAGATAAACAAGAAGCTTTTCTGTCGACTTGCTACTTCCTTCAAGAAAACAAATTCTCACACATGTTAACAACTTACTGCTATTTACAACAAATTTCAGCATTATTTCTTTGGACATTTTCTACATCTTTTTCTCATTCATTCTCAATTTGAGTCAAGTCCAAGGAATGTTTTGTTTGGTCGACCTGGTGTGTAGTATGTCCTTAAAAAACCTGAAGAAACTTGGACCTGAGAGATGCATGTAGACCTTCAGCTGAATGAAGCCTCATCAGAAATGGTCTCGGTGGAAGGGTGGCTGTCAAGAAGCCATTCTTAAAGAAGGGAAATACGCAGAAAAAGCTGAGGTATGAAAATTGCAGAAGAACTGAACTGAAAATTAGTGGAAACAAGTCTGATGGAGGTTAGGAGACGGGTAAAAAAGTGTCTACAGCCATCTGTAAAACACGACGGAGTTTCTGTTATGGTTTGGTATGCATTTCATCCAGTGTTGTTGGAGATCTTGTCAAAATTGATGATTTATGAACACAGAAAGGTACCATCAGACTTTAACATGCAGTAACATCTGGAAAGAGTCTAATTGGCGCAATTAAATTTTTTTTTAGCATGAAAACAACCCAAACCCACTGTCAAGAAAAACACACAGTGGAGCACTATCAGTCATGGATCAGCCTCCCCAGAGCCCAGACCTCAACATTATTGAAGCAGTGTGGGATCATGTGGACAAAGAACAGAACAAAAGGCAGAAACATCCAAAGAAGAGCTTTGAATGTCCTTCAGGAAGCCTGGAGTGTCATGGTCCGGAGTCTGTGACTCCGTGTTTATGTTAAGTTTATTATTATTCTGTGGTTTTGGTTATCTTGGGTTTTTGTATTCTCCTGTTTCACGTTTCATGTCCCTATGTCTGTGTCCCCCAGCCTGTGTTTAGTTGGTGTGTGTTGTGTTCAGTCAGTGTGTTTCCTGTTTTACTTTGAAGGTCTCGTTTCCCCTGCCTCGTCAGCTGTTATGTCTCCCAGGTGTGTTTCCCTCCTGTTTCCCATCCCCTGATTACTGGTGTGTATTTATAGTGTGTGTTCCCTCGTCCTTGTTGCTGGTTCGTCTGTGTTATGCCCTTCGGTTATTCTGTGTATTTTGCCCCGTCTTCCTGTGCATTCTCCCCGCGTAGTTCTCCCTGCAAGGTACCCTCGTTCATGTTCAGGTTTTGTTGTTTAAGTTTTAGTTTTCCCAGTTTAGAGTGTTTTCAGTTCTGTTTCTCGCCATCCTTTCTTTTGTGTTGTACATCACTGTCGCAATAAAGCTCGCTCACCTCAGAAGCCACCTGCATTTTGGGTCCTTAATAATTCGCACGGCTTGCCCCGGCAACCCGTGACATGGAGAACTATTCCTGAAGACTACTTGAAGACATGACACAAAAGCTGCCTAAGAGAGTTCAGACTGTGCTGAAGAATAAAGGTATTGACTTTCAAATATTGACTTTCAAGCTCATTAGAATTATACAAACTGTGTTTTGCCTTATATACCATATTTAAGGTAAGCAGCAAGATAAATCTAGTGGCTTTGTGAAGTGCATGTAACCTCTGGTCACAAAGCAGAGCATAGAACACACGGTACACAATAAATTCAGCTCTATAGTACAAGATTTATGCTACAAGGGTGTATTTTAGCAAAAACATTCATAAACCAAACCAAGCATCTCTGGTGCCTAAAACTAACCAAACAAATGGGTGAAAATTAAGCAAATATTATAACAAAGGGAAAGCTAAGTTGAAAGGAAAAGTCACAGTTACAGCTTCTGAATTGGATTTTTTTTAAACCACACTTAACTCATATCTTCCTTTCAGCAGAGTGAAACCACGCAGTCACCGTTATGTTATTGGCGGCCACCGACTGATAATTTATACTGGGCTGCTAAACAACTCGTACTGGCCATCAAGTAGGAAAATAATATGCAAAACCAGATAATTATACATGAAGAGCAGAGACTTTTGTCATTTTACCACTGGCTGTTCATGGTTTACACTCCACAAGGTTTAATCGAGCATTTTATTAAAAAATAACAAAGTCTTGAGGAAAAATACCAACAAATTTAAAAAGGCAAATTCCACCCTCGCATGAAGGTTTAAATGAGGGTTTCACAGACTGATTTATTTGCCCACTAACTGCTCCTTTAAGATATTTTGGAGTCTGGACTCCTGGGCCGTAAAGTGACCTCTAATGGATGGATTAGGTTCAGTCATTTACTTCAGAGGGCGCACAAATATACTTTGGGAGCATATTAGATCTCTTTAAGGCTTAGCGTGATCAAATTATTGCATTAGACCAGTCAACTTATCCAATTAAAGTTGTAAAATGCATGGCTCTCGCCCAAGCGAGACGGCAGATCCTCGGGGCGTCGGAGGGGTTTGCGGGAGGCTGAACCCTATCCACCTCCTCATCGGCAGAGCAGGCCTCGCCGCATACTTCAGCTGAGGATTACAGCCTTTCATCTTGCTCAGACCGCCGGCAGCACACAGGCGTCTTTGAGGCCAGATATGGCTTGTAGCAACATCAGCAAGGTCCAGATTTGTAAAGCGGTTTCCCAGCTTTGTGCTCCTGTGGTCTTTCTTTCTCTGGCATGTTTACAGGCTCACTCATTTAGCTCTTTCTCTCACTTAACGCCACCATCCTCTGTTAAAGGCGAAGGCGCTTTGTACGAGCCCTTAAAAAGGACAAACTTTAAGAAAATTCAGAGTCTCTCAGAAAACTTTTAATAGCTCAAACAATTTTGAGAATTTGCAGCTCAAGAAAGGACTTTCTTGACTTTCCAGTCAGTCTTTGATAGTTGGTCTTAAAGCTCAAACATTGTATGATCAAGGACAAATAGGCAGAAATGTTGAGCTGCTTCTCAGAGAAAAAATGGACCAATTTCAATTCCACCCACAGGCGAATTCACTTACACAAAGCAAGTCCTATTAGCTATAATCCCCCACCTAAGAGCACATCTGATCTGACCTCCGCTTTCTATCTCTGTCGTCTTCGGAGCGGGGCTGCTCTATGAACATGACAAATAGCTTATTGATCAGCAGATGTCGTCGTCAATGTCCTTTCGACTTGGGCTGCAGCTGCAGTTGCCTGCTCCCTGCAACCTGTCCTAAGCCCCGAGCATCTCCAGCTGAGTCCCCTGCCTCCCTCCCTGCTCCCTCATCACAACTCCCCACTTCCCAGTTGCTATGAGGGAGCCCCCCCCCTCTCTCAGTCCTACCCCACACCGCCTTCCAGCCACCCTCCTCATCCCTCCTTGTCCTCCAAGGTGTGGAAAGGGTCACAGACAAACGCCATCTGCTCCAGCAGGCAGAAAATGGCAGGTGAGACCAGCTCTGGGCCATGTGACCCCTTACACTGGCCAGCTATGGCCACTGAAAACAAGGTCAGGGGAAGATTTGTGGAAAAACAAAAAACCCCAGCTCAGCACATTGACAAATCAACAGTGGGAAAGTAGAGATGGAAAGAGGGAAAAAAACTAATCTGCATTGTTTTAATCCACAGGGAAGATTACACAGTCACGGTGCCTTGACACAGCAGCTTGTCAAAAAGAGGTCATGCAAACTCACTCCCCGCCCGTCATGCTTTTTAGTGCTGCAGAGCATCCATATGTTCCCCACCACCACATGTCTGTCACTCAGCAACGACTTTAATAAACTCTTTTTCCTCAACACATCCAACCTGCCCTGACTCAACTGTGTGTCAGCGGCATATCAAGGCCACCACTAATGAGAGTGTAAACCTTTAAAAAGACATTTCATCATGTTTAATGAGTGCCCTGCAAACAAACGATGAATAACTGGAAACCCTGGGTTTGGTGTCCAACTGTACAACGTGTCTGATGTTTCCAAATTTGGATTTGCTCCATCTGATGTTGAAACTGTGCCGTGGAGCTTTTGTTTCCGTCTGTCAAGGACGTGGTCACATTGAATAGATCGAGTGGGAGAGGCCGGCCAGCATCCCACTGGGGCTTTGTGCTCCATCGAGCAATGATGCTGCGACCGAGTGCAAGAGACGGCGATTGTGTATCTGCATGCGAACTCATGGGGCTTTAGGATGACGAGGATATAGCAGGTGTTTCTGACACTCAAAATTATCTTTAATTAGATTCAGATAATTAATAATCCATGTTTTTCATTAATTTACACTTACCACCTGTAGCTCTGCGACATTTGGAGCTTGTTTAGGTACAGATGACACCCACTTGGCAAACATCAGTGAAAACTCCAGCTTTTGCACAACACACCACATCCATGTTTTCTTTTAATTTATAAAAATGCAAAAGTCTCGATCCACCACTCATTTCTTTCATATTTTGCTTCCAATGAGCCAGATATTCTTGAAATGTATTCAAGCACTCTCGGGCAATAGCCCTCCAGGCTTTCTGGAGGTCTTTCAAAGCTTTTTTTGGACATTAGCTACTTTTTCACTCACTTTTAGTCTAGTACTTGTTACTGGCCATTTTCAGAGGATTATTTATCATTTCCTAAGCCACTTAACGCTGACCTATGAATCATTCAAGCATAAAACACTCAATGGATGAACCAGTGTTGTGTCTAAATATAAAATTCCAAAGATAACACAGTTTGAAAGACATAAAATAGTATTTGTGCACCAACAAGGTGATTTCCAAAGAGTTATTACCTAAAAACCTGGCATATCTCAGCATGGTGTGCAGTGTGTCCTTAAAAAAATTGAGGAAACTGGACAAAAGAAGTTTCCCATTTGATCAAAATATAAAGTAAGACCAAGATGTACATATTTAGCAATTAAATGAAAGTAGTATCTGCCTTCTAACATAAAAGAAAAAAGTGAAATTAGGACAGAGATCAGCCATAATTGTCCAATTGGTGTACTTTGCCAGTGTGAAACTACCCCATAATATGGTACAATGAGAGCCATGAATGTAGTAGGTCACTGGGTCATAAGGAAGGATGCAAAGAACTAGAGGAATGTACGGGCTTCTCTTTCTCCTCTTGACTGATTGATGGGCCCCATATTCTTAGGGGTGGAGCGAGACATCTACAGCATCGTGAGATGCTGCCTAATAAGGGAAAGGAGGCGGTTTTTTGTTTTTTGTTTTTTTTTGTTTTTTTTTAAGTCGAGGTCTATGTTTTAGCTGAACAAAAGCCTTTGTGAAATCATTCATCACTGTCGCCGCTCTGAATCGAACAACACTGGAAAAGAAATGAGAACAAATCCTGGCTGGTGGTATGTTGTTTCTAAAAACTGAGCTTCAAAGACAAGGAATTTTCAAAGTACGGATTTCCACTGGTTTGTTTACAACATCTAGAGGCTTGCAACAATGCAGAGCCCCTCACAGTTGAATCTCTCACTGGAGCCCATGGAAGACAAAAGCAATCTTTATAAATAGCACTTCTCCTCAAGACACCAGCATTACGTGAAAAACTGGAGCCTTTATCCATGATTCTTTCAATCAAGATACTGACTTGAAAGATGTACTTCAAATGGCAAAAACTACTTTGAGTTATGAGTGAGTTTATATCTTTGAACCTCAAGGAAACAAATGTCAGTTTTACAAGGCAGGGGTGCATTGGGGGATACTTAGAGAATCGGTCTAGTCCTTTCTAAAACATACCAAACTGACCGTTAGTGGTTTGGTTTGGTTTCTCAGGTTTTGTCTACTTTTACTGACTGAGCGTTTTACACAATGGCACAATGGCTAGAAAAACATTGTAGAAGACCAAGTTTGATGCCTTGCGGAGATAAGAGCAAAAGGAAGAGACGTGGCCAAAGGCTAAGACACAACGCTTACATGTCAACGCTTAAGCACTTCAAAGTACAATGCCATGTAGCATTAGATCATTTAAAGGTATAATTTACCCAATCAGAAACAGGGTACTAACCTTGTTTTTAAGCCAGTTTGGACAACCTTAGAAGGATCAGGTTGGAGTACACTCCAAAGGGGGGGTTTTTCCTTCTCACATGGGGTACAAACAGTAAATGGGAAGCTGGACAGAAGCTGGACAGGTAGAGCTTTGAAAAGGGAGCACCATGAAGAGAGCCCACTGGCATTTATCCACTATTTTTTCACTAGTGGGCAATCAGACATCACATGGACTCCATGGTAGGGCGCTGGCAGGTTAATGACCAGTTAATGCCCAATCTACACTACTCGGGGCATTTGTGTTTCACATGCAGCTTCCAGGGTAATCGGGGTACTTCAATCATTTGCAGTTGTACAAGTTCAAGGCTTTTGAAACCATTTGGTCCCCAGGTCAGTTTGCACAGGTCATCTAAGTGGCTATTAGGTCACTCTGGCTCTCACACGAGATGTCTTAGAAAGTTGGGTGGGGATGACTTAGATGAGAGGGTCATTCCTTTACACATCACTTCCTTTATTAAGGGGCTGTCCTGGCCGAGTAAAGGGGATGGTCAGTGGTCATTTAACCCCCCGCAGCCACCGATCCTGAGACCCTTATTCCCCTTTCCCCTCTGTCCAACCCCCAGCCCCTCTTTGCTCACTCAGGGGGAAAATTACTTTGAGCCGGGGGAATACAGCTCCATTGAGATGGAGAAAGGGTTGTACAAAAGAGGGTGAAGTTTAAAAATTGTCTCTCTTTTCTATGGGGGCTGTGCATCGCTGGAAGGGAAAGGATGATAGCAGCATTGAGGGGACAAGGTCATTAGATTGGCATCTCCATAAGCTCTTCATTTCCATTGTCTGTGCAAATCTGCTCCAAAGGACCTCCATGAGAAATGCCCCCAGTCAACCCCAAACTGAGCTTAGAGTCTCCCCCTTTGTCTGCCACTTTTAGTGTGCTTCCAACACAAAAAGCATTTCTCAAGAACTGTGCACAAAGCTTGTCTCAAGCTCAAAACCAAACAACATTGTTCTGCAGCCTCTGGTTGGCAATGAATTGCAGGCAGCTGCTGATATCTTCAGGCAGAACCTCTTACCTTCGAACGTTTCGGCGCTCCTCCTCGAGCTGCTTGAGAAGTTCATCAATGCATTTGTTGGCGTCCATGTATTCCTGCCGAGAGAAAGAAAACTTTATGTGTAAATGATCAAAGAGTCAAATGCTAACAATGATTAAAGGAATACATGCAAAATCACACCCTGACTGCATCCTCGTGTTGCTTTCATAAATGTCAAAGAACGTCAAGACAGGAGTGCTTTTTAAAAGGTGTGATAATTCAGTTTAGCCTCTTATCCCCTCTCCATGTGTAATTCCAGAAGTACCTCTGGGTAACTTCTAATGGCTGGCCCAGAAGCAAGCCCGGCAGTGTAATGTCAGCTGGGAATAGCGCTACTGAGTTACAGCACACACAAAATGAGCTAAGGCTGAGAGCAGAATGGAAGAAACAGATGTTAGGATTTCTCGGCTTTGGCCTAATGATTTGCTTCTTAGTGGTCTGACATCATATAGCAGAAGGGGGTTGTAACTGTGAGAAATAGGCCACATACAGCGGGCACCATACTTCAAACATCTGGGTTTTCAGATACTCAGTGTCTACCTGCAGTACACAGCAGAGCACACACTGTGCTGTCAGATCAGTGCGGTGGAGGTTTAAGACTAATTAATTAGATATTAGCTTGACAGCTCACGATACATCTCATGGGTAAATGGTTATCTCTGTGGGACAGATGCTCTCCATTGATTTCCAGACACTCTCATCATGTGCTGTGAGTGTAATTGAATAATGGGGATTCCCAAGAAGAAGTCCCTAAGCCAGAAATCTCAGTCTAGGAGGGGAAAAATGGTCATAGTATCTGCAAACCATCCACTTTTTTTAGATCCTTTTATTTTTGCTTTTACTGCAACTACGGCGCCTTGGCCTGCTTCTGAACATAACTCCCTTTGCAGCTATTGTAATCTCAGTTCTCTAATTAGTCACTGCCAAAATAAATCCCTTCAATAAAGCACAAAGTCACTGTTGTAGACCAGAATTCAAGGAAAAAAATGAAAAACAAACACAGTGTCTGCAGTTTCCAAACTTTGTGGGAAAACCCTTGATGATAAAATACAGCAGAGTGTCCACACGAGACAAGTTTGGTCAATATGGAAATTTTTCTTGTTGTAGTGATACACTATATCATAGCAATACACTTTTCTGGGAAACACATTGGGAAATCCCACATAATCAGCCAAAAACAGCAACACAGCCTCAAAAATGACCAATTATTTGACAAATGGTCTAATATTGCATTAATGGTCAAAACCAACATAACCCCAGCACCAACAATGCAATTGACCAGTAACACTGTTGCGATAACACAGCATGCTGACTTAAGGGCTTTCTGCCATTATAATATACTTTACGTGATTATGATTTAATCTTTTTTTAACATTTTTTCTTGCCATAATAGCAAAAGCAGCAGCTTCATTTTGCAGCATGACAATGATTCTGTTTTTCTTAGCAAAACACAAAGGATTGGGGGATGGCTCAAGACTTTTGCACAATACTGTTGCTTGGTGCCCAGGCCTAAGCAAAGTAACAGGTAAAACAGATCATTTACAAAAGCAGAAACAACAAGTCAGCTCAATATTCCCTTTTGGTTTCACACAGAGCACAAACCCAGTCTCCTGGGTAAAAGTTTTGAGCTTCACACATTGTCATGACTACATGAACGTTGCCGATCTTTATGCTATTACTTCTACTTATAAGCATTGTTTTTATGTCTTTTCCCCGATTCACAGGGAAGCTATGACATTACCACAACATGACTGGTGAGTAGCAATGATGGTCCCTGAACACTTCATATGATACTGTGGAAAAACACATACACAATGATATCAGATACAACTATTTGGCACAGGCTTTCAATGCCCTTATTGATTTTTCAGACATGAAACACTGAACTATTTCACAGCCTGTAACACAGCACTTTTAATAATTTGCATTGAGCAATATGAGGACAGAATGATTCTGACCTCCCTGCGAACCACATCTGGGGCCTGAACAGACCTAAAGTACTTCTGTTATCACTACATGGGCTTTTTTAAGCTGTGGCCTTGAGAGCAAATTCACCAGATGTTCAGAGACTGCTGATCTAAATACATTAAGCACAGTTGTTTTGTCTGCTGCTTCTTAAGCAATTATTGGACCTAATCTCGCATCTGAGACTGCCACTCAAAGACAGCCATCACCAGCAGCTTGCACCAGTGCCAGGAGAACATGGCAAAGGCCCAGGTGTCCTGCCGAGTTTGCATTCAAGGGCACTCTGGTGACCATTAGGCAAATAGGGGCAAAGAACGACAACAGATCGATGCTTAACAGTGTGGTGTCACATTTTCCAATTTCTGTCATGCAAAAAAAAAATGACAACAAAAGACATTAACTCAGTTTCCATCCATCATCCCTTTCATCACTGGAATCATCCATTTTTACTTAATCAGCATGACAAATCTTTCATGTTTGGAAAGCAACCAATTACAGTGCCTAACAACACTGCCCTAAAGCCATCTGTCAGTCTCAGAGTGTCACAGAACGGGGCCAGAATGGCACTCAGACCCAAGGCGAAAAGGCCATTAGTGCTCAGTGCTAAGTTCCCAAAGTTAAATTTACCGTTGGCTCCAGGAGTAGTTAATCAATAGTGCAAACCATGGCAAATGATTGTTCATGTTTGTGTTCTCTGAATTCATCCTGACCACATGGGTGGACGGAGAGAAGCTTGTAGCTGTGAAATGTGTTCTGCAGAAGAAACAAAGTACACTCTAACAGAAAGATCTCATGCTTTGGTAGGAGGTATGCTAGCTAGTAGTGTGGATAAACAGTTGAAACTGCTTATATATTATGAATAAAAAGGTGTAACTTGTGTATGGCAGAAAAGTTAGAACAGGAAGGTGAAAGCACAGATACATATATCAGCAATAACCTTAAAGAAGCAAATGGTGCTGCCTTCTAGGAAGTGTGAGGCCATTTCCAAATAATTTGCAGTGAGAAAGGTTATTTACAAGTGGAAAACGTTCATGACAGCTGCCAGTCTTCCCAGGAGTGGAGGCCCAGGCAACTTCACCCTAAGGTGAATTAGGTTTGCAAAGTTGCACCTGAAAAAAATCACAAGACCTGTGCAACAATGTGCTTTAGAAGGACAAGACCAAAGTGGAGATGCTTGACCATAATGCACAAAACACAACACATCAGCACAATCACCTCATGTTAGCTGTCAGCACAGTGGTAGTCAAATGTGAGGACATCTGTCTGACAGATAAAGCTTCGCCCAATTTATGTCATGAAACAGGTCAATGATCCCAAGCACAGCAGCAAATCTACAACAGAATGGCTGAAAAATGGAAGAATCAAACTGCTGCAATGGGCCAGTCAAAGTCCAGAATTCAACCTGATTGAAATGCTGAGTTGGGACCTTGACAGAATTGTGCATAAAGTCTCAAGGAACTGCAGCAACACTGTAAAGAAGAGTGGGCCAGAATTCCTCCACATAATGTGAGAGACTGATAAAGTCATTTAGACCTGAATTATTTCAAGTTATTGCTGCTAAATGTAGTTCTACACGCTACTAAATCATGAGATGTGATTGGTTTTCACGAACTACTTCTGCATGTTGGTATGATAATATATCATCACCTAATTTTAAACCTTGTAAAGACCAGATTATTTTTCAATATGTTCTGGTATGAAAAAGGGTGTACCTACCATAACTGTAGCTAACTCTAACTGAAAGTTACCTAGATCCAATTAAAACTGACTTCAAGTGAACACATTGAACATGAGTGGCCCTGAAGATGAAGAAGTTCAAATATGCTGAACCACTGGTCTAAAGAAAACAAGCACACTCTGAACATTCAACAAACCAACATCTGCCAATTCATCAACTAAAATGTGTGACTTTTTCTCAAGCGGCCAAGAGAACCTTCTTGGGTAAAACATCTGTCTCTGAAACACCATTAGCAACACAATCCCATAATGATTACGACTGCTCCACAAAGGGGAACCTTCTTTGCGAAAAGCCCTGTGTCAGGGGAAATATTTACAGGCCACATCAAAGTCAAGTAAAGCTGTCTAAGTCAGTGTTGTCATCACGTAGCCCTCGTCCTAATGACAGGGCACTGAAATAATCCTCAGCACACATGAAGGAATGTAGAGAATGCAGCATGCTTGTTGTCATGTGAAATAGGAGGGTATTTAAAGCGGAGATTTAAAGCATGACTCATGTATGTAATGCCGCGTGTTATATCTTCAGCCAGGCATTACTCCTGACGGTTTTACGGCGTGAGTGAAAGCTGTACCGTTCCCACGAGGCCCAGGTACTCACGTGTAGACTGGAGAGGGGAAAAAAACACAGAATTTACTGACCCGAGACTTTATCAGAGGCATATTTCTCAGGACCAGCGCTCTGGTGAATGCAATTCCTTACAGTGCTTAAAATGTCCTAAGAGCTGTAAGCTCATAAGGAGTACGTAAGCACCTCCAAAGTATACTAAATCATGAAGAGGCTTTTACAAAAGTCCCAATATACTTCACCTGACAGCAAGATGTGCACTTACAGAGCAACAGACCTTCAGGAGACGTTGTGGTAAATTAAACTGAATAAGGCGAGATTGGTTGGACTGCTGCATGTAAATCTAATTTTACAGGTAACAGATTTCACTAAAAATTGTTTCTCGTACTCAGTGTTTTAAGATGACAATTGGACTTGAAGCTGCTGAACAAGGTGAAGCCTCTTTTCAAAGCAAATGTCTAAATGTTATTTTATTTCCTTATTGTAGGTATAACGTAGAATGGGGTTAAAACCTGAGCCATTCAGTCGAAGTGGCCTCTTTTAGGATCTTGTTCCCATCAATGAGGCATGAGGGATCACTAGATATTTTGATGAGTACTTCCTTTTGTCCTTTCGCTGGCAACCTGGTCCCACGTTCCTGCAGTGTGGACATATAAAAAGCTTGCACCAGTTACTAAGACTTCATATGCCATGGAGTTTGTGGTCACTAGGTCTACACCCAGCTGAACACCTATGGAAGATTTTGGACTAATGAGGAAATACATGAAGGGTATATCTTTTACAAGAATGATGTCTGTCCCTCAGTTGAGTTCCAGAAACTTAAAAAGTCAAGAAGGACTGAAGCTATTCTGGCAAAGCTTGTTGAATCAACATCTTTTAAGACTCTTTATTTTGTTTTATTCTTTATTTTGTCACCTTTATTTTGTAATTTATTTCCTGCACTTGAGGTTTCCTAAATAAGAAACCGTTTTAATTATAAATACACATTTTGCCTATTCTTTTTTGTGTGCAGAATGAAAGCTTTTTAAGGTGAATGAATGGAAGGATTGCCCATGGTACAGATGATATTGCACTTTAAAAAGCCATTCATTAACAGCCAGTGCTGTGCACAGCATTGATTTTTGCAGCTATAATAAAAGCAGGGGCCGAGCTATTGTTAACCTGTCAGGTAATGTGTTTGCAGATGTTCATGCTCTACGACCGCTGCTTCTCAGTAATGTTTATCCAGCCGTGTTTACTCAAGTGTGTGAGAGCGTTTGATAAGCAGGCGCTCAGTAGCTGCCGAGGAAAGAGCTTCCCCTGACTCGCGCCATGGCTCGAGTCCCATATCCAGGCCCCCCTCCAACTGCTTGTGTGCCTTTATGAAATTTTTAAACGTGAGTGCCATCCCCCCACTGCCTTGGCACCAAGAAGCAGAGAGGGAACATATATATATATATATATATATATATATATAAGTGAAAAAAAACCCAACACACTTCTGACCACACAAACATGCAAACAGGCAGACTGTCTGACACTCAAAGCCAGTGCAATCTGTTTAAGATTAATGGTCCAGATTTCTCAGTAATAAAACATCAGATGCATTATTCATCCATATGAGCCTCGCAAGCACACTCTGCTCTTTCACACATTTTTGGAGATTAGGAGCGATGGAGCCACATCCCCGACGAGCGTCTGCTTCTTATATCGGCTGCTTTGGAGTCGACTGGAAAAAATAAATAAACTTTAAGCTAGATAAAACTGACCTGGTTGCTGCAGAGGTCAGGATACGTTCCTTTAAATCCTCGCTGATGTAAGTTCCTTCCACCACCTTGATGTGTCTGCAGATGAGAACCTCCGCCTGGCTTGACTGATAAGACACCTTGTAGAGGTCTGCAGCCTCTGGGAATAACACCCAGCCAAAGACAAGGTCACAACCTCGATCCTCCCTAACCCTGCGTCCCAACCCATCCCGCCAACCTATCTCTGCTTTCCAGGAATATATTTGTTTTTGCAGACTGATGACATGCCAGCAAGGCCTGTGGGACTGAAAAAGCATCTGAAAAGCCTGAAAAGCTGCAGGTTTGATAGAAAGTAACAGTCCCACATGGGCTACTGCAAGTCAAAGGTTAGGCCAACAGAATTTAAGATTTCGTTCTGGGCGTTTTGTTTTGGGGGGTTTTTTCACCGTACACTTGAGAATGAGTTATGACAGTGACTTCTCAAGGTGTGGGAGATATACTACATCTGATAGGGCTGTTAGTCTGGGCTTCCTGCCAAACACACAGATGTGTCTGCTGCCGAATACACCTGCCATCCAATACTCCAAAGTTTATGTGAACATCACCGGCAAAAGATGTAAACACTGCAAATTTAATTAGCGTCAATGAAAATGTATTCTCGTTTCCCCAGTATAATTTCTAATGACTGTGATCCTATCATATTATCCGGTAAGACTAAAGCCACTGCTGCTTGTATCAGGTTTAGTTCAGCCTTAGTTAAATTCATTAGTCTTATCAGGATGTTTCGGGGCTCTGTGGTGGTGATCCATCTCTCAGTGGTCTTTACTCACATCCCCAATGACCTGGCGTCATAATATCTGCTCAGCCATCAGGCGCTCATATCCTCAGACCCCGATATCTCCACTGATAGCCCTGCTGTTTAATCCCGGAGCGCGCAGCTTCTTGGATTAATGCGTGTTATTATTCATGTGGGAAAAACATAGAGGTCTGTGTGCTGTCAGCTTGATCTGTCAGGGAGGATTGCTGTCAGTGGCGGATGTGATCCCAGATATTTTCATCGGTCGCATAAAGGACAACCATTTCCTGCATCCAAATGATTTGATGAATTCATAAAGGAAATTGTTGATTCTTGAGAAGACACAATGGGCTGAGACAAGGTCACGACCTCTACTGCCGTGGGAGGTCGGCTCTTCTCTGTCCTCAGAGGCTATCATCTATCTTGGTTCAGTCAGAGACACTACAGAGAAAGACGCATTCGAAGAATCCTTAATAGAAATCTATTGGAGAGTTCCTTAATGGCAGAAATGTGGCTTTGCCCTCCCCGTTCCCAAAGAGCCAATCAAACTTACTGATCACGCTGCACAAATCACTCACTAATTCTAGTCTAATTTTAAGCACAGCAGTGAAATGAATGGAGTTTACCGTTATTAGATATTTATAGCTGTTCATTTTGTGGCTCGCACATGTGGACTTGTTCAGTTCTTTTTTTTTATTTTTTATTTGATGACTTTTAAGTTTTATGTTAGCAGTTTTTTTTACAGTTCTTTTATAGTTCTGTAGTATATGCTGTATATATAGTTTCTATTCGTATGTCATTTCCTAGCGTCGTTTTTGTATTTTTGCTACTATAATGGTTGACAGTTTGTATAGTGCAAAATGGAAAAGGAAACCTTGCAAAATGCAAGGAATAAAACAGTTTAAATGAACAAAAACACTAGAGGTTGTTATTAAGCTATGACGTTACTTTTATTATTGTTGTTGTTGTTATAGGCTGTTTATAAAGATTGCATTATTCTACAGTCACACATGGGGAAAACAGTGTGTAGGAGACCAAAATAAATTTCCCATGACCAAATTATTGCAACTGTGCCATCTTGCTGCCTTGGGTTTCTTCTAAAACAGGGACCAGGTCTGCGACCACTTACGGTCAGGTGCCATCTCCAAAGCAACTTTGGTTCACCAAGATGGTGATAAAACCACAATAAGACAGAGTCTTACTCGTCCATCAATAGTGGCATAGTTACTGCAGGATAGGCTAAATGACTGCAGGCGCTTGGCCAAGTTGATAGGGTCAAGTTAGCAAATACTTGCAATCGTTTTGTGATAATACAACAATTAACTGAAATCAGAATCACAAATCTTTTGCCATCTACAAACACAAAAATTCACATTAAAACACAAATTCATTATTCTTCCACAAATTGTGACATAGTCGATTTAGGATGGTGATTTAATTGCACTCAGTAATGTTATTTTTATAGAAATGTAACCAGAATACAACCAGTTGCCAACCCGTTGATTTGCAAAAAACTCACATCATAGAAAAGTTGCATTCTGGACAACCACTGACTTTTGCCAGCTGCAAGGTGGTTGCTATCAGCCACTGTGAGTTACCACTTTGGATCCTTATGTTGACCATGTTTAGAGACAGAAGACACCATATTTGTAACTACTAAGATTGCAGCTAATGCTAGCTAGCTTGGTTAGCAACATGCATATCACGTTTTGGTTGTACTGCTAGGTAGATAAAATAAGAAGAATTTCATGAAATGCAATTGATTACCAAAAATATGATGGAGAGGTGGAAGTCCACCCACCTGTCAGTGTCCTAATTATGTTTCGGGTTTAGTTTAATTGAAATATGCAATTATTATTTTTTTGCATACAGTTGTGAAGAGGAGGAACTTAGCTACACAGACTAACACCTTTGTTTGTACTAGGCTATAAAAAAGGTTATTTTTGCTGTAAAGTTCAAAATTTTATCATGGAAGTCTATGAGGCTTGACAGGCTTTTGGAAAAAGCCTCAAGTTACTGCATGTTATTGCCAGATTACTGACCTATAACAGCTAATAACAGTAACAATCCCGGCTTTGAGTGTTCATTAGAAAATATTACATTTTGAAATGAAAACTAAAATAAAAATCTCTTTCTGGCACGCAGTTAATGAACCATCACTCATTAAATGTTGCTGAATCTGAGTTGAGTGCTTACACTACGCCTGATTGTACCTAAACTGTAACGCTCACACAGTGGCCTCATTGAGTAGAGGACGTTTGTGTAACAAATGCCTCCAGTGAGCAGGATATTCTTCATCTGCCTACCTGCTCCAAACGGAGGAGTGTCAGGCACCAAGGATTACTTCAAGATACAAAAGGGAGCCTGTTCATCATCTAGAATGGGTTTCAGCAGTTTGGGTTATCTGATGTTCTTCCTCCAGCAGCACCTACGGCCGGGCCCAGCCCAAACATCAACACCTCGCCACCGTCAGGAATCCAAATCCCAGCAGATTATCTTTCCAAACATTAAGATACGCTCCTTCTCCGCTCTTTGGGTTTGACAGAGTGTCCCATTCATGCCTGTTGGGAACAGTGGCCAAGCTGTTCATGCCACAAATCTCTCAGGGAGGGAGCTGAAAAAGTGCCTCAGATGTCAATATTTGATCGCTTCCACAGAGCTGCCTGTGTGGAAGAGCCTGTGGATGCGTGGTACACCCATGTGAAAATATACACGTGTGGATTTAGAAGTTTATATGTGTTTTTGCTGAATCTGTGTGCAAATTTCAAAATAAAAGTCAACAAAAATGAAGCAGTTAAGCGTAAAGAGTACCAAGACACCATCATATAGTTTGTGCACATAAGTAAGGCTGTTCCTTCTTTGTATGTGACGTCGAAACCTTTGAAAAAATCAATAAATATATCAACAGGAATGAAGGCGTTTGAAGAAGCATTTTTCAGCCAAGAATTGTACTCCAGCAATGGCTGCTCTGACCAAACCTCACGGCTGAATTGGATTAAAGAGCTACTGAACTTTGTCTGCATTATATATTTTTCCATTTGTCACATAAATCCCCTTTCTCCTTTTGCTTTGTCTCTTTAATCCCTTTTTATGTTCTCTGCCAAAACACACATCAGGGAGGAGCGGTCGAGGAATGCTACCTTTCCAAATATAAACAAACACTTAGTGTATCCACACTGGTACCAGTGTTTCCAGACAGGATGGGAATCTAGGAAACAGGGAGGGGGGGAGTCTGTTGTGTTGCCTGTGCCCAGATTTTACAAGCTTGGGGGTTCGCTGGGTTTTTATTATCATCTGGGGGCCAATATTCAGCCAGGTGTACTCTGAGCGGGAGGGAGGGTGGCGATGACAGAAATCAAAAGGAAACCTGGACCTGACAAGCCGCGGGAGAGCACCGGGGAAACCAGGGAGGCTGCTACACGAGAGAACGAGAAAGCAAGTGAGCGTCAAAGAGGATGAGAGAGACAAAGGGTACAAAGAAAGAAAGAAAAGGGATATTTAAAACTGCAACAGCTGCTGGGGAAAGAGAGCTAAAACGCGGTTTTGATATTGTGATTTTGACTTTACCCGAGGAGGTTTATTTTTTCTGTTGGGTGAGATCTAAAAGGTTCAGATAAAGTCGTGGACAGTATACAGTCAACACTGAAGTGCCTTTGCACCTGCACGCTTGTCTGTTGTCTGTTTGTTTTGAAAATGTGCACGTGAGGATGGATGACTCACTGCACACAACAGGTACAAGTAAAGTAACCTGAACCTGAACGGACAGCGAAGGATGGCAGTGACCACATTCGCACAGGTCGCCTGGTGGGAGGCACACACTCTGAGACAGATTGGTGAAGATTTGCGAATAACTATTGCCTAAGTTATAGCTGTAGCACTAAGCTATACTGATGCTACATGCTTTCAATTAGAAAAAGATACCTAACGCTTTTCTAGCTGGATTTTTCAGACAGATAAGCAGCTTTGGTGAAGCTGAGGTAAGTGACATGGCGCCATCGTCTTGACAACAAGCAAGCTAAATCAGCACTACCAAAGCCCTCTGTATGTGAGATGCCCAGGCAGAGGTAAAACAAAGTCAAAGCAGCGCTAAGGGACGAAGAAATGACCTCTTCCCAATGACCAAACACGCGTCTCCACTATATAGGAGCTACCAACACCCAAACACCACATACAGGCTATGTCAATAGTGCTGTGCTGGATGGAGCGTGATTTACTGGCTACGTTCCTCCATAATAGCGATGGAGAGTGCTGTTTGGGTAGGGATATCTGGTCCCATTGACATCATAGCGAGCCAAGAGTAGGACAAACTGTCTGAAACAGCTTATTTAGAGCCATCTAAATCCTGAGCTTTTGGCTCACAGGGATTACTTGTATATACACTGACCTCATTGTTTGAAACTTAGCCATGTTTAATATGAGCTTCCACCATTGTAACAGTAAACACAAGACCAAAAAAATCAGGAGAAACATAATAATAATAATCCCCTTCAACTGAAGTTTCCCAAGACCAGAACCGTAGAGTTAAATCGCAGCAGCTAGCTACTATTAATTATGGCATACATATAAACAGAATACGTAAAACACTGTTGATTATGTCAGTGATTTAAGCCAAACATCAGTCAGTCCTGAGCCAAAGGACGAGTGACAACACTTTGGGGAAAAAGGAACAAAAAAAAGAAAAAACGAGCATGAGAGAAATCCTTTGGCAAGTGACAGAAGAAGGGGCAGATCAGAGCAGAGGGCTGATGCTAACCAGATGTTGGTTGGTTCGCAGGGGTAAGCTGGGCTTCTGTTTATGCAGGCTTTGACAGACAGGCACCACACCTAACCAAGCCACGCTGTAGCCGAACAGTTCTCCAAGAGGAGGAAGGCTCGATCCAGCCGCAGCAACGGCGCTCACTACACGGGAAATTAGGTAGATTATAGATCGAGCAAAAGACCTCAAGAGGATCCATTTAGCACTATCTGCCTGATACTTATTGTACACTCTTTGGAGGCTTTGTTTGCACTCAATGCTTTTGGCTTGTTGCTGGTACGTTCTATATTTCAGTGTGTGTGTACAATTCTGATACAAAACCCACGAAGCAAGGTTTAAAAAGAAATCAGGAAAACATTACCTACTGTGCCAGAGTTCAGCTGAGAGGACAAGAGAGAACAGCATCTCAGGTAACAAATCAAAATCTGCAAACAGGACGAAATCCCTTCCAAGCGTGTGTTTTTGCAGGATATTTCTTGCCTGAGACACTCCATCAGATTCCCTGACAGCTCACGTACATTAGCTTCAGGACTCAGCTTTATCACGGCCTCTCCTCTGTTTAATCCAGAGGCTGATTTATTGACGGGGCCTGTCTGTGCGCTGAGTCGGCCAGCCCAGGTGCCGGGCAGATGTCGAAGCAAGCTCGGAGGCAAAGAATTGCATTCCTGCTAGAGAAAGCATTAATGTCAGCCTCTGATTTTCGGCACTGGTAGGGGGGGAAGACAGAGATTGCCTCGGAGGCATGCAAGGAAACCATAAGCAGAGAAATGGTAATGTGACAAGCAGTAGGCTCCTGTCATCCACAAACCCACCTGTGCCACTCATACTTATCAGGTCCACATCCCCTATCTGGCCTGGCAGACACAGGGTCCAGATATAGTGCGGTGTTTCTTTTTTTTAACTCAGGAAGCTGGAGCAGAATAATAATAATGAGAAATGTGAAAGGAGATAGGATATGGCGACTTCTGACCTCTGCAGCAGGACTCTGTGCTATGATTATTACAGTGGTCATGAATTATTTCTGCAGTGATCTGGATGCTCACTGCATCTTTCCAGACAGATCGTGGGGTAGGCGGCAGCCTCGGGGTTAACACAACAGGTTTGTTTGAATTCGAGGTCCAACCAGAAAGAAAACTGAGTGTGGTGGGGGGGAAATGAATGAGGACAGAATTCCCTAAACAGACAGGTGCCCATGACCACCACTCGAGTATTCTTCGAGGCTTCAGAAATAGCTGTGACTTTAAAGGAGAGAACTGCAATGATAGTTTTTGGGGGGGGAGTGGACAGGCGGATGACTAACTGACAACTAAACAAATATTTTTAGTCACAAAGGGCGGGGTGTATCATCTAATGAGTGCATTTAGGCATGTTCATGATGAACTACCAAAGTTCAAACTAAGCATCAGAATAGGGAAGAAAGGTGATTTAAGTGCCAGATGGGTGGTCCAACTATTTCACAAACTGCTGATCTGCCAAACAACCTTCAGTAGAGTTTACAGAGGATTAGGGCTGCCACAAACTATTATTTTGATAGTCGACTAGTCACTGATTATTTTTGCGATTAGTTGACTAATCAGATTCTGCATCCATTGGACGTAAAACGTACAGCTTATTGCACCAGCAGCATCTGCTCTTATATAACTATCATTAGCTTACAGCTTTAAGTGTTTAAGGTATGTGCTAACTAAAAATAAAGACAAGATGATACATTTTAATGAAATTTGCAGATTGTTTCGGTGGAGTTTAATGAACTCAGCCGTCTGCTCCTTGCTATCTAAAATATAACAGGACACCGGAGTATATTCTCGACCATCTCACACTTCTGATGATCTGCTTGACGTTTATTCAGCTGTGTAAAAACTATAACTTTAATCTCAGCTAAACCAATTCACTCAGGAACAAATAAAATACTGAAAAAGGCCAAACAACATTTTTAAGTTATCTAAGTGACTTATATATCATGTTTAACCTGAGTAGCGAAAGACAGCGGTGGGTTTGAAAACGATTTGCCGGGAGTCCGGTGTTCTCGCCGGCTCTAGTGAGCCTTGAACCCCGGCTAGCTATCGAGCTAGTGGGTAACAGACGTCTCCGAAAACGTCAGAACGATTTTGAAAATATGTGGTGTCTTGATAAACTGAGCAGATATTTGAAGTTTACACAGTTACATTCTCGCCTGAAAATATGTTAAACGTTTATTTTGTGACCCAGAAAGAATAATAAAAGTAATATTAAAACTAGCTAGCTGCCGCCATTGTTGGAACCTGAGCTGGGCCGCGCTATGAATTCTGGGATAGGCTGGGCCACGAAGGATACACTCGACCCATCCTTCAAATCTGGGGAAATGAAGGGCACATTTGTCGGCTGCATTTGTTGGAGTCTTCGAATTTGGACAGCCTTCGTCTTGTCGCTGTAACGTAATCGGCCTACAAATGTGGGCACAGGAGGATGCGGTTCCTGAATTTGGACACAGCTACGATACCGGAGACAGCTTCTTCTTCTTCGAGGTTTAACGGCAGCTGGCCTCCTTGTGCATGCAGTGCTGCCAGCTCCTGTTTCAGTCCGTTATTACACTCTTAAATCCTACTACTTATTTCTGCGTCTTTCAGGATCTTACAAAGCTTCAAACGACCCGTCGACTATTAAATTAGTCGTCGACGATTTTGATAGTCGACTAATCGTGGCCGCCCTACAGAGGATAGTCTGAAAAAGAGAAAATATCCAGTGAGCAGCAGTTCTCTGGGAGAAGATGTCTTGTTAACGCCAGAGGTCAGAGGATAATGGCCAGACTGCTTCAAGCTGATAGGAAGGAGTCAGGAAATCAAATCACCACTTGTTACAGCCAGGCTACGCAGATGAGCATCTCCACAGCAGCAGAACACGAAACTGAGATGACAATTCAGAACCACCAAAACTGGACAATAGAAAACTGGATGTTCTGGTCTGATGAGTCTTGATTTCTGCTCCAACGTTCAGATGGTACGGTCATCTGTGTGATATGGTCATAGGGTGTGCCGGCTTTTTTTATTTAAACATAAAAACAATCACTTGAGCCTAAAGGAAAAAATTGGAATACTGTGAAAAAATGTTGTTATTATTCCTGCCCTACAGGATTTAAAAAGCAAACACATCATTATGCTGTTTTGATGGAAACTGAAATTCTGACACTTTTAACTCGTCACAGAAAGACCATGTAGGTCTTACAAATGTGTCTGCAATTTGTGGGTGACCATCATTGAAACATGACGCTGAGTCTGTTTCCGATCTGCGGGTAAGTGCCGCCTCACAAAGCTTACAGGAAGATTTTTGGTCTTATATTTCAATTTCCACGTGAGTGCAGCAGTTTAAGCCTGAAGACATTATCTCCAGGCTACTGCATCCATTTCATGGGTTAATGTGAACAAAGACCTCTCACTGCAGCGGCTTACCGCACTCTGTCAAGTGATCTGACAGAAGACTGAGGGTCCAATAATTCAGCAGCATAAAATATTTAAATCGACCATCATTGACTTTTAAAGGTATTGTTGCGGCCCTTTTTCGGGAAGCTTTTTACGGTCAGAGCTCATCCAGGTTAGGAAGGAATTTCAATATGAATCTGGAGCCAACCACACGCTGTATTTACACAGTTAATGGCACTAAATCTTTGTTATCATCTCAAGTGGAGTCGTATTTTTAGCAGCCATTTTTTTTGTTTTATTTCATCCAGATGGGAGCCGGGGAGGAATCTGACATCAGTGCTGTTTCTCATTAAGCCTCTCAGATGAGGTGACATCAGTAGACTTTTGCAGCAGGGCTGAAATACACTGGATTTCTCCTTGAAACAGGCGTGGGGTTAAAGGTCTATCTGATAAATAAATCACATTTCCATCAACACAAGAACTCATTTTCCAAACAGGAGCCCAAAATCAAATATTATTTGTTTGTGCTAAAATTAAGTTCATATCCTCACAGCACTGAAACTCTTTGAGATATTTCCAGATATTTCGGAACGTGATAGTGTCGCTACTGTGGGAAAATCTCGCAGAGCAAGGACCTGAATTTCCTTTGCTTACACCAGCTATTTGCTCTTACAATAACAACACTGTTCCATCATTATTATTTGTTTACTCGGCTAACCCTCTTTATCTGGGGCAACCCCCCCTCTTTTTAGCGAATGCTCCAGCATTCTCTGAACCCTCTGGAAGCCATTTCTCAACCAGACCTTCCAATAGGCTGTTTGAAAGTGAGGCACCAGCTTCATTCTGAGAGTTTACAATAGCACACCCATCAGATGCCCTCTGCCCCTAAAAGCATTACCTTCAGCATGAGCTTTTTACCATGGTACATAATACAGGACATGCTAGAGCACTCTGCATTGTTCCACTTGTAGGTCAAAAGTTGGGCTGATCACATTGGCTGTAGCATTAATGGGGGTGAGCAGACAAGATCCTTTCACTCCATGGTAGAGTAAACAACTCTCACTCCTATAATATCCTGTTGTGCAGAGGGGCTGGAAACAAGAATGATTGGAGTCCCATGAAGCTGTAGCCCCAAAAATGCAACTTAATAAGTCAAAGTTTATGAAAAAATCTTGAAAACATGCTACATAAACTGGAAATATAGAGTTTTTGCCACACATTCACATTCACTGCAGTGCTTTAATGGATGGCTTTAATATTATATGTAGTTTAGGGTTAGTATCTTGCTCAGGGACACTTCGACACACGGATTAGAGAGGCTGGGGATTGAACCATATAGCTTCCGAAGAGCAGAGAGTCCCGTTTATATCTGCCCTGCAATTTTAAATGTATTTGACATAAAAACTAAAATGAGGGATTCTTTTCATTACTCTTAGCTCTTTCATCTGGTTTAGATTAGTGTGGATATTTTTTACGGTTGCAAATATGTCAGATCTCCTGTTTAAATAATTTGGTGATGAGTTAATTAAGAAAAAATGAATAAGCACAACTTCATAATTTGAGAGGCATGCTTGTTCGCTCTGTCATTAATTTGGGTAAGAACATCTTTCATATCTGTTTGTTAAACAGCAAGCACCTAATGAGCTTAGTTTAGAGTTAAAGATAGAAACTCCGTGTTTGGTTATCACTGATCTTTCACCATCTTTTATGGGGAGGAAATTGTTACTTTCCCTAGTCTTGTGTTGCATATCAGGTGCTGATGACTGATCGTGGCGTTTTGGGTAACGAGGCCTGAAAGGAGAGACTAAGTCAGTGTGAAAGTTAGTTGCAGTTAGGGCTGCTCGATTATGGCAAAAATGATAATCACGATTATTTTCACTGAAATTGAGATCACGATTATTTGACGATATTTATTTAACCCGTTAAGACCTACTATAGAACCAAGTCCACCAGAGCTTATATTATTTTTTTTACATGCTCTAGTGCCATTTGTGGGAGCATTTCAAGTTGCTATACATCAATACAACTGTTATAGCCCATATTTTAATAATATGTATGCATTAAGTCCATAGTAATTACATAAATTGCAAAAAAGTGCAATAAACTACAAAAAAAAATTGAAAATCGCTTTTGTTTTGTTTACATATATTTCTACTTGGAGAAATTTAAGAGGTTTATCCCTCAAAACTTTAAATACAATAAAGTTGCAAAAAATAGTTTCCCACCACAGGAAATTTATTTTGAGTGTCTTCATAGTTTTATTTTGGAGATACAGCAATTTTTATATACTGCAGGAAAAACAAAAAACAATCCTATGATGCAAATTTGCAAAGAAAACAGCATGTGCATCATTTCACTGTGGGAAGTGTTACGAACAGCTGATAGGAACGGCAAAGCGTGTTTCTGGAATATTATGTTTTTGTTCCTGCAAGCGCTTTTTATGCAATTTTTGCAAAGCTATATGTGGAACGAAACCGTGACCGAGGACAAGCTGATGGCATAAAATGTAAGTACAACTCCTCCGGTTTCATATGCAAAACAAATTATTGCGCTAGCTTACACGGTTCAGATTCTACAGGGATTTAAAAATAGTTACGCAAAACGGAGCGTGCTGCTCTGACCGGCTTTAAAGGGTTAACAATGACTTTAAAAAAATAATATAAAATAGTGTGCAACACCACTGAAGTTTTTTTTTTTTTAAACTCTCTTTTCAACCAACGGCAGTCACTCTCCAAATAACTTCTGCTTAGCTTTCCGAGCTTCCCTCGGGTCCTCTTAATCAGCGGTCTCCAACCTTTTTTGCGCCACGGACCGGTTTATGCCCGACAATATTTTCACGGAACGGCCTTTAAGGTGTCGCGGATAAATTAGGGAGGGGCTAATAATCGGCTCAGTCATTTTTAATGATCGTTGAAAGCCCAGATCGTAATCGTGATTAAAATTCGATTAATTGAGCAGCCCTAGTTGCAGTGAAAAAATTAGGAGCTTTCAGCATCACCCCATTTCACCATTTTAGCACATAAGAGGTCCATTTACTGTGAAACCTGTCCTGAGATTATTCAGATGCTTTCCAGGTTACCGGTCCATGCTGGACTCGAGCCATGCAAGCAGTTGGGGAAGTGGGTCGGAAGAGAAAGGCTTAATAATGCACTAATTCAACCAGTTTGACTTGATTTTCACTGACCTCTCCTCAGTGTCTCAGCTTAGGCAGGGATATGAGAGGGGAGGGGTGGGGAAGAGAGAAAATCCAATCAGGGAATACCTCCAAAATAAAAACCTGTTTCTGAGTGAATAAATTGAAGGAGGCAGGATTGCATTGCAATATTCAACAAAGGCCAAATACAGGATGCTTTGTTGGGCAGTAATCACACGAGGGCCATTTCCAGCAAATTCATGATAATCCCAGAGAATGAAGGTAATGGAATAATCATAAGGCTCTTGTTTGCGCTGCATAATTTTCCGCATGGAAATCTATTGGCTCCTACAGCTGTTGAGCCAGATGGATGTTGGGTTGCTGTGTGATAGCCCTCTGGTTAGCTCCCACAATAGCCCTTCATTGACCATGGGACCACACACAATGGCGATTGTTGACCACTGGAGCTGCAGACAATCAGCCCTGAGGGTCAAACGGGTCCTCTGCGAAAGCATCCCTCATTCAATCCTGTTCACCTGAGGCTCGCTCCGCCTCATAAAACCCCAATCACTGCTCTGCTGTCTGGCTACGGGGAGGGAAAATCATTGAGTGCCATGAGCACATCACCATAAAATTGACTTATGGACTCATGCAAGGTATACAGATCATATGATATCTTTAGAAACTGGGCAACACTCAATAATGTCAGTGGCTCCAGCAGCCGGATGAGCCATACAGACAAACATTGCTGCATGCAGATGACATTGATTAATCCCGTTTCACTCTGGTAGGAACAAGCTAGCTTTTAATGTTGGAGTTTAGCATTCAAATAGCTTCATCTTATAAATCAACCACTATAAAAGGATGTTCAGTTTTTTTAATACTTTATCTTTGATTATTTAAGAAATCAGCATTTAAAGGTTGGAACCAGGTTGGAAGGATGAAGCTAAACTAATTTAAGACAGACTTTTTTCAGTGTGTAATTGCATAATCTTCTAGCCAGTGACTTTCCTTTAAAATGGTGTGCCATCAAAGAAGCTTTCCCTCTAATCATTGTAATAACTCTGCCCTGCACCTCAATTGGATGCTTGGCATTTGAGATAATGTGCCCACAGTGTCATGATAAGTGCTTTAGAGCCTCAAGAAAGCAATCGAGTACAGTGTTGAAATGCAGATTGCTTTCAAAAAAAGAAGCAGGCTTCCTTTCCAACCTGCAGTGTGATTAGCAAAGTTTATGGTCTGTATTGCCAAGGCAGGGAAAAGACTGAAATGGACTACCTATCGGCCCTGACAGGACCCAATGATAGCAGAGCTGGCATGAAGGTCATTGCCTCTTGACTGGTGAAAGTGTAGCCGGCAGGCGAATATGGTGAGCCGGACTGCACTCAGCTCCCTCTCTCCCTTCTCAGTGACTTTTAACAGAGTGGAGACAAGGCTAGCATCAGCCGCAAACGCTTCTGACAGTGTGCATTAGCCACGTCAGAGGAGACCGGGTTCCCTACAAACAACACCTTATTATAACGCGACGCACTGCAGCAGTTTGAGGCAAAACAGGTCCCTCCGCTTTTGTTGCCTCCGCTCCGTCGCTTTGTTTGCATATGAGCGAGTTCCAGCGCAGGATATTGTGGAGAAACATTGCAGAGAATGGCTTATACAATGAAAATAACCGCTGGCGATTTTTTGTAAAATATGTCAGAGAGAATTAAAACCATTTTACAACAAGAAGCAGCACAAACCAGAAAGCTTCCTGTTATCAGACTTGAAACTCCAACCAGGAGTTTCCACCTTTTCTTTTCCTCTAACGTACCCTTGCAGCGATTACAGGAATGGCTTTCTACACTGAACAAAAATATAAACGCAACACTTTTGTTTTTGCTCCCATTCCCCATGGGATGGACGTAGAGACCTAAAATTCATTCCAGATACACAATATAACCATCCCTCCCAAACAGTGGTCACAAATCAGTCCAAATGTGTGGTAGTGAGCACATCTGCCATATTGAGATAATCCATCCCACCTCACAGGTGTGCCACATCAGGATGCTGATCTGACATCATGAGTAGTGCACAGGTGTACCTCAGACTGCCCACAACAAAAGGCCACCCTGGAATGTGCAGTTTTGTCTCACAGCAAAATGCCACAGATGCCACAAGCAATGAGGGAGCGTGCAATTGGCATGCTGACAGCAGGAATGTCAACCAGATCTGTCGCCCGTGCATTGAATGTTCATTTCTCAACCATAAGCCGTCTCCACAGGCGTTTCAGAGAATATGGCAGCACATCCAACCGGCCTCACAACCGCAGACCTCGTGTAACCACACCAGCCCAGGACCTCCACATCCAGCAGGTTCACCTCCAAGATCGTCTGAGACCAGCCACCCAGACAGCTGCTGGAACAATTGGTTTGCACAACCAAACAATTTCTGCACAAACTGTCAGAAACCGTCTCAGGGACGCTCAACTGCATGCCCGTCGTCCTCATCGGGGTCTTGACCTGACTCCAGCTCGTCGCCGTAACAGACTTGTGTGGGCAAATGCTCACATTCGATGGCGTCTGGCACGTTGGAGAGGTGTGCGCTTCACGGATGAATCATGGTTCACATTGTTCAGGGCAGATGGCAGCTGAGAATGTCCCAGTTCTTGCATGGCCAGCATACTCACCGGACATGTCACCCATTGAGCATGTTCGGGATGTGCTTGACCGGCGTATACGACAGCGTGTACCAGTTCCCACGAATATCCAACAACCTCGCACAGCCATTGAAGTGGAGTGGACCAACATTCCACAGGCCACAATTGACAATCTGATAGACTCCATGCGACGATGTGTTGCACTGCATGAGGCAAATGGTGGTCACACCAGATACTGACCGGTTCTGGGTCCCCAGACCCCCAATAGCGCAAAAAACTGCACATTCCAGGGTGGCCTTTTGTTGTGGGCAGTCTGAGGTACACCTGTGCACTACTCATGATGTCAGATCAGCATCCTGATGTGGCACACCTGTGAGGTGGGATGGATTATCTCAATATGGCAGATGTGCTCACTACCACACATTTGGACTGATTTGTGACCACTGTTTGGGAGGGATGGTTATATTGTGTATCTGGAATGAATTTTAGGTCTCTACGTCCATCCCATGGGGAATGGGAGCAGTAACAAAGGTGTTGCGTTTATATTTTTGTTGAGTGTATTTTCAACTTCCACATCTGAAATTTACAGAGTTTTTGAGTGGGTTTTGGTTAGATAACTTCATGGTACAGTAGGTTATTGTTTTAGTTTACTGAGTAGCAAAAAAAACCATTGTGTAGGTTAATCAGCATCAGTTCATCAACTAATCAATTAACAGTTTCAAAGACATTGGTTGGAAAATACAATATTTAAAATACTGAACCTTCTTCTTCGTAGCTTCTGCAGCTTTTGGGCCAAATCCTGATTGTTGGTGATAATTCCTGCACTATCGGTTCTTGACATTGACAGCCTGGAGCTTCTGCACACCCACCTGCATTTTAAAGACTGACCAGTACAACAAACATCCTCAGAGACCAGCTTCTTCTAAAGTTTCAGGGGTAGTTTAGTGAAAATCTGTGTATTTTCCAGCACACAAAGTGGCTCTGAGAGTATCAAATTAACATTTTGGATCCATGGTCCTGCGTTTGACTCCACAGAGTTTGCATGTTCTCATGCATGTCTCCCAAATGCTTGACGGAGCTGCAGAAGCTGGTGATAGCCTAGCATACTCAGCCAGATGGTGGACATGTACATGCTCATACAAGTTAGTTGTGCTTGAGTACTTTGCTCGCACTATACGTCTACACAAGTGGCACACCGCTTTGGTTACATCCTAGGTTTACCTCTTTCATCGGGTTTAAAGCCAAAGAAATCCCAAATTGGCAACGTTATATTTTTTTTAGTGCTGTTAGCGTTAACGCTCCATCATCAGGACAAATGCGATTAACAATTAACCCATTTGGAGCACAGACTGAGTCAAAATCCCTGAAATGTCTCTGTTAATGCATTTCAGCCAGTTTGTCCAAAGTTTGTTCGTTCTGCGCTCCAGATGGGTTGAGTGCGTTAAATCACTGTTAATCGTGTTAACACCGCCTTAACACTGACAGCCCTAATTTTGGGGGGGAAATTAGCTCATCCATGTTTGGACTTCTGTGTTGTATATGCGCAAATCAGTCCATGCATGATTACATTGCTCCACCCGATTATTGGACGGACGATTGTCGGTTGAAAAATTTTTACATATCGCCCAACCCTAATGGCACGTGCATACAACTGCAGATATTATGAGGGAGAAGGGTTGACTTTTTGCATACATTTGATTTATTTGCGAATGAAAGCTTTTAAAATGTGTAAAACGCAGGAGATTATTACCTTGATGCGTCCTGGTGCAACAAAGCTTCAGCTACAAACATCTGTGCCAAATGCTCCAAAAGCAGCTTAAAATGAAGTTAAGGTTGCTTTTTCAGATTGAGGTTATTATAATTAAACTAAAACTAAACTAAAAGATAAATAAAATAAAAACTAGAACTCTACTAGAACTCTAGAAAGTTCAAATGAACTTAAACATTTTCAAAAAAATAACTACAAATAAATAGATAACTAATGTGGAACAAGCAAGCTCACTCTGAACTGAACTAAAAGCCCCACACTGTGATACAAATCAGCATTCACACTCCCGTGACAAGTGTTCTTGTAAATGCCCTGAAGCATTTAGTAGCCAACTTTATTTTTGTCAAAATCTGCTCCACTGCCAACGCTTTTTAGAATTTCTACAGAACTTCATTAAATTTTCTATTCAAACCTGTTCAGCTCCACTCAGTTCTTTAGTTAAACCGTATTTCCCTGTTTGTTGAAGCCCTGAAGCGTCACACGCAGGTTATCCAGCCACACCTCGACTATACCAACAACACATTCTGAAAGACAATATGAAGCTGTCCTGACGCATGTATGCTTTCCCCTCTGGGCTCCAAACCTGTGATGCCTCACACAGCCGGGCAGGTGATCTTTTGTGTGGGAGGGAGTTGATGATAAAACACGGACAAACACATTAACTCCCAGTGTTTGCACAGTATGAGAGCAAAGAGCTTCAGCGCAGAGAGGAAGGGAACTGAGCAGTGAAAAAGCAGAAAAGATGAATGAGGCCTCAAAACAAATAAAGGAGAAAAATGAAAGACAACTGTGCAGCAGGCTTTCTCCCCAGTGTATAGGAAAAATACAGCAGCACTATTGTATTGTCTAGCTCTGCTGCTGGGGCCTGACAGGCCCTTTAATGCTGTAGAGCCGTCTGTAAGAGGCTGTCATCAAAAGAAAAGCACAGGGGACCAGAGGACGGTCGGTCAGGGCCGGGCCACTGTGCGGGGACACAACCAACTGGAGCACCTGGAGCTCAGAGCGGGCACACAAAAGACGCACACACCGATGCTGACGCACAAACACAGCTACACACACGAGATGACCATGTGGCGGCACACACGAACCTCTTTTTTAGTGTATTTGCTTGCACATGAGCAAGCAATGATAATCTGAGTGCACATGAATGCTCACATGCTGCACACATAACCAGTAAGAATGTGTGTAATATCACCAAAAACCTGACAGCAGTGGTCAGTTGTTAAATGCAGTTAAAGCAGCAGCTGTGTGGTGGTGACCTCACGGGGTTGTGTTAGTAAATGCATAAAAACAGTGCAAAGACAACGAATAATAGTGGTAACCAGGAACTTGGGCTTGAGACGCTTGTTGAAGACGAGCGGCAACTTTCAGGGTTGAAAAATGAAGCCAGCACAGGGGTGTCAAAAACTGCAGTTCCTTCTAGTGGCCACTTGAGGGTGTCTGTGATGAAAATCAATCCAAATATACTTCCATGATATAATGTCAAACTTCACAGCGCAACATAAACACATTTACAGCCTGACGCTAAAAGTGGTTTTGGCCTTTATGAGTAATTTCCACCTTCGTGACAGCTGTACATAACATGGAAGTTTTACATGACTCAGTAATTTAAAGTGTACGAAAGCTTAAAATTGTTTAGGGTGTGGCCTCTTTGAGTGACAGACAAGTCCTGAGTAGTCTTGTTTAGTGCCTAGTTTGGTTCAGCTATCCAGATTCTCTAATAAGTTCATTGTAATTTAAGTCTGTCTTTAGCTAAACAACATTAGCATCCCACAGATTTCCATTGCTGAGCAGATTCTGTAGGGGTACTGTGCAGGTGAAGCAGCACTTTTGTCCATATAGTGTGTCCTGGATCCTCTTTGGGGACTAAGTTCTACACTAAACTTGTGCAACCGTTTAATAACAACCACAACTTCTGAGCAAAACACAATTTTTCTGCTGATTATTTTTTTTGGAGCAAAAAAGCATGAATTTTCTGAACTGTATAACTGAAAGTAAATCATTACCCAGCTTCTTGAAACAGTGTTGTGCTCGCTTTCAAAGGCAACTGTATTCATGACTGATTTTCTGGTGAAGGTCATATAAGAGACAACGACAGTCTGCCACAGATTTACGAGTAACTGTTGGGATATTGAGCAAGACGTGAAAGACAGTAAATCCCGCTTGTGCGACTGCGCATCGCTGCAGCTTCAACAGTTATAATTACAACCATTCTCTGTCAGTGTCTGACAGCTGGCTTCCCGTAGGAGCAGATTCTCTCTCGTAAGTGAAAAACCCAACGTTCACTATAACCAACTCACCTAAATCTCTCTGCTGAACAACACTACCTGCCCACAAATTGAAATTTTGCGTATTCACCGCAGCACCAGTGAACACCGTGACCTCGATATTTTCAGAAGTGTGTTTGTGTGCCTGTTTTGGGTGGTAGCTGTTGTGGCGACAGCATAATGTATGCAAAGCTCCGAAGCCGAGTTTTGGCTGTTGAAAGCCAATAAGGCGGTATCAAAACGAGGGCAGAGTTAATTAATCATCTCGGCTTCCTTTTCATGGCCCTCCCGTGACTGTCCCGGGGGCTCGTGTGTGTGTGTGTGTGTGTGTGTGTGTGTGTGTGTGTGTGAGGCAGCAAAAGCAAGGCAGGGAGGCAGGAGGGTGGTGCAGGTTGCAGCTGGGGGTTATTAGCATAAAGTAATGTGAGCCAGTAGACTGCTGAGCTCCTGTAAGCCTGCTGCAAACCTCCAAGGACAAAACAGGAAACTAATGACACCAGATTTATTCACTGACCACGGGGAAAGATAATTAAAAGACAGTAGATGACGCTGCGATTTAAAATCATTTACCAACTACGCTTCTTATGACATTTTTTAAAAACACCACATCAGCTCTTCGGGATGCCGTAACCAGCGCATTTGAAAAGTCACAGTGGTGGTTTTACTGATTTTGTGTGACGAGAAACGATGCCTGCCATCAATCATCATCACCATCAAACTGTGACTCTGGATGCCGCTGCTAATTAAACATCATACGGGAAAAGCAAAATGTTTTCCCAAAGATTTCATACATTTATATTGTTTTGTTTTCTGAGCTCTTCCTCGAGCCGTCTCGCCGCCACCCATAATTAGTTTTAATCTTTTGCAGCTGCGAGCAGCTCATCTCTGTCTCTCGGTGCAGTGCGATGTGGCAGCTCAGCTCCATCAAAACACAAAGGTCGCGTCCAGGCTCACACCCTCGTTTATTCAGTCAGTAGTTCGCTCACTGCCGAGGCACAGGTGTGCTATCACACAGCTGCTTTTAGGATGCAACAATTGGGACGTGTTGCTTTTTGGCTAAATGCTAATAACCTGCTGTTTAGCACCAAATCACAACAACAGTCACCTTGAGTCGCATTACGTTACACTATAAAGAACTTACAATAACACAGAGAGAAGAACACTAATAAAAGTGTATGGCTGTAATGTTCTGCAGAAATAATTTCTTTAAAACTGCCTCAATCAGTATTTTTTCAGTTCCCACCCTCACCCCTAGAAATAAGCTAGGTCACTAGCTTTGGTTTGGGAAAGGCCTCATCGTGATACTTGTGAGAGGAGCTGACAACCAGAGAAAAAGGGGGAGGGAGGTTGGGGTATGAAAACAAGAGTAAATGTGTAACTGATGCAAGTAGGCATTTATGACCAGAAGGGGAGTGTTTGGGGTGTGTTCCAGCTCCTGAAATTCAGATAAATGACCTCCAATATATAAGCCATGAAATGCAAAAAACTACTTGTATTAGCACGCTTGGTTTTAAACCATTAGCAAGTCACAGTTTTCAACATAATAGCTGCTTCCAGCAAGTCTTTCCATCTTGCATAATACTAAAAAAAAATGGAAACGATTAAGGGAACTGATACGGTACGCTTATTATGGTCCGCCTGGGATTATGTAATGGATGAAAACATGCAAAATGAGATGGATATTGAGTACAGAAAGGATCTTTTTGTCCTTTGTTATATTTTTATTTTCATTATGGCCACAGGGCGAGCTTTTATTTTGGCAGCACAGTCATTGCCAGCTGAGGAGATTAAAGAAAAGGGAGAAAAAAAAGCACTCCTGGTCTTTTAAGGTGCTTCGCAAGCAAACGGAGCGCAAAAAGTCAGCATTTGCTCTCGGCCTCAGAGCGCCTAATGCTTTCATTCAATTGACAGTAAAAGCAACGTTAACGGGGAAGAGTCGCTCGTGGCCCTGACACAGCTTTATTTTGATTTAGGCTTTAAGTACATCGTCAGTATTGAAACTGCGGTGGTGAAATACTGAGCGCTATAATGCAAACATTGATGCCGCGTTGCATAACGGCCAAGAAGAAAAAGAAAAAGCAGGACATATTCTGCAAAATAAAAGTCTTTCAGGCTGGAAAAAGACTCGTGGGACTGAGTGTGCGTGTGCGTATGTTTGTATGTACATGTGTGGAGGTTTGGGATTGTTGAGGGGGGGATTTCTAAAAGGAGCACAGGGAGAGATCTGGGCAAGGAAGAGTGAGAGAGTGAAATAGGATGGAAAAATGCAATCATGCATCGCGGCCCTCTCCAGCTCCTCGTCGTGTGTTGCTTCCCCCTCCTTCCCCTCCACGAGCCATTAGTCACTATCCAGCTCCTGTTAATGTAATTAGATAAAGGATATATGGAGTCTCGGAGCTCAGCGGAGACATTTGTCTGCATAATTGTGTCCGAGCAGTGGCCGAGGCTAAGAACCCCTGGATTTCCACAAAACACCTCTGGCTTACTAACCCAGAAAAGGAATTTACAGAAGGACAGAGAGAATGAAAGAAATAGACGGGTAAAGATTAAAAATCCTCTCTAAAGTAATCTGTTTTTTACAAAATATCTGTTGCTGTGTTCCCTGTTTTCCTGCCAATCCAATAAGCACTGCATGTCTTCCATTTCAAAACGTATAAACCCATCCGAGAGTACAGAGAGTCGAGCATCAAAGAGTTGTCATATCTGAAAGGCATCCTCCAACAAAAGGTGGTGTATTTTTAGATCTCCTGTTGCCAGAAGAAGTTCAAATGCTGGATTCTCCTCCCCAAAATGCAAACCCATCACCACATCCTACTAATAAACTGTCACATGTTGCGATCCATCTCAACCACATGGGGTAAATAACTACAGATGGCAGCAGGTCCCCTGACTCAGACCTTCTGGAGGGGTATCAGAAATGTAAAACAATCTCAATTCTCGCATCTAATTAGTAGTAGTCATAGCTTGCCAGCGAGTGACCTACATATGAAACACGTAAAGTGTTGGAGATGCATGACGCGCTGCCGAGGACTCCGGCATTCCCGTGCACTTTGCGAGGCTTGGACATGCACACAGTGAAAAGCAAAGAGAGACTCAAAACACTCTGATTCCTCTTTTTGATTAATCCTCGACAGTCCAACAGAGAGCATCCTTAGAGAGCCACATACATTTAAAAGTAGTCAACAAACAGCCACTTTAGCCGAAGACCAAAGATGCAAATACAAAACGCACACTCCAGATTTGAACTACTACTTCCCTTTGCTCTCTGCTTGGCTTTAACATTTCCTCCATCAACATCTCTCACTCCTCCCTCCTGCACTTCTTACCCAGGGCAATTCCTGCCTCCTGTCTGGGGCACAAGCAACATAGTTGGGTTTGGAGGGCAGGATGTTAGCCTGATTATCACCCAGTCAGACCTACATCCAGCTCCAGACAGCCTTCCTCTTGCCCCAGATACCTCCTTTGCTTGCGGACGTATGGACCGTATGGACCGGCACTCACCGCGAGGAGCTCCAGCAGGGGGATGCTTCGGATCTTCCCGCTGACCGACACAACGCCGTGGTCCACGAACTGGCTCATCCTGCGCTCGCTGTCTCTCGTCTGCTCGCTTCCTCTTCTTCCGCTTGGTTCCACACTTCTGCCCTAGCTGAGTCTCAGCTGCTGCCTGCCACTGGGTGTATGTGTGCGTTTGCATTCAGCGGTGTGTGCGCGCGCACGTTTGTGTATGTTTGTGTGTTGGAATGATGATGCAGCAGGCAGTCGTGCAGCCCTGGCAGCAAAGTGCCTCTTCTGAGTTCTCTCCTCGGCGAGGCCACACCGGCATTTTGTCAATATTTAACCAGCAAAGTCAGGCTGGATTAAATCACCTGGGCAAGACCTACAGCGCATAGTTACCCAGGAGACTTTGTGTGAACTCATGTTTACATGTTTGTGGCTGAAGCAGTGAATTGCTGGTGTTTGTGAGTGCGTGTGAAGACATAAAACATTAACTCATGTCACGCAGAGGAGTCTGATTCAGACTCTGAGTTGGCGGTTTTGCCCGTTTTTGGCGACTCCAGCTTCAGACCAGAAACTCACACTTCTGCCACTTCAGTATTACCACTGCTGTTACCACCGCTGGCAACAATCTTAGGCCATGTAAGTGTAAAGAAGCTAATGAAGCACCTCTCTGACTTTCGCCTAACGACTGTTTCTCAGCATCACAGCTCTTATGACTTGTGAACTCTTGCAGGAAACTACTGTGTGCCGATCTGCAGACATTTTACTTGGAAGACATGTAAGCGGAAGGTCAGAGGACAGATCCTGTCTTTATAAACCACTTGTTTTTATCTACCTTAATTAACAAGGAGCAAAAGTTTTGGTACTTTGAAGCTTTCTGGGGACTATTTGCAATTCACTGCCTATTGACTCAACACATTCGCTGAGAATTTATTTGCATGCAGGTAAAGCAACAGCCTTGAGAGCAGCTGAAAGCAGACACAAGCTGACATGCAATCTCAAACTGGCTGGCCATTGTTTTATTACCTTTTGTAATTTATCTGCATTCAAATACAATAACCGGAACAGGAAGTCTTGGCCTGGATTTCCGTTGGCTACAGTGCAAATCCTAATATATTGGCTACTGTCTCCATATTGATTTAAACACAGTAATCTTTGTTATTTAGCCACAATATTAGATGATAAGGACACTGGTCAGAGGCAACATTTGAACATCTGCATTTTTAGTACAGTTGCCCTGATAAAGCCCATTCACTGTGGTCACATGCTTAAAAAACAGTTACTTAAATGTAGTTTGGACCCTGGAAAAGTATTCTAGACCTTTGTTTCCAAGGTACGTGACAATCTACAGCTCAAGCTGCCAAGGAAGATCACGTGATCGTATCAAAAGGTTCCACAACAGCCTCTAAACTGACCTCTGGGTTAGATCGCTTTCCGTTGTTTTCAAGATCCCGAGTCAGCTTCTGCCACCTCCGCTGACCAGTTTCCTGAGTGACATGCTGAGAATGAACTTCAAATGTCAAGATGGGGGTTTGGATTTACTCACAGTGGTTTGGTCAAGTAGGCCACACAATAGATAATGGCAGTTCTCTCATTCAGAGTGTAAAAATGTGGAAGTGGTTTTGGGGGAACTTCTACATTTCTTCCTAAAGTGTACACCGAGAGTAGTTTATTTTTGCATGCCTGATTGATGTAGTTCCTATCTGGTCTGTAGGAAGTTTCAGTAGATGATTCTCAAACTTTAACCATTTAATGGTGTCAACTACAAAAACGTTGACCACTGAGTCTTTGTCCTTTTTGGAAAAGTTGTTAGAAATTGAGGGGTGTAAAAGTTTGGACTTCTGGGTATGAAAACCAGGAAATTATTATTAAGTAGAGCCGACCGATATATCAGTGGATATTAGCAATTTGACAATATCAGTGTCTGCATTTATGCAAAGCAAAGAAGAGACCGTGTTGGTGCTACATTGCCCATAAGAGAGCACTCTGCAACTTTTATGTTCACACATGCTTGAAAACACCACGAACACAACAAAAATCTAATCTAAGAAGATTTCCGTAGAGCATAACGGAGTAATCCCTGGCTTGTTGTCACAATAAAGCAAAAAGGTATTTTTTAATTATACTCTCGTTTTATCTTAGCAAGGACTCAGAAATAACTACACATAACAACTTTTGGGGAATTCTTGATTGGTTTTGTTTGTCTGAAAGAAAAAAATATCTGTTGATCTGCTAGATTGGCTTTAAATCAGCAAAAATCTGTATCTGTCTTAAAAGTCCTATATCAATCAGATTCTACTCTTAAGTAGACAGTTCACATACTTACTATAAATCTTGCACCAAGGATTGAACTCATAAGATCAGCCAGGCTTCAATATTTCAACCAGCAGTGAAACTATATAACGTATATAACACAGACCATATATGTAAAAGAAAAACGTTGCTACCTTGGCATCACCCACTGGCTGGCAGATCTCAATTTAGCCTTTTTGATGTTCACAATCTTTTGGGTGGGGCTTGGAGCCAGAAGTTATCACTTGTGTACAAACGTGTACAGTGTTGAGTTATAAGTTAATGCTGCCAAGCTTTGTTAACAAGCAGCAATCATTTTGACTATATATTTAAAAAAAATCTGGTGTTCAGTGACTCTAGGATTTATATAAAAACTCACCTCTTGTACAACAGCCATAAAGGGGGAAATGAACTACAGACACCAAAATGTTTTTGTACCAGGCTAAAAACTTGTTTATTTCTGCCTTAACATTTGGCTTTTCAACATTAGAGCCTATGGGGGCTGACTCACTTCTGGAGCCAGAGGAACTGCAGTCTTTGGCACTTCCGAGCTGACTTTAATTTTCAGCCCTGGCAGTTGCTGCTTGGTATAAATTACATGATCTAGAAGCTCCAGTGGGACTATTTCAGAGGAGTTTTTCCACTGACATCTCCTAAAATGACATAGTTACATTTTGCAAATGTATAAATCACCAAAAAAAAGCATACATGTGCAGTTTTACAGCTGGTATAGCAGCAAACCATGAATATGAGTCCTGCTCCTGCTGACCTATATAAGCTATGCTTTTTTTTTCCAATAGAGAATAAAGCTCATGACCTTAAGCTATCACTGTGATTGATGGGAGATGAGTGGCAGGTGGTGCTCCTGTTCAAACGAAGATGACAAACTCATCAGTCATCAGACGCCTGGGCGAGCTTCGCAGAGGAATTTATGACATCTGACAGAAGCTTCACACTGGCCAGGTTTTATGGAGCAAACAGAGGTGATGCAGGTGCAAAATCATTGCCCTGCCCAAAAGCATTCCTGCAGATGAGTAACCGCTTACCATCAAAGCAGTTTTCATTTGGTAATGGAACTTTAATTAAATAGAAAAGTACTTTGAATTCTATTGTGGTTTTACTGTTGGTTTAGAGATGAGTTATTTGACTGACACCAGTGCTGCCAGTCATCTGTTCATTGAACCAGTGTGAGCCATTACACAATACAAAGCTATGCAGAACACATAATGAACATTTTATCACTTAAATGAGGATCCATGTCTCTATAATAAAGACAGAGATTTTCATAATGCATCCTTTGGCAATTTAGGGATGCTTCATTTGTCAGTGAAAAGGCATCATGACACTAATGCCCATATAATGGTTTTGGTCTGGAATGGTCCGAAAATTGAATCTGGATGGGAATGACTGAATGTTTTAGTAATAGATCTTTAGCAAATGAGACAGTCCATTTGTCAAAGCTGCAATGAGATTAATGGTGAAATAACATAAATATAATATTATAAATTAAGGCCAATTATTGTGTTTGGAATGGCCATAAGACAGCAGTGAGGTAGGAATTACTAAATAATTTACATCATTTATCAAGTTGGAAACTATTTGCAAATTACAAGGTAGTCAAATTCCAGAGCATGTGCATCATGTATGAATCCAATGAAGAAAAATCAACCAGCCCCCAACACTTACAGTTTTCACCTTTAACCCTTTTCTCCAGGTGCGAGGAAGCTCTGTAGGAACTCACCCGACAAGCCAGACCAGTATAGGTGCGACAGAGCGCCCAGGAAGGCAGAGGGTAAGTGATTCAGAGGTCATTGTGGCACTTCACGACCACCAACCAATGCAAAGAGCAACTGCAGACTAAGAACAGAAGCAGAAATTCACTAGTTTTCAATGTTTTTAAGACAATAAATGGAAGATTAATGAACAGTAAAAATAACTGCTGGCTACAGCCCCTATTGAAGGATCAAGCAACAACTCTTTGTCTCCGACTAATGAATTTTACTACTAAATATGCACCAGCTATTCATATACTATTTTATCAATATGTTTTTCATCTGTGAGATGACCATGAGCCAGCATTTTCTGATAGATTCAATCAAACATAAACACTATAATCCATCCAGGAAAGATAAACTTTATATGAGCTGAACATAGCATCTGGGTATAGAGAGTGAAGACCTGCTTTCCTCTCGTGGCACCTTGCTACTGGATCACTGCGGTATCCTATCTATTCCCTATGCTATACACAGTGGTGTTTTTCTGCAGGTTAATCTCATAGTTTAATAGATCCGTTTTGTAGCACATTAGAAGCACATTATCTGCTGACTCAACTTCAACTTATATTTATACTATTCACTCACGTGTGTCATTAGGGATATGCTAGCTGAGCATAGCTACCTTACCTCTTGGCCAAATCACTACTAGCATATCTTCCTAAGTGTCAAGTGTTTAGTTATTCCTCAGGCTCCTTTAGTAACAATGACATGTGTAAAAAATGTAGCCTGTTCATAGCTTTGGAGACCAGGTTCAGACCCAGCTCCACAGCTTTAAAAATCCTGTAGCTAGCCAGATCCCTGTAGTCAGTGCAGGCAAAGATAGCTTAGCCCGAGGATTGCATTTCATTATTAGTAATTAAAAACTTCAGGCTCTCTTTGCTTACTTCTCACCCCAAATAGGCTGCAGCAGATGGCCATCCCATCTTAAGCCTGGTTCTGGCAGAGGTGTCTTTCTGTTCCTGTTAAAAGGGAGTTTTTCCTTCCCACTGTCGCCAAGCGCTTACTCATAAGGGGTGGTCTGATTGTTGGTTCACTGCCTTAAAATATAGGTATGCACAGTTATATATTTATACCAATCTATTTATGAATATACAAAGAGAATTAATCATAGGAGATGGTTAGTTTTTACCTATATTTACTGCTTTTGTTTGTGTCCCAGTACCACGGTGGTCACACATTGGCCTTAACTTATATACGAGTGAGTAGCATTAGCAATCTATAGCCAAAAGTCAGTGTTGTTTATGTTTTTTAGCAAAATTGAAAGGAAGTACACCACTTTGTCTCGTGTGAGTGAAGATTTAACCCTCCTGTTATGTTGCGGGTCCGATTGACCCAGAACATAAGAGATGTCACATGTCATCTGCATCGCTACAGAAAACGAAAAAAATCTAAATTCTAAAAGAAAATTGAAAAATAATCAGTGCCAGTGTTTCTGACACTTTTGGATGAGTAAATTTGCCCTGGGTCAAATTAAACCAGGAACATAATTGGTGTTCCTGGAAACCAACATAACAGGAGGGTTAAGATTGGGTGGGCCCTGTGGAATTTTCTGGTTTTTAAGTGGGCCGCAGCTCTCTTAACTGTTCATTTTAAGAAACTGCGGTCTCTTGTGAAATAAATTAGAAGATAAAGCAGGGTACACTTTTGGGCGGGGCTATTTGTGTTTGAATTCTTATCATTTAAGTCTCAAGTTCTCGAAAGTGAGTCAGACACACACCTCACCTGTGAAATCTGGTCTCAAAGGACAAATATGTTGACAGCTGTTTTCTCTTGCACTTCAAGGCGTGTCACACCTACAAACAAGGTTTCCTTTGGAACTGGTTAGTGACACACTATCTTAGGCCGACCGTAACATGTGTCATCATGAGCTTCAATCCTTATCTCTTAATCCAACCAGCAAAGTGAAAACTGAAGCAGAAATCTACAAGTTAAAACAACATGAGTCAGAAAATGCCAAAAAACAAGTGAAAAAACACTAACAGGATGCAAACCATGATCTCCTATCAGATAAATCTGTGGCTAAAATGGGACCTCTGTCTCTGAACAGACTACAACAAGCCAGCTCCCCACATTTAAAGCCCTGGTCTTGGGAAACCATGCATGAAAGAGCCCTCTCAGAGCCCAGCTGAGGGTTTGGCTCAGCGTCCGATGAGGAGGATGTGATCACAGGGCGGCCTCTGTGCGGCAGAATAGCCAGGACGCGCTGCCGCACCACCTTCTGCCTCCCACACCCACACCCAGTCTGCCAGGAGGCTATACAAGGAGCTTGTCCCCCCAACCCCCACCCCAGCTGCAAGGTGAGGAGGTGGGTTTCCTCTCTGCTGACAGATGCAGCCCCTCCTCAGCCTCCTCTCACTGGGCTCTTAATCTGCACGTCCAATCCTGTTAGCCGCCCTCTGTCAGTTTCAAACCCAAACCTGCAGCACCAGTTTGATCCAAATATGGTGCCTCATCTGCATATGATAAACAAACATCCCTGGAGATGGATCTTCCATGCCAGGTGGACGAGGTTAACACTGTGGGTTAAGCCCTTCTGCCTGGCTCATGTTTCAAGTTTGTCTGCTTCTGAGAAAAGAGTATGCATGTTGGGAGCCATGCAGTAGACGCTCTTTAAGCTATATACAAAAAAACATATCAGAGAAAAGGCTTATAGGTCCGTAACAGTTCTTGCTATTCAAAATTTAAAATGACTGGACCCAACAGGAGCCAGCTTTCCTTTGATGATTTCAAACATGACTTCAGTTTTTTGAAATATAAATCCATTTTCATTTTGTGGGCTTGTAAAAGTCAGACGTTCATAGAGGATGAATATGGTGAGGCACGCTGAAATCAAAGCTGCCGCAAGTTCACTGCATTTAATAACATTTCTCCACAGTAAAATTATAATTTTTTCAAAAGACCAAATTTATATGGACCACACTTTAAGTTACTAGTTCCTGGTTGCTTAGTGATGTAGTTTCCCTCCTTGAATAAGCAATGGAAATAATGGCTCTGCTTATTAGATGGCAAGGATCTGTTAACTGTTTTTTTTTTTCAATCCTTGACTAAACTGGATAAAACCCATTGAGATGAAAATGTCAACACAAATGCTGCCTTTCAAGTCATCTACTTGTATTACTGACTCCCTATTTCAATAGAAAAAAGTAAATTAGCTTAAAACCTACACCAGCTTTGTATAAAATTCCACTGGACTCTCTTAATTCTTCATGGAATAGATTCAAAAAGGTGCTAGAAACAGACTTTGGTCCATGTTGGCATGACAGCACATCAACTGCTACAAATTTGCACATCCATGACCAGAATCTCCCCTTCCACAAACAGAATTGGCCTAATGGATAAGGCACTGGTCTCCTAAGCCATGGATTGTGAGTTAGGGTCCCCTCTGGGGAGATTTCCAGCAGAGTGGCACAGTGGGATCAAATTCATCTTCTGCTAGGATAGGACTTTTGGATAGCTGGCCTTAGAAGTTATTGTTGGAAGAAAACAGCTCATCATCATTTCTAGTACCTTGTTGGATTCCCATTTTGTCTTCAGAACTGCTTTAGTTCCTAATGGCAAAGATTTAACAAGGTGCTGGAAACATTCCTCTGAGATTTTAGTCCATGTTGACATGACAGCATCACATAGTTGCTGCGAGAATCTATTGGACTGAGATCTGGTGACTGTGGAGGCCATTTGAGTGGACTCATTGTCATGTTCATGACTCAAGTTGCTGTTGGAAGACGCCGTCAGAAGATGAGTACAAAGTGGCTGCACAGTGGACAACAATACTGAGGGAGCCTGTAGTGTTTAAACAATGCTCAGTTGGTACTAAGGGGCCCAAAGTGTACCAAGAAAATATCCCCCACACCAGTCTGATACTATTATCTTAATGTTGCTACAGAAATCAAGACCAGGTGAGGTTTTACCTATCTTGTCCTATTTTGGTGAGCCTGTGCAAATTGTAGCCTCAGTTTTAAAGCACCTGGTGTGGTCTTCTGTTGCTGTCAAGGTGCTCTTCTGCATAGCTTAGTCATAACAAGTGATTATTTATGTGACTGCTGCCTTCCCAAAACAGTATGGCCATTGTCGTGTGACCTCTGGCATCGACAGCAGATTTTCTCCCAGAAAACTAACTGGATATTTTCTCCTTTTTTTGGACCAATCTCTGTAAACCCTAGAAATTGGTGTGTGGGAAAATCCCTGCAGTTTCTGAAGTACACAGAACAGCCCATCTGACACCAACAACAATCCCACGTTTAAAGCGACTTAAATCACCTTTCTTCTCCACTGGCTCACTCATTCTGATGATTGGTTTGAAAATCTCTAAGCCACCTTGACCATGCCGGCATGCCTAAATGAATGGAGTTGCTGCCATTGATTCGATTTCTGCATTAACAGGTATACCTAACAAAGAGGTTGCAAAGCTTATATATTTTGAATACATATGTTATTTTACTGGATTCTTGTTTCATGAATAAATGGGGATATATGATTCAAGCTTCAAGCTTTGGTTATACAAGCACAGTTTGTGAGACTTAAAAAAATATAGATATGATTTTTTTAAAAAAGACTAAATGTTGCATGACCAGGAAAAGCATAACTCCTTCAGGAAAGCTGTGAACATCTGATCTGGTCACACTTTTAAGTGTGGTATAAGGCATAACAGTGGCACAATCAAAGCCTTATGTGCAGTGAGACTGAAACAAATAATGTTTTCACCATCAATCTCCTTGAATAACTAATAATTTACTCCTAAAATGTGTGACTTGCTTATCTTGATAAACTTCCACTTGAGTCCAGAGTAAATTTGTGGACACAACGAGTGGTTTAACGTGTTTGATTGTGTGGGCAGATAACGCTGGCTGATAGAGAGGAGACTGTCCTTTCTTTGTCTGTGCAGACTTCAGGCCTCTCAAAAGACCTCTGTTTTTCTGGCACTGGGCTCCAAAGAGGGGAAACCACAGGCTGAATAGAGATTGGTGCAAAGCGCTAATGTTTGGGGAACAACGCATGTGACTCTGACAGCACGCGGCCCCGCTATCAACTTTGATCTCACTCATGATTGGAAGAGGAGAGCTAATAATTGGCCCCTCAACTCAAAGGACACAAAGGATGGTCTCATTGGACGATGGATAATGGTGGTCCAATTACAAGGGCTGGCAGTGGGCCCTGGGCAAGAGGGGATGCACACAGAGCAGAAAACTCACTGTCACTACAAAGTAAAAACACTCTTTAATCAAACTGGAATGAACCCAAAAGCTTCCTCTTTTATTTTCCGACTGATTATTAAAGCGCCTTTGATTGTGCGATGAGCTATAAACCTTGAAGATAGCGCTGTTTACAATGTGGACCTAGGTTCAGCAGGCAAACTGCACGCAACTTGTGACACGGCTCAGAGATTTCAGTAAGGGGGCACTTGAGAGGTTTTCATGCCAAGCTGAGAATAAGCAGGTCATTTAGAAAGCCTGGTTCATTATCACCCAAAGCAAAACTAGGTTATCTTTTGTTGCTCACCTGAAATAAATCTCTAAACTGTACTTGAACCTCTGCTAAGAGCAATGAACTCATTTTCTGACATTATTTGATAAACTAGCTCTCGAGGACTAGAGTTGGAGACCCGTGATCTAAGTCAAGCTGCGCGCATGAGCATGCCCTGTCTGCAACATGCCTCTTTGCAATTGGTTACTCGATTAAGATTGTTGCCAAGTAGTTGTATTCTGATTGTTTTCCAAAATAAAAGCAAGATTGCTGAGCCATGTATAAAATTCCAACTAGATTACTATTTATTGAGGAATTTCTGCATTTCTGTTTCAAATCTATGAGGTTTTGGCTGGACTGTGATTGTAAGTAGTTAATGTAAGTTTCTGTTTAATACGAATTTCTCTGTCTGTAGACAGCAACAGATTTGCAACCTTTGCCATATTATTACAAACAGATTGTCAAGTAATTTCCGACTTGACCCCATTAAATCACAAACCGACAGCAGAAAGACTGTCTCGTTCTGTTTTATCACCATGTTCATACATCAGGGTTGCTTGGAAGCAGCCATTTCAAATATGAACAAGATTTCGAGTTCAATGCACACGATCCAACAGTCTCCAACCATGTTTTTTTTTTTAATCTGCCAGTGCCACAAAGTCATTTAACAGCCCGGCTACATCACTGTTCGCCTATTCCTAAGTGCAGGCCCCTAAGTGTATGCCTTGCACTAGGTTACTCAAGAGTATCCAGCCTACTATCCATATTCAAACCATTTGCAGTCATGAAACTGAAACTGTTGATTTAGGACGCCAGATGAGGATACCAGACTCACTTTTATACTTATTTATCTACAACCACACTTAGACATTCTTTTTTGGGTTATCAAAATGTATAACGTGTTTATCTGTCAGATTTGAAACGGTATATGGGTTTTTTTTGTATATGATGAAAAAAGAGACCCTGATGTTATAATGACTATCCACAAAATATTAAATAATTGCTTTAATAAAAACATAAGCTATCTATTAACATTAATATTCTTGTAACTTGGGGGTTGGAAAACCAGACGATAATAATTATTAAACCAATTTTACAGGCAGATGGAGGCTGTTTAGTCTTATCCACAGCGTGTGGTGGAATATGGGGGAAACCTCTGGATTTCAGACTGGAGTCTAGGGAAATGGCAAGGTTGTAATCGCTCATCATCAGGCACATGAGAGCAGAGACGTTCCCATGAGACAAGAGCAGAAAAACGCCGCTACTTCAGTCTCTCAAACTTGACGAGTGTCTCGGAGTTTGCTGGCTTCCCACACCCTGCGGCCCCGTGGCTACCCACGCGGTGAGCCCAGGTATGTCACCTGGCAGCTGAGGAAGCTGTCAGAGACCCGGCCGGAGGCTGGTACACCCCTGCCGAGAAACTTCATTTAAGCACTCAAGGTAAAGTGTGTGAGACTCTGAGAGAAAGGAGCTTTCCAGTCCGAGAAGAAATCTTTTTTATGTAACTGGCTCCCACCCAAAATGTCCAATCAGCCTGGGCTTCAGAACCACACTTTACACCAGTTACTCAAGAATCAAGCTGACAGACTAAGTGAGCACTAAGTGAGCACTCGTCCCATGAGCCTGGCACCCTGTAATACACATGGCGTGAGAACGAGGCCCACGCTGGGGACGGCATTGTCGGTGGATTTCTACTGTATAATTACACTCAATTAGTTTGAGCTGCTCAGTAATAATATCAAACCTCTCCATTTGTCCGCCTGACGATGTGGGAGCCAATCAGATTAGACTGAGCATTTCTTCCCATCCAGCTAAAAAGCCTGCTCCCCTGCTTAGTTTTATGTCTCCATTCTGCATTGTAACAACCAGCTATAATAGGATGAGGGGGGAAGAAGGAGAGGAAATCCAGTCTTGCCTAGCGGACTCCACGCTGGCATGCCATCTAATTCATTTGCACTTAAATTTAGCATAAACCAAACTAATTTGTCTGTTTTGGGGTTTGTTTTGGGACAGTTTTATTGTCTTATTTTCGCCGTTGGGGAATGAGCCAACGAAACAGGCCAATACAACAACATGGCAGCAAATCAGCACGTAAAACACTTTATACGAGGAGGCGGCTTGACAAAAGCCAGGGGGATTTAGCTAAAATCCAAATACTTTGGAGATAAACAGGAAAGCACTACCACATGCTGTTTACTCAATACAACTCACAACTATGTAGCAAGCGTTTAATCAGTAATGTGGAGCACTTGATTATTAACCCTCCCCTGCGGAGTGTTTTCAATTTGGCCTTTTGTTATCAATTATCTCCGAGCATGATTGCACTGCTGCGCACATCATAAATGCTGGCAGGGAAAAGAGTGTGGAAGAGAAAACAGGGACATGCTCTCACCAGTTTAGACATCCTTGGCTATTACTTCACTGTTTTAGGAAATGCATTAGACACTACATTTTAGACAGAAGCACATGAGGGTCTTTTGTTTGGGTACAAGTGAGGAAGAGAATTGGCTTTAAGCAATTTCTGCAGACATGCACTAAAACAAAGCAAAGAAGACAATGATACTGAAGTGCATTTTTGGCAGTGTTGAGCATGTCAGGGGTCAGGTCCATTGTGATGTTCCTGTAAATCTCTTCTTTAATAAGCACCAGTTTGGTAGCGACCTCCTATAGATAGGGTTGGGTTGTAAATAAATTATAATAAATGGAAAAATAAGCACATTTTCAGAAACTAGATGCTACTTGTCAACGCATGTCTTGCAAAAGCTGAGCATTTGGCCCTCACTATCATGTTGATGTGACGAGCTCAGGATGTACCTGACGGAGAACCTGGGGATATTGCACAAACAAAAGCATACCCAGATTTATCTTCTATTTCACGCTAAATAGGACCATGGCTTACAAAATTAAAGGTACATTGTGTAAAATCTCACCAGTAGATGTGACTTGGAGATTGCAGTCAACTTTCTTACCCAACCCAATTCAAGTGCAGACTCCTACCATACAACCACTATTCATCTGTAGTGAGTTTAAGGTGTCAATTCGCTCTTTACCTCAGCCGGGTGTTCACATCTATTTACTTTGGAGGAGGCTGTAAAACTTGTGAAAGGAGTCTGATATGAGTAGATGAGTCAGTGAAGCTCACTTTTCACCGTTGACAGTGAAACGAAGGTGAGTTGCTGAAGATATAATTAACTTTTCTGTTGGTATGTGCTGCTGCTTTTGTCTGTGTTAGCCTCTGTTAGCGGCTGCTAGCCTCTGTTAGCTGCTGTTAGCCTCAGTTAGCAGCTCATTATTATGCACGTTAAAGAGCCCTGACTTCACTGACTGTATCTAACAACATGTTTTATGAAATAGGACTTGAAATGAGCGATTGAGACCACAAACTCACAAGGAACATATGGAAAGGAAGTGAAAAGTAGTGATTTTGTCTTAGATTCCTATACCATCATTCTTCCCCTGATGAAAATTAGAAATACTACAGGTTTAAAACACTTCAATTCTTAATTTCTATATCCATCTTTTATATGCAATCCCCTACTCCCTCAAGTCCAAACCAGATGGTTTCCCATGAATGTCAAGAGGTTAACCGGTTAAAACTAGGGCTCAATGCTATGAGGTAGTGATTACATACATGTGCTGTTGATTCAATTTGGCCTTTCATCTCAGGCTGAATATACAAGGTCTGTGTTGTTTCCAAAAAACAATTCAACAGTGAGACCAGGTGCACATAGGTGTGAGAGCGGGCAAAGCTCCAAGCAATCTGCCAAGTATTTTCAAAGTCAACTTTATTTGTCAATTCTGCCACATGTACAGGACATACAGAGAATAGAAATTTCGTTACTCTCAAACCCTAGATGAAATAGCAAATGAACATTTAAATATAAGAGAGTGATTAAAAAATGCAAATAAAATAATTAAAAAGTAAAAATTTAAATAAATACAATACAATTTAACAAGAAAGCTATGCAATATACAATATACAGTATTCAGGTAAGGGTAAATGACATTGAGTGTACATTGAGTGTTCTCTACATTCCCACTTTAGATGAAGTTTGTGTACACTGCTGAGCAGAAGCAATCACCGCTGTGATGACAGCAATTCAGGTGGGGCACTTTCACCAAAGAATGACTGGAACCAGATCAGGAATAGATTTGCATCGGCTGATAACCTCCAGCACATTTGGAGCTTCCTTTTGAATGAATCCCGTTTAAAGCCAGATTCACAGACTTTAATTGAAGGAACATATCTGTGCTGCACACTTACTAAATATATCCTAAACTCACCTGAACTGTAAAAGTTTTTCATTTGTGTGTTTTTAATTGAGATAAAATGCAACATTAATGGTGTACAACAAGCAGCAACTCCTGGGTGAAGAATGGAAAAATAAAACCAATGCATATGTGCCAAAAGATGCAAAAAAAAAAAAAGCGGAGGGGGGCCCTTTAGCCTCGTTTCAAAAGCAAGTCAGTCCTCACAGATTACCACATTAAAATGCTCAGCTTTACAGCAGAAATAATTATGTTTACAGCCTGGTACAAACAGTTTTGTTCTCCATAGGTCATTTGTACATTCATGCAGCTGCACAAGGTGTGAGTTTGCTTATGACTCAACCGTTTAAGTGTTATTATGGTTATACATTAATGGAGGTATGGGCATTTTGAGTGATGGATGTGTAAGCTGCTAGCTGTCTGCTACACATCCCCTCAGCTAATTGAATTAACTGAACAGGACTTTTCAACCTTGTTTGTCGTGTTGGTTTCTTTTAGAGTAAGTTTAATGCAATTATCTGACAAATAACATAACTGATGTGCAGTTAGTTGTCTTTGCTCGAGCTTTTGTGAGTGTGTTTGCAGTGACTTAACACTAATTCCTCAGTTCACCTTTCCACTAATGATGGTCACATCTGGTCGCTGTTCAGCACCCTAAAATGAAACCTTGCACCCCAAAGGATACACAGGTATGAGTCCTGAAACATCATCAAACACAATCTTATTTTCAGCACCTCAATCCTCAGACATGATAATGAACCACACCAGTGTGTTAGACTCCACTGTGTTGGATAGACCTCTGACTGAGGTTCTGTGATGACCTACTTAAAGCTGGCTGGCTGCAGATAGCAGCAGCAGCTCACGGACCGTCCACGGCCGTCGGGCTCACCGTGCACGTCCCAGCATGACGAAGAGAGTCTCCTCCGCAGGCGGGCATCAAATGATAAAAATAAATAGAAGCACAGAATCAACCCAGCAACACAGCTGTTATGTAATTCAAATGTTGCCCCAGTTACTCGCGAGAGCTGCTGCTGCAACTCTGGGCCATCACTGAGCTACATAACCTGATGCAGATTATATAGTCCAACCCAGACTGTTACATGAATAAAATGCTGATAACAATGACTAAGACTCCACTCCCTGCACATGCATTTACAATACATCAAACACAAACATAATCAGAAAGACGGAAAAGCTCGAGCTCTGGACAGCTTTCAGCAAACAAACTCAGGAACATGAGTACAATGAGGAAACACGGCGCATATGTAACTGACATTCAAGCCCTCTGATTGCCAAATTACCCACATTGACAGAAGCTAGGCCATGTAATCCATCCAAGAGGAGCAGACATAAATATTTTACCTGTTCCTCAGCTGACATATGGCATTTTGTCTTCATTTTTGTGTTGCTAGTGTGAACTGAAAAAGCCTTCGGGGGCGTCCCTCAAGTGGAAAATACATTTCATCATCACAGCAGGCCATGAAACTCAAGCTACTTTCTGCATGAAACATGGGTGTAATCTTACATAAAGGGGACAACTACTGGTCATCTCTCTGGGATTAATCTGCAGTCACACAACCAGCAAAGCCTGATTTTTCAAGTGACACAGAAGGAAAACGAGGGCATGAATGCTCATGCCTGTCGTCTGACGGAATGTCAGAAACCGCCTCTTGTGTTTTCTCAGATGCCTGAAAAAATAAATGTATCGGAGCCTCATATCCTCCCAGGAAAAGGAGTGTTTACAGGACTTAGTGGGTTTATCTGTGCCAGGGCCAGCTGGGCCACAAGGGCCATGGACAACATGTCCCGCATCAAGCACTGGAAGGATAAAGACGCAGGTCGGCCTCGAACTGACTGACTTTCGGTCGAACAAAGCCTCATTTAACTAAAGGCATGACGGCATGGTCAATAGCAACGTGCAATATGTGCATATTTGAGTATTGAGCGACATAATAACCCTCTTCTTCAACTTCAAGATTTGCTCCACTTTTCATGGCATGGAATCAAATCTGCTGCAAACTGCCACCAGATCTACACTGGACATTTACCAAAAATGCTCCAGGCATGTCCCACTACTAAAGCAACCCAGTGCTCCTTCTGCTCCTGCTGCCCTGAGTAGGAATAAATCATTAGAGAGAGAAGAAAATAGTTGAGTTGGAAAGAAGGAAACCAATAGGAGAAAACAAAGACACAAAGTGAGAGTGAAATTAACAACATACCAAAGGCAGAAAGAAGCCGATATATTTAATAAAAAAAAAGGAGAAAGTGGGAAAAGGGAGAGAAAAAAATGCATGCATGGATAGTTGAGTGGGCAAATGTGAGCATGTTGAATCATAAAGCCATATCACAAACATGACCCAGATTCAGGCTCACAGTAAATCAGGCCGCTGTGTGTCCAATTTAAGCAATTAAAGCCACACATCAGCCCATATCGGCACGTCTGGAAGTTCTCTAAGGATCACACGTTCAGCGAAAAACAGACATCATCCAGTCATCGTGTGCTGTGTCAAAGGAAGTTACATATTCACAAAGCTAAACCGCGGTGAATAAATGATAAACCAGGAAGTGTCTCGCCTTCCTAAGAGGATTTAAGTGTGTCACCACAGTGAATCTTCGACATCCTCAACTCTCAGTTTAAGAAGTAAATTACTGACAGACTCAAAGGTTAATGCCAGAGAAAATCAAGACCGTTTTCTGAGGAGCTACTTTTTCTTAATTGTCTAATTTACATTGTTGTATATCACATTCTTTCAGTCACAGATTTTCCTGCATTTCCTTGATTAGCAACAACGATTCAGTGAGGACAGTGACTGTGGACATCTGGATGTGAAGTGACTGTAAAGGTGCTGCTGGGGTTAAAACACCGACTGTTATGTAACGTCGTGTTAGATGTATTCATGGACAGATAAAAAGTATGGAGGGCCATTTAGTTTAGTTTGGCATAAATATAATTTTTTGAAAAAAGGAATTATTCATCTCATAATTTCATTTCTGTAACTTTTATTAAGGTTTTTTTTTCTATACTTCTACATTTATTCCAGGCTATATTGTTTCTTTCAAAGTTTATTCATTTATTTATTTATTTTTAGTTACTTATGCATTTCCCATTTATTTCTATATTCTTACAATATTTTGTTTGTTTAATTCTCAATTTTATTTATTTCTTTATCAATCTATGTACATTTCTCTAATTATTTCTATCAATTTTTTATTTATCACTTATTCCATTCAATTTCTTTTTAAATTCTCCTCTATTTTTTACATTTCTAAATATTTTTCTTTTCTTTTTTATTATTGTCTTAAGTATTAATTTCCATTTTTCTATATTTAGATGCTACTAACAGTGAGCATAAGTGCATAAACACTAAAAGGGTCATTTTAGTCCGTTGCTAGGTGGTTGCTAGGCAACATGTTGACATTAAAATATATCATACATAAGCCAAGTTTTGAGCATATGAATTCGATTTTATTATTGTGAAGTTAAACACAACACTTTTATAAGGTTTTATAGTTGCACAAACACTAATAAAGGGTCATTTTAGCCCATTGGCAGGTGGTTGCTAGGTAACATGACAATGTTACAAAATATCATACATAAGTCAAGTTTTGCATATATAAATTAGATATAAATTAGATATTACTATCATGAAGTGATGCAACGCTTTTATAAGGTTTTGTAGGTGCCTAAACACCAAAATTTGTAATTTAAGAGTGGCAGGTGGCACACATCACAATATGTGATATAGATAAGAACCTTCAGGGGTCTAGGATGTATTTCACACCTCAACTCCTTAACAGGTGAGAACAGTTTGGTTTAATTTAAGTTTGTCCCCAAAGTAACAGACACATACATAAAGACGTATAAATAAACTTTTCTTTCTTCCAGGGTGTATTTATATTTACTTAAATTCTACTTATTTCTGTTTACACTTTCACCATTTCTTGTCGTCCAAAGAAAAGACTGTAAAATTACAGAAATCAATAGCATGTTCACTGGTTTCTCCTGTACGGACTCTAAGGACTGAGGCTCTCTTGCAGGTCAGGAGTAGGTAAAGAAAGGTCAGCAGAAAGCTATAAAGTCAGGTCAAGTCAATAGAGTGTGTAAACATGTTTCGACTTCTTTAGAGACTGATGGTCTGTAACGCAGGCAACAAACTACAAATTAAACCCCTGACCTGCAGCATAAGCATGCATACGTTATTTAACGGCTTTACAGCGTTTCGGGGTTTGTTTTTTGTTTAATTGGTTAGTCACATGGACAAACTGCAGCTTTAAACATTTGCCATTTCATTTGCAACAAACGTGTTCTTGATGACTTCATCACTTCCTATATCTTCATGCTATTTTAAGACTCTTTGATTTATTATTTCCTGCGCAGTGACCGTACTGTATGCACCGAAGGGAAGGGGGGGTAAGCTTCTCTTCTCCCATGCAGACACAACACAGCAGGCACTTGACATTCCAAAGAGGCTCTTTCGAGCAGATTCACCTTCAGTTAACCCTGAGACAAAACAAGTTTCCACTCCTGTGATTTGCAAGAGCGGCCCGGCATAAAGATAAGCCTGTCAGTCACCGGTGGGCAAAGAGTGTTTCACAAACAGTCATGGCAGACTGTCCTTTCTCACTTCTGTTTGACACGTGGGTGTGTTTATGCACTTGGGGGAAAAAATTAAATCTCAGTGTAGCTTTGACATTCTTGCAAGCTAATTAATCTCAGTCTGTAAAAGGCTTAACATCACATTTTTGTGCTCAACAGTGAATAAAAGAGGGTCATGAATGGGAAAGATTTGAAGACAGGAAATGAAACATTTTTCATTCCCACCAGATTGAATAAACAAAAACAGAGCAGGTATTTACCATGAGCACCGCCAACTGCTTCGTGGGAAATGCAGTCCAAACAAACCACAAGCAATGGTAGCATGGTCCCAAAAGCAATACCCACACAAAACTCACTCACAAAGGTTTAACAGTGCGATTAAAGGAAAAAGCAGCCACTGCTTTGAAAATTGAAATATCAGCAAAAAATATTTATTTCATGTGAATTACCACTATAATCTTAGGCAATAGCCAATAAATACTGTCCACTTCCTGACCGAGTTAATAGTCTAACAAAATAACACACTGACGGTGTTTAGGAATGACTTACCAGTATGTTGCTGTCAAGAGACAATCTCTTTAACTGTTCTCTCCTCTCCAGCTGTCTGTTCATGCTTCCGCTGCCCTGCAGTGATCCATACACCTGGACAGTCCTTCAGGGAGGGGAAAGGGGCGGAGTGGAGGACAAAAGGACAGTGAAAAAGTCAACAAGGAAAACCTCATATCAGGTGGGTCGTATTTCCGCTGTTACGAGGGCTTTCACCTTTTACAGTGAGATCAAAGTCCAAGTTAGGAGCTGCACAGTCCAGTCACACACTATCCCTTCCCCCTTATTTGTGTAACGCTTCATTCGGTCTCTGTTGCCGTACTTTCAGCCAAAACCTGACAGGACACTGGGATCACAGTGTTCCTGTTAGCCGTGTCTTACCGCTTGCTCTAGGCATCCCACCCTCTACCCCAACCCCAAACCCCAATCTACAGCTCTTTGTTTTTCTAGGCCTCTCCAAACAGCGCTGGGAACCAGTCCGACCTGGCCTGACTGAGGCCACAGCAGAAGATAAACACTTCACTTCACGCATACTACTCCTTTACAAAGAACTACGGTTTTACACTCACTGCGGTGGTGTACAGAGTAAGTATACCACTTCCTCATTGGTGAGCATGTGGTCAAAGGTCAGCTGTTGGATGCCTCGGGGTCAGAGACAATGTAAGTGCAACTAAACTTGCTATAATGTTATGTAGTTAAGGCAAAGGTTGAAATTAAACTAAAGAATACAGGTAATTATGTGGATTGCATTTCATGTAAAAAAAAAATGGTTAGCATTAAATGTGGCTATGACGCACTTTCCTTATTAGTTATTAGTCTGCAGTGATAGATCTAAATCTCATTTAGATCTAGATCTACAGTCTCATTTATTTAAAAAAAAAAAAAAACCCTCTTAGCCATCTGTCTCACAGGCCTAAACACCAGTTGGCAACCCCCCAGCAAAATATAATCACTTAAGAAAAATGTGTGTTCTTCAACCGGTTGGTGACTAGTTACTGGAGGTAGCTTTTGCTAGCTGAAATCGGTCCCAAAGAGGGTGTTGCAGCAAAAACCTTGTGATTGCTTTAATTGCAAACTGATTTTCAAGGTTACCCATAGTTTGCATGAATGACACCAACTTGTCTTTAAATGCTCACCATTTACTTGCCAAGCATTGGCAAAACTATGATAAGTGTATTTGCAGACAAGTTAGTTTCTTACATACAATCTAGAGGCAATTGCAAGAACCTACTAATTAACTGTATTAATTATATTAATTCTATTATTAAAGATTAGGCTTTATCACTACCTATTAGCTAATAAGGAAAGTCTTTGCTGAGGCCATAAATAATGTGAGAAGTAGGGTTGTTTTCTCATAGACCTTTATGCAACATGACTTCTTTTTCCAGCCAGGAGTTGCCCCCTGCTGCCCATTAGGAAAATTGGATCCTGGTTTCAGGTTGCATTCATCTTTTCTATGCCCATCTTTTCTATGCCCACAGTGACTGCAACTCTGATATGGTTTAGATAATTTAGCATTTAATAAGGTTTACAATTACTGACCAAATCAGCTACAACTGGGGAAAGCCCTGTGTACCTCTTTGTGACCAGTTTCATGCCAGCAATCTTGAGCAACCACTCACCTACTGGTTAGGAAATTCACATTTTTCCATTGCAAACAGAGGTCGCCAAATGACTGAGGCCTTGTAATATGGCCACCCTGTGTTAAACAAGCTGCTTTCCAATTCTGTGAGCATGCAGTGTCCTTGGTTTTCAATCAAATAGCTGATAGCTAAAAGGTTCAACTCAAAACCTCAGAAGTAGCTGAAAAGTGGTGACACAATTGTTAAGTCTACCTTTTACATGGTGGATTTGGTTTAGATCATAGTTAATATCATACTTGAGAAGTTCAGAATAGGCAGAACTTGGAAAAGGCATTTATGAAATTTATAAGGTAAATCTACAGTCCTGCTCTGTATCACGATTTACTAGGTTCAGAGTTTAGGTGATATGTGCTTACCCTCCTCACAAACCTACTTATGCAACAAACAAACCCTTTTGCATCCACTGCAGGCGCTATCCGTTACACCCTGTCTAAAGCTTCAGCAGCATGACTGCACTTGTCAAATATGCCCACACATCAACATGACATGTTCCATCCACTGCCAATCTGTTAAGTCCAAACTTATCGACATGAAACATCAGGATCAGCCGCTGCCTTTTCATCCAGATCTGATCTTATATTTTGAAACATGATACTGTCCCTTTCTGCCCTATTTCTGAACAGCCCTGGGCAATCAAGTGTAGCGGGAATTTCTCTAATCAGCAAACAGGATGTGAAATGCTCTGTCTTTAATGACACAGAAACATCAGACTCCTGACCGTCTCACTTACTCTGGCTTTGTGATGACTAATTGTGAAAGTGTTTTGCAACAGATGAAATGATGGTCTATGTTTAGCATGCATTTTAGTTTGGTCTATTTTCTCCTGGAGATTAGGAGAGGAAGTAAATCTTCCCTTGGATTCAGAGATAGGGGGTTATAGGAAATTGAGAGTAAATGATTAAAATGGATTACAGCACAGCGCTTGATTACACAGACCCAACAAAGAAACCATGGATGGCATTTTCCTTTGGGTGTACAGTGTGAGGGATGAGGCAGTGGATCGATGGGAAGTGATTAAGATGAAACAAACACCTTACAAGCCACATATCAGGGACATTGAGATAAAGGCAGGCAATAAAACACTGGAACACTGCTACCTTTGACATTTGAACAAACCGAATGATGTTTTGTCTTAGTGCTGTCAGTTGCCCTTAGTACCAGGTAACATTCAGTAACAGCTCAGAGAACAAAATGGATCAAAAAAGCATATTTAACACTGATAACAAGAGAAAGTGGAACATTGTTACAATATATACAGTTATAAAGTTAAGCACATAAACACAAGTCAGGGGCTGTACAATTAACTGAATTTAGTCTAGATCATTTTCTGGCTTCTTACTTACACTTAAAAGCCAGTGGAAACCTTTTAAGCGATGAGGACATGTACATCGTGGACAGGAATGCGGGTTTGAGTGGGAAGTCATCAAGACCATTTATGTGAAAGGGGGACAATCATCTCTGAACTGAGGAGGGGGCTTAAGAGTACATCTTTCACCATCTGACAATGTTGTGATTGCAGCCATTCCCCAACTCTCTGTGAATGGTACTCATGGTCATTGATCAATTGTCATGAGCGTTTGCATATCAATGATCATGTAACTGACCTCAAAGCCCAGTGTTCATTCAATGGCTCTAGTTTCAGTCATTACGCAAAAGTACTGTTTATAAGGTTGGAGAAACCTGCAGGCAGCTGAGACTGAAGAAGTCACTTGGATGAGTGACGAAGCCTTTCTCCCACAGAAAGCGCTACGTCCAGATAAACAGAATCAACTTTCTGGTATTTCGTCACCTGCATGATTGAGCATGTATCACGACAATTTTTGGCTTTGATCAAAACAGTTGAGCAACACTGCAAGTTTGCAAAGCAAAGGCAAATCACACTAAACTTGTAAGCTCTTGTAGGGATGTGTGTGTGTGTGATTGTGGGGCTTGTAGTGAAAAAGTGCTACATAACAACAGGTTCATGTATCAACAGTGGAAATTCGTTCAGGTAAGGTTTTATGATACGGCCCGCAACTAAGACCCCTTACTCACGCAACTTGCATTGTCAGACATTCCTCTGTCACTCCTTTTCTTTAAATGTGTGAACAGAACAAGCTGCTTTGATGAGGCTGTGACAGGATATGTTTTCTGTTTGTGTGATCTAGATTTTACAGCATTACACAGCTATCACAAGGAAGACGAGTTAGTCTGTAATTGCTTTGGTTTGTTTCGTCGGCACTTCTTAAAGAATAATAGTTGGCGATGAAGTGTGAAATACTTCAAAGCCTCGATGATAGAGTGTAATCCTGGGCTCTACAGTAAAGAACTAATCAATATCTCATCCATTAAGCATTCACTGGGCAGATGTGGTGCTCATGGAAGCATGGAAATCTGATTGCTGCTGAAAGTTACGGCCGTGGCCGCCGTCTGTAAAAGTCAAAGCCATGGCCAATTTTCCTCAGACGACAGACTTGTTGACTGTCGACCGATCGTTCGTATTTCTCGGTTGCTTGGTTTTAAAGGAAATGAAACACTTGGGGTCTGTTGGCCATGATGAATGCTCTTTTAAATATGGATTGACAAACAGTAGTTTTGGACGAGCTATTAGAGATACAGACATTAGAGTAACTCAGTCTCCATCTACATAATGTGATTTTCTCCTGCGTTTAGCTGAAGTTATACTTCATATTCCAAGAACTGACACCACTTTGCAAGCATTTATGACAATCCAGGGGCCTCTCTGCAACTGTCCCGCCTCCCTCCTCATTCCCCGTGATTTACACCTAAAGCAATTACTGATATGTTAAACTGGACTAGTGTTGACCTACGCAAAGTGACACGCGTCAACGCCTATAGTCCACACGGCCCCCAGCCAGTCGGCAACCAAGGCAGTGGGATGGAAAGGATATAATCAAAGGAGGCCAGGAGGACGCTGACATCTGGGAGTCTTTGTGCTGTAGGCCTAATTAGATGCCAGGGTGAGGGAAGGAGGGAGGAAAGGCAGGATGGTGTGTGCATGTGTGTGTTTGTGTACAACACAAAATGGGGGTTGTTTGAGGTGGGAGTCGTTTTTTAACATCTGCTCCAGGAACAAGAGAGGACCCAGCTGAAGTCACAGAGCCCAGACAGCTCTGAAACTACAACAGGGATAATGTGAGGGGATAACAGCTTAATGATAACACTTAAACCCATTGAGAGATCGCTGTACAGAAAACAGCCTCGTGGATAAATGGCAATAACAAGCCCAGATTGTCCATGAATATGGATCGTCATGGCTCCGGTTTGATACTGTTCTTTTGTAAGGTGGGATAAATTAGGCAGCTGTGCATTTATTGCAATCACTGGCTTTTTTTTTGTTACTGGCCCTCTTAACTCTATTGCAGGGCTGAATAATCATACAGTAAAGGGACCTCCTGAAGAAACACTGTTGCTCCACCCTCTGGCTTTTGATTCGTAAGTGTTACAGAGATCACACTCTGCCACAAGTGACAATACCGCCCTTTGTACCTAGTATAGTAAGGCATTCTCCCACGCATATTCTCGCTTCGCCACAAATAAGAAAGTCCTTGTCGTGGTTGGTTTAAGCAGGGGGTGGCCTGAACTTTGGCACTCGCGCAACAAAACATTTAACTGAGCAATGGGAAATTATTTCCCCCTCCCTTTATGTATACAGTATGAAGTGGTTTAGTCACGGGTTATATAATAAATTATATGATAAATAGTGGAGCAAATACATGTAAGCCTATATTTAAATGGCCATCTGGAGCCAAAGATTAGCAGTATGGGGGCTTTTTTGTATAATTAGTGGAAACCTTTAGGTCTTGGAAACAAAAGCCTCTTGGCCAAATGGTAACTCTGAACTCTGTGATCAATACCCCAAAATGGGGGGCAGGGGTGCCAGGAAGTGCCAGGGCCTGAAAATGGATGGTAGTGGTGGTGAGGGGAGATTGGACATTGATTGGTGCACCCCCCTTTTGCCCCAGGAACCAATTCATTTTTGTGTCTGTACCCTGTGCACTGGCTTGAATTAAGGATGGGGGGTGGCTGAAACGGGGTCAGCACAGAGGCATCCCCTACGGTCCACAGCCTAGTTCTCTTTATTTTTCTTCTTCTTCTTCTGAATGATCCATCCGGACTGCCATGTCCGCTGCGACTGAATGAATGAATGAATGACCGGGGAGAAGATTATACGTTTGAGCCTCGCTTTTAATTTGCTGCAGTGGGAGGGTAACGTTTTGGGAGTGGGGGCTGCTATTACTTTCCATTCATGGGGGAGAAAATTGAAGCATGCGAGTGCCTGACTTGGGGTTTTTAATGTGTGGAGAGAGAGCAGCACAGATGGCCTGTGCTGATCGGATGTTTTGAGTCCCTCTGCTGGCCGGCCTGTCTCATCCTGCCTCTGCATGTGTCCCGGTACAGTTGGCACAACCTAACGTGGAATTACAGCGTCTGAGGGTCCCAAACAATAGGCCGTATTTTACACTGGCCTGTTGTTGCTGTCATGCTCTAAGGAAACCAATCATTAAAATGAATGTTTTGTCTAAATGTTGTATAGCCTCTGCCATGGTATATCAGTGTTTAGACTGTGCTGGTAATCAGGTTAAGTGAGGTGAGTATTTATCATGTGGGTGTGAAGATGTGAGGCTTATTGCCAAGGCTAACAGGTCAATGTAACACGCTCTTTAAAATGAATACTGATAATCCAGGCGAGGGATGATTCGCATACGCTTTATGCTTGCTTGTGAAACCATGATTATGTTCTTTCATTTTAATCTTATACGAGGAGGCCAGTCTCAGCATGCGCATGTTTATCAGCACCGAGATTATGCGGCATGAGCATGTGTGTCTCCTTCTGGCACTTAAACTAGATTATTAGAAAATTATGGGCTTGTGTTGAAGGTATGGAAAGGATTTGTAATGCACATGTCTGCATAACTGTGTGCAGGAAAGCATGGTTATTTGCTTAGGCCTTTAGTTCTCAATGTCATTATGATTGCAAAGGAACAAGGACAGCCTATGCATAACTGAATAAACAGCCTACGTCCTTTGAACACAGTGAGAATGACTACAGCTGGCGAGGCCGAGTGAAGACAAACTCGATTAGAGCTGCAGTTTATTTTCATTTTCAATTTACCTTACTAATATGGATGCCCTAAAGTGTCATAATAATTTTGAAAGTGTGTGGTTAGTCATAAGCTGTGTCCCAAAACGTCGGCTGCATCCGTCGGAGGACTTGGCCTTCGCGGCCTACGTGGGCCGGGTCCTTCGAAGACCAAGAAGGCTGGATGTGTGAGACTGTGAAATGGGACGGTCTAGCCTTCAGATTTGCGTCAACGCTGTCTCGGTGGAGTTTAATAAACTCGGCCGTCTGCTCCTTGCTATCTAAAATATAACAGGACACTGGCGTAAATTCTCGACTAGGGATGGGTACCGGTGTCGTTCTGACATAAACGGTAGTAACCAGACCGAAAAGCAGCGCACATTTCGGTGCTTTATTTCGGTGCTTTTTTTCCTGAGCTGTGATACACTTTAGATTCTAGCCAATCATTTTACGTTTCCGAGGATAGTTGGCGGGGCCAGGTACGTACGTTCTGTTAGAGCAGAGCTACAGATTAAAAATGTCCAAGGCGAAGCGGTCAAAAGTCTGGCTGTACTTCATAGCAAAATATGCAAACTCAGCAGCCTGCAACAAGTGCTTTAAGCTGATACTGTGATACTGTCAAAGGAGGTAACACCTCAAATCCGATGAAACACCTGGCGACGCATAGCGTTTTTTTTAAAAGCCCAGAAATGCGTTGTATTTGATAGCTTGCTGCGAGACCTCACACCGAGCACATCTACTGTGGGTGGGTTGCCTGTTATGCAACATCCCCCAAAAACACGAAGAGGAGAGTCCTGGCCCCTAGCCCTGCCAGTGTAGCAGAAATGATGACAGATGATGGTGGCAGCAGCCGTTCTTCTCTGCGTGAGTAGCTAATTTACGTTGAGTAGGCTAACCACGTTATTACATTAATGCATGTAAGGTGAACTAGCAAACATCATCATAGCTACATGCGGCTGTCTTCTTGTTTGATGGCAGATGCTCCCTTCACCCTGGCTAAAAAGGCTAAAATGACCAAAGAAAAAGTGGAAAACAGTTAAACATGAGAGGTTTAGGACAAAGTTTGTGTTTTTTCCATTGTTTAAGCACTGCTTCCAGCCAAGAGTGATACCATATATGCCCCATAGCTGCAGAAAACGCTAACATTGTTATATTTTTACAAAAAGCAGCTGAACATGAGAGGTTTTTGGACCAATTTTGTGTTCTCCATTCTTTAAGCACCGGTTTGAGCACCGTTTGAGCACCGGCACCGTTTCAAAAGTACCGATTTGGCACCGGTATCGGATAAAACCTAAACGATACCCATCCCTATTCTCGACCATCTCATACTTCTGTTTAATCAGTTTTCTGTTTGACGTTTATTCAGCTGTGTGAAAACCAAGGAAGAACCCACCCAATGGATTAATAAAGTTTTATTTAATCTAATAATCTAATAACTTTGATCTCAGTCAAACCGATTTACTCCAGAACAAATAAAACACAGAAAAAAGCCCAACAATTACATTTTTAAGTTATCCGAGTGACTTTTAAATCATGTTTAACCTGAGTAGCGAAAGACAGCGGGGTCTGAAACGATGAAGCCGGGAGTCCGCTGCTCTCGCCGGCTCGAGTGACCATTGAACCCCCCGGCTTGCTATCGAGCGGGTGGGTAACAGACGTCTCCGAAAACATCGGCGCACTTTTGCAAATATGCGATGTCTTGATAAACCGAGCTGATATTTGAAGTTTACACAGCTACTTTCTCGTCTGAAAATATGTTAAAAGTTTATTTTGTGACCCAGAAAGATTAATAAGAGTAATTTTAAAACTTAGTAGCGGCCGCCATTATTGGAAACTGAAATTGGCTGGGCCGTGCTATGAATTCTGGGATATGGTGGGCCACGAAGGACACACCCGACCCATCCTTCAAATTCGGGGAAATGAAGGACGCATTTGTCGGCCGCATTTGAAGGAGTCGACGAATTGGGACAGCCTTCGTCGCCTGGCTGTGACGTAATCGGCCTTCAAATGCGGCCTCCGGAGGATGCATCCAGCATTTTGGGACACAGCTACAATGTTGTGTACTATCTTCACACAAGACAAAATAGTTTGTGGGTTTGTGACAATAATTATATTTATTAATAAATACACTAATAAATACACTTTGCTTATGGGCAACATAAATACTAATCATGTTTTTGACTGACATGTACAGTTGTGGTCAGTAGTTTACAGACACTCCTCGTGAGCATGAATGTCATGTTAATTTGTAATTTGGGGGGTTTTAATGGTTTTAAAAGCAGACTTGTCCAGTATCAGCACTGTGGGTGTTGTACCGGACTATCCATCTATGTTCCACCCCTTACCTATGACCATGTGATCTGGGTAACAGTAATAGTAATAATAATAATTAGCAGCCAAAATGAGTTTCCTTCGTAGGGTGGCTGGCTTAGAGACAGCTGATGTGGTTGGAGCATCTGGTTAGGATGCCTCCTGGGAGCCTCCCTTTGGAGGTTTTTCTGTGAAATTGGGAAGAAACCCCAGGCTAGACCAAGAGCACACTGAAGAGAATGTATATCTCATCTGGCATGGGAGCACCTCGGGATCTCCCAGGACGAACAGTAAAGTGTTGGTGGGGAGAAGGACATCTGGAAATGTCAGCTTTGCCTGCTACCACCCACAGACTGCGCAAAAGATGGCCACCATGACCTCACCCACTGGTTTTGGACTCCACTTTCTGATACGTCAAGGTTAGCGTTTTGGCCGCCCCCACGTTGGTTTTTGGAGCCAGAAGTTACCTTATATAGATAATTTATAGCTTGGTCACCAATCTACAACTAACAAAACAGTAGAATTTAACTCACCAAAACTGAAGTACAAACCTCTGAGGTGGCCACAATATCTGTAAGATTTTGGAGCTCCAACACTACATACACGGTGACTAGATGTATGGATATCCCATAACTCCAAATCCATTTACTCTCATGGCATGGCCATATTCAACCCAAAACTCCAACACATTTCTCCAACAAGCAACAATGAACAAACTGAATCTTTTGTAACGGTGTTCCACTAGTGTGTATCTGAAATCCCCATGCTAATGTTGTTCCTGTATGATCACAACAATGTTGGTCCATGATCAATACTGCAATTGACCAATCAATGGTTTGATAGTGATAGTTTTAATAGCATTAGGCTAATACTAGCTTAATGCTCAGCTGTCATAGGTCAGTTGCAATGTTGATCCTGGACCAACATTACTATGATGGTGTACGAATGACACCAACATGGCAATATTTTAGATCATGCCAAATTTCCAATTAGGGTGAGAGTGGAAAATTCCACCAGTAAAACTTTACCCATAGGATGAGTCTTCAATAATCCGGTTAAATGCAAGAGCCCAAAAAGATATCAAGAAACATTCACAAGATTCAGTCCAAATCAGACAAGAAAACACCTCAGAGCACCATACACTGCAGATCATTTAAATGCATCTTCAAGGGCAAATAAAGTTTATTAAAAAAAAAAAAAAGAAGTAACATCTAAGTCCTCATTTAAGCCAGGATATTTAGTGGCCTATAATTTATAAATCCAAAAAGCTTCCCTTTGGTTATGGAGCCCTGGTAAATTATTTCATCGTATTGAAAGAGGAATGTGGTTAATTCCAATCGCTTGTACTGTAGAAGAGTTACTATTATGAAAGTCCAGGTAGTGTTTAGCCTTGGACTCATTAATGTTACTTGTGTGTATGGCATATTTGTTTTCCGCTAACCTGACCTCCAACCTCCAATCTTTTTGTTCTACCAAAGTAAAAAGAGAGCAGACTAGCCCCACCAGACTCAGGTCAGGACATCTGTCATTCAAGCCATTCCACTTACTCAGTTATCCAGCTGGATCAACCAGCCCCTCTCTCAGGCTACGTCCACACTAGCCCGGATAGATTTGAAAACGGCATTTTCATCTGAAAAACATGTTTTCAGTTGTTTTCAAAGAGTTCCGCGTCCACACAAAAACGGCCGAAAACGCTGACGTTGCCGTTCCGCGCATGCGTGAAACGCAAGACAACTCGACCTGTGTCATTTCCCTCTGCCATTTATTTACATTCCGGCTCTTTGAACCGTGGCGGCGAAATGGCAAGACAAAGCATGTTACCACTTGGGTTAAGTGGTCACATGACTGCATCATGACCAACATGTGTCACCGTTTTCCAAAGTCTGCATTTTCGAGTGTCCACACTGCGATGGGACAGCTCTGTTTTGAAATGTATCCGTTTTCGAGAGCGTTTTCCAAACGCTGCGTTTTTCCTTGGGGAAAACACCATCTCAGTGTGGACGGGAGGGCAAAACAGAGAGAAAATGATGCGTTTTCAAACAAAAACGCATTAGTGTGGATGTAGCCTCAGTCTGGTCCTGCCTGAGATTTTTTGGTATTAAAAGGGAGGTTTTCCTTCCCACTGTTACCAAGTGCTTACTGATAGGCGGTCATCTGATTTTGGGCTTTTCCTTGTATTATTGTTGGCTCTTTACCTTACAGTATAAAGTAAAGCAGTAAGGCTGTGAAGCTGATTTTTAATAATGTACAATTTAGCATTTGAACATGGGAGTTTATGGCAGACTACTCGAGTGAGAAGAGGAACTACCACTACTTCACTAGCTCAGTAAGATCCCAGTTTACATAAAATTATTACTTGGGTAAGATGACTCATTCATATGACAAATACATATTTTGTGCGCAAGATAATGCCTGGTAAAGACCAAATGAAAACTTCTTTCCACAATAAGTTGATAAGATTTTGCACACAAGATGAAAGAAATCCACCTTTTGAGATCCCATGGGCTAAAATAGCTTCTTGTTTCATAAATCAACAGTCCATAGCTTACAAGTGTTCAGTTCTATCAGATGTAATCTAGAGCAGATTTTGGATATTCAGAAGCTGGAACCAGCAAATGTTGGCAGTTGTCTGCCACGTTTCTGCCAAACGCTCACAGGCAAGGACAGCGTGACTAAGGGAGAAAAAACAATCCTGTATATTTAATAAGTAAGGAACAAACGGAGCTCCTCGTTATGCTTTTAAGCTGTAACTCGGAGGCATTTGTAAATCATTTGGTGTGCAATAACCAGACAGATTTTTGACACCTAGTTCTGCATTTTTAAACAGGGCTGTGCTTATATTTTCACTCGCTTTGCTCCAGTTCTGTCTCAATGTGGAGTCCTCCACATTGTGATGTTATTTATTCATACCATTTAATGATACATTTTACAGAATTTGCATGAAGCCTTCACAGTCGGGATGCTTCTTTGAAGATTGTATTAATATTTGACTTAGCCTACTTGTTCACTAAAGATGAGCTTGGCTGAGAAGACTGACAAAGCTCGTGTACTTTGCTTTCATTACTTCCTAAGTAAAATTGTGCCAAGTGAGATGTCTTTCTCAGTCACTTACAGTAACAAAGACTGTGCCCGAACCTGTCTGCCCTCTTTAGTCAGTGGTATTTAGCAGGCAATTTAATGTGGGGGTTTAAAAAAAAAAGGAGGGAGGGGTCGGAGGTCTGTCGGAGAGAAAAAAGAAAAACAATGACTACAATGTCGTCATCCTGTTCATGAGGGGAGTCCCTGCAATTCCCTGCGATTATCCCACCAGATGCGTAGGACATTTTACATACACATCCTGGAAAAAAAAAAAAAGTTAACTGAACATCCTGCTGGGGGACTTGCAGCGTGCTTCAGCAGCGTGACTCTCCACTGAACTCTCTCATGATAGTGCTTCAGGTAGAAAAAAAGCCAGAAAAATATTCTCCAAAGGCCCAGTAGTGATGCAGCATGCCAAGAGAGGGCAGAGGAATTTTCCAAGCGTTATCAAAATACACAACTGTGCCCCCTTCTCAGCTTGGTATGCGAGCATCATGCGATGGGCAGCTTGCTGAAAAACTGAACACATGCATTTCATCAGCAGGCTTCTGCTGACAGCTTGAGAAACAACAGCGTTTTTGTGCATGTTTATCTATGCGGATGTTTTCCAATGTGCATTTTCTCTCAAAGAAGGATGTGAAAACCAAACACATTCATGTCTTTTTATGAGTTTATCACTTTTTGTTTTTAGGCTAATTTGAGCTGTTTACAGTAATGATTAGTCTGCTTTACGTTACATAAATTCCACAAATATATATTATAAAAATGCTTTTTAAAATGACAGTTGTAATAAATGTAGACTCTTTGTAAATCTGCTTGAGCTAGTTGTAATCAAGCAATTTTAATATTTCAGAATTAAATTAAATCACCTCTTTGATATTGTTTTATTTAAAAAACAAACAAACACAGTAATACAAGCCTTTATATCTATTTGCACACCAACATCTAGCAATTTTACATATCAGTAATTTCATATTTTTAAACATCACAAAAAATATTGTAAAAAACAACTTTACTAGCTCTTTCTTTAGCTAAATGATTTGCCAATTAGCGCATTGCTAAAATGTTACTAAACATGTTTTGATCTAAACAGCATTTTTATTTTAGCTTGACATTCCTCGCTCAGCTAATTATCCTAGCTACAAATTAGCTAGCCTAGTTGCTAATTGCATAGGCTAATTAATAGACTAGCTCATTTGTAGCAAGATGCTAACCTGAAATTTTGACTTCCCAACAGCAAAAAGCAGTTCTCAAAAGTGTATTTATTTTTATTTCATTTTGAAAAAAAGAAGAAGAAGAAATTAGCCAATTACTCATACGGCTACATGCTGGGTGGCAAATAAGTAGTGGATAGCAATCACAGATTCAACTGGGCTTACTTACAAAGCTAATTAGCTTAGTAAATAGCTGGCTAAATTTTGTTCTGAAATCTTGAAATTGCTTCTTACAACCAGCTAAATCACAAAGCATTTACATTTTTGGGGTTTCAGGTACTAATTACAAGTTAACTGGCCTTTTTAAAACTATTTTAACTACCTTTCCACAGACTTTGCATTAATTTGCATAATATAAGACAGAGGAAACATTACTGTAAATACTATAATTAGCCCATAAAAGCTCAACTGTCAGCTTCATGGATTAATCTTGGAGTTTTAAAGTAAGAGTTCCATTTAAATGAATAAAAACAGCAAAATAAAAAACTTTCATGTTGCAGAGCTACTATTACTACTACAGGAGAAAACAATACAAATTGAGTTAAACATCAAATTGGCACTAGCTGATATTAGTCAGCTAGCCCAATGAAGGTTTAAACTGCTCAGTTTCCCATAATGTCAGAAGACAAACAAGCAGGAATCCAAACTTACTCTGCGCCAGCCGGATCCTCTCCACTCAACAGGTCTGCAGCTCCCAGACTGTCAGGAGTGTTTTGGCTAGGAAGACAACCTGATGATGTGGACCTTTCTTTGATGGCAGCTGAAAACATGCTGTTGTAAATTCCCCTGGAAGTGTTGCACAGAGGGGGGGGAGGAGGGAAGTCACACACACAAACACACAACACTATCTGTGCTGCCAGCTCTGGAAGTCTGCAGCAACACCCAGTGAGACTTGTAAATAGAAGGGAGGGAGGGTGGTGGTGCTGGTGCTGGTGCAGGAGGGAGCTGGGGAGGCGTGGTGGGGCGGGAGGATAAGGAGAGTGAGGAGAAGTTCCACATTACATCAGCAGCAGCTGTTGACAGGCCTGCGTTTATTAACTAACTGCCAGGGCCGGAGGAGTCACACCACACAGAGCGCGCCCTTGCACACACACACACACACACATACAGAAATGTGCAAACACATGGATGGTTCCTCAGAATATAAAAGAGAAACACTATACTGCTGGGAAGCTCTTAAAGAGGAGCTTCTTTCCCAGGATTCACCTCTCTCTGCTTGGCTTTCAGGTGTTACCTGTCATGTGTTTACACTGGCTGCGAGACTTGCTGACTGGACTGGAAGAGCTGTTTGCCTGACTCAGACAGCAGTAATGGCATTACTGCAAAGAGAGGCCTGCTTCTGCATTCCTCAAGTGTCTTGGCTTGGCGGACTCCCCAGCCTCTTAGCTCAGCCTGTATTTCTCTCCCTCCCCTTCCCTGCCTCTCTTTCCTTCTCATTTAAATGGAGGCACATGACTCTCGGCTTCACTGCCAAGTATACTTCTCTGTGCCGGCCGCGAGCCACCACCAGCACTCTGCTTTTCATTGCCCTCTCTGCAGGGCACTCCTCAGAGAGTCTGCATTCCTTCGCTGCCACCCATCCGAGGCTCAAAGAGCAGCCCTGCCACTTGTATTAACCTCATCTCTCGTGCTATATCTCCTTAAATTCGGTTTGTTTTACTGATTTTTTGCAGGATGCACCAAAAACACAAAGTGCATTTGCTTGAAATAAGCCGGGGTTCCATGTTTTTCAGCACGACCGCCCACCGCTTCTCATCCCTAACCGCTGTGAACAAATGGTCTGCTTTCAGCCCGTCTCTGCTACATTCCTTGCGGTCTCAAATGCAATAATTTCTGCAGCAATTCCATTCTGTTTGTCGCATTCTTGCCCCGTAAGCTCACTGCATTGCAACATTGTTCACTCGGCGGAGGCAGAAGAAGATGGAGTGAGCTGACGACATTGCAATACGCCGGGGCGGTGGGGAGCTGGAAGATAAATGACTTCATGCGCGCGCACACACACACGCATGCACACACAAAAACACCTAAAAAGATTTCTGAGCTGCTTTGAAGGCAGAGCACACAAGAAAGAGTGAGATCCCCGGCCATCCTGCAATCACAGGCATTCAATTAAACCTAAATGTCAGGAGCTAATGGGATAAAGAGCAGCATGGTGTTACGCTGATCAGCATCAAGGAGAGGGTTAATAATACAAGAACCACCGTATCTTCTTCATTAAGCTTTTCATAATAGAAATCTTTGACTGGATAATTGGAAGCTTGTGATTTATTTATTGAATCTGGAGTGAAGAGAGAAATGTCTTTTGCTAGATTTGAATTTGAAATATTAGCATTTGTAGACTTGAATTTGCATAATTAGGTAAATGTTAGCTTTTATTTTTGCTGACAGTGTAAATATCTCCCCTGTTATTCTGAGCTTTTTACAGGTTCCTCATGAACCTGAGTGGCTGACAGGTGGAGTCTGCAGTATACGCGTGCACCGTGTGTGCGTGTATGTGCGTATGTAAACACCTGTGCGTGCTTATCTCGTGAAGAAACACTGACCGAATCTGCTCCTCCTTCCTAAATCACATCCTGTCTTCCACATCTGCCTCCTCCACTCGTTCTGATGTGTTCTTATCTTGACATAAGGAAAGAAAAATATTTCTATTTTCCTAAATTCTTTTTCTTTTTGCTTTGTTGTCAAGCAGCAAACCCATGGTGGTAAGTTTTGCGGTATAAATCAAGTCATTTATGTGGTATGTTTGGAAACGATTACACAGTTTTATGGAGCAAACAGGCCAGCTGAAGAGAGGTCATGAAGATGCCAGCTATGGCTTTTCTATCTTAAGCTCTCTTTTTACGAATGGTTGTCCAAATGAGAGTAACATCGTCCCTTTTCAAACAGTTTTCAGGTTTTCATCCAAAACCTCAAAAAGGACGGCTATAAAAGGCTTTGGAACTAACACAAAGTTTTAACTGCGATTTGACTTGAGCATGCCCAGAGATGGACGACTGACAAAAGAGTCACACAGATCCAGAGATCATTTGGTAAAATCTAGTCGTTCAGGAAAAATAGGTGTTCCTGTAAACCTCCTTGCAATAGATTTGATTGCTAGCAGGTTGTTAGTCTCCTGGAGTTTGCATGGAACACACCAACTTGTCTGCAAACACAATTTACTCAGCAAACTGTAGTAAGAGGGAGAACATTTGCCTTTAGAGCAAAAGTTGCCCTTGACTGCTGCAAACAAGACATTTCAAAGGGCTGTTTGGTGACTATTGGTGAGTGTTTGCAATCATGCAGGCGTCTTTAATGCAAACTGTGTGCGACTGAGTACAATTCTGGTACAACAGTGAATACTAGTAGCAGCTAACAGCGATTCGGGGACACCGCCGGGTATTCTTTGCCCCGCTCCGATTTTAGTGGATTTTAATGCTGTGGCTGACACCACTGGACTTTTAATGTTGTTTTTATGTTTTTACTGTGTGTTCTCCCTGGCCAGGGGTGTTTTTAACTGTTTTTAATCTTTTTTGTGAAATAAATTATATTTTAGTAATAGAGTTTTATATTGTTCTATTGCCTTGGCTACTCCACTGCTCTGTCCGTTTTTTTAAGGGGTTGCCCTTCACTTACAATAAAACCTGGTGTCCACCTACATATCTGGCTACTCGGAACATGTCAGTGTCCTGTACCCATCCGTCGGTAAACTGAAACTGGGCTTGTTGCAGGGATCTGAAGTTACTAAACACTTCTTGAGTGTATGCACTCACACTTAGGAACATATAATTATAAATATGAGCGTGATGAAAGCTGGGCAGCACGCTAACGTCTTTAGCCCAGTCTGTATGCTCGTATGGGTCTAACTCTTTCACTCCTTTGATTTTTTCTTCATACCTTTTTTTTTTTGGCCTTTTCGTCAAGTCTGTCTTTGTACGGACCTGCCATGTTCTCCTTCGTTTTGTACATAACTGTTTTGGGGGCAAATAAAATGCAGGTAGGGATTAAAACTGCTAAATTAATGGTTATCGGTGCTGGAAATGCTAGCGCTTCATGCAGTGTTTTCATTTTGCTGCCACTCGTACCTACAATGCAACGCGCGAAAGTCACGTGGTCTGACTGACTCACTTTTGTGACAAGCCTCCAGTGGCCATATGAGGAATTGCAGTTTTGTGGTACTTTACATTTTCCTTCATTTTTTAACCTTGTATGTTGCTGAGGAATTCAGCTATTACTTTATTTAAAGAAGAGCAAAAATCCTTAATATTATACACAGGTAATGGTTTAAACAGTCTATATTTCTTTTTTTTTCTTTTTTTTCTTTTTTTTTTTTATATTTCTAAACTATGCAAAACCAAGACCACTAAAATGGAAATCAGTCAGCAAGCAGTGATGATGGAGGCGGCTAATGTTCGTTAATGTTGTACTTTCTGGATGATATCGATTTTAAAAAAAAATCCCAAAACAAAACAAAAAGCACATTAAGGCACTCCGCACCACATCACACTATTTTCCAGATGTGACTCATGTGGTGTAACGGCTGTTCTTCACAGTTGGTTTGTCACACCTGTGTCTCCTGTGGATAAACATCTCAGTTTTGCGTCAAACGTTCTCCCCTGAGCCCTGTGGCATTTATTTCTATTTCTTAAACATATCTGGGCCACCCCGGGCCAGACCACATGGTTAACGCCTTTAGATTTATAGCACCCAAGCTTCGCGTCAAGGTGAAACCTCACACGTAGGCTAATAGATAACTCATAAAATTACCTAAGGGCAGACAAGCCTCTGCCGTTTGGTCCTGTTCATCATTTTTAATCTCGCCTTTACATCTTCATATGTGGACACTCCTACATTTTTGCATGTGTGTGTGTTTGACATGGAGGGGTGAGAGTCTAGTCTCAGATAATTACAGGCCACTGATCCCATCAGCTGTCACCGCCACACTCTTTTTACATGTCAATGACAGCCAAATGGGACCTCATATCCTTCCTCCGGCTCATACAATGCTCTCATTGAAAACATGAGCAGCGGAGAGAAAATCCGAAAGCAAGAAAGCATAGGATGCCACTCCTCGTCCCAGCTGGCGCTGGCTCAATGGCAAAGGGCACTGAATCTTGTCCGCGGAATAACAACCACTCCTATTCCTCTCCTCAAATCCTCCTCCTCATCCTTCACCTCTCTCCGGCCGACTTCATCACCGCCTCGGCTTAATCTCTGCACATTCATGGGGACTTGCACCCAGGCTCTGCTTCTTTGCCTCCTTTTGTGTTTGCCAGCACTCTGAAGAAAAAAGAGGGGGGACAGGGGTGGATGAAGGCAGTGGTGCCTGCGGTTGCTTTGGTTTGTCTTTTTTGGCAGGGGGGGTGGGGGGTTAAGAGCTTGGCAGGACGCCTGGCTGTGGCACTGCATACAAACATAGGGTGAAAACACAAGGTCTGTTTGTGTAGGTTTTGTTTGGCTGTCACATCTCCTTACCTAAAGAAGAGCGGGGGAAAAAAATTGCCACAAGAAATGGTTTGCCCCTCGCTCCCTCTAGACAGCCATCGATTCTCTGCAACAGCCAGGGGGGAGATGGACAGAGATGAGATGGAAAGCAATCCATATCAGGAAATTACTGACCATAACTCAATGAAATTAATTTAATCTTTACAATAAAGTCTTGGCAGGAAGCCCAGTCTTGTTTTTTTTTCTACTTTCAAAATAGGAAAAGAGCTCTTCGATTAAATCTGAAATACTATCAGTCTGCATGTAAATCTACAAAACAGCACCAAGAGAGTAACCGCAATTCATCACTACAGTATATTGTATATCTGAGTAGACAAAGAGCTGACACAGTCCCTGTTTTCTTTCCTGCATTACATCCCGTTCAGCTAAACCTCCTTAACTCGATCTCCCTTGGACTCGGAGAAGCTGACTTCAGCGCAAACGGCACATTGCATGTGATTTGTGGAAGTTGAAATCTTTACCGTATGTGCCGCTCTTGTGTCCCTCTCGGGGTCCACGCTTACATGCTTGGTAGGGGCCACTGATGTGAAAGGGGACATTGCCGGGTTCCCAGCGCAGCTGCGAATAACATTGAAGTGGCATTCCAACTTGTCAGTGTAGCGTGGGCCATGCACAAAGCCACTTCCTGCTCCTCAGAGGGAAATTTGAACCAGCCGCCCATGCACGGGAATCCGGCAATCTGATCAGATTCAATATGTTTTCCAATGTTTATATGTAAATTAGCCACTGTGCCACTTTGTCATAGTTTAACGGCATGTGGTTTATATCAACGTCTACACAAATTTGTATTTATGTTCTATCCTGTCAGTGTTGCAGCACATCAGGGCCTCTGGGATCTCCTGGTATTTCAATTACAGAATGTCCCCCTGATAAAGGACAATCTGCATAGGTAACGCCGAAAGAGCTGTAACTTATTGCAGCATACGGCTGAGCTGACTGCTTTATGATCACTCTGGTCGTAACCACAACGCCAAATCCAAAGGGAAGCTTTGCGGTGGAATGAGAAGGAAGCCTAACATGTTTGGAAGTAGAATGAAATTTGGAGTTTAAGCTACCTTTGGAATTTCTGTTTTCCCTAAAATAATCCCATCTGTTAATTCAGTTACTGTAATATGCATGAGATTAGCTGGTTCTGTTGGAGGCTTCTTCCTGTTAAAAAGGATATTTTCCTTCCTACTGTTGCCAAAGTGCTTGTTCATAGTTGGATGTCTGATTGTTGGGGTTTTCTCTAGTTTGTTTGTATTATTGTAGCGTCTTTACCTTACAATATACAGCACCTTGAGGCAACTGTTGTTGTGATATGACACTATATAAATAAAAGTGAACTGAAATGAATATATTACATCTATACAGTCTAAAGATTCAGCTTGCTAAGGTCTCATTCACAGGCCTAGAAACAGTCCAAAGAGGGTGCTGCACCAAGTTCACTTGGTCACTTGGCCCAGTTGCCTGTCGCTTGCATGGAAGACGGCAACTTGGAAATAGTCACCAAATACTTGCCGAGCAGAGGTGAAACCTGAAAAAGTCAGGTGCAAACTGGAATTAAATAAAGTTCACTTTTAGAGTAAAAGTAAAACTAAGATGTTTCAAACATCTACTTTGAAGACAAACAGACTGTCTTTCTACTTTGCAGCACACAGTTTCACTACTGTTCAGCGAGTTTTTGGTGAGTGTTTGCTAACATGTAGGGGTCGCACCAGCAAGTTAGGGTATAATAACTATTTTTCCCCAGTGACCTGCGGTCGCCAGGAGTCGCCGCCCTGTCCTAACAGAGTTTGTTAGCTTCTGTCTCCATAAAACCAAGATGCCAATGTCACAGAGGCTTTCTATGTAGTTTATGATCTCCAGCAACTCTTTGGTGAAGTGTGCAGCAAAATACAGCACTATGTTGAGGGCATTAACTTTGTCATTTGGTGGCTTCAGATACCATATATTCAATTTATCCTTAGGTTTGCTTTTTTTTGTTGTTTGTTTTTTTTTTTGGGGGGGGGGGGGGGGGGGGGGACTCAGAGCTCTCTCTAACTCTTCAGAATGGAGATAAATGTGATTTAGTTTGTGGTACTTGTAAAAAAATGTAAACACTGCAAAATCTCATTATAACAAAACAGCACTGTCAACAGCTTTTATGTGGAATATTTCTTCTGTACAAAGTAGTCTCTTTGTTATTTAACTGGTGCGTGCAACTCCCACTAAAACCACAAATTGCTGTTTTTAAATTCCACCTTTCACACAAGTTGAGCAAAACATACACAATGTATTAATCAGCCAGCTCTTCGTGATGGGGAGGGATTTTCATCAGTATACTTGGTACAGTTGATTCCCACTAAGCTGTCAACAGAGAAGATCAATCTGATGTGGAGTTACTCACTTTTTCCTGCAGCTCAAAAGGTAATTCTTAATATTTTATCTTGAAGAGTCAATAAGATAAAGGAGTCATATCATATCTCTATCAACAGATATTTGTATATTTATGGGAATCTCTGCAAGATTTCTGTTTCCACGTTTTTTGACCAATTCAAAATGAGGCAGGCTTTGGTTTCATGCAGATCCATGTGAGTATAACTACACACCTGTTATCAACCAATGGATAACCTGGCTATAGCAGAAGCTTCCAGAACCTGATGGATTCCCAGACTGACTCGATGATGTTGCTGTCCTCCGCTGTCCAAAGGGCTTCTCACTTTCAGACAGTGTACGTCTGTATCCACTGTGGTGATTAAGCTCTTCTTTCAAGCTCGGGTCTCATCTGAAGGTGAGCTTTCTCTTTGAACCAAGGAATCTGGGCTTCTGTCAAACCACCGCAAGAGTCTCAGGGTTCCCACAAAACCCAGCTGATGACAGTTGCTGTTTGGAGATGAGGGCATCAACTTGTGAGACCCGGCTCTCCCATGGGAACCTGTGGAAGCTTATCCCAACCCACTGTGCACCCCCTGAAACTGGTGCCTTTCCCATCATGGATTACAGGAGCTTTATAAAGACCACTTAGATCTCCATGCACATCTTTCATCCAGAATGTTTGCACCCATAAGATTGCAAAAAAACCCTCTAAAACAAAAAAAACCCCAATACAAACCCCCCCCCCCCCCCACACACACACACACACACACACACACACACAATTTCAAAGAATGTCAGGGAAGCAGAGAAGAAAATCAGCCGATTTGCAGAATCTTTAAGGATGGGACAAAACTGTGGTTGCCTCAAGGTGTTTTATTTTGTAAGGTAAAGACCCTACAATAAGAGAGAAAACTCCAACAATCACACAGTGCCTATGAGCAAGCGCTTCACAACAGTGGGAAGGAAAAACTCCCTTTTAGAAAGGAAGAAAGCTTGAGCAGAACCAAGCTGAAGGAGGGGCCGCCATCTAACGTTAACTTCAGGGTATTTTACAATGCTAGCATAAGCTACTGCTTATGGCTAAGAGAAAGTGCTAAGATTGGCCAGCACATCTCTTTGTTTATCTAACCCATTGTTTAGGTGACAGTCGGTGGTGACATTCAGCAGTCCTGGAAAAATTAGTGGAAACTCATTAATCGCTAATGAGTTTCCAGTAACTTTGACAAAAACAATGCCTGGCCATCTAGTTTATTGGTATCGCCTTTGGTAATTCCTTTGAATTTAAACTGTCACATGCAAAAGTAAAAGCGCTATGAACCTCAACTATAATTTATAGTTTTAACTGGCAAACATGTTAATGCTATCAAGCTAAGATCTCAAACTGAACATCAACATCATTTAAAGCTTGCAAGCATCTTAGTTTAGTCAAAATACCACTATGCTAGCTAGTTCTTTGTTAACTAATTAGTTTTGCTTAATTTCAAAATAATATAAGTTTGTCATGGTCCTGGGCCATGTTGGCCCAGTGTTCTTAGTTTCCTTGTATGTTTGTATTTTGTTCCTTGCTTAGGCCATGTTTTCTGAGTTGCCCTGTTGTGTTGTTCCCTAAGTGTTTTCCCTTCATGGCTTTTACCCCCTGTGTGCCCCTCTGTGTATTTATGAGCCCTCGTCTCCCTTTGTGGTTGTTTCATGTTTCCCCAGCCCGTTATGTCTGTGTTTTCCCCGTGCTCTCTCTCCTCCTGTCTGAACCTCTGTGCACTTCCTGTTTACCTTGTGACTCTCACGCCCGTACATGTCATGTTCAGTTCACCCCGCCCTGTCTCGTTATGATTATCAGTGTCACCTGTGTTCCCCGTGTGTTCCCACTTTCCTCGTTAACCCTCTGTGTATTTCTGTCTGCGTCTCCCTCTGTTCAGTGTGACGTCGTCCCTCATGCTGTGTGGCTCTCCCTGTGTGTATCTCTGTGAGTTTTCCAAGTTCCCAGTTTAGATTAGTTTGTATGTTTTTTCCCTGCCAGCAAATAAAGCTGAGTTTTGAGTTCACCTCCCTGAGTCTGTGAGTCCTGCACTTTGGGTCCAACTCCTGCCTGCCGCACAGCGATTCATGACAGAACGACGCGACCACAAAAAGGATCCAGCGGACTCAATGAGGAGGCGCCGCTTGGCTTTTGATGGGACCCGCTTGGTTCTTGGGGGTCCTCCGGTCGTCTTCGTTTGCCACTAACCCGTCTACTCACTTTTCTGTTTCCTCTCCACTGTTGACGCCTGCGACCCGGACCCGAGGAAAGCACCCGAGGCGGCACCGCGAGGAATACTATGAGCCTGCGAGCAACCAGCTCACGCCAGCACAGGCATTTTATAAAATGCTGGGGATTATCATTGTTCCCCCCAGTGCACCCAACATTTCCACACCGCAGCAGGAGCAACTGCAGCCGAGTTTTCCCACATCACCTTCAGCCAGCCCTTCTCCCTCTTCAACAGGGAAGCGGCAGACACCCCGTCAGCATTCACAGCCCCAGCGAGGGCCTGGATTTCTTCCTGTACAGTCGGCTAGGGTGAGTGGTGGAGCTACTCTTTTGGCTCCTGCAGAAATAAAAACTGTTAATTCCGGGCCGGCTTGTTGTGTAAGCGGCACCGGAAATGAAAGAACTGCTTATTTTAAGGACAATTATTCTGGCCCATTGAGCCATTCAAACTGTGTCACTCCTGTTCCTTTCGAGCCTATCCATGAAACTAGGAAGATTGGTGTCTCTGTGCTCAATAACTCCAAGGATCCAAAGACTGTTTTAGACTCAGATGGTTGTGAGCTACAAACTGAAATGAAGGGTCCTGAGGGTTCGGTTAAAAATGAAATGTGTGTTCCACCTCTAGCTCAGTCTCCTGTGCACTCACCTCTGGTTCATTCTCCTGTGAAGTCATCAACTCCACTGCCTACTCCACTCTCACCACCTCCGTTACAACAGACATCAGTTCAGTCCCCTGTGCCAGTGCAGACGCCCTCAGTTCAGTCTCCCGTGCAGTTATCTACTTCACCACCATCAGTAGCTCAGCTCCCACTCTCATCCGCATCTCCAGTAGCTCAGCTCGCACCTGAACCATTGGCCCAGTCCCCGATAGCAATACGGTCTTCTGTTCGGCTTAACATTCAGCCAGGGGTCCCAAACCTCTCTGGCTCTACATCAGCTCCTGCTGGAAGCTCGGATGAGCTCATCCAGGACTCCGCGGCTCCCACGCCGCCATCTACCTCGTCCGCTGGGGGTTCCAGTGAGCCCGGCCAGCACCTCCTCGTCTCCGCTGGAGGGTCCGAGGGGCCCGTTCAGCCTCCTGTCTCCGCTGGAGGGTCCGAGGGGCCCGTTCAGCCTCCTGTCTCCGCTGGAGGGTCCGAGGGGCCCGTTCAGCCACCTGTCTCCGCTGGAGGGTCCGAGGGGCCCGTTCAGCCACCTGTCTCCGCTGGAGGGTCCGAGGGGCCCGTTCAGCCTCACGCCGCATCAGCTGGAGGGCCCGAGGAGCCTGTCCAGCCGCCATCTGCGACCGCTTCGTCATCGCCTGGGCCAGCCTCTGCCTGTGCTTCTGCTACGCCTGGGCCAGCCTCTGCCTGTGCTTCTGCTATGCCTGGGCCAGCCTCTGCCTCTGCTTCTGGTCCAGCTTGGGCTTCTGCTGCAGCTCCGCCTGGTCCGGCCTCAGCCTCTGCAGCTCCGCCTGGTCCTGCCTCCGAGTCTTCGTCCTCGTCTGGTCCTGCCTCCGAGTCTTCGTCCTCGTCTGGTCCTGCCTCCGAGTCTTCGTCCTCGTCTGGTCCTGCCTCCGAGTCTTCGTCCTCGTCTGGCCCTGCCTCGTCTGGTCCTGTGCCCACCAGGCCATGGCCAGCACGCCTGGGACTGCTCCGTCTCCTTCGGCGCCGCCGCCGCCGCCGCCTTCCGCGCGGTCGGCCTCCTGAACTGCTCCGTCGTCTCCTTCGCCGCCGCCGTTGCCTTGCGCACGGCCGGCCTCCTGAACTGTTTCCACGTCGCCGCCGTTGCCTTGCGCACGGCCGGCCTCCTGAACTGTTTCCACGTCGCCGCCGTTGCCTTGCGCACGGCCGGCCTCCTGAATTGTTTCCACGTCTCCGCCGTTGCCTTCCGCATGGTCGGCCCCCTGAACTGCTCTGTGTTTGGGTTATTTTCTTGGGCTCCGGTGTTTGCTGTGCTCTTCTTTTGTTTTCTGTTCCGAGCCCTCCGTCCTGGGCCCCCGCCGCCCGCCCTGGGTTGTTTTCTGTTTGGTTTTGTTTTTCTGTGTTTGGGCTGTCTGGAGCCAGCCCTTGAGGGGGGGGGGGGGGGGGGGGTACTGTCATGGTCCTGGGCCATGTTGGCCCAGTGTTCTTAGTTTCCTTGTATGTTTGTATTTTGTTCCTTGCTTAGGCCATGTTTTCTGAGTTGCCCTGTTGTGGTGTTCCCTAAGTGTTTTCCCTTCATGGCTTTTACCCCCTGTGTGCCCCTTTGTGGTTGTTTCATGTTTCCCCAGCCCGTTATGTCTGTGTTTTCCCCGTGCTCTCTCTCCTCCTGTCTGAACCTCTGTGCACTTCCTGTTTACCTTGTGACTCTCACACCCGTACATGTCATGTTCAGTTCACCCCGCCCTGTCTCGTTATGATTATCAGTGTCACCTGTGTTCCCCGTGTGTTCCCACTTTCCTCGTTAACCCTCTGTGTATTTCTGTCTGCGTCTCCCTCTGTTCAGCGTGACGTCGTCCCTCATGCTGTGTGGATCTCCCTGTGTGTCTCTCTGTGAGTTTTCCAAGTTCCCAGTTTAGATTAGTTTGTATGTGGGTTTTTTTTTTTTTTTTTTTCCTGCCAGCAAATAAAGCTGAGTTTTGAGTTCACCTCCCTGAGTCTGAGAGTCCTGCACTTTGGGTCCAACTCCTGCCTGCCGCACAGCGATTCATGACAAAGTTACTGTTCAACACATTAGTCTGTAAAAATGTCACTGCTAGATGTAAATTGATAGTAGATTTTTTTTTTTCTCATCTTTGGAAGGCTTTTAGCCTTGTACCTCAGCTATCAATGCTTGATAAGAAGCGTTTGCCTTTATTTACTCTAGAGACTGTAAAACTTTATAAAAGAAGTCCAACTTCTGAGGTGAGTTGTTGAGTATGTGCTGAAATGTCTGTAAGTGCTACTGTTTTTGTCGCTGTTAGCTACTGTTAGCCTCTGCTAACCAACCTTAGTGAAACTTTCTTTTAGGTGGATACAACATTGTTCGACTCTGACACTTACTGAATGAAGTTATGATTATGATTTAAGAACGTAATCAAACTGTTTATCAAAGGTAAAGTGGTATTTTGTATCCTGAGCCTAATATGGCATACGTTAGCTCTTAATAACAGCTTATAGTTTTTAAATGGTTGTTTAGCAGGCTCCTTCTCAGCTGTCCAGAAATGAGAGGGCCACATATCTAATCTGCTGACAATAAGTTACTGTGACAATAATATCAGAAATAAATAAGCAAGTTTATACATGTTTTCATTTGTTAAAACCCTGATTTCATTTCTGAAGCTGACGCTTGAGGTCATTTTACAAAGAAACCGGTGCTGTACCTTTCATTCATGTTTTCGTTTCGTTGGTGAAGGGGACCCCTTCTCCTGTGATAAAACATGGGTATGGTCTTTCATATCTTGAGTCAGAAGGTGCAGGCATAAATGTATCAGCCTGTCCACAACACCAGAAACCTATGATGGTATTCCTTCACCTCAGCTTTTAGTGCAATATGTATGTGGCTGGTCTCAAGCTACATACATAAAACACCATTAGTGTAAAGGGTGATGTCCTTCCAGCCCGCTTTATTAAAATATGGTGGTGGATGGCAGAGACTGCTTCCCATGAGTCCATGCTGAATAAACTTAAAAACGATACAGAAGATAAAGATGAACATTGGGACTACTTTTGGAGCTATCTGAAGCAAACAGGAAATCATGACCATATTATCATAATCTGAAGGATTATTAACTGTGACCACCGGTCCAAATGTTACTTTACCGTCATTTTTATTTGCCCATTTCTGTGTTTCTTCTCTTGGAACCCACTGTTAGTTTCTCTTTTCTTTCTTTTAGACTTGTAAGGGCAGGGGTGCACACCAGCAGTTTTCTTGTGTTTTTTGTTTGTTTGTTTTTTCTCTCTCTCTTATACATGTTGCAAAATCAATAAAAACTTAAATGTAAAAAAAAAATAACAATAATGAAAATATGGTGGTGGCTCCCATAAACTGCAAACCTGCTCCTATGCATGCATGTAAATGTACTGATTCTTTAGCGCTTCTCTAATCTATCTGAGCACGCAAAGCACTTTTATACAACTTACCTAATTCACCCATTCATACAAGCACTTTCCTATCTAACCTTCACACACATCAGAGAACAATTTGGGGTTATTATCAGGCAGTAGCATGCAGACTGGAGAAGCCAGGGATCAAACCACCAACCTTCTGATTACCAGAGAATCTGCTCTACGTCCTGAGCTACAGGCACCCATAAACACATTTATGAGGATGCGTCAGTTTGTTGGAAGATGTAATTACACGCTAATCTGTGCATATCTACAAGTTCAGTATCCTTTAAAAAATACAGATTGTATCTTTAAGGTAATAAATACATAAACAGAGACTAGAGACATAATATGTGACTTATATGGACATGTTACAGAGATAAACAGGGATGGGAAGCAGATGGAGATAGACAGTTGAAAGAATATCAAAGGTTTCACCGGTCTGCCCTATAACAGGGTTGAAATGTAGGGACAAGGACGGCGTTTGTTCTTTAATCTGCTCTCTCACACTGGGTTACTGCAGCTCTCCTGGGAATCACTTTCAGCCCAACACAGACTGACGGTGGGATCTAAAACACCACTCAGTCACAAAGCTGCAGACACAGGACAGGATACCAGCTTCCCATTTCAACAAGAAATGACAAGACTGTTTTGTTATGAATGGTTTTATTGAAAAAAAAAAAAAAAAAAAACCCACCTCCACATACAGAGTTAAAAAAGAATATGCTGGATTTTCAGGTTACAAACAGACATCCTGTAGTGACATACGACAATAGTTACTGACAGATTCTGGCAGTAGTACAAATGGAGTGGTCTGCCTTTGATGGTAGTTTATCCCTGCCACAGTTTCAAATGAAATTAACGCCACACAACGTTTAAAAAAAAAAGCAAAATTGGTAAAAAGCAAAAAAGCAAAACCCAAAACTTATAATAAAATGCTGCGAAAATATTGTGCATGAGCCATGATTAAATGACACTGACGGAGATAATATGAAGTGCCCTGGGTTGTCATCGTTTTGTTAAATTGTGCGTTTCTCTGATGATTCTCTTCCGCCCTCTAGTGGTAGTAAATCTCTACTGAAGGAGCAGCAGTGAGCATGTCTGCAGACCCCGTTTACTTTACAAGTGCTCGGGGTGGTTCTGCAGACAGGTGATGAACTCTTTCACCTGTCTGCCCTCAAAGCAGATCTGGTAGACGGCTGCGAACAAAGGAAACCTGCAGAAGGAAGGAGACTCAAAGTTTATTGCATGTTGATGTGAGGACACTGCAAATGAACTGTTTGTAGGTCAAGGAACAGGAACAAAACAAGCTGCTGGCTATAAAAAATAAATGATTTTAATATCCTTTATTGTCCGAGACAGGTTCAAGATAAAAATGAGCCCACAGCTGCTGGTCTAATCAGAGGTGTAATCAGGCGATATAAGTGAAAACACTTGTGTGTGCGCTTGTGTGGACTATGGCTGTTTATACTGCAGTTTGCAGGTAATTACAGATAGCAGGAATGCTGATAATTCTTATTAGTTTCATTTAGATTTCATGCTGCCGGTAATACCAAAACTTCAAGAACATAATTGTGATTTATAACTTCGATCCCAATCTTCGAAGAGCACAGCCAGAGTAAATATTCAGCCCGACTTGAACCATTAATGTAATGAAGGCGTACCCAGCAGACTGGAAACTGGTTCTGCTAATATAAAACAATAAAACAAAGACGTAACTGTACGTAAAAGGATTAGTGGACTTACTTGTTGACCATGTCCCTCTTTTTTAAGATCTTGTAGACCTCCGCGGAGGTCTGCGGACCCTGGAGCTTCTGGCCATTGAGCATTTCTGCCTCCAGCTCAGCGATAGACTGCATGAGCAAACATAAAAGCGTAGGCTGAGCAACCAAGTATGTTGACAAAAAGGACACACAGATAGAGATCTATTGTGTTGATGGCAGTAAGCTTTTCAGGGCTGTCCCGGATACCATTCTTTGGTCTCCAGAGAGTGAGCACTGCAAGCAGCAGACAAGCAAAACTGCTTCTAAGGGGCTTTGAAAGGGAGCTAAATCTAGCAGAAAAGTCACTAAGAAGGCGACAGTGAGATGAACTGAGCCGCGATGATCACTGCTGTGAGCGAGGGGGATATAAAGACTGCCCAGCAAATATTTGGTTAGAGCCCTTAAACTTCTTCCTTCACTGCGTCCATGACCCAAATCAAAGATAGCGTGTGCACGCTACCTCTGTGTACACTTCAATTATTCATAGAGTAAACCCAACGGGGGCCACTTTTCCTCAAGATAAAAATGCTGCAGCCCCATTTAAAGTCTGAAGGAAAACATGACTGACTGAAAGAGTTAAATGAAGTGCAGCTGGGTCCATAGACCTTTTGGACAATGATGCAATTTTTGTAGTCTTGCCTCTGTGCACCTCAACAGTGGATTTTGAATGAATCAGTCCAGACTTCCAGCTTTAATTCAAGAGGTTTAAGTTTTTTTTGCATTAAATGTTCAGAAAAAACAGCCATTAAAAGAAAACAAAACTTTGTTTTCCTTTTTAATACAGTCCCCGATTTTCACAGGCTCAGTCTCAATTGTAGAAACCAACATGGACCAACAAGGATTGTTTTTAATACTTGGAAATTCCTCTCGAGACGCTCTGCCAGAACTTTACTTCACCCACCTTCAGCTGCTGTTGTTTGTGGGTCTCTCTGCCCTCAGTTTTGTATTTAATAACTGAAAGGCTGCTTGGTTCAGTTGAGATTAGGTGACTGACTTGGTTATTGAAGATCTATTTGTTTGCCTGTGAGACTCTTGGGTTTTAACTTGGGGTTGAACAGTTTTGCAGCATTTGGTTGTATCCTCGCAGGGAGTAGAGCCTCGTACACTTCACAATTAATCCTGCCGCTTCTATCAGTAGGCACATCATCAATAAACACCAGTGAACCAGTTCATGCCCTTACCACACCATGAGCACCACAATGTTTGATAGATGATGTAGTATTCTTCAGATCATGAGCTGCTTCTCTAATCATACACACCTTTCTCTTTTTATTGTTCTACTACAAGTTCATCATAGTTTCCAGAACTGCGCGGGCTATTCAAGATGTTTTCTGGCAAAGTCTAATCTGGGTTTATTGTTCTTTGTGCAAACCACCTGTAAATTCTCTGTATCTCGATTCATAAAGGCACGTTTTGCTTGTAAACTTTGACAATGATATAAGTACCTCCTCTATAGTGTTCTTGACTTAGTTAGATGCCATTAAGATGTTTTTCTCAACGATGGAAATAATTCTGTCATCATCCACTTCAGTTATCTTCTGTGAGCTTTGAGGGTTTTTGGTGTTGCTGAACCAGATTGTTGATTTGGACACTACGACAGTTTTTGCTGTCTCTCTGATTTTTTTTTCCCAGGTTAGTGATGACCTCCCTCATTTACATTAGTATCTGTTTTAACATTATATCGAGAGTTTGAGTGAAATGCAAATGTGAACAACACTCACATGTCTCTGAAACTGCTCAACAGTCAACTGTTTAATTACTTTTGAGTCTCAGAAAATGCGGCACTATGTGTAAAAAGAAAAAAGCTGTAATTCCTGAACAGTTAAAGCTAAATGTTTATATAAAAAAAGACCTTTGAAACTGCACAGTAGTGCACTTCAATAACTTTGATTTTTTCCTCTTAATACTAATAGTAGATATTTGATTTACATTGTAATAATTAACATTTAGTTACCCTTTGGATTTGGATTTTTGTAACTTATATTCCTCTTATTTGAAAAACAATAATTGCGATGGACTGTCCTCTCTGACTCACCTTGGACGTTCTGACGAAGGCCTCTGCGACCTTCCGGTTTCGTCCTCCGTAGCAAGTGGTGATAAGGTCGGCCACGCCGCAGCTTTCCAGGAAGGTTGTAGAGCTCACTGAGCCTTTGCAGAAAATTCTGGCAAAGGCAACCATTTCCATCAGGCCAAGCCTGATTACCGCCGCTTTGGTGTTGTCGCCACAGTCGAGGCCATCACAGAATCCAGCGCCGACCGCCACAATATTCTAGTAATGCATGAGGGGAAGGGTGCAAACATTTTAAGGTTTTCCATTATACAAGGAGAATTTGACTATGGAAACATCCGTTTACCTTTAAGGCTCCACAGAGCTCCACTGTGTCACTCTCCCGCACGACAGCGATGCGAAAGTTGGGAGTCTGCATCAGTTCTTTGAAGATGTGGCCGTTTGCCTCATTTCTTGCTCCTGTAGTGAATGAAGTTTATTAAACATAGAGTGCTAAATTGCTCCAGCAACACTTAAAACAGGAAGTAACTGTGCACTAGCTTGTCTGACCACCACAAAACCTCCTCTGCAACTTATCTACACATGTGCTGTACAAAGTATCTAACCGATGGTGGTTTCACAGAACTTCTCATCCGCCACCTCGCTGGCGATGTTGGCTCCCATCAGGACGCTGACGTCAATCTGTAGTTTCTCTCGGATGATGTCTGAGATTAGCGTCAGTCCTTCCGGTCCCTCATCAATGCCCTGGATGACAATAATCAACTATTTAAAACATAACCTCTACCCTGAATGGGCTTTTGGCCTTGAGATGATGGTGACACATACAGGATGTGATTGTCTCTGTATTATATTGTATTATATACAAAAAACTCATGATGCCATGACCGCAGAAAAATAAGAAGCTGTGGTTAGGATACTGTTTCCCCTTTTATGCTGGCAGAAAATGTGACATGAACAGTCACAGGGTCTTACTTTGATGAGTGATATCCCGATAGCTCCCTCTGCGATGTGAGGTTTCATCTGATCACAGAGTTTCCCAATGAATTGGTGCGGGATTACAAAGACGAGGATCTTTGCTCCTTTAACAGCTTCTGTGATGTCTGGAACAGCCACCTAGTGAGCCGACAACAGCATGTTAGTCCTCATACAGAACCAAATCATACAGTGCCAGTATGCAAGACACTTCATTTTGGATTTCCTCTAACCCACACAGGATCAAAAGTATACATACAGACTTAAATATATACATGTATTCACTTAAATCTTTTAATATGTGTTGCTGAGGGTTGTACAAATTCTTAACAAAGCCAAGGCCCAGTCATGATCACCAATGATCAATCATGACTAACAGACCCTGTATAAAATCCAAATAAATTCAAACTTTTCACCCAATTCTTTTTTTTAAGTGATTAAAGATGTATGCTGTACACTCAATCCACTCTGGAAAAACGGCAGGTCAGAGAAATCATTAAAAGCCCCAAATGACCATGATATTCATGCCCATGACGAGTGGATGTAAACTTCTGACCACAACCGTATATATCACTGTACACTGATATATATACTAGTTTAATGCTAATTTACGGCAGTATGTATCTGCGGTATATCGTTTTTCATTAACGTTGGTAAATATTTAATAAGCATGTAAGGAATAATGCAAAGATAATTATGACTAATGCAGCGTTCCACTTGGAACTTGATGTTGGAACTTGGGAATTATGTCTCTCCTGAGTTAGCACGTTCCAGAAAAACCAAAAAAAACAGGAAGAACAGGTTTGAAAAAAATTCTTATCAAGGTGGAGCTATTCAGACATCACTAGCAATTCAGCATAATTCTTATGTTTTTGCACTTAAAACACACAGCCATAAACAGAGCCTGAGAAGTGCTCTGAGTGAGTCAAAAAACACACAACAGTGACAGCACAGATTAAAAGTTTACAGTTTTACTACAGTTTAGGTTCAGTGCCAACATCTTGGATTAGTAACTTTGGGTATGTTGGTCTGCGCTGACTTCCCGAGTGGGAAGTTCGAGTAAGGTGGGTGTTCCATAGAATACATTTCTGACCTCCAACTTATTAAGGAGCGCACCGTAATCTGAACTATTTAAAGATGACACTGCATACCCACTGCAGCAGCTTAGTTATTTATAGATTCCATGATATTTTCTAATTTTTCATATTCTATGACAGTTTGAACTCAAGTTTAATGATCTATAATTAAGCATGTGGTAACTTTATACAACCAAAGACTGCAAATAATGTCTCAAAAGCCAGTTTGGTGGCATTATTCTCACATTTTAATGAAATATAATGCACTCATTTGTATTTTCTTAAATTAGTTTTCGAGTGTATAAATAGTCTGGCCCCAGGATGTCTTTCTAGTTGCATTCAATAACAAAACAGTAAGAGGAGGATTGTGAATCATAACTGTAAAATACCACACCACAGATCTAAATATGGACGGTCAGCAGCTATGAAACACACTCCTAATTGAAATCAATTTGATTACAGATATCAAATCTTTTAGAGTAAAGGTCAAAGGTTGGTTAATTGTATTAATTTATTAATGTATCTTTCTTACGCTATATTTTTTCAGTATGTGTATGTATTGTATCTCTGTGTATTACAGTGCATTGCAGTTTTATGCTGTTTGAGCATTGTGAATGTAAAAGACCAACAAGGGACAAGGGCAGGAAATTAGCAATGGTATTGGAACCATGTCAAACTGCATTGTTCCTTTTAAAAAAGTTAAACAATCTTATCGGTGCAATGTCGTGTGCTTCAAGATTGCGGTAATTAGCAAACCGGACTGCATAATCTACAGATGATGCTTCTGTAACTGTTGCACTTACCACATTCTTGGGCAGCTTGTGGCCTGGTAGATACTTGACATTTTCATGCTCGGTGTTGATGATCTCTGTCAATTTCTTCCCGTCAACCATTTCTTCATAGACCCACATGTTCACCATTGGGTCAAAGCGGTTGGAAGCTTTGACATTGTGCCCGATAATTTTTGCAATGGCAGAACCCCTGAGGGAGGGACAAAGATCAGGTTAGAGAGCCAGGACTGAGCCTAACCCAAAACCACAGGTTGAAGCTCTGGGAATTAAGTGAGTACACAAAGTACGGCATGTTCCTGAAAAGGCTAAAAAAGCATGCTTAGGCTTGGAATTGGACTTCTTCCAGGAACATGCCCTTAAGGGAGAACTCTTTGTAGTCCCAAGAGTTAGAACCACAAAAGGTACTCACAGGTACTCCGTACAGGTACTCTACAGGAGTGTATGGATTTTATTTTGCAAGACCCTTATTTTAGAAAGCAGGATGCTACTACACGAACAGCTCTTTAGAAGCAATCGAGGAAGGCTGTAAATAACAGCTCCAGATCTTCCTTTCTGATGTGCAGGACAGAGGTAAAGATAAGCCTATTAGATTATGAATACAGCGGGTTTGCAACCAGTAAACGACCAAATCAGCGATCAGTTTTCAGTTGGCTGAAAAAAGGGAACTCCTACTTCTAAAAGAGGCAAAAAGATACAGAAAAACGTTACCAGTTTCCAGATCCAACGATGCAAACTTTCTTTCCGGGCATTTTTAAAAGTAGAAACTCCGACAGTGAGCGCTTTGCAAATACAGCCTGTTGTCCTTTACTCCCCAGTCTTTAACTTCCTTATACGCCCTGAAAACGCTGCTACTCTCTTACCACGCCCTTACTGTCACGGCTACACCTCTTATTATGTGCAGTTCATAAGCAGCAAAGCCTTCTCCACGCATCTCCACCGTTTAGACATCTCCACTGTTTTTGAAAGCTTCATAGCCCATATTCAGGTTCGAGTTTAAAGGTGACTGCATGCAACAGCAACAAGTCCGCTATATTAAAGCGAACGTTTTAAAGGCCAGTTATTATTTAATATTATCGGGAAATATGGGATACCGCCAGTCACATTACTACCTCATGATAACAAAAGCGTATTTTAAAGGCGCTTCCGGTCATTGGGCTTTTCAAAATAAAGCTCTTGCTAACAAAGGATGCCGCTTAAAAAACAAAACCACTACACCCCTAATTAATTTAACACGTAAATTAGCTTATACATTATATTTAAAAACGAGGTATGAAAAACATTAAAAACAAAGCAGATTAATAACGCGTTTCTTTTTAAATAAATATGATTCAGCCCATCATTGAACACTCCTGGCTATCAAACATTTTTACATATTTGTCAAAATATTTATACACACAAAACGCATCTGTTTAATATCTTTAAAGTTGTACTTGTCTGCACATGTTCAGCGTATACAAAAAATATCAAATAATAAATTAGTGGGAACAAATATGGATAATATGTGGCCTATTTGTGTAATTATTTATTCACTTTATTTTTCACCTACAACAATGCAAAAATATATTATAAATGTTTTTATGGTTATAATTCCTTCTTTCAGATAATACTTACCAGTCAGTATAAAAATAACAAAAAACTAATTTATTTGTTGTTCTTTCTTGTTACTTAATACACAAAATCTGATAATATTTTATAAAATTATTATGTAAAACATTTATTTCCGTTTTAGATTGCGGCTTTTTAATCCCCTCAATTTTTTTTTAACCATTTACGCCTCTTTTACGTTTTTTTTTTGTTGTTATTGTTTGTTTTCTTTTTTGGTTGGATGGATTTTTTGTTTATCATAAATTATTATATTTTTATATATCTTATATATCTCAATGCGGAAACGCTCCTGTAAGGTGAGTCACATGACCGTGTCCCCAACCGAAGCCAGTAAATATCAGGCTAGCTAGCAGTCTGTTAGCTACTCCCAGTTCCAGTAGATCAGACCATGTTTTTTCAGCTGTCATCGGCCAGTTGTCAGTCCAGCGTGTGTAGCCTGTTCGGTGGTGCTTTTCGTTAAGCGATGACCTCCCAGTAAGAGAGACTCCGTCCTTTAAAAAAAATCAGCTCTGTAGACTTGGCTGGCTTTACAGGTTAGCTTAGCGCTAGCAAGCTGCGTCCAGAGGAGGTGTCGTTGCTAGTGACTATGCAAGGGGAAACCACGACGATCCGAATCACGGAAAACGAAGGCAAGCTGGATGTATATCCCCAGAACAGGACCCCGAGCTCGGGGAGAGCGAGTGCCAAAAGCTGGCAGTACAGGTTAGTTTGTTCCGCTAGCAGCTAATTTAGTGTTGTCAGGAGCACTTCGTTGACCCGGACAGCACAACAACCTACTCTTTTTCAGTAGTGTTTAAGTGTGTATTTGGTTCTCAGGTATACAAGCTGAGTCAGAGGAATGCTCTGTGATTGAATTGTGTATTTACCTTGCTGTGTTTATGGGCGTGTGCTCACTGCCTGTATCATTTTATGAGTGTCTCCTTTTGCCCCATAATACCAGCGATCACATGGAGAATATTGATGGCTACCTGATGAAATATACCAACCTGGTGACAGGCTGGCAGTACAGGTGAGTTCTGACCCAACTTCATGTGACATAAGTCATCTCAATGAGCATTAAAGACCTTACAGTTTTATAGGGACAAAGTACCTTTGTGTGTGTGTTTATGTGTTTCTAACTTACCAAACAAAAATGTAAGGTGTGACTGTGATAAAAAGTCATATCATGGACAGCAGACTAAGCCAGTGTTGTTTGATTTCAGGTTCTTTGTCTTGAACAACGAGGCGGGCCTGCTTGAGTATTTTGTCAATGAGCAGTCACGGCAACAGAAGCCCCGTGGCATGCTCCCTTTGGCGGGGGCCGTCATTTCCCCGAGTGATGAGGACTCGCATACCTTCACTGTCAATGCCATCAGTGGGGAGCAGTACAAGCTCAGGGGTGAGGATCTGGCAGCCATGAGTGCTCTAAGTTAATTTGGCTTTAGCTGGTGCTTCTGTGCTCCTTCCTGAGCTCTCCACCTTTTATTGATGCCTCCATTCTACTTTTTCTTTTCTTTGTTTTAAAGCTCAGCCTTGCTCTCATTAACTTCCATCTTGTTCCTGGTGTATTGATCTGGATGTTTTTCCATTATCTGCTGCCGGTGATGCAGAAGCACACAGGAATCAATGCTGAGTATGATTACTGTAGAGTTACTGTAACAAGGTTGTGTTCTTCTTCTCCTGTGTGTGTGTGTGTGTGTGTGTGTGTGTGTGTGTGTGTGTCAGCCTCTGATGCCAAAGAGAGGCAGCACTGGGTCAGCAGGCTACAGATCTGCACGCAGCACCACACAGAGGCCATGGGGAAGGTAAGACTGACAGTGCCGAGTGTGTTTATACCTGAAAAGAGGCACATGACCATAATTTGTACCATGGTTGGTTTACACTGGATCATTCTTCTGTCAAGAATATATAGTTTTAAAAATTTATCTTTAAAAGAAGAAGCATAATTAAGATAAAAACAAAAAAGTCAAAAATAAAAATCAGTTGAGGCAGGCTGCCTGTTACACTTTTGTTGGATATAATGACACAGTAGTTCAGTTCAATTCAATTTTGTTTGTGTAGCACCAAATAACCACAACAGTCACCTCAAGGCACTTTATATTGTAAGGTGAAGACTCCACGCTTTTCTTTCCAAGCTCCTTGGACTACGATGACCTGGAAGACTGAGAACCTTCACAGACGTAAAGACTCCACAATAATACAGAGAAAACCCCATATATCAGATGACTGCTTGTTAATAGAGGTATCCTATTAGCCAATCACATGACAGCTGCTCAATGCATTTAGACACATAGAGTATGGTCAGGATGGCCTGCTGAGGTTCAAACTGAGCATCAGCAAGAAGGTGATTTAAGTGATTTTGAATGTTGCTTGGTTTGTTGGTCTACTGATCTGCTGGGATTTTCCCATACAGCCAATTCCTGGGTTTACAGAGAATGATCAGAGAGGGAAAATATCCCGACTGCTTCAGGCTCATAGGAATACAATAGTAACTCAAAACAATCACTTGTTACAAGCAAGGTATGCAGAAGAGCATCTCACCAGCAGCAGAAGACCACATCTGGTTCTTGTCCTGTTGGCAACTGAGGTTGCGGTTCACGCATGTTTGCCAAAATTGAACAATAGAAGACTGGAAAAACATTGCCTGATCTGATGAGTCTCAATTTTTGCTGCAACATTTGGTTGCAGCAAAAATTATAACCACAGTGTACTCATCAACTCATGGCTGCTTTGAGAAGATTAACACACGATGTCACAAACTGATTTCTTGAACATAACAATGAGTTCATTGCACTCATTATGTCTGTGGAAATATTCTTATCCTTGAAAGGATGAGTCAAAATCGCCATCAGATTTATGGCTCAGGTAATGGCCGATCTGTGTGTTTCTTACTAAATCTAACCGATTCTAAATTAGAAGGGTCGTGATCGCTGCATGCAGTTTGTAGACGGGCACACCACCATTTTTCTGTAAGGAAACACGTGAAAGCAGAGAGAGAAGTGACAATGTTGTAAGCCCACAGAAGCACCACTAAAGCAACAAGGAAAGAGAAGGAAGTCTGACTGGCATGAAATCGTGCTAAAGTTTGCTTTGTAAGCTCTTATCAGATAATGCGTCTGCAGCTGTGTGAGCAGTTTGTGCAGATATTTGTGTCTGCGAGCAGTGATGACTGTGCAGAAAACACATTTTCATAAGCTCAAAACTCGGTGTGCTTACAAAATAAAAGCTAAAGGCGTATGGCTGCCTTGATGCATGAAGCTTTGTACTTTACCTTCATGTCCAGGATCTTTATCTAGATTTGCATATTAGCATATTTGCAGATTTTTAAAAAAAAAAGAAGTTTATAGTAAAAACCTGGAAAACTCATCCGATGTGAAATGTGCACTCCAGAGACAGCAGCTCAGTCAGTCCTGTCTGTCTTTAAAGGCTTGTATACCATGAACAGCTATGTTTTACTTCAAAGTCCATCTTTGACATCATTGTCAAAGTCAAAATCATCATTTTTTTTCTGTGCTGATGAGCAGTGACACAATGCTCTTTCATTAGTCTTTTTTGGTTTTTGGAGCAGAAAACCCATGCTGCTGCACACCTTTAGGCTCTAAAGGCCCTTAAATGGCTGCTGATCTGTCAATAAATGTGCAGCAGTGAAACAGCCGGACAGTACTTTGGTATTAAAACTGTTAGGGTGTTGTAAAAACTTCCTCAGCAAAATCTATGACTCATGAGCGGATGTGACAGTTTCCTGTTTTCCTTTCACATGTGCCAAAGGAGGCAATCCAACAGAGTTAGAACAGTATCGGTGTTTATGTAAAGAAATATCAGCTTCCAGCCTGTTTGTAAGTGCAGCAAGCAGCAGTATTGATCTGGATATTGATCTCCAGATTGCTGTGCAGCCCGTGGCCCATTTTAATGGTCTGGAGGTGGCCAAGTTTAGGAAAAATGAGCAAAGATGTGCAAAAATATAAGAAAAATGTTTTTAAGTGCTATAAACCACAGAGCCTGGGAGCCGGAGCTGGCCTGGTAAAGACGGTGATCCAGGCCCAATGACAGCTTTGAAAAATTAGAAGTTTGGACTTTTAAGTTTTTAAGTTGGTCATAGGGGTCATATGATTGTCTGTTTTCTGTTTTCTTTGTATTATTTCTTTGTGTCTTTACCTTACAGTATGACGCACCTTTAGGCAATTGTTGATTTGACTATATAAATAAAACTGAACCAAAGGTTCGGGCCAGTTTTGGAGATTCAAAAAAAAAATGAAAAAAAAAACAAACCCAAAAACATAACAGGATTTTTTCCCTTTTACTAAAATAAAATAAAAAGTGTTTTATAAAATAATATACTTTCAGCATGTTTTGTGCTGTTAGTCCGGCATTTAAAAAAAACAACTTTTTGTTTGTTTACGTACGCTTACAAATTGAGGAAACAGTATGGAGTTCAGGGGCCATGAAAAAGCCTGATAAATATCAGTAGTTTACACTGCTTATAAAATGTTTTTGAAAGCTTTTATTTTGAAAAAACAATATGGTAGTGCAATACACCCCGTCTCATTTATAGCTAGAAACACTGCGCTGACCCATAAATGTAATGACTGTGCTGGTCTCCGTTCCTCAGAGTCAGCCTCCGTCAAAGTCCCGGAGTTACTCCACGGCGTCTCAGGGCAGCGGCAGCTCCCCGATGTCCATGCGCCGGCACAGCCAAAACCCCGCCTCTTTGTTCGGCTGGTCGCAGGTCAGAGGCTCGTCGGCCTACTCCAGTAAGAGGTCCCTGCTGCCCGACCACCTGATGGACGCAAGAGAGGTACACTTTGATCTGAAGAAGTCATAACTCACCGATTGGGGGGAACTTTTAGCCAAGACACAAACAGTGGGGGCTAAATCCCAAGGGACGCTAGTTGCGTGCTACATTTTATGATGATTAAAAAGACTGGATGAAGGCGCCGTGTTTGGACAAGATGAGCAGACAGAAAGCAGTGCTGGCACTCACTACAATGTTTCATTAAAGTTTAAACTCGAGGCCAAGTACAAGCAAAAAGTACAAGAAACATTTCGTTCCTACAAGGCACGCAGCGGTGAATGTGAAATATTTAAGAGGCGCTTTAGAGCAGGACTTTAGCTCACTGAGATTTGTTTAGTCATGAGCTTTAGTAGTCTCTCTCTGAGCCAGTTTAATGCTGCAGATTGTCCACAAGGGGGCACTCTCATGTTTATTTAACTTGAGTGGGATACAGCAGGTTTTTGTTCTAATCAGCAAGGTGTAAATATGTTTTTCCCTTGAATTAATCAGAACGTGATAGTTAAACAAAGGCACTGAGTCAAAATCAGCAGAGCTGCCTGCACAGGTAGTTAATCACGGTCCTGTGAGGCTTTGCCCTTATTAAAAATAACCACGACATCCTTGTATTTCCAGATGATGAGCCAAGCCCAGGGTCAGCACAAAGACCTGATGCAGGGCATTGAGGGCCTGCCTGTGACTCCTGGCCTTTCCCCCCTGGACCAGGACCTGCTGATGCTCAAGGCCACTTCCATGGCCACCATGAACTGCCTCAATGAGTGCCTGCACATCCTCCACCTGCAGCAGGTGGCCCGACAGAGAAGCTCCCTAGGAGGTACGTGGAGGGATGTGGTGGGTTGTTGTTGTTACCTTTTGTGTTTGTCACAAAAGGTAACAACACGTAAGTTGAACTGTATATGTTAAAGTACCTGGATTACGTTAAGGGTGTGCTAATTAATGATGGTACACTAAAAGCTCAAACTCAGTTTAGTTCATCTGGACCCAGGCTGGCAGTCAGAGAGCTTTTGGCCAGCACGAGTTTCTACAAACAGAATACTTACAAAGGTGGGACGGCTTGTAAAATGATCTGCAAACCTCATAAACCTGCATTTTATTCATAGAACATAGAAACATTTTCTTTCTCAGTTTGCACATTTGACATGGTTTCTATTGCTGTATTGTGTTCAGGCAGCATGGACACGCAACTTTATTTAGTTGAACTCATATAGCACTAAATTCCAACTTTGTCTCAAGGGGCTTTATTTTGTAGTGTAAAGACTCTACAATAGTACACAAACCCCCAACAATCATATGACCCCCTATAAGCAAGCCCTTGGTGACAATGGGAAGGAAACACACCTGTTCAACTTGAAGGAACCTCTGGCCACCTGTCAATTGTAGTTTTGACGTAATTTTGAGTCCCTCGTGGTGCTTTATGGTCAAAATCACCTGCTACTGTGGTACTGAGTCGTCCCAAACACTGTCCCTCTGCACCACCTCCATCTTATCCCTTTATTGACCAACCCTTTATATTTACCAGTAAAATTGACCATGGGTTCAATAAAGGGTTAAATAAATTCTATATAAACTCAAGTTAAATTTTAAGTTCAGTAAATACATGATGTTTGGGAAGTGGGTGTTAAATATTTATGTCTCTACTGGGCACGCAATCCTAAGAACAAATCATAGTCTTGCTCATGCAGTGTCTGCACCCAATCTAGGCGGTTAGTTTGGCCGGACACTGGAATTATTCTGCATTATTGATGGGGTCACCTGTCCCCGTTTGTACCACCTGTCTCGCTGGTAATTGGATCTCAGATGGTTAAATATCCATCCGCAGCACCTCGAGGACAGCTCTGTTTTTAAGCTTCACATTAAAAATCATACAGTAAGGTGAAGGAGAGGAGACTCGCTGATCTTTTGTTAAAATGCCGGAAAACTCGTCCCACTTTTTCCACAGCGGATCTCGTTACTCGATGTATATTTCATCAGGCCGGACTCGCCACAGCAGCCAATCAGATTAAGTCTTCTGACGCACAAGGTGAATTTGAATTAGATCTGTCCTCTGCTATACGTACTTTTAAAGGGGGCGGAGGGGGGGGATGCCATACTGAGAGGGTTTAGCCAATCGGGGTGGGGGATGCTTCCAGAGTATCCTGATACCTGTCTTCACGGAGGAGTTGGGTTACACTCTTTTGGTCGACGGCAGCTCTCTGAGGAGCAGAAGCTCTGCCCGGTCAGCTGCAAGGCGATTGCGGGGCGCCGTGCGGTAAATGGTGGGCCGAGCTTAGCGCTACCTGTGCATGTAGGGGGGCCTCGGTCGGGTGGGAGGAAGGGGTAGGACCATGAGTACCTCTGAACCTGCACCTGTGCACTCCCCGTCCACTGCAGGACCCACCATTGAGTGGCTGGAGCCCAAACTGCCCGACATCCTGAAGAATGGCAGCAGCTCTCTGGGCAGCTTCGCGACAGGTGAGGGCCCGCTGGAGGGGAACCGCTTGGAGCTCAGCAGCCCCGAGTCCTGCAACTTCTCCGGGGTAAGACTGGGAGAGAGGAGAGGTTATCTGTGTCATGCTTGTTGCAGTTTTCTGTTAATGCTCTGTGAGACTGCCTCGTTTTAAAATCAGTCATACAAAAAAACTTTAATTTCTTCCCTCCTCTCTCCTCACAGGAACAGGAAGACATAGATGCAGACGATGAATTGGAGGACTCCTTTACGGACAAGGAGGAGGACCTGGGTGCCGTGGAGGAGGAACGGAGCGTCATCCTACACCTGCTGTCGCAGCTGAAGCTGGGGATGGACCTCACGCGGGTAGGTCAAGTTCCCATATCAGCAAAAACAATCCCTCTGAGACGCCAGCACGAACGGGTCTTTGATAAGGCTCGCTTGGCTGTAACAGAGGAGGATTTTCCCGGAGCGAGAGGAGTTTCTTGTATCAATAAACACAGAGTTCAAAGCACATTGCGTCACAGTGAGGCGTGAAATGCTGCCAAGATTCCCTTCTGATTGGTTTTGAATGCAATTTCACAGAATTCTGGTAAAGAATAAACCAAAATGAGGAGTTCACACCATGTTCATCTGCAGCTAAATAAACCATTTTTTAACAGTGTACTGATACACAGTTAAAAGTATGTGGTAAGATTGTTCCACACGTATTTCAGCCTTGACTCAGCAACTGTTACACAGAAACACTGCCTTTCACTTCTTAGGTTGTTGTTTTTTTTTTTTTCTTTTTTCAAATAAATCCTCCTGTGCTTTTCATGCATCATTATAAAAAAAACAAACCCTGCAAACTTTTCTAATGTAACACAAAAAGATCAACATCATTTACTGCAGTCATTGTGTCCTGATCAGTCCTTATGGTCCAGTAACGGTCAAAGACGCTGATACTGGTGTACTGGTGCTTTGTAACTTAGCTGTTTAACAGAAAATAGAAAGAACTATGGCTTAACACTGACATGTTGGTTATTGCCTGCATCTGTTGTGAAAAAGTATCTGCCACCTTCCTGATTTTTCTTTTTTTGCATATTTGACAGACTTGCATGTTTTTAAATCAGACAAATTTTAATATTAGACAAAGATAATCTGAGTAAATACAAAATGTAGCTTTTAAATTCTTTAAATCATTTATTAAGGAACAAAAAAGTAACACAGACCTACCTGGTCCTATGTGGAAAAAGTTATATCCCTATAGTTTGGTCATTTTGCAGATCTAGTGACAAAACATTTGTCCCAGTGAAAAAGCAACATCCAGATGAACAATATTCCTTCCTGGGATGAGAACTGACTTTGACTGACTTTGTTTCTCAGCTGTTTCTTTAGATCGTGGCCTGATGTGTTGCTTTTTGAGATCTTTTCGCAATATTTTTGTGATTTTTGTGATATTGTATCGATACAGGGACAACAAATATTTATCTTGTTAAATAAATTAAAATACTCTTGGAATACTAGGAACAAAAGGGATCATCTCATGCACCATCATCCAGACATAATGTTAGCTAAGCAAACTAACACATTATCCAACATTGGGCGCACTTAGCTTGACAATTCAGATCAAGCTAATGGCTGAAAAGGACAAACTCCTTACATCCACCAAAGAGAGAAAATAATAATCAGCGGCTGCCTGGTGATTAAGTTGAATTTTTCACATTGTGCAATTGACTGTAGCTTGTGGTGATAATCAGTTGCCCAGAGCTTGAGGGTGTTGCACAGTCATGACCACGTTTGATCACAAAGTGATTGCGCAGGTCGCCTGCACCTTTGCAGTGTGACTTGGACCAACTGCAATCCCTCTGAGAGATTTCAAAGGTCTTTAAATAACTGCTGTCTGATTTATAAATGCAGACAGATTGCCAACATTTCGCCATCAGTCTGAATGAGTCTCTGTCATTGAGCACAACTCGAAGGGACTCGACTCAGCTGGCCTGTAGAACAGGAAGGCTGATCAATGAAAATGTAATTGTTAAATGTGAATTTCTGTCTATGCAGACAGCAACAGATATTTGTCACAGTTAAATGCTTATTAAATATCAGCCTGTGATGAGGCTGATATCTAGTCGCACAGTGCTGTATTCGAATTAAAGCCGCCCATGAAAGTAATTGAAGCTGTTTAAAAACCACATTTTGAGGCAGGATAAGGAGTCATGGTTGAAGTAAGCTCCTCATTCTTGGTAATTAGTTGTCAAGGACACGTGCTTAAACACCCTGACCCGAGGCTTACGCTGACACTCTTATCTTTCAGTGTCAGTTTGTTCCCGTAGTTCGATATCCTGCTCTTGAGTTTCTGATTTATCTCATGGGTCCGCTGGCTTACCTCAGCTGGAACTCTAGTAAACACCCCATGATCCGCAGGGTCACGTCCTGTCTACGTCTTTTCACTTCCTCATTGCACTATATTTTTCTGCCTAACCTGAGCTAATTTAGAAGCATCCTCAGACTCAGTTTGTTAATGCAGTATGTTCCAGAAGATGTGATTTAAAATCTCTTCTCTTGTCCATTTTACTTGTAGGTGGTCCTCCCCACCTTCATTCTCGAGAAGCGCTCTCTGCTGGAGATGTACGCAGACTTCATGTCCCATCCGGATCTCTTTGTGACCATCACAGACGGCAGCAGTCCGGAGGACCGCATGGTCCGGTTTGTGGAGTACTACCTCACCTCCTTCCACGAGGGCCGCAAAGGCGCCATTGCCAAAAAACCCTACAACCCCATCATTGGCGAGACCTTCCACTGCTCCTGGAAGGTGCCCAAGAGACCAGACGCCTCCAAGGAGCCTTCACAGGGAAGCCCCGACCCCACTGCTTCCAGCCAGGACTCCTACCAAGTGCGCTTTGTGGCGGAGCAGGTTTCCCATCATCCCCCTGTGTCTGGTTTCTACGCCGAATGCCAGGAGAGGCGGATGTGTGTGAACACACATGTGTGGACCAAGAGCAAGTTCATGGGCATGTCCATTGGGGTATCGATGGTGGGGGAAGGTAAGGCAGCACAATTTTTAAAAAAAATTGTGTTCTGCGAGGTTGGCAGCAGGAGTGGAAACACGAGCTGTTTTTACACATAGAGCACATGTAGGAGGCCCGCTCACCAGCAGCGAGTGCAGCGGGGGGTTAGCTCCTCTACACTCTCATTCACACAGGCTTTGCTGAATAAAGAGAGAGTGTAGAGCATTTATTGTCTGATCTGACTTCTCCCCATTTTAATTCTCACCTGCACCTCGATTGGATGTCTAAAAAAGTTCAGGGGCGCGCTGCATTGGAAACATTAGATGTTTTCACACATGAACTCGAGATGGCGTCAGCAGAATCAGGTTGGCTTCTTATCTAAAGTTCTCACTTCTCACGTGTAGCAGAAAGCAAGAGATGGCCCGCCTCAGATGTGTTTTCACTGCTGGAAGTAATCTGTTTGGCTCAGGTGGAGCATGCTGAGTTCTGGCAAGTTACCTGCTCTCTTCTCACGTGCACAATATCATGATGTGTGCTGTGGAGCTGGCAAGTCGCTATCTCACCTCCTCCTCAGACCTCGAGGCCGCAGTGCCAAAAAAGCCTTTCCATACACAGCTGTAACTGACAATAGAAGTGAGGTGCCCCCAACTCCCTTACTCCTCAGTTTGGTTTTAGTTTTATCTTAAAGCCCTCTTATTACCAAAAGCAGCAGTGTAATTAATTTAGGACTAAATTCTGGTGTATCAGGTGTCATAGTTGGTGTACATTCTCATTTGACTATTAATGCATTTCTTAATAAAAGTATTTCTCTCTTGTCCTTGTTAATAAAAATGTAGGACAGGACATGTTTGTACTTTACTGTGTAGGGCCTCAACCACAGAAGCATCTCTGTCATTTCCTCTGTCACCCAGTACAGACAAATAAGGGAAGTGTCGTGGTTGTGCGTCGGTATTGTGCAGAGGCTGTGCACAGCTTTGCAGACTGTCGTCTACATGCCATTGCTGTTTACCGTCACCAGGTGGCAGCATCAAAATTAAGTGGTACAGCCGACCTGTGAGATCCAGCTGCTCTTGATGTTGTTTATCAGTCAACCAGCTGCTGAAAAGAACAAAGTTAAAACCATTTCCATCACCATTTGACCTAAACCTGCCGTCATCCTTGTTGGGCTGCAGGCTCCTTTTGACCATTTCTGCGGTAGGGCTGTTGCAATACTAACATTTCAGACTTGGTTGAGTATTTTCCTGGATATTTCTATCATTATTAATACCACAGGGTGGAAAAAGACAAAAGAAAGATTCGACTGTATTCTTATTTATTGTTGCTGGGTAATACATTACATAGTACACCCCTCATATCTCTTTGTTACAACTGGCAGAAACCTTGTAACTCTTGTTTCTGTATTTATTCTTCCAGGTTGTCTGTATTTGCTGGAGCACGATGAGGAGTACACCTTCACGCTGCCCTGCGCCTATGCTCGCTCCATCCTCACCGTTCCCTGGGTGGAACTTGGCGGCAAAGTCACCATCAACTGCGCCAAGTCGGGTTACTCGGCAGTCATTACTTTCCAGACTAAACCCTTTTATGGAGGCAAATTACACAAGTAAGTCTTAGTTTTTATATCCACAACAAGAAGTAAAAGAAATGTATTTAATGTGGTTGCAATGATTGTCATTATATCAATATATGTGGTTTGAATCGTATCAGATTATGAGCTTGTGTTCCTTTTTGCCCATTGGGATCCATTTTCAGAAAGTTATGTTGTTATGCTGATGATGCTCAATTTTATTTACCACCAAAGTGCAACAACTTCCAAGCAGTTACTGCTTCGTTTCTTGGAAAACAAAAAAGTTTAACTTCAAACTGAAAAGCAGAAAAACCCCCAGAGGTGACCTTATTTGGTCATTGAGACGATGCTTTCATTCATTCAATGAAATGTGCTCTCTAAATGAACCAAACTTGACTATGTGACCAGGTGAACTACTAGCAATACTATGACAGTATTCAATTTAATTCAGTTTTATTTATATAGCACCAAATCACAACAACAGTTCCCTCAAGGAGCTTTATGTTGTAAGGTAAGGATCCTACGGTAATACAAAGAAAACAGATAATCCTATAACCCCATGACCAAGCGTTTTGGCAACAGTGGGAAGGAAAAACTCCCTTTTAACATTCAGAAACCTCCAGCAGAACCAGACTCTGGGAGGGTCGGCCATCTGATGCGACTAGTTGGGGATGTTGGCAGTAAGACGAGTTTTTGATTGCCAGTTCTGCAGCTCTTTAAAATAAGTGTCCAAGATGGGCGTTTATATCTAAACAAATCCTCAAAATTGCATGTTTGTATTAATTCGGTCCTCCTACCACACGTTTAGGGTAACAGCAGAGGTGAAGCACAACTCCACCAATGCAGTGGTGTGCCGCGTACAGGGCGAGTGGAACGGCGTCTTGGAGTTCAGCTTCACTAACGGAGAGACGAGGGTGGTCGACGTCACCAGGCTGCCTGTGACGAAGAAGCACGTGCGGCCAGTAGAGAAGCAAGGACCGACTGAATCCAGGTCAGATGAAATTGAAGTTGAAGGAGCGAACTTGCAGTGTATTTAATAGCGTTTGCTGAAACCTTTCGATCCTTTGCAGGCGCCTGTGGCAGCACGTGACCGAGGCTTTACGGCAGAAAGACGTCGAGAAAGCCACTGAGCATAAGACGGTCCTCGAGGAGAGGCAGCGGACAGAAGAGAGGCACCGTGTCGAGACAGAAACCCCCTGGAGGACCCGATACTTTGACAGAGAGGTGAGCAGTGGTGATTTATTAGGTTTCTGCTGATACAGCAGCTGGTATTTACTGCATAGGAAGTCATATTGAATCATATAACTGCCACATTGAAGATCTTACAACTTATATACACAAAATATTTGAATTGCATGAGTTAAAAAAAAAAAAAAAAAAAAAACTTCTCAGAGGAGTTTCCACACATTAGTTTGATGCCCATTGTTTGGCAAAAATGTTGAAATCAAATACTTTGCAGCCTCAACTTAACAGTCTGGTGTTTTGTCTAACTTTATCAGGGTAAACAATTATGCTATCTCACTGCAGACGCTTCATTATCACTGATACGTGATGCCACACTGACTCTCGTCTCTCCTCCTGCAGGGTGAAGGTTGGGTTTATCACAAGCCACTTTGGAAAAACTCTACATTCAAATCCTAGTTTCTTCAGCCCTCTCCTATCTTGGATGTTGATATTGTAGATTCAGGAGTGTGTGTGTGTGTGTGTGTGTGTGTTTGTGAGTGTGCCGGAGTGTGTCTGCGTGCACACACGCATGTGGCCGTTGGTTATGAAATGACAAGCATGACCTGCACTGACGTACAGACGAATGCGACGCTGAGGGGGGAGAAGGACCGAGACGGCATGACCGAAGGTGTTCTCGAATCTCTCACATGATGTTCAGGAAGAGTACAAGTTTTTGTACTGCAGATTAGGGTTTTTTTTTTTAAATAATCTAATGTCAATGAAAACATATTCTTGTACAGGTAATGGTACTCTATTTACACAGCCTTAAGATGATCTGATGAATGATACTCTGTTTGGACTCGGATGATCCGCCTGGATATGGTTTCTTCTTCTTCTCCTCTTTTTAAACTGTGGTCTCACCTGAGGATAAAGGGACTTTTGGTGAATATCTTCTTTAAATAGGAAAGAAAATCCCCAAGTAACTGGAGAATACATCTCATAAAGCTGAATCTGTGTATTTGAGCTGATAAAACAGAAGTCATTCCCTCTGTCACTGGATGTATTTACTTACTCGTGGTGTTTTGATCTGAGCAGTACAGAAACATTTAGTGGATGCCTCCCAGAGTAATTATTAAACGGGGCAATTTCCCAGAGTATATACATAAAATAGCACATTGAGCAGTGCTTACAGAAATTTACGTACTTTAAAATGACAGATTTAAAGAAAAGTACTAAAAATTAAAAAATAACGGCATCTGAATACTGAACACTGAATTCACTCACTGTTTACTGTAGACTGCACTGCGTTTAATGTGTTTACTCTCATTTTATACATTTATTTATCTTGTCACTCTGAAGGAAAGGCCCCAGTCATATAGGCCTAGAGACAGGTTGGCAACCTGATGGCAACCACCAGTTGGTAGGTGGTGCTGGCAGTTGCAAAGAAGGTGCACTAGAACTGCTTTAGTTTCTAACATGTTGCTTATAGTTTGCTTGGAAGACACCAACTTGTCTGCAAACACTTTGCAATGGCTCTCTGAGCAGTAGTGAAACTATGAAGAGTGCAAAACAAGCCTGTAATAGAGACCGCTCACCCTCAAGGTGGAAGTTGAGTCCTTTAAAACATGTTTTCAGTAATAAGGCGTACTTTTACTTTGAATTTGAACGGTGTCTATTTCCGGTTTGCATCACATTCTCAATTCGTAGTTTCACTCCTGCTCAGAGAGTAGTTGGGAGACTGTTTGGATAACACCCAACGTTTCTTTGCACCAACTACTCACGACCTTTCACCGAAGCAATAACAAAGAGGTTATTGGTGCAGCACCCTATATCGCTTTGCGATCAGTTTTACCTTGCAACTGCTGGGAACCACTCCCCAAGCAGTTTGGAAATATGCCCCCCTCCCCCAGTGACGAGAGGTTGCCTGGGGTTTCCAGGTGTGCGTAAGAAGCCTAAGATGTCCTTGGTGGCATCACTATGACTCTATTAGGGTTTTTTTTTGGGGGGGGGGGTTAAATCATAAAATTTAGTTCAAGCTCCCCTTTAAGCTGTAAGCAGATCTATCTTAGGGTTTGGTGATGGGTAAAATTCTCCAACAGTTCCAAATAGTTACCGTGTCCAGTAGTGGGTGCTGTGTTTGTGCAACATTTCCTCAGTAATGCATTGTGCCACGAGGTTTCCTTAACATCAACCGTACATTTCCAGAGGGGTGTACAACAAAGCAAGTTCAACAACCTAAAAACACGTTCACAGATCATCTGTTGTACTAATCAACTTTGTTAACCTTCGAACGTTATTGGATTTCATGACTTAAATAATCTGATATATTGGTTAGTTTTTCTTGAGATTTCCCTAATGTTTATGTATGATTGTTTATTAGCCGTTACTAAGGGCATTGCAGTTCAAAAATAATCTTGTTTTATTGTCACAAGTAATGGATTACTCTGTTACAGTCTGCTTGGATCAGTTGGTTATTGTTTGTGGCTTCCAATACGTTGCCAGCGGGAAGTTGCAGAGTGCCCTCTGGTGGACACACAACATCAACCCCTGGCAAGGCTGAAGGGTGTTTCTCTCATTTCTTTCTTCCCTACTTTATCACGTTTTCATTTTAACAGTTATTAATGGCAACAGATTAGCACATCGCTGACATTAGCTAATAGCTGAGATGAGCCAATAGCTAAGATTAGCGCTGCTCTGAAAATAACCTGCTCCACACCAGGTTGTTTGGCATAAGTTGCCATGGTGATTTATCCAGTTTGAACCCCCCCCCGCACACACACACCTTTGTGATGCTGAAGACTTTGACTTTAGGCTAAACTTAGCTTGTTATCCTTTCATCTTGCTTCATAGTACACCCCTCAGGTCTGTACAGCAGAAGGAGGCACCACCTTGTGGCACTATTCAGCAATTGCACTTTACAAGCTAAATAATTCTCAAGAAGACAGACCACTAAAAGAACAAAACTTGCACATTGACACTCCCCATTGTAAGTGCTTAGTAGTGCATTCGTGAGCAACTATGATGCAGAGTTTTAGGTAAGTAGGTCAGACCAAAAAACGGTGTTTTAAAAGAGCTAAATGAGCACGTAACCAGCCAACATGTACACTGAATTTAACGCCAAGTTTAGTCAGTGTACGCCCTTGTTGATGATCACTATAAATTCCTTTAGAAACACAAAAAGTTTCCTTTCAAAGCTTCAGCTCTCAATTTAATGCTGAATGCTAATATTGATGTGGGTTTTGTTCACGTTGCTGGAACAGCATGTTGTAGACTGAAAATTAGCAAATTTTATTAAATAATTAAATGATTCAGTCGCAGGTGAATGCTTCTTAAAAGGACAAAAAAAATGCTATGCCACTCTTCATGTCTTTTGCCTTTTTTCTTTGTGGTTTTGCAGTGTTTGGAAAAGTCCTGCAGCATGATTGCAAACTCACTTAAATTTCCTAATGTCTGTTGTGAAAGCTTTTAACCAAATTTGCTTCCTTTTGTAATGTAAATAAATATTTTCTTTAAATGTGTGTCCATCCCCGAGCTTGCCCTTCTTATTTCTGGAGTCACTTTGAGTACTTCATGTTCAGTGTTTGTTTTCCTCTTTGATTCCACTCTACCGTGCTGTGATGTATACATGATATCCTGTATGTATCGCCTCCCTGCTAAAGCAACACGTTCTGAGAGCAGAAAGCCACCCTGCCATTGATAAGCTACCCCCTTCAAATCTCGGTGCCTTATGTAAACTCTTCATGTGCGTGTGCCATCCAGCAAGGAGCACGGCACTCATCACCTACTTATCTGACCAATGCAATGATGTATGTATTGTTAACGTGTGTTTGATTTCTTTTTCTTTTTTCTTTTTTTTTTAAATCAATGCTTGACGTCGAGACTTCGACTGAGCACTTTTACTAACGGTTTTGACATCCTCCTAGTTTTTGGATTCTGCTGGTTGTCTTGCAGGTCTCTGAAATGCACTGAAGGAAACCTGGTATGGGGAAAAATGGATGTGTGAGATAATCTAATAAATGGTGTATCACTTGTATGCTGTGTCTGGTTCCTCTACTCATCAGCATTATTATTTTTGTGAAAAAGGCTGATTTTAAGACATATTGGAAGCTACACCTGCACAACTCCAGAGTAGTTTCCCTTTTAACAAATGACCAGTACTATGCTGTGAAATCAAGTCTAGGAACTCATCAGCTTAGCCTTTGGCTTGGAGTTTCAACTCTACTCAGGACATCAACTTAAAGGGAGCTCTATTACACTCATATCCAGCTCCATTGTTGGACTCTACTAGAGTGGCTTTGCATGATTAACTGTTCAAAATAATCCATATTTATCACATTCATGGCCTTTATGCAGCCCGTCAGTTGATCCTGCCTGAAACGAGCTGTTCTTTCTCCCTTTAAGCCAACTGTTTTGTGATTGGCTGCCCCTCATAAGCAGAAGGTTTGATAGCACATGGGTGGAGCTTCTGTACCCACAGCCAGAGCTGTGAGCCTGGTATGACCATATCTTCTGTCATTAATCATATATTTTCTAAATCTGTGCCATCACAGTAGTTAAAAAATCTGAGGTTTTGATTACACTGACACTGACCTCATTATTTGAAACTCTCGCTATGTTAAATATAACATCCACCATTATAACTGTACATATATGCACTCCTGTGAAAAGCTAACTCCACCCTCTCTGCTTCCATAGATGGTGAGTAGCTGAACAAACGCACTTGATTAACTGATTGTCAGCCAGCATGAGCACCTCTGTAAAAGCAGTCTTTCCAGTAGTGAACGTCCCAGTAAATTCACCCCAAAGTAAGACCATGTTCAGAGAAACTACAAAACTTCCAAGAGCTACAGCTGAGACTCTACAGGCCTCAGTTAGCGTGTTAAAGTTCAATGCAGCGCAATTAAAAAACGATTGATTAATTGAACAAGTATGGCTTATTTGGAAGAGTTGTCAGAAGACAGACTCTAAAAAGATAAATGTTATATTTTAGTTTGCTGATATTGCCCTGCTGCCCACGAGGTTCTAGGTCTTAACACTCGCTTGCTCAGACTTTGACTAAAGCCCATTTTGGCAGGATATTGTGTAGAATCTATGACGACGCTAGCCCTGAGTGAAAGAGAGACAGCTGACCTTGAACTCAGGCACAAGAAGTCAGGTATTTCAATAAAATACACAGTCCCCCACAAGGAAACCCACTGTGATGGAGCTCTGTGAAGAGCCGACACAGCTTCTTTACCCTGTGAGATTCAGCAAGGTGCAGCAGGATTTGCAGGTCTGTTTATTCAGATTATTCCATCATAATCATACCATTAATGCGCATTATTTGCAAATCAGTTTATTTTTTCTGTTTATTAATCATTAAAAACACGTTAATTTTAGCACATGTATGATCTGCATGACCTGCAGTGTCTTTGCTTCTTGCTGACGCAGTGTGTATCAAGTCATCAGGGTTCTTATCGAAGCATAAAGTTTTTTGTTTCTCAAATAGCAACTGTGTTGCACAAACAAGAGCCAGAGGATGGTGAAACACGCGAGTCATACATGAGGACGAGGCAACTATCTCAGCAGAAGAATGCCAAGGACACTTGAGAGATATGCCGGTAATAAAAGACTTTTACAAAAAGTTCACAGTGTGAAGTGTGTGGCAGACTAACAAAACAACTTCAGAGTTTAGTTGCACATTTTTTCCCACAGTTTGCAGTAAACAAATATTATTTAAGGGGATTCTGTTATTCTTCTTTTTAATCTCTGTTGTTTTGGTCTTGAATTAACTCGAGCCGCTTTGTGTGAAAACTTGGATTTTTGACTCACTCAGAAGTAACTCGAAGTTTTGAGTTGTGTAACTAAATTGATGATAACTCAAATTGTCAACTGTCAACCCTCTGAAAGTTTTTCGTATTTATTTATTTACTGTAAGTGCTGGAAACAAGCATTCATAGCTTTAGGTATGGTTCACAGTTTAAAATAATCCTCATTTATCTTATTCTGGGCCTTCATTCTCTATAACAAGCAGTTTAATCCTCTCCCTTCAAGCTCATCTTCTTCTGATTGGCTGCCCTTCCCAAGCTTTGTTGTTCCTGCTGGCATCTTTGGCACTGGTGCTCCCCGTCAGCAGACAACAGCAAAATCTTCATGATTCCTTCCACCTTGATGAGAATCCCAGTCCCAGACACACTGAAGCATCCCCACAGCATAATACTCCCACCACCATGCTTCACTCTGGGGACAATGTTCTTTGGGTTGTACACCTCTGCCTTCATTCTCCAAACACAAGCAGTGTCTCTGTGGCCTAACAGCTCTAGCTTTGTCTCATGTGCCGATGTGCTTCCAGTATGCATCATAATCGGGTTGTCCTTAGCATATTTCAGTCTGGCCTGAATGTGTTTCTTCTGCAGAAGTGGTGTTTTTCTCAGTCTGTGCAGGGTTCTAGTGATTTTCCTACAATTCCTGACTTGGACAAGTCATTCACAAGTGTCTTGGTAATTGTTCTGAGATCTTTAGACACATCTCTCACTAGTTTTCTTTCCAGTCTTTGAAATCTTTTGCTTCTTACCTCTGTTTGTTCTCAGTGGTTCTCAACGAGTTTCTTTATAACTATGTATATCCATCTCCTGCTTTGTGAAGATCAACAATTCCTGTTCTCAAGTCTAAACTGATTTCTTTTGTTTTTAACATGATGCTTTGAGCAGTCATAGCTTAAACCCTTGCTGAAGTTTTCATACTGTGAAGATAATCTTTACAAGCTTAGAGCATTACAAAGCACATCCTTGGACAGCAGTGGTGCAGATGTGTGTACGCGGGGGGTGGGTGGGTGTGTGTGTGTGTGTGGGTGGTTGGGATGGGGGGGTCTGATACAGTCTGATACAGCTACACAGTGTGAAGAAGGTCATCAGTCTGACCCTCCCTGTGGTGAGCAGCGAGCTTCCTTTACTCTCCTCTCCCTGCGTCTCACTCAGGGCCTCCGTCACGGCTGAAGAGCAGCTTCTATTGCTTCTATAACCACCAGGAAAAGTCTCAGCAGCTCCAACTTATCATTATTATCATTTTAATTCACGATGGCTCTCCATATATCTGGTCTAATAACGATGGTCATCTTTTATTTGTTGGTGCTGGGGATTGGGATCTGGGCTTTTTTGAAATCTAAGAAGATGGAGAAAAATTCAGCTGGTGGACAGGTGGAAGTTTCTTTTTTGGCTAATCGGAGGGTCACCTTGGCAGTGGGCGTCTTCACCATGACAGGTGAGTTCACGTAGAAGTGTGTGATCAGTAATTTGGTGCTAACTTCAAACACATTTTGCTTTGTTTTTTTTTAATGAAACAATATCTGTTTGCTTTTATAAAAGTAGTAACTTGTACCATGAATGTGAGACTTGTGTGTGCTCTGTCTTGTATGATCGGCTGCAGCTACTTGGGTTGGAGGTGCCTTTATCATTGGAGTTGCAGAGACTGTTTATGACCCCACAAAGGGGTTAATCTGGGCTCTCATTCCTCTACAAATATCAGTTTCATTCATCATCGGTAAGAACCTCTTACAGAGGAGTATTTACCTCCAAAAATATGCCTAAAATGGGCTATTTTCTTCAAAATAAGATCCACTCATACAGGATATGTCCTTATCTTCTATCATTACTTAAGATTTTTTTCTTAACTGTCCCCTTCTCTTAAAGGCAAATTTTGAATACCTTGACATTCCTCAGCGATCACTAAACTCTTAACCACAAGAATCGAACATAACCTGAAATCTAATTTCGGCACTGCTTTGATTGTTGTCTCTTTTGCTAAAGGTGGTCTGTTCTTCGCAAAGCCGATGCGGGATAAAAATTACATCACCATGATGGATCCCTTTCAGAGGAAGTATGGGACAACACTGACCGGGCTTCTCGCCATCATTCCTTTCATAAGTGAAGTCATGTGGGTTCCTGTCACGCTGATTTCCTTGGGTAATATAAACACACAAACACTTCCTTTCAGAAGTGTTGCCTAAAGGTGCTTTTTGTAGTTACCCTGCAGAATTTAGCCAAACATTTTCACAACCAGGGGGCAGCATTTTACCAGTTACCTCTAAACTTCATATTTTAAATACGGTTATATCCTCATAAGGATTTGCCCACTTAAAGAGCGTATTCACCAGTAACACTGGCTCGCCTGCAACATCTAGTGGTCCAAACTGGTATTACACAAACTACAGCATTCAACTTTAGTTGCCGTCTCTTCAATACAACACACAGGTGTTCTGTTTTTTTTTTTAACTCTTATTTTGTTATTTTTTGGAAGGTTTTAAAACTTCTAATTGCCTGTATTTGCCATGAGTATCTTTAAATATTTATAATGGTCAACATGATTTTCAGAGGTATCGATTATGTGTGTTTTTCTCCCAACAGGAGTCACACTTTCCGTCTTTTCCGATCTGCCCTTAAGTCTCTGCATCTGGATCTCTGCTGCGGTGGCCATCGTCTACACAGTTCTTGGAGGTCTCTATTCAGTTGCTTTTACTGATGTCATCCAGTTATCACAGGTGTTTTGTAGCTTGGTGAGTTTAATGTGACAACACATAAACAAGACTGCTTTTCCAACACGCCAGAGGTAAAAGTTATCTCTCGCAAGAAAGAGTGCACGTTACAGTTGAAGCAGATTCGTTTCTCAAAAGCTTTACTCTGTTTTTTTTTTTCCAGTGGTTGTGTGCTCCCTTCGTTCTGGCGAGTGATGTCTACACCGACCTCCGTCAAACGGCTTTCAACCACACATTTCAGGCGCCCTGGCTCGGCCGCCTTGAGCCTGATGACGTGTGGATATGGATCGATAATTTTCTCGCAATGGTGAGATGACATAACAGTAAAATGTTTCTAATGATTTAATAAGATCTGAAGTCCTTGAAACCTTATATTAAAACAAAAACATTGTATATAAAAGATTATATCAAATAAAGTGTAAAGTTGATATGTCGCTAATAAACAAATTGAACAAAAAGGCTGAAAAAATAAGAGGTACAATAAAAAAGAAACAGCGGGAGGAACATTAGGTTAACTGGTAAGAAGTAAGTAATGTGATTGGGTATAAAAAAGTCTCGTTAGGCAGAGTTTCTCAGAAGTAAAGATGGGCAGAGGTTCACCAATTTCCAAAAACCTGTCTACAGATTTCAGAACAATTTCAGAAAAATTTTACTCACGTAAAATTATGAAAACTTTAAATCTCTCCTCATTTACAGTGCATAATATCATCAAAGGAATCAGAAAATTTGGAGGAATCTCTGTGCGCAAGGACAAAGCTGAAAATCAATACTTGCCCTCAGGCATTTTGAGACATCTACATCATGAGTGTGATTTGCTTTTAAACTCTTGGCCCTGTATATGTTTTTATTTGTTAAAAACAAACTGTGAGCAATAAGTTCTTATGCTGGTAATTACTAAAACACAAGAAAATCTCTCGGTTTTAAAAAAAAGTAGCTTAAAAAAATGAACATAGTAGATTGTGGGCTTGCTCTTTGTTTTCAGAGTGTTGGAAATTTGGCGTTTCAGGACTTCTATCAGAGGACACTCTCCTCCAGCTCCACGGCCACGGCCAGAATGATTTGTTTCATAGCGGCAGGTGTGGTCATTGTTCTGGGAATTCCACCTGTGCTGATCGGAGCTGTTGCAGCATCAACAGGTACACCTGACGTCTTCTTTCTTCCGGCTAAACCCTTTAGTTGTCCCCACAGCGGATCATCTGCCTCCATTTCACCCTTTTCCCTCTGCACATCATTTACTAAAAAAAATTCAAACACTACACATAAAACTTAACTAATATTCTTTTTACTCATCCAAATAGTTTTCATAGATTTTATTTTGAATTTATATTTTATCTGGCAAAAAGGGGCTTCCATACACGATGAGCCTTCAGCAGAATGATTCAGATGATCCAGAGATCAGAAAGGAGCAGGAGGACTCATATTTCAGTAACTTTAAACATTATAATGTTTCCTCTTATGCTTCAGACTGGAACGTGACCTCTTATGGCTCACCTTCACCCTATGAGCGAGGAGAGGCTGCCATGGCGTTGCCCATTATCCTTTTGCATCTTACCCCCACCGCTGTTTTCGTTGTCGCCATGGGAGCCATCGCCGGCGCTGCCATGTCATCCACTGACTCGTGCCTGCTGGCGGCAACCTCCATCTTCACCACCAACATCTACACCCTCGTTAGGCATCAGGTAGGAACAAAGTCGGTCAGAATGCGGAGTTCTTAAAAGTTTGTGTTGATATTTTGGGAAAAATGAGCTTTGGTGTTCTGTTTAGGTATCAGAGAAAGAGCTGCAGTGGGTGATCCGCCTCTCCATAGTGGTCGTAGGGACTGTAGGAACCTCACTCACCTACCTGGACAGCAGAACGTTGGCCTTCTGGATCCTCAGCTCTGACTTGACCTACACCGTCATGCTCCCCCAGCTGATCTGCATCCTCTTCGTCGGATCATCCAATGCCTACGGGGCTGTGGCAGGTTACGTTGTTGCCTTTGTGATGAGAGTGCTGTGTGGCGAGCCGGTGTTCAACCTTCCCGCCATCCTGCGTTTCCCTGGCTGCTCTCTGGAGGATGGTGTTTATGTGCAGCGCTGGCCTTTCAAGACCACTTGCATGCTGTCCTCTCTGGTCACCATCCTGGTATTTTCTTATGCGACATCGCTCTTGTTCAACAAGGGGATCCTCCCAGAGAGGTGGGACCTGTTCAGGGTGAAGACTCAAGAAGAAACAGCACCAGCAGATGGCGCCAGACTCGGTGAAAATGATAAACATGCATCTGAACCGATGTTGGACACAAGATGCTAAGTTTATCTTTTTTTCCTACATTTTCAAGTCTTCAGCACTTCTGCTATATTAAATGATGCACACTGGTAATGGCAATGTTGCCTGATTTCTGGATTACTTTTGTTGTTATGCAAAATAAAATGAACAAATGCCTTTTACTTCACAGCTAGTTAAACATTATGTTTACAATTACCTTGAGTCAGAAAACAATTAATCCCCACCAAGCTGCTTAGAGCACATTTTACATGTTTTTTTTTAATCATTATTTAAGAGAAATATCTGCTCTGCTGTAACAGCAGCATATTTGTGTATATCACTATTTGTGTGGGTAACTCCGTATAACAACCACTGCTAATAATGAACTGATTGTTAGTTAAACTTGAGTAAATAGCTATTTTACTGTTGACATTTCAATAATAAATATGTCGTACTAATCAGTGGGCATGTTATACTTTAAATCTGTTTATGTCATTAAGTTGTGCAATATAAAATTCCATACTGTGAAAAAGTTTGCCCCCTCTCTGATTCCTCATTTTTTGCACATTTCTCACGCTTATGCTATAAATTTTAATATCAGAGAGGTTAACCAAGTAAATTCAAAGTGCACTTTTTAAATGATTGCATTTGTTAAGGGAAAAATACAATGACCCTGAGAGGTTAAACACACTGGAACTTAAAAAAAATGACAACAGTAAACCACAATAGAAGTAGAAAAAAACTCAGCAAAAGTCGAATAAAACACGAAGGAAGTAGAAAAATAGAAGAAAATATCACAAAACGTAATGGATGTGTTTTTGGGGACACAATAATGTGACGGACCAGCTACGGAAGTGACAGAAACCAAAAACAAGTGTAGGCTTACAGTGACACAGGCTTAGAAGAAGCAGAGGATTCATTGATGTTGTGAGGAATAAAAAGATGAACATAAAGTGTTTTAAACATATGATTAATATAATAGTGTCAGTACGTTTTCCATTAGCTGTTCATTGTTAGCTCGTCTGTCACGTTATTGTCTCCCCAAAAACACACCCATTGTGTTCTTGATTTTTTTAAAGTTTTTGCAGCATTTTTATATTATATATGCTTTTATTTTCTTATGTCGCAGTGTGTTTGACCTCTCAGAGCTACTGTAAAAAAAAAAAAAGAAAGAAACCTGACCCTATTTAAAAAAGTTGTCAGTCATCTTGCTGAGCTATTTTCAAAGCAAGAACTGAAAATGACAGAAACCTCCATTTAAAAAACCCCCAGACAAAGCTGAAAAACAGTGTAAACAATATCCATTTATTTAGATATTTAGGAAATATTCTGATATAGTGAAGCTTTATTATTTAATCTTTGCACAAAGAAGACATCATTCGACACAGACATGTTACATTTAAAGGGAGTGCCAAACCCAGCGACCCTCAACAATAAATATGCCGATGCGTCTTTACACTCTAGGCTTGGCGTGATATGCATTTAGAAACATCAAATGAAGAATTTGCAGAGCTGCGTGGATTTAGACGACACAACGACAACCCCCTTTAAGAAATGCATCATTCCCTCTGCGTAACTTGAGTCTCTGCGTAACCAAAATGATTACATAATTTTTCACAAATCATGACACAGAAAAAAGAAAGACAAGCAGCCAACAATAAAACACTCACAGTGCACTGGTGTGAGTTATGGCACAAAGTTTTGTCTTCTGTGACCTGACAGCACACAGAGAGGTTTGAGTGTGGAGGCCACAGCAAGCAGCTGAGTGTCACGAACACGGCAGACAGAAAACAACCTGACGTTACTGCGGGACTGTTTCAGTGGATACTCCTGGAGGTATGAGGTTCTCAGTGGACTAAATAAACCGATGTATGCAGACGTCTCTGTTAAGGCATGAAATGAGAAACGAGGTAACGTCTATCTACTGCATCGTCACAGTTGCAATAAAGATAAGAGACATCCCGTCCCCACTGCTCTGAATAGAAGACATCACAGACACAAACAGAACAGCATGACGAACACCAGGACAAGTGTCTCTGTAAATATTATATGCCTTTTTCTTACATATATAACTGCTATGTAAAGATACAGTCTTTGGTCCCAAATAAAATATTGTGCACAACATACACTTTAGAGTTAGAGCTGAACTCAATGAGACAATGGTAGGACATTATGACTGCATGATGATGGCGATAGCACAACCGGTGTTGCTTTATTTATCTACCGGTGAAGCCGCAATCTACTGCCTTCTTCCTAAAACTAACAAACAGATAAAACACATTCAAATGTAGTGTCTCTACATTTAAAAGGGGAATTGGTTGGTTTTTTGCTGTGTTTCCACAGCCAGGCCCCAAAGATGAAGCCTGGGATGACAGAGGCTGTGGGAGGGTCTACCATACAAAGTTCCTGATTGGTCACCATGATTTTCTCTCCAGTTATGGTGCACACTGTGGTCCGTGCCATAGTCTCTCCTATTCCTGCAGCCGTTACAACCCTTGCAATCCCTCCCATCTCTGCAACCCTCACAATTCCTACAACCCCTAATATCCCTGCTACCAATTTCTGCAATCTGTTCCATTCCTCCAACTACTGCAACCCCAGTAATCTCTCACATCCATGTAACTCTGTCAATCTGTGCAACTGTGGATTTTTTCTCTCCTTTTAAACGTGAAAATACGAGGTGCATATACATGAACACAAAGGTCGCAACTACTTCATAAGCTGCTGTGAGACTGTGCTGTAATACAGGGAGCACGATTAGACGGCGCAACATCTTCTCACATGAAAAAGTCATGTGACCATGTTTACAGTTTAGCGTTAGCCTTTCAGATTGCATCCACGCTAAAACCACAAAAAGTCAAAATTGTGTTGAATTTGTTTCGGTTATCCTGTTGAGCGTCTCTGATTTATCCTAAACTTTTATTTTTTAGCAGAGTTGATGGAAAAGTTTTTATCCACATCAAGATGTTTACTTTACAAACATCATCACTTAACAAAGCACTGGACATGATGGAGTTTTAGCTGGAAACACGTGTATTCGACTTTATGAACATTTTGAAGTGCAAATGACAGAAAAAAACATCTCTTTCTAAAATATAAAATCTCATAGACTTCTGGATTACAACATGTCATACTCCACTTCTATGTGATTAAAATACATATGCTGTGTTATATATTTATTCCCTTTACTCCATTTCAAATAAAGGTGCTAAGATAAGTCACTCACTTTATCTTTAGAATGGCTCTTTATAACGTTTATACAAATCTGCACCACATCACATGTTATATCATCTCCTTTTTCAATATAGACATATTTTCTATTTTAAATAGTCATTACTGAGTTAAATAATCCTTTCTCTTATCTTAAATAGGTATTTGATATCATTGCTGAAAAAACATTTCTGCTCTTGGTGAGGACCAGAGATGAGACCTTATGTCGATTGCTGCTGTAACATACATTCAGCCCTCAGTCTGAGGACAGAGAAGATAAGAGAGTGACTCTGATTTGTCATATTTCAGACAGAGGAAGGAGTTTTCTTCATTTAGGAGACGTAAAATCAAAAGTCCTGTCCTTTCAAACTGTTTAAGACTTTCAGTAAAACCAAAAACTTTACTTTTTGTGTTTTATAGAGCATCTGGATAGAAAAAACATCCATCCGTCACCTCTCTCACACGTGGGACTCATCCAGGTCCAGGTCGACGGGTGAGAGGGGGAGGGGAGAGCGGCGGGGCGACCGGCGGGGGGGAGGAGGGGACAGCAGCGGGGTGAGAAGCGGGTTCTCGGTGCCGTCGTCCTCGCTGAGGTGCAGCAGGGTGTCGCTGCGCGGCAGCAGGGCGGTTGTGTCCTCGTCCCCGGGGCTCTCTCTGATCCTAGAAGGCCCCGGGGGTGGTGGAGGAGGAGGAGCAGCAGCAAGATGAGTTGGTGGTAATGGAGGTGGCGGCGGTGGACCCGGAGCGGGTGCTGTGCTCAGCACTGGGAGTGGCGGTGGAAGAGGAGAGGAGGTGCGGGACAAAGGGAGAGGGGAGCAGGTTCTGGAGAGGGGGAGAGGGGAGCAGGTTCGGGATGGGGGTGTTGGAGTGGAAGGCCGGGAGATGGATGGGGGAGGGGAGAGGCTGCTGCGTAGCCCCCACTGCTCTCTCTTCTCCTTGCTGCTTAATGCTTGAGGGACCTGTGTGGGAATACACCTGCTCCTGTAGTTTAGCTTTTAAAGGGCTACTTCACACATAAATGACATAAAATTATATTTTTATCTCCTTAAAATTAGAGGAATAGCTGCAGATGGTCATCATTCTGGTTTGAAGGCCGTAAAGGCGTGCCACAGGGCTCAATACTAGGTCCACTCACTGGCCACTTTGTTAGGTACAGTTGTTCAACTACTTGCTAGCACAAATATCTAATCGATCAACCCTTTATATTTAGGCATGTACACATCGTGAAGACGACTTGCTGAAGTTGAAACTGAGCATCAGAATGAGGAAGAAAGGTGATTTAAATGACTTTGAATGTGGCATGTTGTTGCTGGTCTGAGCGTTTCAGAAACTGCTAAGATTTTTCGTAAACAACCATCTCTGGAGTTTTACAGGGGATGAGCTGAAAAACAGAAAATCATCTCAAACTGAGTTCTCTGTACTCAAACGGCCCCCATAGTCATCAGATCTCAATCCAGAGCACCACTGGGTTGAATCTATACCACAAAGAATTAAGTGGTTCTGAAGACAAAAGGCAGTCCGACCCAGTACTAGCAAAGTGTACCTAATCAAAAAGCTGGTGAATATAAATCAGTAGATACTGCTACAAAAAAAAAAATAGGATTTTTTTAGTGAACCAACTATGTAAGTACTTCAATTGTATTGTTTATACCACAACATGACATGGTATAAAACATGGCGATGGTAAGAAGAAGATGAAATAAATGTAGGTAACACTTAGTACTATAGTTTTATTTATTTTATTTAATGTCCACAGCATTCTGCATTTCCTCCTTCAGCTGGTCCTACCTGTGCATTTGTAGGTCCGTGCAGGTCAGCCAAGATCATGGCTGAAGAGGTGGGGGGTACTTCCAGGGTTGGGGACTTTGATGGGGCAGGACTCGTCCCTCTGCCTTCGCCCGGTGGGTCCACAGTGCTGGGAGTTGGAGGCTTGCTTGCCCCCGTGGATGCCTGCTGGCCTTGATTCTCTGTAAAGGTGACTGACCTCTTTTGGTCTCCATGCGCTGTGGGCAGACATGCATGCGCACGTGGTCAAAACAGAGACGATAGCGCCAGCTAGCGACTCGCTAACACATTAGCACCACCAAAGAGAGTGGAGGCAGGGAGGGGATGGGAGAGGGGGAGGCAGGGGATTGGGGGGGTAATGCAAGACAGACATGCAGAGCGTCCTATTGGGTGAGGTTGCAGATAAAAGGGACGAGCCGTTGCAGGGTGGAGAGGAAGGGTTACGAGTTGTGTCTCACCTTCACAGTCCAATAAAGTTTCTTTATTTCGAAACAAAAGCATGAGACAGAACAGAGTGAGAAGAGTCAGTCTGGTGGCAGGTGGTACAGCAAACAGCATTGGAACAAACACAGAGGTCGTGAATGGGGAGGACGGGTCAGTTCAAGTCAGCACACTGACAATAAATAAAGTATTGTTACAGGTATAAGTGTTTGTAAGTCTGGATTTGGATTGTGTGCTTGATCTGAAGTGCAGGGTGAGTTTTGCTGTTACTTTTAAAGATAGTCACGCATCCTGTTTCAGAGTTTTAAAACACATGATGCGCTTTCATCATCCCTCATCTAAGAAAAGACAGATGAAAGCATGTGTGCTGTTACCCAGTGGTTTGTTCTTGGGCTGGATGCTCCTGCGCGTTGTAGAAAGCCTCGCTCCAGATCGACCGCGTGGTTCGGTTTTTGGAATGGACAGCAGGGGGCGTCGCATCTACGGGAAATTTAAGAAAATCCACAAGATGGTTAGCCTGCCCACTGTATTGTAGCGCCTATGTGTGATGTCTTCCTCGTCTTTTTAGTAAATAAAATGCTTTTTAAAAACAGGTTTATGTAACACCTGTAACGGGACACAACCCAAGAATGACTGAATTATTTAAAATAAATACATTTCCACATCTATTTAAAAAATAATAATAATGATTTATAATAATAAACATGAACATAATATAGAAGAAAGTTCTATAATTATTAAAATGACCACAACAGTGATTGTAACAATATAACAAACTTATTAGACGTCTGAAAAATATAAATATATAAAATGAAAAATATATTAAAATAATATAAATCTATATTGCTTCAAAGACTTTGTCTTTTTTATCCCCACATTGTTTAAGCATTTTTAGGGTGGCTTATTTTGATAACTTGATTGATAATCAACCCCGACTGTTTGCGCAGACGCCACTCCTCCCTGAGCCTGGTTCTGCTAGAAGTTTCTTCTTGTTAAAACAGAGTTTTTCCTTCCCACAGTTGAGCTCTTGCTCACAGGGGCTCGTATGATTGTTGGAGTTTTGTGTGTTTATTTGTATTATTGTATTGGTCCTTACCTTACAATATAAAGCACCTTGAGGCAACTGTTTTTGGGATTTGGCGCTATATAAATAAAACTGAACTGAAGTGAATTTCTTTTATTTTATGTGTGTGTCTAAAAATACTTTTAAATTCTATTTTCTTGTAATGTATTTGCTTAAATGTGAATTAAGATAGCACATACTCAATGCCATCAAGTTACATGGACACATGGGACACATGAAAAAAGGTGATGTCCACACCTGTCTGAGTCCTCGCTTTCTTCCTAACGGGGGCTGGATCAGGAGGTTCTGACCTGGTTCGCTCTGCACACTGGCCACCCTGATGCAGTCAGTCATAAAGAGACACACACACACACACACACATTCACGTGCGCACATTCACGCAAAACACACAGAAATACGTCACCATAAAGGGACTGAAAAGCAAAGATTACCCAACCGTCGATAAACGCAACTTTGATCACAATAAGATGTCGCTGCTACTCTACCCATTCACTCACTACACAATACACACAGTGTGCTACAAGACACCCAATCACAGTACGGAAAAGAATAACAGTGCTGCCATGATTCAAACACTGAAAACACAACAGGGGAGTAGTAGGGCCTGGAGTGGCAATCCTGACAAAGCAACTTGTCTTGTTTTTTGTGCTACAAATGCCCCTGAAACACCTGAAATGTCCCCATCTAACCATGAAACAGTCATACGGCATATTTAAAGTTAGCTTCTAAACAAAAAACAACAACTAAAGTGTCCATTGTTTGTATTTTTTTGTGTTGCCACCCCAGTTCCCTCGTGCCCCTCCAGATTGGTATCCACAATAGGACGCCCAATTTGATCAGCGAAAAGCCTGATAGACACGTAAACAGTATGAAACACCATGGCACCGATGAGAGGCTGACTTTAGTGATGGCACATTAACTGTAAAGAACCACAGCTAACAGAGAAAGAACAGAGGCAGAGCTCCCTGGCCCCAGGGGCTCTGAGACCCTTTTTAACATTTTTTTTTTGTAAAAGGGGGAGGGGGCCTGGTTAGGATAGCACAGCGGATGAGCTGAGAAGATGAGGGTCAGTGTGGAGCTCAAGGGGAAGTGAGGGGGGTTAAGGGGATAGAGACAAGGCACATTAGACCCACACAGAAAGAGATAGAGACGGGTAAGTGGGAGGTGGGGGGGCGGAGGTGTGACTGGCCGAGGCGATTTGATTCGATGCGGATGAGTGATCAACAGTGAGGCGGCCGATAGAGGTGGCCGTCCTGAGGTGATGCCCCTCCCAGTGGCAGACAGATGCAAGAATGCACCAACGGGACACAGACAGAGAGAGGGCCACTGTACCTAGAGAGGTTACCCTCCTGCAGAAGACCCTGGGACTCATCTAGCACATTGGGTTCACTGTAAAAAGGGGGGCGAAGCGGGAAAATGGGAGTTTAGGGAGTGTAGTGAGATCCATCACCACCCTGAGCCCCTTCCTTAGCAGGGTTTATATAAGCCAGGGTGTTTCCTCTAACCAAAAGTAACCAAAGGCAGAGCAGACTTTTGATTTTTAACATTCTTACCATGAAACAGAGTCTTAACACTGCTTAATAAAAAACATGATAAATCAACAGAGATATACATAGATAAATATGACTGTGGTTGTGGAATATGACTGGTTGATTTCTCGTCCATCGGTCGGCTCTACATGTTACATAATAAACAGGAAAGAGTTGAACATTTCATGAAAGCTGCTCTGAAAACAGAAATAATCTCATTAGTTTAACCAGCAGGATAGAAGCACAGTGGTTCTCAAATATAGCTGTGAAGTTTAGACACTTTAGCTTTTTGTAGTCAAGAGTCAACGTATTTGAGAGTGAAGCTATCAGCTGATTTTTTTATTGGTTAGCAACCTGCATTCATAGATCGCAAGTGTAGAAACATATTAATAAAATCCTGGAACATGACATTACAAAGGAGATGTACGTCAGGCACTCAGGAGCCTTGATTGTGAAGCATAAACTCGCTGTAAGCCTCTGACGTCTATAACTGACGACATATGTTTCAGTTAGAAATTTGCACTGTAGCTACATTATGTGGTAAGCACAAGCCCCTCTAAAACTGCACCAAAACCTATGCAGGATTAGGACTTTTTCAGGGCCCCTGAAAAAAATTACTGGGGGGACAAATGTCAGAATTAATCTCCTGATTGACTGTTTTTGTAGAATTCTTTGATTGATCTAAGAAATCAAACTTCTGAGATTAATGTCAAAATTAATCTCATGACAAAGAGTTATATAAAAATGATTACTATCTTCTCAGAATACTGAAATTATTGTCAGGATTCAGACTTTTTCCACTCAGAGTTTTGAGATAAATGTCAGAATTAATCTCGTGACTAAGATTAATGTTCAAATTCTGACTTTTTTCTCTGAATTCTGAGAACAAAGTCAGAATTAATTTTTTTCTTCTCAGAATTCTGAGGGATAAAAAATCCAAAAGACACTCCCCATTTCTTATTAGTGGCCCTAATCCTCTTCTGCATTAACCTGATGTGTACCTCCCTAATGTAACTGCATGTGGCACCGATGTGGCCTGTAACTATTGTGATCAGCACAGCTGAATCCAGCTAATGTTTTGCCAAAGCTTTGTAATTAATAAATGAAAAAGGAACAATTCTTTTCTGAATATAAGGAATACTAATCATAGCATTAATATAAGGACTCACGAATGTCAGTTAACCCCTGGAGAGAGACTGGTGAAAACACTGGATGGTACAGGGGGGAATTTTGTGACCTAGTGACAGCCTGTAACCATTTGCTGGTCAAGGAAAACAGATAGTTCAGAACAACTGGTTTCCAGGTGACTGGTGCCTTAATGCAGGTTAAACAGAGCTGGTCACCGTAGGCCTTTTTACTCCTTTGTTTCCTGTTATAAAGCTGGCTGTTTGATCATGCAGGATCTGCAGTTAGCTCTATTTTTCAGCCCTTTTGTTTTCTCCCTTTCACTCGGTCTGACATCGCCTTTTAATGGCTAGTGAGATTATTTCTGCCTTCACACCATTTCATCTTTACTTTTCAAGTACAGGAAGAACAACTTGCATATTGCAGCTAACAACTAACTACTAAACCACCATTTTTTGTTTGTTTTTTAACCGATAAAGACTAAACAGATTGAATTAAAAAAAGATTTTCACTGAACTAGGTGTGACTGTTTTACATAAGTGCTTATCTGTGGCTCCCAGGTTCAGTGGGAAATGTTACCTGTGGCTGGGCAACATGGTGGTGCGGGGGGCCTCGGGCTGAGAGGCCGCCGAGCCAGTGGCGTGGCTGGAGAAACGGCGCTGTGACATCACCCTGGGCATGAAGGCTTCGTGCTCGCTCACCACGCTGGGAATGCTCATGGAGTCAACTGCAGCGAGAGGAACGTAGAGTGGTGAGTTCACTTTAAAGGAAGTGAACAGGAATGAGTGAGAATAGCTGGTGAAAACAAGGGAACAGTGTTTCTGACTCTCTTCATCGTCCTCGTCGGTACGGCTGAGCGTGTCCTGTGAGGGCTGCCGTGACGGTTGGCTGTCCTGCTCCCAAACTGTTCCAGTGCCTGTGTTGGATCGCGACATTGTGGCCAAACTGAGGCGGTAGGCTGACGTGGAGGTGCCCACCGTGCTGATGGATGTCTTGCCCTGATATGCTGTGGGGTGGGAAACGCCATACGTGACTGCAGAGTTGATAGCTTCTATTTGAAAACACTTACAGGACAAGTTCACCCTGTTTATCCGTCTATATTACTGATTCCTTTTACGTGGACATTTTTTTAAAAACATACTCATGTTCCATTAAGAAATTAAACATACAGACATACACAGCAATCATCTCCTGTCAGATTATATCAGGGTATTTGGACTGCAGTATGTTGTACGTCAGTATGTGTGTGACGAGAAGCCAAAAAACACTAGATGGATAAAATGGGATTTTTAGATGAACTGTTCCTTTAATTTTTTAGTATGTAGCTCCTGACCCGAGCCGCTGTGCACAGCCTCTTTGAGGATCTTGAGCTCATTGTTGAACTCTGCAAACAGTGAGCTCTTGCAGAGAGGTCGTGGGATGAAGCGCCGCTCCAGCTGATCAGCGATGTGGTGGCGCGCTGTGATCTCTTCCTGGGAATCGGCCGGCTGGGTCAGCAACTGGAAAAGTAAGATGGAGGAAAAGTGAGGAAGATGACAGCAAACTTTTCAGGAGTGCTGAAGGAGCAGGAGGCTCCTGAAGTCCCCTACCTTGCACTGTATAAAGGGTCTGAGCAGGACAAAAATAGGGATCCGGGTTCGGACGATAAAGTCGATGAAGTCCCAGAAGGCCAAGCCGCCCACCTTCCTCAGAGCCATCTCCTTCACCTGCAGGCTCAGCCGATACCACTGGTTCCCCAGCGAGCGCTCGAAGCAAACCAGCACCACCTTCAGAGCTGTGGAGGAAGGAGGATGAGAAGAGGAAGACAAAGCAAAGCTATAAAATGTTCTCCCCTCTTCTATTGTACCTAAATAAGCAGCCTGGCTCGTGGACTCTGCTAATCCCTCCCTACGCAGATCTTTCCCAGGGTCACCCGGCGTGGAGCAGTGAGCCGGAGAGGCGTCAAGCATAAAGTTCTTGGTGCGGGATGTGGAGATGATACGAGGGGGAAGCAGGATGTTGATGACTGTCTGTAGGAGCAGGAAGACCTCCGGCTGCTCCAGGTGGGGGCTGTCTGCATCGAGAAAACAAAACAAAAGCAGGAAATACAAAAAACCCTGAGCAAGATGCTGATTGGCGTTTTAAGTCTCCTCCTCCAATCGCACCAATAAATCACCTTTGCTCCCGGAGCCTACAGTTAACACGAAGGGAATGAGCAGGTTGAGCAGCATCCCCTCCCGCCTTTCCTGATTGGTGAAAGGTGAGATCACGTGACTGAGGGGGAAGTCTTCCTTCAAGGCCTGTGGAGAAGCGCGAGGGAATTAGCATTAGCACGCGGAGCAGCTGCTTTATGAGTGGGTGTTTGATAGGGTCATCTCGCCATACCTGAATCTGCAGAGCAACCAATCGGACCACGGCGGTGCTAAAGGGCAGAGGCGGAGACAGGTAAGGGCTGAGGTGGAGGAGTGGCAGCCCGTCCGCCACACTGGAGGGGCCGACCACACCCATCACCTGACAACAGACCAGACAAACCACCCCACCAAAAAACTTAAGAAAATGCTAAAAAAAAAAGAAAAACAACTTTGCTTTTCAACATCTTTGCAGTCCCATACCAGGTTGACGCAGACGTTGATAAGCGAGCGCAGGTGAGGCAGGAACGAGATGATCGGCTGTCGCTGCAAGGTCAGGCAGATCCCCTCGATCAGGCTACTGGCCGCCTCCCACTCCACCTGTCTCCTGGAGAACAAACAAGTACACACCACCACCCCCCGAAACCACATACAAGCACATTGTCATGAGTTTAAAAAAAAAAAAGAGCTCACAGGGAAAAACAATTCTGCCCCTGAAGGGAGTTTGTTTGTTTGTAACCAATCTAGTGTCGACAGTTTTCAAGATATCACCTTCAAAGTTGGTAAAATGGTAGATATGGTACAACCTATATTAACCCTCTCAGGCTCAAATTAAGTTTCTGTTGCTAATGCACAAAAGAATACCTGCAGTGGTACTTCTGAGTAAAAAAACTCATAAAATATGTATGTGGGGTAATCTGCAACGCCTGCCTTGAGAGGGTTAACAACTATTTTTTATGGCCCGTCTTCAAACTTCACATCAACATACTAAGCCTTGGGGGACATTAGCACCCAAGGTCAAAGTTGACCTTGAAAAGAAACTTCAAGAAACCACATCAAGGAACATTTCAGATGAAAGTGCATGGAGAGAGCTGCACAACACACTCAATATTTTTTCATTATGATGCCCTACGATGGCACAATGTTGCCATAAAATTTCACAAAATTACACAGCATGAATACATATTCAAATCTCAAACTTTTAGAGCTCATAGAAGTCAAAGATTGCATCAAAGACAACAAATGTCGCAAAGCTCACAAACATAGCCAACTAAACACTGCAGCAACAGATCCGCCTCAGAGCAGTGTTACCTCTCAGCTAGCTGCCTCCAGTCTACAGTCAGGGAAGCTTTTCTGTACTCTTTATTACCAACATTTATGCATTTATGTATATATGCAAATGGCCCTCTGTGATAGTTTTACTCCAACTTTCTACAGTTTTTTGCAGGATTGGACCACTGGAAAGGCGAGGATAATGAAAAGTTATGTGAAACGTGTGTTTGGTTTTTTTACTTTAGAGCAGTATTACCGCAATACTCAACATACTGCAAAACTTTAAAAACTACAATAGTATTGTATTGTGGGCTGTCTGGAGATTCCCACCTCTAGTAAATACCTGACCATATGAATAAGGACTTTCAGGAGACAAGTTCACTGAAGTCCCTGAAATATTTGGATGTGTGCGATCTGACGGCAGCAGATGTGAAGGCCTGATGTTTTGTCTATAGCTTCTCAAGTACAAGTAACATAATATTGATGAAGAATTCGTTCTTCATTGTGAGCTAAATAAAGACTAAAAAGACAACATAACACCTATATGTTGCTTTCCATGGCCAAAGACTGGACACTCCAGGCATAGAGGAACGCTGCCACTGATCCATTGTTAGAACAAACATCGTCACACACTTTTATGCCATTACGCATTTAAACTCACAGACAGGAAAACACAGTCCACAGAAGCACTTACGGTACAGCACCCACGAAGGCAGCGCTACAGAGGACAGTGCCAAGAAGCCGTCTATTCACTGTACACACCACGGCAGCGGCACAGCACGATACACTCACAGGGAGACGGAGAAAGAAGAGGGATTGTGTTCAACAGACCTGCTGCATAAAGCCTGAGGGCGAGCGCACCTGAGCGTGGGCATCTTGTGGATCTTGTTGAACATGCGGTCCAGCCTCTTGAGGATGAGGATGAGGGCAGGCCGGACGGCTTCGGACGACCAGTCGGTGATGGGCAGCATCTCCATGATGTAACGCCGCAGCCCTCGGCTCTCCATGGTCAGGGTGTCGTAGGGCGCCAGCTTCAGCAGGGCGTGGGCGATCTCTGCCAGCCTGGGGGCAGTAACATTCATTCAGTTCAACTTACAAGTGCTTTTTAGGATACAGCTTTAATTAACTAAGGAATGTGAAGAAACAACTTTACTGACTTTATTCCCAAAATGTGTGTATTGTGTCAACGAGATATCAACCGAAGTTGAATTAGGGCCGATCTGCAATAGTGTATAACACTATGCATAAATGCATAGTACGTGTAAATATTAATTAATATCTTAAGAACAAACAATTGCCACAACAGCAAGAAGGAAAACAAGTTTGAAGTGCCTTAAGTTTCAAAATAAGAGCAAGTTAATTGTCCACTAGTCAATCGACTATAGATACCTACAGAAGAGGATTAGGACCACTGGAAAAAAAAAAGTGGGCATATCTTTTTTTCTTCTTTTCAGGAATTCTGAGAAAAAACTCTGAGTTCTGAGATTAAAGTTAGAATTCTGAGAAAAAAAATCAGACTTTTTTCTCAGAATGCTGTATTTATTTTTCCTCAGGATTCTGACTTTAACCTCAGAAATCTGACTTTTTTCTCAGAATTCTGACTTTAATCTCACTTTAATTCTGACTTTAACCTCGGAATTCTGGCTTTAATCTCACTTTAACTCTGACTTTAACCTCGGAATTCTGACTTTAACCTCAGAATTCTGACTTTAACCTCAGAATTCTGACTTTAACCTCAGAATTCTGACTTTTCTCAGAATTCTGACTTTAATCTCACTTTAATTCTGACTTTAACCTCGGAATTCTGACTTTAATCTCACTTTAATTCTGACTTTAACCTCGGAATTCTGACTTTAATCTCACTTTAATTCTCACTTTAACCTCAGAAATCTGACTTAAACCTCACTTGAATTCTGACTTTAACCTCAGAAATCTGACTTTTTTCTCAGAATTCTGACTTTTCTCAGAATTCTGACTTTAATCTCACTTTAATTCTGACTTTAACCTCAGAATTCTGACTTTAATCTCACTTTAATTCTCACTTTAACCTCAGAAATCTGACTTAAACCTCACTTGAATTCTGACTTTAACCTCAGAAATCTGACTTTTTTCTCAGAATTCTGACTTTTCTCAGAATTCTGACTTTAATCTCACTTTAATTCTGACTTTAACCTCAGAATTCTGACTTTAATCTCACTTTAATTCTGACTTTAACCTCAGAATTCTGACTTTAATCTCACTTTAACTCTGACTTTAACCTCGGAATTCTGACTTTAACCTCAGAATTCTGACTTTAACCTCAGAATTCTGACTTTAATCTCACTTTAATTCTGACTTTAACCTCGGAATTCTGACTTTAACCTCAGATTTCTGACTTTTATCAGAATTCTGACTTTAATCTCACTTTAATTCTGACTTTAACCTCGGAATTCTGACTTTAACCTCAGAAATCTGACTTTTTTCTCAGAATTCTGACTTTTTTCTCAGAATTCTGACTTTTCTCAGAATTCTGACTTTTCTCAGAATTCTGACTTTTCTCAGAATTCTGACTTTAATCTCACTTTAATTCTGACTTTAACCTCGGAATTCTGACTTTAACCTCAGAATTCTGACTTTAACCTCAGAATTCTGACTTTAATCTCACTTTAATTCTGACTTTAACCTCAGAATTCTGACTTTAATCTCACTTTAATTCTGACTTGAACCTCGGAATTCTGACTTTAATCTCACTTTAATTCTGACTTTAACCTCAGAATTCTGACTTTAATCTCACTTTAACTCTGACTTTAACCTCGGAATTCTGACTTTAACCTCAGAATTCTGACTTTAACCTCAGAATTCTGACTTTAACCTCAGAATTCTGACTTTAACGTCGGAATTCTGACTTTAATCTCAGTTTAATCCTGACTTTAACCTCAGAAATCTGACTTTAACCTCAGAATTCTGACTTTTCTCAAAATTCTGACTTTAACCTCAGAATTCTGACTTTAATCTCACTTTAATTCTGACTTTAACCTCGGAATTCTGACTTGAACCTCGGAATTCTGACTTTAATCTCACTTTAATTCTGACTTTAACCTCAGAATTCTGACTTTAATCTCACTTTAATTCTGACTTTAACCTCGGAATTCTGACTTTTACCTCAGAAATCTGACTTTTTCCCCTCAGAATTCTGACTTTTCTCAGAATTCTGCCTTTAACCTCAGAATTCTGACTTTTTCATCAGAATAATTTTTCCTCAGAATTCTTACTTTAATCTCAGAATAAGACTCATAAGAAATGCTAAAAGCATTTTGTAATTTAAACACAACAAAGTAAAGCCTGTGTGTTATCCATCAAGTGCTGGATGTGTGAAAGAATGTAGGTGGTGAGAATTAATGAGTCATAACTTTCTGACTAAATCTGCTGATGCCCAGCAAATACTTCAAGTTACAGTTAGTAATTTTTATGTTTTTCACCAAAAAGCATTCTGTACTCCTAAATATATCTAGAATAGTTTGTAATTACATCTTCCAGCGAGCTGAAGCAGTCTCATATCAATAATGTAATAAAAGCATGAAGCAACGAGACAATAATGTCACAGTCATCTGAATAAAATCTCATCTTCTTTCTCCTCACCTCAAGCTGAAACCCTAACCCCTAACCCTTAGGCTGAAAATCCCATGTTCCCTCTGACAAATAGTTTGATTACATTCTCACACTGAATGAGAGTTTATCTAATACATTTCAACCAACAGTGTTAGATACACGTCAAAGAAAGTTTCACTGATAGAGGATAACAGTTTAGCATATCCTTAACAAGTCACCTCAGTACTGCTGGTCAGAAGTGAGCTTCACTGACTCATCGACTCATTTTGGACTCCCTTCACAAAGTTTTACAGCCTCCTTCAGAGTAAATGAAGCTGGATGCTTCTCAGTCTGCATTGACAGCTGAGGTAAACAGTGGAGTGACAGGGAAAAATTCCAGGGTGGATTTGAATTTGATCCAAACATTAGTGGAAACACAGATACTGAACTGTTTGTATTTCATCTCTCTTGGCTGACTGAAACATGTTTGTCCTATAGCAGCCACTGTAGTTAGGGTTATGCACTTGAATCTCAATGGGTAAGAAAACTAAATAATTTGACAAATTTACACACTGTAACTAAAATCAGCTGCTATTTCATCGCACACCTCATGTGGGACTTGATGTCCAGTAGCTCCAGAGCTGTGACCCGCGGCTCGCCTGCAACGTTCTGCAGGATTTTGAGCCGTGGCCCGCAGTGTTTGTAAAACTCGGTGCAGATGTTCAACAGGGACTCCCGTGGACGGCGGAACTCCTCCCTGGCAATGCGCTCGTCCAGCTCCTCCCTTGGCATGCCCTGGCCCTCCTCCAGCAGGTGAAGATTGTCCCTGACAATACAAAGATCTCCTCAGTCTTGGTTTTCAAACTCCAAAACTGCACTATAGTCATCTATTCTGAGACAGGTGAGAGTTAAAGTTCTGACCTGGTGTTGACCCCTCCGGACATGGCGTGGTTAGCCGTAGTGCCGCCCTTGTGGCCCTGATCACAGCGAGATATCTGGGGAGCCGTCATGGGCCTGTGGACGATCAGATGACAACAACTAAGAGGAGCTAAAAGCAAATCTAGACTCAGTTGTGTCTGCATTGGTAAGAGACAAACCTTGTGAGGGTTTCAGAGCTGTAGAGCAGGGCCTGCAGAGACGTAGCTAGGGCAGCGATGGCCGCAATCTCATCTCTGGCAGCCGAAGCAGACTCCATCGTAACTGTGTTGCTCTTCAGTTTCTGGAGGTAGCAGGGAACCAAGGCCTCCAGCACCATCAGCATCTGGAGACTGGAGAGGGAAGCATGGATAGTATGAGGACAGAAAGCAACTGACAGAGAAAGACGCCTCGATGTTTTTATTGATACCTCCTGAAGGATTCGGGGGCATATGCAACCACAGTGACGCACAGCTTGATGGCCTCGCTGATAGAAAAGGTCAGGTCCTCATTACCATAACAGAAATCTGTGACATATACAGAGTACAGTCAAACTAGTCCAACAGTAATGTTAGACTAACAGTTGAATTTATGAGGCTTCCTTTACAGACTTATTTGATATAAGAGGTTTAATGAATTTGGGCATCAGTCTGAGTTTCTGGACTTCTTTACCAAGTCTCTACTCTCCGACTAAATCCATATGTTGATACCTACGGCAGCTTTGTCTGGAGCCAGTAAAATTGACAGTTTACCCAGAGAGCGTAGAGGCTTCTCAGCTTTGACCAGCTCCAGAGCATCCAGGGCATCCTGGGTTTCACCTTCTAGAGAGACCAGCAGGTCGAACAGACACTGGGCCGAAACTCCTTTAGAAAGACCGGTACTGGTGCTGGTCTGAGATGGATAAGAAGAGAGAAATGCATCAAAGGAGACGAAGAACTTGCAGTGGTGCTGACCGACTGCAGATTCATTTGAATGAGTCCGAAAGTCTTACTGTGAACTCGAGCAGCGGAGCAACGCTGGCAAACAGCTGCAGGATAAAGGGTTTTCGATGGAGGATGTAAAACTGCCGGCAGCAAAACTCAATGCCCTGCCTCAGAAGAGGGTTGCTCTCGTAGTCTGCATAGACCTGTCACAGCAGAACAGGGAGAGGGGATGGGAAATGTAAATTACTGCGAAACTGGAATTCAGAGCCAACTGCTCTTCCTCCACTCACTGTCTAGGCTCAGTTAAGTGTGCACAGGTAAGCATACCTGCAGCATGGTTGGCAGCATCCACTGGTACCCGCTCAGGGAGAACAGATGGTTAAAGTGAACGGCGGTGTTGATGGCGGTCGCCGTGTACTGCCTCAGCAGGGAGCTGTCCTCGGGGTGCAGCAGAAGGGCCCCGTTGAAGACGTTAAGGAACAGCATCATCTCATCGCCCCACGGGTACTCACTGGGCATGCCCAGAAACATTTCCTCCAACAGTTTGATCCACAACACCTTGTGGAGAGTGTCCAAGCCAAACAGCTCTTTTCCTGGAAGGCGGAGCAAAGCAGGATTCATTATCCTAAAATAAACAGTAGGAGCTATACTCAAGTTTATTAAGCTGTTAGTCTTTTTCTCACCTTGAGGCTCATTAAAGAGGGAGAACTCTGCATCGATGGCGGTGCGGGGGAAGGAGGGCAGGCGAAGCAGGTCCTCCTGCAGCAGGGAGACGTGGGACTGCTTGTGCACAGCTGGCATGTGTTGTGTGAGGGAGATGAGGAAGAGGACTCGACCGACTTCTTCTAGTTTACGGGAAAACACCTGAAAACAAAAATTCAGACTATGATTTTCCTGTTGCAGGACGCTGTTTAGGGGCTGATTTAATTTTCACATTTCCAACCTTACCTGTTTCTGGATGAGCTCCTGTCCTTTCTCAGGCAACATGTGGACCAGGTTGAGCTGAGGAGAGACTGACCTTCGGAACGGGTAGATGTCTCTAACATATGTCTGAAGGATAGAGAGAAAAATAATTACACTAAATATCTCTATGTTTAAAATTTAATTCAATGCCAGAGGTACAGTGGAACAGATGTGACTCAAAAGCACTGGTCTGACCTTTCTAATCTGCACAGAGCAAGACCGACCAACACTAACATACATATGAACTATTATTGATGATTAATGAAAATAGGTCTTGACTTCAGATAATTTAGTGCTTTTAAATAGTTGTTGCTTTTTTCAGTGAACAAAAAACCCCCTCAAAATAAAGTTCCCACCTTTGAATAATGGATGAGGTTCCATCGTTTATCCATGAGGAAGTAGTGTGCCGATCTGGCCTCGGGAATGTTGAAAAATTCCAGACACTCCTGGTTGGAGAAAAAGGAGATGGCTGATTAGTTTACTCACGCTGAATTACAATTTTAAATTTTATGCATTTAGCACACGCTCGCCCAGCATGATTTGAATTTAATTACAGTGATAAGCCTCCTCGGTCTTGCCTCACTGTGTGTGTGATTGACTGAGATGAGAGTTTTTACCTTTAGCAGGGCTTCAAACTGAGTGTCTTCGTGGACTGGTAGCTGGGTTGGGATGTCACATTCATTCTGCCCGTGCACCACCAGCGTTTTGGTTCCTGCAGCAACAAAATGCATGAAAATATTTACATTTTGTGACATATTGTTGATTTCTGTTATTCCATCCATCCATTCACTTCCGCTTATCCTTTTCAGGGTCGCGGGGGGAGCTGGAGCCTATCCCAGCTATCATAGGGCGAGAGGCGGGGTATACCCTGGACAGGTCGCCAGTCTGTCGCAGGGCCAACACACAGGGACAGACAACCATTCGCACTCACATTCACTCGCACATTCACACCTAGTGGCAATTTGGATTATCCAATTAACCTATCCCCACAAGTTGCATGTCTTTGGACGGTGGGAGGAAGCCGGAGTACCCGGAGGGAACCCACGCAAACACGGGGAGAACATGCAAACTCCACACAGAAAGACCCCGGCCTGATGGTGGGATTGAACTCAGGACCTTCTTGCTGTGCGGCAACAGTGCTAACCACCGTGCCACCCCTTTTTTTTTTCACCCATTCACACACACATTCACACACACATTCACACACTGGTGATGGCAAGCTACATTGTAGCCACAACCACCCTGGGGCGCACTAACAGAGGCGAGGCTGCCAGACACTGGCGCCACCGGGCCCTCTGACCACCACCAGTAGGCAACGGGTGAAGTGTCTTGCCCAAGGACACAACGACCGAGACTGTCCAAGCCAGGGCTCGAACCGGCAACCTTCCGATTACAAGGCGAACTCCCAACTCTTGAGCCACAATCGCCCTCAATCGATTTCTGTTATTGAACATTAAAATTAAAACAACAACAAAAAGAGTGACCATAAGGGTCTTTCTCTGTCAGTATGAGACTTGTTTGAATAAAGCTAGAGACCAGAAACAGAAGTTTGCTTTTTGTCTTAGGAAACAATGCTTTTTATACTTTTACCTTTTATCTTTGTTTTGATTTAGAAATGCTGTTGGTATATAGCTGTGGAAATGCTCAAGTTGACTACCTTATCTCAGTGAATGAACCACTTCAGACTAGAAGTGAGAAAAAAGGAATCTAATGATGGATATCAGGGTTCATAATGTCCCTTTTGTTAAAAAAAACATGGTTGTGATGTGTGTTTAGTAACCTGTTGTCTTGTAAAATGGTTGGGTGTGCTTGGGAAAAGAAAGACACATCCTGATATTACCGGGGTTAAACTACACCTTGCTACATTTGGCTGTTCCCTTATCAGTGGGGGCATCACCACAGCGGGTAACTCTCCATGTTTTGTTTTTGCAGATTTTTTGCCAAATACAACCTCAAAGTGAATTGGTGTCTCCGGCTGGTGCTGAACCTGCAGCCTCTCATTTGCCAAGAACCCACTTCACTATGTGGCCACCCCAGTAAAAATGCAACTTAATATTAAATAACACGGTGCTGATCAGACATTGTGGGTATCTCAGCTGGTCTATCGGTCCTACCTTGGTCTGTTTTGCCAGATCGGTGGACAGTCTAAACAAAGATCAAATACAGAGGTGGCACCTGTGCATCAAACACCCTCTGCACCACAAAGTCATCGTTTATAAAGTGCTCCACAAACTGGAGCGTCAGAGCTAACTGGTGGATTCTGGTGGAGAATGGTTTTACAATACAAGCATTACTTATGTCTGCAGTATTTAGCACTCACCTGGCATCGATGCTGTGACCAGCAGTTTGACCTCACACTGCTCTTTCTTCATGGTCTGCTTCAGGTCTTTAAAGAAGAGCCCCTCCACGTAGCCGACCACCTCCCAGAGGAAGGTCAGCGTGGCCGAGATGGCGTCCATGCCCCATTCACAGGGAGTCCGCACAAAATACATGATCAGGCCCACCTTAAAGGAGGAGAAATGATGATGAGGAGAATAAACAGAACTGATGACAAATATAAAGGTACAGGTGAAGGTAGCTGGTGACCCACCAGGTAGTTAAAAAGGATGTGAGAGGTCTGGGCTGGCAGATCTCCAATGTTGAGCAGGAGCTTCCTAAGCATGTACATCAGCTCGTCCTGGTGCAAAAACCAAACAAATGGACAAACAATAAAAAACTCATTGCGAGTCTTTTTCCCACATCTGTCCGCAGGTGTTTGCCTACCTGTCTGTTGCTAACTGTCAGCTTTTCCAGGAAGTGGCGGAGAACGAGAGCTGGATCTTCAATGAGGCAGTTCCAGAGGATTTGCTGGGCAACAGCACTCACTGAGGAAACATTTTTGCATAAATAACCAAAAAAAAAAATCACAAAAGTTTTGATGCAAATTCATTTTTTTGTGTAGTGACAGCTACCAGCCACGCCATCCTCTCTAACTTCGCCGTCTTCCATGAGGTGCACTATTGGTAGGACGGCAGCACAGATGCATGCTGGGAAGACAGCTTGAGGCGGCTGTAGCATGTGGTGAGTGGGTGTGTGTTCTGTTGTGTTTTCTTCATCTGGCAAAAAAAAAGAATTTGTAAAGAGCAAGTTTTATATAAAAAGTTTAAATTCATTTGTTTCTGACATTTTTCTACCTTCAGCACTGGCCAGCGAGCGGACAGACCATACAGAGCCCCGGCGGAAAGAGTAGTTCCTGTGGGAGTTGCTGGAGGCGCAGGATGGGCTGACAGACAGACGTCGTGATGCCAGGTTCACCACTTCTTCTGCTGGCGGGATCAATGCCAAACATAACCAGTAGAGGTACAGGGGGAAAAACAACATGCTATCAGGGTAAAGAGCTATGCAGAGTCAAAACACTGTGTGCTAATGTGGCAACCTGCAGGGCTGAAATATGAATCCAGCAAGCAAGTGCCAAAGTCTGCAGTTCCTCTAATGAGCACATGAGGCTGAGTCCAAGTGTGAGTCAACCACTATAAGCACCCATGTTTAACATCTACACTTTACATACTTAAAGCATTAAAAAGCATGTTTACAGTATTGTGCAAAAAAATGCTTTTGGGCTCTGAGAATAGTTTTACCCTTCGTAAAAACACAGTTTTGACTTTACGAATCATCTTTACGAATGTAGCTTAGTAACCAAGCGTGCTCATGTTAGCACTCCCCCTTTCATCTAAATATGGTCACTTCTGGCTTTCAAAACTATTACGGCTGTATAAAAGGTGGAAAACGTGGATGTGGCCATCATTACATTACCCACTGGTTTTGGAGCTTAAATGTTAGTGTGTTATAGCCATATTGTTTTTCTTGGAGTGCTAACTTATCAGCTGCATCCCTAAACTGTATGGGTGCACTATGTCAACTCAGTATTTCACTCATCAAAACTGAAGCACAAACCATCAGGATGGTCTGTAGAAAGCTGAAGTATTACTCAGATAATCCATTAAAAATGCTCTAAAAGGCACTGAAAGCACACAAATCATAAAGAGGTTTAGTCTAATGGCTTGAAGTAGTGGACGAGACCTAGCAGCTGCCATCTACCTATATTGGACACCTGTCAGTTAACCATAGACAGTACAAATCATCAACTCAGCTTCTGGGTCAGAACAATAACACCAGTGCAGAAGTGCCTTAAACCTGCATTCTGTCTGAAGGCCGCCAGTCAGTGATAGCGGTGACGTGGGTTTTGCAGACACATGATCTAGAGGTTGGTCTCCAACCAGAAAATGCTGGGAAAACAATTGCTTAACCTTGAGTCACACAGGCCTACTTACCAGAGAGCAACCCCACTGGCAACCACTGGTTGCTAGGAAAAAATACGCAGTTGCAAACCGAAATACAAAGACTTCCTTGTGATTAATATGGTCGCTAACATATTGCTGCAGAATAACAATCTTTTATAGACTGTGCTTTCTGAGCTGTAGTAAAACTGAAAAGTCCAATGAAACCTGGAATGGAGGCTGTTCGCCTTCAAAGCAAAAGTTGTGCCCTTTAAAACATGTTGGTTGTAGTACTGAGGTACAGCTTTTACTTTGAAGGCAAACTTTATTCATTCGTCATTCGTTGTACTACTGCTCAGCTAGTAGTTAACAAGTACTTGCAGAGAAACATCAAAAACTACAGGCAACTGTGGCAACCAAAGCATTCACAAGGAGGTTTTAGGTGCAGCACCTTCTTTGAATTCGATTTCACATTTCTTTGCATTTCTTGAGTAATGTGCACATGACATCACATTGCCAACCAGTTTTTAAGATGGAGAAAAGGGATAATCAATCCAAAAGGCTAACACAGTTTTTGCACCAGTCTGCAGAAAGCTTTTTAATGCTGTTAACACAAGAGGGTCGACTCTGTTTTGAAATAACTCTCATTTGGCCACTGGAGGAACTTCTGTGCTCGCTGTTTTCCACCTCTTGAGGTTTTTCTTGTATAAAACACAAGTGCTCATACGCCTGGCGGCCCCACCTTCCTCCTCTTGCTCGGGTGGAGGGCTGCATGTGGGTTCGTAGCAGGCCTCCTGAGCCACAGGGATGGCTGTGATGATGCTGGCCTCGCGGCCCAGACGCCGCTTCTCCTCCTCCTGCTGCAGGTTCTTGAGGATGTGCTCGGCTCGCTGGTGGGAGCGCGACACCGCCCGCGCAGAGAAGGATTTCTAAAAAGGAGGGGGCGAGGATCAAATAGCACAGAGGTAGAGCAGCGGGTGTAGAAATTGTAGGAGGTTCAGAATCGGGGGCGGGGGGAATGCACAAATTAGCACTTTAAATCTTTCAGGAATGTGTGTGCACAGCTACAATAGGCTTCTGAGGAGCAACTGGACAACACATTAATACAGTAACTCTCCTCCAGCACACCGATCTCATGCTCTAAAATGCCGTCCTGAGCATTATGAAGCACGCTGCAGTGTAGACGTATAGAATAGGAGCAATTTCAATCACGATAAACAATAAATGTGTTCAGACTGGAAGATGGAGAATTTACTGTATCTTGTGCACAGTAATTGCCTCACAGCATTCGCACAAACAAATCTAAAACAGCCATGATATGAAAAACAAACACAGCAAAGTCATTCTCATCCAATGACCATGCATCAACAGCACGACACACACAACATGTCTGTATGCCCGATGCATGCTGTTATTTTCTCCTTAACAATCAAAGCATGTGCCGGAAGACTCTTTTTAAATATGTGGATTGTGTGTGTCCCTGATCAAGATGCAACTATCCAAGATGACCCATGAAACCGCCCCCCAGCTTCTGGTCCGTGATGAAAAACCTAAAAGGTCGCTTCCCCTTCTGTCTTTAATGGTCTGAGGTAACAAGATGCATCAGCAGCACAAACACCCGGACAGAAATACCAACTTACTATGGCATGGACTGACTGAATTAATGTGGGGTACTAAAAACAAAGACAGTCGATTAAATTATAGAACATGTGCTCGCTCATTAAAATCTCATATTTCTATTCATGCTTTATGAAAAAAAATATTTAAAAAAGACAAGAAATTAAAAGGAGGCACCAAGAAATCTGTGTTCACACATTTTTCTTATATTTGCAGATTTCTTGGTGCAGTTTTCCACATTAAACTTGCAGCAATAACAAATGTAATATTCAAAGCAGTAAGAGTGTGCATATCGTCTTTTGTTTTTTGGTGGATTGTGGAGTTAAGTGGGATTAAAAAAATAGTTAAATTATAAACTGGCCTATTTTTACAGGGTTCACAAGCTTAGGAAAACTCTCTCACTGAACTCCAGTGGTGTTTAAAAAACCTTCTCTGTCACTTTAATTAAAAAGATAAACTCTAAAAGCTGTTTCTGATAGTAATACAAGTAGATTTGTGCCTTTTAGAATAGGGCTCAAACTTACAGACTGGTCTTCGTTGATTGGATCCTGGACGCTGCCAGTGTTCTGGGGCACCCAGGGAGGGTCAAATATGGGGACACAGGGCATGCCCAGTATTGGAGAAGGGAGAGTGAAGTTAATGCTGGGTGGAGGGATCTGAAAGAGAAGTACACCAAATTTAGTAAACACAGCGAATGCCCTTCTGCGCTCTCTCTTTTGGGGACGCTAAAAATGCAAACAATCTATTCCAATTTGTTCATGTAAATGGAGAGTCCTCGTCACATTAAGGTTAAGTATGGGGTTCCACAGGGTTCTGTGCTAGGACCACTTCTGTTTACAGTATACATGCTTCCCTTAGGGAGTATCATCAGAAGGCATAACATACATTTTCATTGCTATGCAGATGACACCAAACTTCCTATCAATGAATCCAGATAACACATCCATAGTTAGCTAAACTACGAGAATGTCTTAAAGACTTTTAATCCTCTGCTTCTAAAGTTAGCTAAAACGGAGGTTACTGTACTCAGCCCTGAAAATATTAGAAATGTGGTATCTAACCAAATGTTTACTCTGGATGGCTTTACCGTGGCTTTACCTTGGAGTTGTTTATATGGATATGTGGATATGTTCTTCAGTGCACATTTTAAATAAACACACATGACTGCTTTCTTATATTTGCACATCATCTTAACATCCTGTCTCACGGTGATGCTGAAAAACTTGGACTACTGTAATTCATTATAAACAGGATGTCCTAAAAACTCCCTGAAAAGTCTTCAGTATATCTAAAACATTGCAGCAACAGTACTGACAGGGACTAGAATGAGAGAGCACATTTCTCTTATATATACTATAATCTCTGTCTTTCTTTCACATCATGTCTTTTATCCTGTCTTTGTCCCCTCACCCCCAACCAGTCACAGAAGACGGTCCTCTCCCTGAGCCTGGCTCGGCTGGAGGTTTTTTCCTCTTTAAAGGGAGATCTTCTTGGACATTGGTTGATTGGGATATTACCTTAAAAATATAAAGGGTCTTGAGGTTTTAGTGATTTGGTGCTTTATAAATAAAACTGAACTCAACTGAACTACCTTAAAGATCTGCTGGGCTCCTTCCTCCATGCGAGGCCACACTTGGTAGCGAAAACGCCACAGAGTGTAAAACTTCAGGATGGAGTTAATGCGCTGGCAGGCCTCAGGGTGCTGGAACTCTGCCATCATCATTTCGGTCACTGCATCAGGGACCTTTACGGCGCACAGGAGAAACAAGGCAGCTGGAAGGGGGCAGATAAAAAGGGCAGGAAAGAAAAAGGTGAAACATGGTTGAGGGCAAAAAGCGTTCGTGAACCTTGAAGGGCACAGCGACCTAAGAGGGGACCACCACAGCTCAGTGATGAGCTCACCAGCAGCGGCTGCCATATGTTCATCCACACTGAGTAGGAGTTCCCAGGCTGCGGGCTGGATGTCTCCGTACATGTCGTCAGTCAAGATAGGAGCTGCTTTGATCAGCAGTGAAAGAGGAGCTGGTGACAAACTCATCACCTATGAGAAAACAAACATTTAAGATGAAAGTGCAAAGCTGCAAAATGATCTATAATCTCTTTGCTAAGGTAGTAATAAGACACTTTATCTTTGACTTAACATCACCCACAGTGTATACAAACTGAAAAAGGTGCAAGCAGTCCTTTTCAGAGCTACAACACAATTAGAAAACTTTTATTTCCTTTTTTTGGACCCATTTTTTGCTTTCAGAACTGCATCAGTAGTTCATGCTGGAAGCATTTCTCACAGATTTTGACACATAACATCTGTTAAACCTCTGATAAACTGTTAAAACAACAGTTTAGCCGTCATGCTGTTTTTGCCATGTTCTGATCCTACCATCTGAACGTTGCATGAAAAATCAAGACTCACTGGACCTGTCAACATTTTTTCCAGTCTTCTATTGCCCAAATCTTGGTAGCTTTTATGAATTATAGCCTCGGTTTTCCTGTTCTTATTTCACAGGAATGGCACCCGGTGTGGTCTTCTGCTGGTGCTTCTGTATAGCTCGCAGGCAATTTCTGTGCCACTTGTAGTATATTTTACAATTCTGCAAAATGTATTTTGGCAGCAGTTTCCGAAATACTCAGACCAACCACTGTGTCACATTCAAAGTCACTTAAATCACTTTTCACCTCAACTCTGATGCTTTGTTTTAACTTCAGTAGGTTGTCTTTACCACAACTACAGAACTAAATGATTTGAATTGCTGCCATATGATTGGCTGATGTGATATTTGCTTTAGAAAGCAGTTGCTTGAACAGATATTACACCTTTGTAAAATCATTAATAGAAATCTCTAGGCCAGACAGGCAGACGTTCCTCTAATGGCCAGACTCCCATGTTAAATAAACAACTTTGCATGATCAACCACACTTGCAGCCTGATCCAAAAATGATTGTCTGTATGAGTAGCTTCTTTCTGCACAACTGTTTTTTCTTTTTAAAATTCATTAATCTCAATGCTGGTTAAAGCTTAAAGCTGGGGTGCGGTCTCCTTTATTGACAGCACGGGCAGCTCTGATTCCAGTCTGAGAATGTGGTGCACATCAGGTAGGATGTAATAATTATAAAAATAACAAGAAAAACAGAAATTCACCTGATTGCGGATGTACTTGAGCATGCCTGTATCCTTCTTCCCTTCTGTGTTGGAGTCAGTGGGTCTTCTCTTCATGGACGGGGTCCTCAGACAAGACTTGTCTGAACACTGATGGGAAATAGTACTTTAGAAAGTGGCGAAGATTTAAAAAAAACTAACAAAACACACATATTTAGGTTATTCATCCAGAAAAACAGCCTGTCAATTCCACCTCTTTGTTTTTCTTCACACGTCCTCCAATGTTACCAGAGGAGGCGCTGTCCTCCCTCAGGCTGTCCACCGTCTCCCCGTACACGAGCTTGATGGCACGGACCAGACGGGCGCAGGAGCGGCTGTGGTGTTGGTAGCAGCGTGGGTGGCAGAAGTCTATGTGGGTACAGATGAAACTCTGCTGGTTGCACAGCAGGATCATAATCTGTGCCGAGAGAGAGCAGAGAGGAGGTCAGTATGCGGGAAAGTACACACAGCTTTCCTCCCCGCATGTACCGACAGACTTACGTGAAGCCAGGACATGTTGCGGTGGTAGTTGTCCTCCGTTCCTCCTGAGCTCTGACCTTCTGGCTCGATGCTGGGTTCACTGGTGCTGAAGGGACTGCCTGCAATGTTAAACAAGAACAAACAACCCCATACAGGACGCTGATAATTGTCCACTTATTTCACGATGGAGAACAGTTTCTTTTCCCTGTGCAGAATACTTATAGTGTTCTTTTCACTCTCTAACAGGATCTGGCAAAAACAATACTGCAAAAGTAAACTAATGTTAACATACACTGTAAATAAGTCTTTAACTTAACACATTTTTCCCTATATATTTTACAGAATTTTCCTGTTATTTTAAAGTACATGAAATACCAATGATATGAGAAAAAATAGACTGTTAATTGGCAGGTCTGATGTAAAATAACATGAAAAACCTGTAACTGTGTTTTACAGTTTTTATTTTTTACAGTGTACTGTCATTTCCTTTGAATATTACACAATAATAAATGAAATTATGTTCTTTCCAGGAGTTTCAGTTACATCATACCGATGTCAGTAACTGTGTCCCTGCTCTGCGTTTGTGACAGCAGGCCTTCTTCGTTCTCAGACTCAGAGTCCTGCCGAGACAGCTTGGTGCTCTTCAGACTCCCCGCTCTGCGTATCGAAGACAGCGAGCCAACCTTCTTCACACGAAAACTGCGGGCTCCTTTGATCTGAAGCAGGCGCGAGCCTCCGATACGAATCTTCCGCACTGGTGCTGGAGAGCAGGGGAGTGGGGAGAGATTGTCTACAATCAACAATGAGCAGTGAGTAAATACGGAGCGGTAATCAGCTGCATTAACCAATCTGGATGACACCGAGTCTCACCCTGAGCCTCCTGGGTCTTCTTATCATCGCAGGTGGTGTCAGACTTCAGAGTGTGGCTGCTGCTGTTGAGGGAATCGTGCCCGTCTTCGTCGTCGAGGATGCCCGCAAAGCTGATCTTCCTCTCGTAGCGATGGCGGCCGAGCTCTGGGTCCAGACGCAGGCGGCAGCTGTCCAGATCCTGCAGACAAAATAAGTAGAAATCAAATTCTCATCGCTATTCACATCAGATTTACCTTTTTGGATTTTGATTTCACTACTGACCACAAGCGGTTCGGTGCGCGGTCGTGGTAAGCAGGGGAAGGTCTCTCGCAGGAAAGTGGTGATCTCCAACAACAGCTGGCAAGCGGCCATCTTCAGTGCGAAGGGGCAGCCACATTTTGTAGGATTGACCGTGTCTTTGGAGTCAGAACAGATAAGATAAAATATCTAAATGTGGCTAGAACATCTTTTTTGTTCTGACAACCTAAAAGTTGTAGAAACTAAATTTTAATTTAAGATTTTTTTTTCAAAGTACACACAATAAAACGCACAATACTGTGATCTTATTACTTTCATGCAGCATGTTTTTAAGTGTGACATCAACAGCTTGGCAAGTGCAGACTTTTTATTTTCCAATTTGAGTGGACGTTCATGCGAAATCATCTTCTTCTGATTAATTCAACACCACACAAATGCACAATAAGGTGCACCTGATGATCTAAAGCTGCAAATGGACCATTATGAGGTAAATATTTTTAATGATGATACAAGTTATCATTAAAAAAACCTAATTTATTTAACATCCTATTGTCCAATCCCTTACATAGGGAAACGGATGAAAATGTAGAATTCAAGTCATGAGAAAACAAATGAATGAGAGTAATGGTTTGAGTTTTTATGTGCTTCTTATTTGGAGGACTGCATTGGTTTGCAGGCCTCAGCAATGTGATTTCTGCCATGCAGTAGCTGACACCACTCAGACAAGCTAAAACAGCAGCAAGGCCTTTTTGGGTCACCACGTCTCATGAGACGCTACATCTGTGTTATATCTGCACAGTACGATAGAGACGATCTGGCCGAGTGGAAACCTGTAAATAGAAGAAAAACAAGTAACAGACACTGTTTTGACTCACTGTCATCTAAATAGTCTTCTTCCTCGTCTTCTTTCCTCATCCTGCGTTTGGTCTCTTCATCGTAAATATAACCCAGGATGTTGGCGGGGCTCTCACTGTCCGAGTGGCAGAGTTCGCTGAGCCTCGTGCCAATCGCCTGAGCAGATTTAACACGTTTACAGTTAATGAAGCCTTTTTATAAACTGTAACCATAAACAATCTTCGACACATTTAACTCACGTCTCCCCACTGGCAGAAATGCTTGGCAGCGTTCCACTGGAGCTTCTGGTTTCTTTTATTGCCCACAATAGGCGATCGGCCCCTGGACAGCCCTCTCTTGGTGATGTTTACGTGGTGGCCCTTCATCCATTCGGGCCAGTTGCCACGATTACACCGGTGGACAAATCTGGCACATTCCAAGAAAAGGGAGGCCCTGGCCACAACTGGGGCTTCCTAGAAGAACAGAGAAATAAATAGGTGATAGCCTTTGAAAGCTAACAGCGACATCTTTACTCTTTCATTATTTTCTCCAAAGTGAAACGCACGAGGTCCAGAGCAGCGGCGAGGATGGAGGCATCTGGTATGGTTCCTGGCTCGCAGCAGTTCAGGAGAAACTGGAAGCGTTTCATACCCTGTCGGATGGCGCCCAGATTCACTACATTCTTGTTCTTCATGGCCTCCTGGCTGGCTGCGAGACGCTCCTGGAAACCGTGAGGTCCTGAAGGACACCGTGAGGACCACAAGGGAAGAGGTATAACAAAAGCCGTTTGAAGAAGAGTTCTCGTTATAGACTCGCTTGTTTGCACAATAAAGGTTAGACATAGAAATTGCATGAAGCAACATCACCATCCAGGACATTTAACAAATAGCACTGAGCTGACAGATGAAGCTGAGTGAGAGATGACACACAGCCATCGGCAGGGGTTACACCTGAATTTTCAATCGTATAAGAATAGTCACAAAAAACAAGATGAATTTAAGGGCCAAAGATATTTTCAGGCACTTTTCTCCGGCATCTTTCTAAAAGGACCTACAAATCTCATTGAAATGTCAGGCGTAACCACAGCCGCACAGAGGAAAGCTGTATGTGGCCCATTGTGTTTAATCACTAACACTCCAGCACTGGAAATACCACCAGACATCACCACAGAAGAGACGGAGAGAGCACTGACAGCGTCATGCTTGACGTAGCACAGAGACACGCTCCACAGCAGAAAGATGGTTTCATAGACATGAGTTGTTGTGAGACACCGCCCGTCCTCTTTTTTCACCTTTGGGTGAAAACGCAGAGGAGAGGAACCAATGCTGGACAGAACAGGACGTGCACAGTTGGAGAGAAGGGAATGTAGACCTATCGGGATAAATGAAATGCTTTAAATTTCTTATTATTATAGAGCTAAAACTGTCTTTGGAAGTAAGAAGTTTGGTTTCAGCACATATAAATGTCTGGCTTTAGGGTTTTTGTGGCAAATCACAGACACAACTTTTCACAGCTTTTGCTCAGACATTGTTTAGAAATCTACAGAAATACTCAATGTCATGAGTAGACATATATCCAAATGAATGTAATTATAATATTTATTTTAAGCTAGTTGCTAGCTATATTGTATTTTATTTTACTGAGATACCATTTTTTACAATGTGTTAGAGTATTGTGAAAAAAGTCTTGAGTCATCCCTCGTTTCTTTATGTCTTGCTAGGAAAATGGGAAATAAATGAAGTGATTTATTGGAACTTTTAAAGGAAGGACATTCAGAGCTCTTCTCTGGATGTTGGTCGGTCCGGGTTCTGGACCATGATCCAAGACGTTTCACTGTGTGTTTTTCTATTCAGGTATTAGTGTTGCTGCATTGGTAGCGTGCTTGGAATCATTGTCATGCTTAAAAATTGTCTTTTGTCAGGTTTTTAATGAATTTTTTCTTAGTTTTTAGTTATATATTTATCTGCTGTAGATTTTTCATCCATTTGTCCAGTTTCCTCAATTTTTTTAAGGACACACTGCACACCATGCTGAGATATGTAATGTTTTCAGCTAATAGCTCTTTGGGAATCACCTTGTTGGTACAAAAATACTATTTTAAGCCTGTCAAACTTTGCTCTGGCATTTTCAAAGATTCAACTTGTTTCCGTTTGTACATGGGACAAATTACATATTTTGGGACAGGCTGTTAGTAACAAAGTGACTAAAGATACAATTTAAAATTGGTTCTTTGCTAAATTGTCTATTATATGTAGACACAACACTGGTTTATCCCTTGAGCTAGGTTTCTTTTTTATACTTGAATGATTCATCACATCTGTGTGGTCAGTGTTAAGTGTCTTAACAAACAAAAACATTCCTGTGAAAATGATCAGGTATAAGGACTGGACTGAACATGAGCGAAAAGCAGCCAATGTCCAAAGAAACAATTTGAAAAACCTTCAGAGACCCTGGAGACCTATTGCTTTAATAGTCTGGCTACTTGGAAGCAAAATATAAAAGAAATAAAGGATGACTCAAGACGTTTGCATAAAGCTACATATTAGTTGTGTTTAAGGTAATTTTTCCATGCTGTAAAGGAACAAAGAAATCTCTTAGCTGTTGGATAGTCTGATGTTTTTTGTTTATAGCAATTACAAAAATGACTTTCAAAGGGCTGTTCAAGCAATCAAAAAGTGTTAATTCACTAGCATGAAAAAGTAGAGGCAGCAAAGGCATCCTGAACTGTAGTCAGTAGTATAGGGGGAAATGAGGCCAGTGATTCATATCATGTAACTCTAGAGAACTTTTGGCTGATCTTTTTGGCACATGCCTTTGACTCATCAACAGTACAAAAGAGAGACACAAGTACCTTCAGGGTGTGAAAAGCAGAGCCGGTGTGAAAACTCTATAAGCCTGCATTCTTTTAAGGGGGCGATCCTTACAGCTACAGAAAGATTAAGTGTCCTATAGAAGCAGCTGTCTGCCTCTGACCTCGGTAAACGTCGCCAAGTTTATCAGTGAGAAAATAGTGAGAAAATAAAACATCGAGTCCATTTCCCCTTCCCCTGTTGTTTTATATTAGCTTTAGTTTTGGGGAGGTTTTTTGGCAGGCCTTCCAGAAAATGATCACTTTGAATTGACACTGATGGGTTGAAAATTCACCCATCTGGATTAAAAGAGCGTAGCAGGCAGCTATCTGGCGAGGCTGACATGGAGAATGGTGGACGGCAGCACTGTCAAAAGACCACGACTTGCGAGGCCAAACAAAACACGACACCACCAGCGACAAACAGAGGCGAGGACAGAAGAAGAGAGGAACAGACAAAGAACGATGGGGGCATGGGGTGGGCGAGGGGGGCACCCCAGGGTGGGGGGGGTCTACCATCTTTCTCTTCTGTGTGGTGAAGCTTGGATGGATTCCTCCTGCCAGACCTCCATTTACCGAGCCGCTTGAAGAAATTCTCCTCCTCGTCCCTGCCGTACTCCGGCCCTACAGCGCCACCTTCAGATAGCTTCACTGCACTAGTGAACTTCACCTAAACACACATAAACACATCCGCGCATATCAGCTGGCAACGTAGACCAAATCAAACCTCTGTTTGCTCAAAAGGACGGCTGATTAGAAAAGCTGCGACACACTATGGTGGCTTTCAGTGGCGGCGAGCTGACCTTTGAACTCTGACGTATGAAGGAGAGTCGATCCACCGAGCTGATATCCAGCAAGTCCTCGACGCCGTCAGTCAGTCCAGAGAGAGAGGAGCGCTTCAACCAGTTCCCTGAAAACACACAAATAAAAAAACACTGACATGAACATCATCATGTATGGTAATAAAGAGGTAAATCTATAAATCGGGTAACTACACTGGGATTATGTATGCATGCACACCAATGGGTAGAACAGGGAACGATGCAAGGGCATTCACTCAATGTTACTGCACAGACACACACATTCAGGGTGTATAAAGATTCACAGAGATTCACAAAGATTCACAGAGTCATTCAAAGAAGTTACAGAAGAAGGACACTGAAACTAAACTGACCTTCCTGCTTGCTTTTAGCTGTGTTTGCAAATGCACTTTTATGATATGTTCAAAGAAGGAGGTGCCATGTGAATATGGTATATAGACAATTTTCATAATAAATAGAAGGGAAGTATAATTACTACGCTACCCATAACTAAATGAAAACCTACAAACACTTATAAATAGCCAATACTGCACTAGGGAGGAAATTTGCAAATAAAAGCTTAAAACTAAACCAATTATCTCTGCTAAGCTAAAGTTAGGGTCTGGTTGTGTTTTATATTTTTATTTAATCAGCCAATCACATTTCAGCAATTTAGTGGATTTACCATTTATGTAACTTCAAATGTGGCATGGTTGTTGGTGTCAGATGGGCTCTTCTGAGGTTTTCAGAAACAGCCAATCTGCTGGGATTTACAGAGAATGGTCTGGAATGGTCTCAGCAGTGCATTGGGTGAAATCGTCTTATTGATTCAGAGGTCAGAGGTGAATGTGACCAGACTGCTTCTAGCTGATAGGAAGGCAACAGCAACTTAACTGAAAAAACTTGTTACAACTACTGTATGCAGATGAGCATCTCAACTGTAGCAGAAGACCACACCTGGTGCCACTCCTGCCAGCTGAGAACAGGAAACTGAAGCTACCATTTACTGGCTCAACAAAATTGGACAATAGAAAATTGGAAAAATGATTCTTGGTCTGGTGAGTCACAATTTCTGCTGCAACATTTGGACAGCTGGGTCAGAATTTGGTGTAAACAGCATGAAATAATGCCTTGTATGAATGGTTCAGACTGATGACAGTGGTGTAAGCATCTGGGGGGAATTTTATTTGCACACCTTGGCCTCCTTTGTACCAACTGAGCAACATTTAAACACCAAAGTGTTAGGGTTAGTGTTGAACACAGTGTACCCATCTTCTGATGGCATCTTCTAGCAGGATAACACACCATGTCCGAAAGCTCAAATTATCTCAAACATCTCAAACTATAATGATGCGTTGATTTAACCTTTTTTTCATGCTCACATATTGTTATATAAGAATGAATTTCAAATATTACAGACCTCAAACAGTATGAAAAAAATTGTTATGCTCTGTCCTATCTCTGGTAGGTGTAGCTTGAGTTGTGTTGGTATATTGTTTTGGTTAATTTAAGCTAGAAACAGCCTGCTTGATCTTAAGTAGGGGAGACCAGTGAACATCTCATTTCTACCTGTGTAAATAAGTTTAATTGCACATTTAATATATATACATATTTTTATATATTTATATCTTAAGATAAGAAAAAGAAGTGCAATTTCAATGTCTCAGTTTTTCTACGTGATAAACAAATACTGTTGTAGTAAATCAAAGAAAATTGACAGCATGACTTTGTGGGTTTAAATTGTAAGAAATAAAGTGTGTGTTAGGATGCCTGGGTCGTTGACCCAGGGTTTTTGAGTTTATTATATTATTTATACTTTCTAGTCTTTGGTTTCTTTGAGTTCTGTCTTATGGTTTATGTCTCTGTCTTCTTTAGTTGCTCTGTCTCCCCTATCACCTGTATCCCCTTGTCTAGTTCGCGTCTCTGTGTATCCTTAGTTCCTATATCCCCGTGTTCAGTCAGTGTTTGTGTCTGCCCTGGTCCCACGTCTCTGTTCCCTCTGTGGTGCCTGCATGTGAGTCTGTGTTATGTGTTTCCTGTTTTACTTTGAAGGTCTCTGTCTTATCTCAGTGTGTTCAGTTTACGCTTCCTTTTGTCTCGTCAGTTCTGATTTGCCCCAGCTGTGTTTCCCTCCTGTTATTCATTCCCTGATTGCTCCCTCTTTGTATTTAAGCCCTGTGTTTCTCTGTGTCCGTGTCGCGATCTACCGTTTATTTTGCTGTGTGTTTTGTCAATCCGCCGGTTTAAGTTTATTTAGATTTTTTCCAGTTATGTTATGTTTGAGTTCAGCATTAAAGCTATTTCAATTTACGTTTGTCTCTGGAGTCTGCACCTTGGGTCCTATCCCTGTCCGCACACAGCCCACACCTAACAGTGTGAAATTACAGCTCATTGTTCAGACTGTGCTGTAATTAAACAGAATTTCTTTTTTGTTTCATTGTTAAAAATATAAAAATAAAAAAAGAGATTTCTAAAGCAAATAGTAAAAAAAAAAAACAGGAACTTTCCATCATTTATTTTTTTAATCTACAAGTTAGTTACTTTGGTATAGCATGAATGAAGTTATTATCAGTAAAAATAAAGCTGTAAAACTTATGACAATACAGTTAAAAGTCCAAAATCTACGCCATCCCTCACGTTTTCCAAAGCCGTCCAATGAGGCTGGATTAAAGTGTTTGCTGAGCTGATTCTGGCCCCTGGGCCTTATGTTGCAAAAATACAAACTTAGTCTATCATCACCCTACACATGATCCCTAGGTTTTAATTTTCTTCATTTAAGGGTGAAGCTTATTTGCTTCCCTAGAGCAACGCGTGCTAAATAAGCATGTACTCTCTTCATTTAAATCAGTTTTTTTTCCACAGGTCTGCAAACATGCTAGGGGGTTGGGATGATCAACACAACACAGACATGGTACGGATACAGTATGAAGATGGTTCCACATCGACATACGTAGGACAGAGAGAGTGAGCGGTAGGCGAACAGTCCTGCGGCATGCTATGGCACAAAAAGGAGCACAAAACAGACCAAAGAGATGAAGTGACTTAGCCTCGGGGCAGGCAGTGCCACAATGTTGAACACATAAAACACATTATGTTAGAGGGGATTTCAAAGTAAGAGCAAATGCAATGAGATATGGTTGTTGAAATGTATACCGCTGCTCAATAAAAGGATGATTTGTAAGTCTCCATAAGCACACATAGCCTTAGGCTGCCTAATCTTTTAGAGAAATCCTATTTTCGAGCTAGTGCATATTTTCTAGTGCATTCTCGTCACTTACTAGGAGGCAAAAGCTCACTGTAGTTTTAAGACTTTTATTTTGAACCTACCCAGGGACTTCCTTGGGTAAGAAGAGGCTGCTCTTACCGATAGGCAGCTTCAACTTCTTGCGAAGCGAAATGCGACGGGATCTGGATCGTGAGCGGCGGTCGGTGGTGGTGCCAGAGTGTGCGGTGGTGCACTCTGAGGTGTCTTGTTCCGACTGGCTGCTGGTGTCACTGGCGGCGCTCTGCGACTTGAACATCTTCCTCCAAAAATCCTTCCTGCCCAGCAGAGCACCCGGGATCTGTTCTTCACTAGAAGCAGAGAGAGGAGGAGAGGAAAGGTAAGCACAAGGATAAAACATTTCCCACAAAACACTTTTTACTTCTTTTTTATTTTACAGGATGTTTTGGTATAAACTGAATGTTTATCAGAGGGTTAAGAAGGAGCAACAGGAAGAGCTTTTTCTACTTTGAGCAGAGAAATGGCAGCTGAGCTCGACGGAGATGGTGCTTTATGGAGAGGTGAGGCGGACACTCACTGTTCGGGTGTCTGGGGGGGTCTACTGGAGATGTAGCTGCGACACTCGTCTGCAGTACTGGACACCTGACCCTTCTCCCCGGACACACCCGCCTCTGACCTGCGCGCACACACACACCCCAACACACAGACATAGCGCTCAGGCCACCTGATTCAAGGCTCCATTCTGACCTGTAATTTAGGCATCGCACTACTTTAATCTCCACTGAACTGATGTCTTTTACATATTTTATTTCATATGAACTGTTAAAAAATTAAAGGAACACATTTTATTCAGAGTATAGCATCCAGTCGGTCAAACTTGTAGGATCTGGTCAATTTAGTAGCACGGTGTCACTACTCATTTAGTGTCAAACTAAATGACCAGACCTGGAACCTATACATGTTGCACAGGTAGTCCAAATCCGTCAGGGGACCACATCAATATGTGCCATTGGCTGAAGGTTTGCTGTGTATCCAGCAGAGTTTAAGAGCATGGAGGAGATTCCAGCAGACAGGCAGTTACTCTAGGAGAGCTGAACAGGGCCATAGAAGGCCCTTAACTCAGTAACTGCTCCTGCCATAGCCCTTCAAAATGATCACCAGCAGGCCACTGATGTGAATGTTTCTGACCAAACAATCAGAAAAGACTTCATGAGGGTGGCCTGAAGGCCTAACATCCTCTACTGGCCCTATACTCATTGCCTGGCACAGTGGAGCCCGATTGGCATTTGCCATAGAATACTAGAATTGGCAGGTCCACCACTGTTGCCCTGTGATTTTCACAGATGAGATGATTGAACTCATGTGACAGATGTGAAAGGGTTGTTATGCTGCCTGTAACATCGTTCAGCATAACCAGTTTGTTTCTGGGTCAGTGATGGTCTGGGGAGGCATACCCATACACAGATCTCTCTAGGCCAGGGGTGTCAAACTCCAGGCCTCGAGGGCCGGTGTCTTGCAGGTTTTAGATATCACCCTTGGTCAACTAGTCAAATGATTAGTTCATTACCAGGCCTCTGGAGAACTTCAAGACATGTTGAGGAGGTAATTTAGCCATTTAAATCAGCTGTGTTGGATCAAAGACACATCTAAAACCTGCAGGACACCGGCCCTCGAGGCCTGGAGTTCGACACCCCTGCTCTAGGCAGTGACACCCTGACTGCCATTAGGTGTCAGGATGAAGTAAATGGACCAACTGTCAGATCCTACGGTGGTGCAGTAGGTTCTGAGTCCCTCCTAGTGCTCATGTGGGAAGAGTATAAAGGCAGTTCCTGGAGAATGAAAGAATTGATACCATTTGTGTTTAGGCTATAAGGTTTCGGTAAAACAGATTAGCTTGCTGTATAATTTCTAGGTTTAATTTTCATTTACATCAAATGATGTAGCCTCCTTAAGTTTCTAACACATTACCCAACCAGTCCACATCAATATAAACATCCAGAATAATTTTTCCCTATTTAGATCTGATGAGTTTTCAAGGTGTTCCTTTAATTTTTTTAGCAGTGTATTTTACTTAAACTTCTTCCAACCAGTGCCTTCTAACCGTACCTTATATATAAAAGACAGACAAGCCTCAAAAATGCATTCTTTCTAATGGCCAGCAGGGGATTAAAAAGAAGTCAGATTGGACACAAGTCTATGAGAAAATAACCCTCCTCCTCTCTTGATCCAAGACCTCAGTAACTACCTTTCTGATGAGTTTATGATGAGGTCTCATTTACTAGCTTGAAGTTTATTGTGTACAGTGGGCCCTCACTATAACGTGGTTCACCTTTTGTGGCCTCGCTGTTTTGTGGATTTTTTTTTTTTAACAGCGCATTGTGTTCTGCGTCCTGATTGGCTGTAGACCAATCAGAGTACAGAATGCGTTCAGCGTATCAAATTTACACAAATCTTCGATTGTTAGCAGTGTGACTCTGAAGTGCTGTACTGTATGTTTGTACGTTTCCTCCCCAACAAACACAACAATGTCGATGAAACGTTTTGCACCTTCAAAGGCAACCGCGGGTGCCTTGGTTTCATTCCATAATACTGGACTTATTTTTCTACGAAGGTTTGAACTTCGAGAGTGTTTAAACAAGAGAGAAAAGTGTGAAAATGTTCGTGCCTGTCTGAGAAAAGCGTATAAAGTATGTAGTGAGGGGTTTTACAGCCTTGAAACATCTATAAGAATTGTAAAAAATAAAGTTGGCTATTTTGTGTATTTCACCTATCGCAGGTTATTTTTAGAATGTAACTCCCTCGATAAACGAGGGACCACTGTATCATTACGATGGTCATTTAATAAACGGGGTCACAATTAGAGTGAAATAGATGATACAAGAAGACACCATATGTGTCTGGGTTTGTAAACGAGATCCAGCCCTTGGTTTTGAGGTCCAGTTTAAAAAACAAACAAAAAACAAAGACGGCAACAGTGAAGCTTCAAAACAAAAATCAGTACGATTGTGGTGGCTGTGTCCATCTTTTATATATAGTCCATGAGTCTAAGTAGAAACGGAGTGGTACAGATACAAAGAGTCAGCTGTCTCTGCAACTGTAAGTCTATGCTTTCTATATGGGCACCGCTTCACAGCCAGCAGTCATGTGACTTTGTAGCCTCAAACGTGGAAATAAAATAAGTCAGAGGTAGTTTATTCTCTTCAGTGCCATGGCATGCGGTGGCGGCTGTCAGATAAAGCAGCAAACACAGCTGAGCTGCCTCCTGGCAGGGCTACCCAGAGCGCTAACAGCCACATTATTTTGGAAATAAGAACATCAAATCAGTCACTCAAGCAAAAAAACAAACAGATGCAGACAGGACAAAAAACAAAAAAGTCAAGCAGTGATGAGAAGCAGAGCTCTGTTACCTTTACAAGGTGATGGGCTTTAAATTTGACAGTAATGACTGCAGCAAGACATTTATTTTTCACCGTGAAGTCACATTAAGACCGTTTCTAGCCATTGAGTGTACCTCCTGGGACCGGGCTGTTTGGTCTCCTCCTTCTCATCAGGTTTCTTGGTGGCGGTGACCTTCTCCGCGCTGTCCAGGAGCGCGCTCAGTGCCACCCTGCGGAACACGTTTCCGTGGGCCTCTTTAATGAACTGGACCAGCTGGCGGATGTCACAGTACAGACCCTGGGAAAGGACAGAGTGAGACAAACAAAGTGAGAGCAAAAGAATGTGTGAAAGAGAAAAGAGAGAATCAGCAGCCAGTGTGAACAGTATGTAATTTTGAGCAAATGTGCGGGAGCAGGCTTGTGTTTTTGTCAAGCCACCAGCTCCAGCTTGTGAGTGGGTGGCCTCTGATTTCGTGCCATAACAAAGCCTGCCTCGAAAAGTGTGTCATCCTCCGCCAACGTACACCACTCACGCCAGCCTAAAGGCTCTGCAAGCACCGCAGAGAGGCCGAGGTACTTCAATGCTTTCAGACGCATCCAAATACACTTATCAAGGGTGCATTGGATATTTGATAACAGATTCTGAGTATTGTGGTGATTTTTAGACCTTAATATGGATATAAAAGTGTGAAAGAAATATTGTTTTTAGTTGAATTCAGCACAAATTTAAGCAACTTACGTATATTCCTTAAGACACTTACTGTGGACCTGATTTTAACTAAGTTAAACACAATCTAAGCTGTCATAAATGTCACTTTATCTGCAATTTCACTTTTAAGACAACTGTATATTGTTTAATTAGACATTAGGTTTAAAAAGAATTGCACTCCATATGCAGTTTTACTAAAGAGCATCTGAAAATTACATGAATTATATGAAAAAAGTAGTTTATAGCTATAATTTGCACGCTAACATTATTTTAATTCAAAACATTTCAGCTCTAGCCTACAGATTAGTGTGCTGTGATCATGTTAGTCACTTCCTGCTTTATTATGTTCATCAGTTAGGAGACAAAAAGAGACAGAAGCTTTCTCTTTGCCACCCTTTCTGACTGCCGGCCCTAATCAACCCCAATTAGTTTCAGCTGTGATTTGTGGTCCAGTCATTTCCCTCTACATATATAGTCTCTTGCTCTTTCAGTTTGTCAGATTGTGCTTATCATCTTTTTTTGTATTTAGATTTTTGCTTTTTTGAACCATCATACTTGTGCTATCTGATTCTTTTCCGTATACGACTCAGTTTGAAGTGCCTGTGTAGCTGATGGATGCTAAACAAATCAGCTCATCTTGACTTGACCTTGGCCTGAAAGAAGATATATAGCTATTATGAAACACTCTTAAGGGGAACAGCAGATATCGTGTCAGACATAAAAAGGGGAAAAAACTGTCACACAGAAACTCTGTGTTTTTAAACTCTGCTGATGCATAAAACCTCTGTACAAAAGACAGAAAATGGTGCGGAAAAACTAAACTGCATGTTTAATATAGTCTGGTGCGAGCTCCCTTCAAAATTTTCTAAAAAAGAAAAGTAAAACATGTGCAAACATACATGGAAATACAAAACATAAGGCAAAAACTGAGTTTTTACAATTCTAATAAGCTTGAAAGTCAATATTTGGTGTGACCATCTTTATTCTCAGCACAGTCTGAACTCTCTTTCTTGTCATTTCTTTAAGTCGTCTTCAGGAATAGTTCTCCAGGCTTCTTGAAGGACTTTCAAAGCTCTTCTTTGGATATTTCTGCCTTTTGTTCTGTTCTCTGTCAAGGTAATCTGATCAAAATCTGGTGGTACTTTTCTGTGTTCATAATTCATCAATTTTGACAAGTTCTCCAACACCACTGACTGAAATGCAGCTCAAACCTTAACAGAATCTCCATTTCTCATGAGGCTTCAGTGAACAGTAGCTGATTAGCTGAAGGTCCAGGTGCATCTCTCCGGCACTGTGTCAGGTGACCTTCAGATCCTGTTTAACTGCTGTAGATAGTTTTGTAGGCCTGATATTTCTTCTTTTGTCCTCCGTTTGTCCAGTTTCCTCAAATTTTGTAAGGAAACACTACACACCATCCTGAGAAGTTTTCAGCTGGTAGCTCTTTGTAAATCACTTTGTTGGTACACAAATACTGTTACAGGCATACAATAGTATTTTATGCCTGTTGAACTGTGATCTCTTTTGCATTTTTCATAGGTTCTACTAAAGCAATGGGAACAAATGATGCATTTTTGTGAGAGGGTGCTAGTAAAAAAGTGCCTACAGATATAATTTAATATTGGTTCTTTGCTAAGTTTTCTGTCAAGAACTGGACTGAAAATGAGTGAAAAAGACAACACGTTCTCATCCCAAAATGTAACATACGTCGCCATGTGACAAATCTTCAGTATGTTATGCGTTCGGAAACATGAGAACCGTTTGGAAGGAATCTACGCATGTACATTTATTTTACTTTCTCATCATTAATTGCTTTGGAAAAAACAATCTAATATGATTAAGATTGTGGTTAAAGTTAGGGATAAGGTTATGTTTATGGTTAGGATTAAGGTTAGGGTTAGAGCTGGAATACACAGCTGGAACATGTATTACTGCTGGGAGCGTCTATTGGATTTCATCCACAATCCGGCGCGTATCATAGGGACGCGGAAGGTTACCTCTTGCGTTCCTATGGGACGCCTCAGGATGTGACAAATCGTCAGTATGTTATGCGTTGGGAAGGAGAATGGTCTGGAAAAAGAAGCCAATGTCTAAAGAAAAAGTTGGAAAGACCTTTCTTGGAAGTAAAATATAAAGAAATGAGGGGTGGCTCTTGATTTTTGCACAGACCTACATCTACAATACATGTTCTAGCAGACCAGAGAGCAGCTTAGATAGCATGTCTGATACAACGAATGAGATCAAGCGTCTTTATCTATAATAAAGCATTAATTTAACTAATGAATCTAATGCGGAGCACCAAAACAGCTGGAAGGCAACCAGGTAGACGATTTCACGCCCCACTCACCAGGTTCTCGGGGCTGTGCAGCTCATGTGTGGTTGAGGCGCAGCGGGTGATGAGGGACTTGAACATGCAGCCCACCACCACGGCCTCCATATTCTGGGCTACAGATTTGTTGTCTCCTGTGGCGAAGTTGTTTCCGAAGCCCGCCTTGTCTGGAAGCAGCAGGGAGGCAGGAGAGACCATGGATGACACAGCAGGTGGTTTAGTCATTGCTGACAGCACTGAGCATACAACAGTGAGCCCGTACAACAAGGAAGGAAGGAGAGGGGGCAAAGGAAAAGGGGGTTAATAAAGCATATGGGGGAGAAGCCAAACTGAAAAGGATTCTGAGTAGGGAGTAAGGAATACATGCAAGTGACTAAGGCCTGCTTTAAAAACATACAGTAGAGGGTTTAGTCTCTTGGTCCAGTTAGATTAATATATCAGCCAGATTAAACCAGAACTTTTAGAGTTGCAGGCGAGTTTGTCACTTTTCGGACAGAGTGAGGGGTGCAGCAATGAAAGCGGTGTCTAGGGAAGGGTCTGATCAGGTCAGTGTAGTCATCTTATTGCTTATATTATCAACTGTTATTGATTATTGATCATGTGTATCTACCGATGTTTCTTTTTTCGCCCTCCTGGACCTCTCACCTGCACTGCCGTACTCTGCAAGAGAAAAGAGGCGGGGCACAAAGTTGATTGACATCAGGCCAGCACAGACATGTAAGGCGGTGTCAGAAAGGAAGTGGCACCCCACCTCCACGAGGAGGTGAACCCCCAAGATGCAAACACACACACTTAAAAAAATAACACACACCCACACACACACTGAAAACTAAACAAGGTGCCCTGTTCACTTTCAAAATTAAAAAACACTCATCGGTTCAGTAACTTGCCAATTGTCTCTTGTAGAAAAATCTTCAAATTCCAGTGCAAAACTGAATTGGCATGTAGGATGTGTCCTAATGCTCATCGATAAAAGCCACTGATTGAGCAGGAATGTAATGGGCAAAGCTCTGGATTGGCAAGTGTACAGAATGGATGAGCGTGTAAGGAAGGTAGGATTCAGCTCATTGAAGTGGATGAAGAAAAAGGAGGAGGATGGAAGCAGGAGGAGGAGGAGGACAACGAAGGAAAGCGACACGGACGAGCGGAGATAAGTGGAAGGAGGAAGGGGGAAAACACATATATAAACAGAGATAGCGCTGAAATGCAAAGTCGAAGTGCGGGGTGAGACAGTGGTAGGACAATTCAGCTTTGTCGACCACACTAGAGCTTTAAGTATTTACCTCTTTATGTGATATTATTTCATTTATATTGGCCTGTACTGTAGCGTCCACACTAGACCTTTTAATGGGACAGATCTGAGTAAAATAAACCTGACAGACTTTGCTAGAGCATAAATATCTGCGCCATTAGGTTGAAACATTTACCGAACAGTTAACTTGGAAATCGATTAATCGTTTAAGCCTTTGATTTAAAAAATAAATAAACAAATTCGCTTGTGCATATACTGTTAAGATGAATATCTTGAGTCTTGAGTACTGTAATTCCCTCACACTGTAATTTTGCTGCAGGAATGACACATTTCCATATTAGCCTGTTGACAAGAGGCCAATGGGATTCTTCCATTAACTTTTTGAATTACTTTCGAAAAAAAGCTCTGTGGGAAATATAGGTGTATGATACTTAATGATTTCATTCAAAAGGATAAAGCTCCATAAAATTTTAGTGGTTTTTGATTTTGGTTTCACTGGTTTACAACTACAGTCATCTCAAAGCACATTTAGGGTAAAAATCATATTATATTAGAGAAAACCCAAATAATCAAACAGCCCTCTGTTTGCAGGACTTGGCAACAGCGGGAAGAAAGAAATCCCTTTTAACAGGAAAAGCCCTTCAACAGAATCAGGCTTAGGAAGGGGCTGAATGACTAATAAGGGAGTGAGGATTAATGCTAATGTTGCATGACTTTACAAAATCTCCCCTATATTCTTGTTTCTTTAGCTTGTTGGCAAATACCTAGCCTATGACACACTTATTTATAGTCCTGTGGAAAACTAACTATACCCTTACTGCTACCATAGGAATTAACAGGGTAACAGCCAGGTACTGCTAATCAGATGCACTTGAATAATTGATCATCAGCATCTCTATAAGAGGAGAAGTTGTCTCAGTTTGCTGCTCTGGAGCATCCAGGTGTGTTTTAACACAATGCCCCAATCTTCCCATGAAAGGTTGTCCAAGCAAAAACTGAAGAGCTACAACTCAGATTCTACAGGCCTCAGTTAGCATGTTAAATGTCAAAGTTCATAATGTCAAAGTTCATGACAGTACAATTATAAAAAGACTGAATAAGTATGGCTTGTTTGTAAGGGCTGCCTTCTTCTCCCTAAAAAGAACATGGCAGCACAGTTTAGGTTTGCAGAGTTGCACTGGAAAAAACCACAACACTTCTGAAAAAATGTCCTTGGGACAGATGAGACCAAAGTGGAGATGTTTAACCATAATGCACAAAACCAAACACAGCATATCAGCACAAACACCTTATACTGTAGCACATTAATGGAGGGGTGATGTTTGGGCTTGTTTTACAGCCACGGGACCTGGACACATTGCACTTATTGAATTGTCCATGAACTCCTCTGTATACCAAAGTATTCTAGAGTAAAATGTGGGGCCATCTGTCTGAAAGTCTGGATTAAACTAGGTCATGCAATAGGACAATGATCCCAAGCACAGCAGCAACTCTACAACATGACATGTGGTGGGACCTGAAGTGAGGTGTGCACAAATAAATGCCTGCAAACCTCAATTAACTGAAGCTACGTTGAAAAGAAGAGTCGACCAAAATTCCTCCATAGTGATAAGAAAGACTGGTGGGGTCATCCTTAAAACAATTACTTTACATTATTGTGTGTTTATTCTACAATTTATTTTAACAAGCTACTGAATGTTGGGGTGTTTTTAGTTTTCCAAAAATAATGACATACTGTAATTTGTCTTGTGTTCATCTCAGATTGTATTTACCTAATTAGAAGAACTGCTAAAGACCAGACCATTACTACTTATGTAAAGCTTCTATGTTAACCATAAACAGGTATCTTTCAGGCAGATGACGAAACCATAAGTGTAAAATGCTAACTCATTGTGTGGTGGTAAGACTCATTCCTGCAGCACTCTATTTCGATAACTTTAAGCTTATGTTCAGTTAAAATTCTTAATTTATCCAATACTTTGGTTTAATTTGGTAGTAATCACCACCCAGGATGCTAACATGCTCACACATAAGCTGCTAGCATGCTGATGTTTAGAAGGGTAATGTTAGCATGTTCAGTATCTTCCTGCTAGCATGCAAGAAATATTGTTAATTAGCACATAGCTGATGGAAATGTTGATTAGTTGCTAGCAAATTAGCATGCGGACAATGAACTCAGCGGTGAACATGCTAACAAACTTCTGTTTAGGAAGTGCAAATGATATATTTTTCTGTTATTGTGAGCATGTTACCATTCAGACTTGTATTTAATTCAAAGCATTGATGTAGCTGTAAACTTGTCAACATTTGTATTTCCCTACATTTTGTGGACTTAACGATTAATCGATTAATTTAAAAAAAATAATGCTCAAATTAATTAACAATATTTTTACCCCTACCACACGATTTTTCAGCAACAATCCAATATACGCAATCAAAGCCAGTGTTGTTCATCCTGTTTCTGCATTTATTACCAGCATTTATGATATTTTTCTTTGTGACTGTCTCGTATCTGCATCCCTCTCGCGCACACACACAAACACACACCGCAGCACTTACTGTCAGTGATGGGCTCCATGCAGAAGCCCAGCAGTGCATGCAGGAAGTCGACTATGTTATTGAGGGAGTCTCTGTTGACGTACTCGCGCATAGTCAGGCGAAACTGAAGCTTGTCCAGCTTATACAGGTTGGTGAGGCAGTTCTGGGCCTGAAAGAAAGATTTTTAAAAATTAACTTCAAGAGCAAAGTTTCTGGCTGCTGGACTTTTTTTTTTTTTTTTAAATAAGTCAGCTAGCAATAAAGTGGCTTTCCTTTAAATTTAATTTACCATTGAAATTTTTATTTCCATCTTCAGTAGTTTATGCAGTTCTGAGAAAATGTATCTCCCCCCCTTCCGAGTAAGTACAAAATGCAATTTTTAAATTATGATTTAGTTCATTTAAAGGAAAAGTTCTTTAAACCTGCCTGGCCCTGTGTGAAAAACTAACTGAACAGCCTGTTTAAGCTCATGCCAAAGCATCTCATTCAAATTAAAGTCCAGACTTTCACTATGTCTCTCCAACACTTTCATTTTGTTTTTGTTTTTTTGGTTGTTTCTAACCATTCAGAGGTGGTGTGTTTTGGATCATTGTTAGTTTGATCCCAGATATGCGGGACTCAAACCTTCCACAAAGTTCAGTTTTTGTGTAAATGTAAATGTGACAAATATGCAAACAAACAAACAAAAAACAAACAAAAATACTTTTAAACAGCACTTTTTGTCTCCACTGTATGAGTGGAGGTGGGTTCCAAAGTGGCTTGCAGATCCTAAACCAAGTTAAAATACCACCCTCTCTGAATTGATTTTTAGATCACTATCAGCTGAGTCATCTGTAGATGTGCACTGGCAGTGAGATTAGTTGAAGAGCCAGTATTTGCAGCTAGGGTTTTGTGGCCTGCCTGAACTAATGCTATGTTTGTTTTTAATGAAAAAACCAATTGATTAGAATTAAAAAGAAATTGCGGCTGTCTCTCACTGAAGTTAGAAACTCAGCCCAGTGCTCCAGCCAATGAGTTTCATTTTTATTAAACTTTTATTACACCGAAGGAGCAATTCAGTAAATAATTAATAGGTAATGAATCGATGTCACCATCTGAAACTGTGTTTATTTGCACACATTCAAAGAATTAGAGAATAGAGAGTAACCTGCATCCTCAGGCGATCTCCTGATAGTCCTCGATGGCCCTCACCACAGCCGTAAGCACAGCCCAGAGACTTGACTATCTTTATGAGCATTGTCAAAGCCAGGCGGTGGGGGCTGAGGCCACCAGCTTCTTCCTGTTCCCAGTGAAGAGAAGCAAGAAAACACACAAGTTGAGACATTCAGGCATCCTACACCTTTACAATCTCACTCTAAACAAACCTGTTCAAACACACCTTTTTATCGTCATCCTTATTATTTTTCACATCGTCCTTGCTCCCCTGCCCGCTCCCTCCACCACTTCCCCCTCCCCCTCCTCCTCCACCACCCCCTCCTCCACCTCCTCCAGCCCCTGCAATCGGCCCGCCTCCCTGGGCGACTCCTCCGAGGCCCTGAGCTGCCGCATCTTTGACACGAGCCTCTTGGTTCTCCTTGTTATCTGGCTTGGACAACTTGCCCATCCCGGGCACCACGCCCAGCTGCAGCAGGCAGTCGATGATGTTGAGAGCCACGTCGCAGATCCTGGAACTGATATCGTGGCTGAGAATGGAGTAAAGAGCTCTCAGGATAGCCTAAATTGGAAGAAGGAAGGCAAAGAAAGGGTGACAAAATCAGAGAATTATTTAGTTTGACCAAGAAGGTCCCAATAACATAAGAGAAATAATTAAGGAAACTGTAAAGTGTCTGTGATGTTATGACTTAAAAAGGAAAGCATCAGAATCGAGTCTGCTTGGAGTCCCACTGGTGACATAATTGCTTATTAGAGCAGCCAAATAGGGCCATAACTTCTAATAGCTGTATTTGCCCCCAGGGTCCAATTAAATCACTCACTGTGAGGTCCAACATGCCGTTTTTCAGCACAAAGTTATTGGTGCCCTCGATGTTCTCGCCTTCCTCCAGACAGGAGTAGTTGATACAGGAGTCAGTGAGGCTGCGCGGCAGGTTGGCGCATGCCAGCGGCTCCACTGGGATTTCAGGTACAGCCACGGGGTTGCAGAGTTTCTTCATGTGCTCAGTGAAGAAGTCGGCGTAGCCCACGTTAAAGGACGCAACTGTTGTGTTGAACGCCGCCATGGTGATGGTGGAGATCTGAGATCGAACTTTAGACAACAGAAAATCATTTTTTATTGAGTACACGGTCCTGGTTAATAGTTTTTCTAACTCACAGATCCTCGAGATCGCCCTCTTGTTCCACTTAGGTAGCTCCATAGTGCTTTAGCTCAACTGTTTTGTGGATCTGATGAATGGCTGTGGTTTTTCCAGTGATGTACAGATGGGTAGATAGAGACCTTTCTTGTATTATTAGTTCGATGTTTATCTAACTATGTTATGTTCCAGGTACAAAGGTCTGGACTTTGACTGGGTCATTGCAGAACTTTGGTTGTTTTCTTTTTCAGTCATCGCTGCTTTGTTTGAGATCATTCTCCTGTTGCATGACCCAGTTGGAACCAATAACAGCAGTCAGACAGATAATTTGGTAGACCATGAAGACTCATTGACTGGAAGCTGACCAGGTCCATAAAACAAGCCCAAATCATGACCCCACCACCACTGTGCTGCCAGTTTGTATGAGGTGGTTGTCTTGATGTGTTGAGTTCCATTTTCTCCAACTGTGGTGCTTCATACTACAAATAAACAACTCCACTTTGGTCTCGTCTGTCCAAACCACATTGTTACAGAAGTCTTGTGGTTGGTTCAGATGCAACTTTGCAAACCTAAACTGTGCTGCCGTGTTTTTTGTTTGTTTGTATGTTTTTTAACAGAGAAGAGGCTTTCTCCTGGAAACCTCTCCAAACAAGCCACACTTATCAGTCTTTTTGGAACTGTACTGTCATAAATGTTAAGATTTAACATGTTAACTGATGTCGCTCTTGGGTATTTGCTCGAACGTCTGCTCCTATAAAGTTTGCATTGCTGCATTCTGTGATCACAAACCTGAATGTTCCAGAGCAGCAAAAGGATAATGGATGTACTTAGTTTTCCACATACCTTTGCATTTTGCTCATAAAGTTATTCTTTTGGGTTTAGCTTTAATAGCTTCACATAAGGCACAACAGCCAGAAGGTTGTACAGAGATGTACTTGAGAAGAAATGTGTGTGAAACCTGTTTTTTTTTTCTTTTTTTCACTTGGCACCATTTCACTTGCTGCATTCAAATTGTAAGAGATCAACACACACACACAAAAAAAAAAACCCTGGCACGCTCAGTTTGAGACTTTAATGATTAATTGAAGTGTTATTGTGTCTGATGTCACAGCACTCTGGCAAGGTCTTGGAACCTTTTACACAGAAGCAATAGAAAGCATCCAAACTGTGAAGATCATTAACTGGGATCGGATGTGAACAGTTGAAAACTGGGAGGCTCGGGTGGGTGATTACACCCACCGGGTCAATGATACTGATTAGGTGAGGTGTCTCCTCAGCGCTCCGAGGACACTTAAAGACAATAACCATCCCAGACACAGCTTGTTCTCCCTGCTGCCATCTGGCAAGCGATTCAAAAGCAACAATGGAACAATGGTTAATGTTGAAGCCCATGTGTCAACGAAAAGAAACCATTTCATTCTCGTATTTGAGTTCAGTCACTTATTTATTCTTCTCATATTTACGGTTGAATCTCTACAGTCCTGCATGTGATATGTACTGAATACAAAAGTGTCCTTTCTGCAAATTTGACCCTTTTGACAGCTTCCTCACAAAATGAGCCTGATACTTTGGTACTTTTCATCCCGGCAGCACCTCATGTCAAATTCAGCTCCTTTCTCGCTAAACCCAAACAGAAAGCGTGTGGCAGAGTGTGAATCAGTTTAAAAGCCGGTGCTCTTATTTTGTGTGTAGTTTGTGTGTAAATTAGCATTGTCACAACAATATTGCTGTTATATAATCCTGCCCTATTTCTGCTTTGCTCAGCGAGCCTCAAAGGGAGCCGGCAGCATCTGTCCTCCCTTTATTGTAGCTGATGGACACTAATGTGATCAGCAGTGGATAATTTGTTTATTTCGCTTTACTTTCAAATAACGTGGATGTTTGTGGTTCCTCTTGCACTCTGCCAGCATCTCTAAGAACTCATTTTGATTTGACGTATGCCGGCTTTAATTTGTCTCATTTAAAACATCTGTGATCTATCTTTTATTGTTTTTTAACCATCTACCAACAAAAGAGAGAGTTTAAACTGTGTGAGTGACATCATCTATGTTCTGTTGATTTGTTAAGCCTAGGAAAGACAAATCAATACACTGGTCTACTCATTTTGCTCATTCCTAGCACCATATTTGAGACTCTAACAGAGCAGCTTTGCATGATTCATGCTTCAAAATAATCCGTCTTCACCTCAGGCTGGGCTTTGGTGCAGTCCCTCCTCTTTTAAGCCAACTTTCTTCTGATTGGCTGCTCTGAGATGACCATATTATGCATATTCTCTCTCAATGATGTCATGCAGATCCAAGAGTATTAAAAAACTGTCTAAAAACAAGGATTTAGAGCAGCTTTTAGCTCTTTTTTTTTTTTTTTTTTGGAAACTGTGGCCTTCATTTCCGGTGTATATATGACAGGAAACCAGGAAAGTCATAATAGGTCCCCTTTAAGACTCCTTCAGGTTTTTTAACATCTAGAAATTTAACTTTTGGGCTTGCTTTAAATACCTGCTCAGGCCCATATTTAAACCATCTTCTTACCCTCCTTGACGGTGTTGTCACTGTGGCTGTTAGAGTGGTCGGGCATGTCTCTGAGCAGCGAGTGGTGGGAATGAGAGTGTTTGGCACTCAGGCTGTCTGCATCTGCAGCTGTGTCTGTGCTGCCCCGCCGTGTGAATTTGCCTGGAAAGAGATGCAACAAATGGACACGTTTTAGGTCGAAAGCACACAACCAAATAACACAACTAAACGTGGACATCAGATGGAGCTGAAAAGAAAAGCTTAACTTTAAGCTCAGCAAACATCAAAGCCCACAGAGACAGAGTGCATTTACGTCCTGCCTACCCCAGAGAGTCTGTCTCTGCGGCTTTGGTGTTTGTTGAGCTGAAAGTTAAACTTTTTTTTTTTTACCCAGCTGTATCTGATGTCCATGGTTTCCATCCATCCTCCACAGTCACTAGATCTTGATCCAGTAGAGCCCCTCTGGCATGTCCAGCCTAGAAATCAGCAGCAATTGTGTGATGCTATCATGTCAATGTGGACTTAAAGTCTCTAATGAATATTTCCAGCACCTTGTTTAGTCTGTACCATGAAAACTTAAAGCAACCTCTTTTGCAAGGTAAACAGTGTCCAATGAGTGTATTTCAATGTATAAATATTTGAGACATAAAGTGCTAAAATAATTATCAATGGCCAGCTACGGGCATTTTCATAATTTCTTTTATTTTTTAAGAGTTTCTGCTCTAATTAGCAAACTATAGGAGCAACAATTTGACCCTCCAGCAGTCATGGGTTTCAAATTATGACATGTTGTAAGAAGTATCTCATACTTATACACTATGACACAGACTTGAATCTTTCTAGCAGCAGCTCAGGTTAAGTGGGTTCATAACAGCATGGTAAAAGAGGACAGTAGGTTTTTTTTCTTAATGGAAATAAGCCTTTAAAAAGTCACTAACTCTTGAAAATAATAAAAATAATAACTGCTTTTGTGCCTTGAGCGAATGTTAATCTCCACTATTCAGTGAGAGCTCATAAGGAATACCAGTGTCAATGAAGTGACCTAATTCACCAGCTGACAGCCAGATCCAGACTAAATCCTCTGACTCATGAAAGCTCGGTGGAGTGGAAGCAAGACTTCAAACTGGTGGCATCCAATCTCATTACCCATGATGGTGGCCTGCCAGCCTCCACGTTCCAGGGCCCGCCTGTCGTCACCCAGGCCAGAGAAGCTTCCGAAGGAGAAGGTGCTGCGGGTGGGAGAGACGTCCAGGTGGTCATCGTGCAGCAGGAAGGGAACCCCCATCCGACGCTGGCGCTTCTTCCCCGTGTGATGGAAGGGGATGGAGCCCTTTCTCTCGCGGTCCTCGCGGCGGTTCTTAAACTGAAGTGGAACAACAGGTCCTCTCAATCACATGAATCTGTATTTATTGTTTTAGCTTAAAACATAAAGGCCAGTCTCTGACCTTCTTGAAGATGTTCATGCCCAGGTCGGAAGACAAGTCAGGGACAGCCTGCCGACGAAGGTTAGTCAGGGAAACCCTTGCAAAGGTCTCTGTGCTCAGAGATTTCCCCTCTTCATTGCATTTTAAGCTCATATCCTACGAAAAATAAGAGAAGGCAAAGGTCACGAACCAGCAGGAGCAACACGGACATCCTAAAGATGGCTTAGAGGCGACTATTAAAGCTGTTTCGATGAGTGACCTGAGTCTTGTGGGTGTTGACCAGTGAGGGTGTCGCAGCCACCATGGAGCTGCTGCGTGGCCGTGGCAGAGGTGCAACCAAGGGCTCTGGGGGACGTTCAGGCCTCTCCTCCAGGATCTGCCTGAGGCGCTGCAGGTAGTACATCAAGGCCCAGTGCACGCCCTCCTCCGTCCAGTGCGGCTGCAGCAGACAGCGCAGCACAGCCACATCAAAATAAGTGGCGTAACGTGCCCGCTGGGCCAACGATGCTGGCAGGCCGGCAGGAGCTGATGTTCTGAAAGAAGAGAGAGGAAATAAAGGAAGTTTCACAGGTTCAACCTTTAAGATGGTGAAGTTTAATTTTAAAAGACAGTACAGAAATTAATCACGCACAGATTAAATCAATCTATGAAAGGAGTTCACCTAGTACGTGAAGGTATGCAGAATAAATCGGGCCCTTGCGGGGAGTTCAACAAGCAAGAGGGCACAACCAACTGTGATTGTGAAAGCTAGAAGCTAAATGAAGATATGTGTGCATCAAAGAGTTAAGCCTGTATTCGCCGTTTGTTTCAGAGCATTTTAACATTCGGGCACAACATATCCACACTTCCGCATAACTGGATGGGTGCTACATTGTCAGATAGATTTTGTGGGACTAAGAAAGAGCTGCCTTTATTACATCCGCTGTAACTGCTCTGCTCTGTGAAACCTGCAACTCTGACATAGCTAGAGAGATGTAACAGGTGACATGTAACCTGATTGCTCAATTTTTATAAAGTAAGAACAGCTTCTGCTATATCTGTGGTCTAATTTACCTAATAGCTGATGGCTTTTAGACCACAGTTAGTTTTAAGAAAAAGTTTAGCTCCTTAAACAAAAGTTACCGGGTGTAACTGGGTAGCAAGCTGTTCTGTTTCTATCTGCAGCCGTTTATGTCTGACAGTATTCCTCTGTTTTGGGATCTCTGTGTCCAAAAAGCCAGAGGTGAGGATAGTAGCAACAAGACCCACATAGAGAGCATATGCCAGTGACAATCAACATTCCCTCTAATTTTTCATGTGTCTGAGTGACACACAAACTCCCTGAGCGGCCACTTGGACCACAATGAGCAACAATAGACATCTGTACTTTGGTCACGCCAGCATCGAATCGAGTTATGCAAACAACAAAGTTTTTTGCAGCTGTTTACTTAAAAATGCAGCCAAGGCGGTTTTTTAAATAAACATTTCAAACTATTTACAGAACAATCAGCTGTTCTGCATCAAATTTGATGCCACACAAATTGTTTGTGCCACTCCAAAAAATTATTTCTGTCCACTATGAGATAAAGAAGAACAACAGCCTGATACCTGCAGGCCTGACAACAGGAGATGTATCACTCCTGTATCACCTGTAACATTCAGTAGTCGCCTCATTGTTCTGACACACACAACAAAACTATTGACTACACTACACACTAACGACACAAGATTTGCGCTAAACGTCGCAAATCTCTCACATCTCAAAACACCGCCGTCACTCCTAAAACTTCCCCCTTTCTAAACAACTAAATGCCATGTTGCCTTTTCATTTTTTGATTGGTCAACATGGTACATTTTTCCACCAACAGGAAAGGCTGGGAAATTTTTTGATTTTGTTTTTGCTCACATACGGAGAGCGCTTTCGAGCGTTCTCCTTATAAAACGCCATTTTTACCAAACATTACATATATGTTTGGTAAATATATATATATATATTTTTTTTATCATAACTCTGGTTTTACGTGGCCTATCAACACAATTTAAAAACTGGTATAAAGTCAACACTTTTCCCGTCAATTCTTCCGTCAGTCCTGCTCACATCTCCAATGGTTGTACACGTTGTAATTAACGTGGCTTCACTCCACATCAGCCACGCTGCTTCGCTAGCTAAAACACCGGTGTCGGCACATAAGGACGCTGTCGTAGCCTGTCAACGACGTTGATTAGCTGCGTATATACGAATGTGAATCGCATCATTGGCTGGACTATGGGATACGGTGGCATCGTTCTAATCCCATACTGGAGCAGCCAGTCACTTACTGACTAACACTGCAAAACAGAATTGTTAAAGTATTGATTTTAATTTCAATTCAGGTTAGATTTTTTTCCTGTGCGCAGAGACCGTGCTAGCAGTGCGCAATTGCGCACGCCCGCAGTTTAGAGCAGGGCTCTAGAGTGCGACCAATTTGGTCGCAAATGCGACCAAATTTTTCAGTGGTGCGACTAAAAAAAATATTTGGTTGCACCTGTGCGACCAACTGTTCGGGTAGCAAAAAGAAAAAAAAAAAATCTGCAACCTTCCCTGTGGTCAACAACAGACACACATTTTGCCCCTATCGTGGACTAAACCAATCAGAGATAGTCAGGGGTGGGACCTCTCTGATTGGCCGTGGTCCAGTTGAAAGTGCAGGTGGAAGTGGGAGGTGAGTAGCTTGAATAAAGCGATATCAATTCATTATATCCTGAATCGACTTTTAAATATAACTGTGTTTTGCCAGAAACGCCAGATTCTCAGATTAAAGCTCACAAAACCATTTCAACAACAACCAAACAGCAAATGAGAGCAGGTACACGGATTCCACACAAAGACGTAAACACAGAACGGACCGACGCATCAGAATCAACTTTGTCTTTCTCGGCTTTGTCACCCGACAGCCCGTAGACGGACACGCTGTCGGAGCTTAGCGGTTCTGATGCGTCCGGTCCGCGCTGTGTTTACGTCTTTTTGCGCTGATTCTGAGCTGCAGGTTTTGTCTCTCTCCAACCAAAATTCACTGAGCCAGCAGCAAAAGAAGCAGCAAACTGCGCTTCACATTTGACCAATGTCGTCATGAATTTTGCTGTTTTGCTTCCACGACTATTAAAATCACACTCCATGCACAGCTAGCTCTCTCTCTATCTCTGTACTTCAAGAACAGTTTCCCGTCTCCAATCTCTGTTTTCTGTATTATTCATTCGCTTATTACCCACCAGTCTACCGTTGTTTACAGCGCTGTGGCTGCTGTCTTTTTCTTTTTTTCACTTAAATGACCTCGGACAAGAAAGCCTGTTTTTTTCTGTTATTCAATACTGAAGAAATTTAAACTTTATATGCAGAACATTGTAGAATATTTTTAAGCTTATCTGCTATAAAAAGCCAGACCAGGAAAATCTCCTTCATGTTTTTCTGTGTTTTATTCTCAGTTACTTTCACACAAAGGCATCTGGTATGGGCTCAAAATGTGGTCATAAATATTTTGTACTTGTAAAAAAGATTTGTGTGTGCGTAAAAAAGATTTGTATGTGTAAAAAGAATTTGTGTGTGCGTAAAAAAGATTTGTATGTGTAAAAAGAATTTATGTGTGCGTAAAAAAGATTTGTATGTGTAAAAAGAATTTGTGTGTGCGTAAAAAAGATTTGTTTGTGTAAAAAAGATTTGTGTGTGCGTAAAAAAGATTTGTGTGTGGACTTAGAAAAAAACCCCCTGCAAGTTACAAGTACGGATTTTTGACCCTATTTTTCTTCCCTTCATCTGATTGGTCAATGTCATGTCAATCACAAATGTAACAATCCAATCAGAGAACAGATGGGTTTGGCTGTCGAGGGGCGCTTTTTTTGAACTGCAGGTCCTTGAAGGGAATAAATGCCCTTTTACATGCCAACCCAGCGTTTTCCTTCATCACCACGAAGGAAAACAGTCTGTGGTCGTCCGAGTTTGGTGATTTTTGTGTCACAGGTCTACGTGTTTAATACAGGGACTTCCACAGCCTTTTCAACAGCGCTGCGGACCGCGGGGTGGGGGCGGGCAGTGTTTTGGAAATGACAGTCTTCATTACAAAGCTTTCTTCGTTATGAATTAGCATACATGTTTTTATTGAACATTTGAAGAACTAGCAAAAAAAACTAACTCTTGTAGAGGACATAAAGTCAGAGATAGAAAAGACAAGGAGCAGGTGCATCTAGTACAGGTAGAGCTGCTGCAAAAACCCACAGAGCCCAGCAGCCAGCATAACAAATTCTGGATCCTTTGCTTTTAGTTAGCAGTTAGCATTAGCAGCGTATCCTGCATCTGATGTGAAAGGACTTTTATGCTGCGCACTGTGACTCACAGCAATGGTCCTGGGTCAGCCCTGACTTTGTGTTAAACTAATCCTAAAGTAATAATGTTATTTCTAACCACTGATATACCACAACTTTATCCTTTCAACAGCTACTGAAAGTTAGGGGACCTAGCTGCTATCGGATATTTATATAGCGATCCTCCAGCTTCAAACGGTATCACCCTTCAAGGACCTGCAGTTCAAAACAGCGCCCCTCCGACAGCCAAACCCATCTGTTCTCTGATTGGATTGTTACATTTGTGATTGACATGACATTCACCAATCAGATGAAGGGAAGAAAAATAGGGTCAAAAATCAGTACTTGTAACTTGCAGGGTTTTTTTTTCTAAGTCCACACACAAATCTTTTTTACACATACAAATCTTTTTTACGCACACACAAATCTTTTTTACACATACAAATCTTTTTTACGCACACAAATCTTTTTTACACATACAAATCTTTTTTACGCACACACAAATTCTTTTTACACATACAAATCTTTTTTACGCACACACAAATCTTTTTTACACATACAAATCTTTTTTACGCACACACAAATTCTTTTTACGCATACAAATCTTTTTTACGCACACACAAATCTTTTTTACACACACACAAATCTTTTTTACGTACACGCAAATCTTTTTTACACATACAAATCTTTTTTACGCACACACAAATCTTTTTTACACATACAAATCTTTTTTACAAGTACAAAATATTTATGACCACATTTTGAGCCCATACATTTTGAGCCCATACATCTGCTGTGATGTTCACAATTCTGATGAAGTCAGTACTGATAAATGATCAGAATTATAATATTTCTGAATGTCTGAGGCTAAGTTGAATTGAATCGGGACTTTGAAAACCGGAATCAAATGGATTATAGAAATCAGTGATGATACCCAGCCCTAGTGAGCAGCCTAGGCACGACAGACGTGGATGTAGCTGTAATAGGAAAAGAACTATTGCTAACTTTTCTGTTAAGTTAAGGCCTGATCCTTCTGAAATTCATTCATTCATTCATTCATTCATGCCAGTGCTCTGACACGGTGTCATCAATCTTTGAATGCTGAAAAAGCACAGTGTATCCAGAAAAACACATTATATTATATAAATTATTATAAAATTTGTGTACACCTAACTTTTGTGCCGGTACGCCTAACTTTAAAAAGTTAGGCGTACCGGTACGCCCATGGCAAAAAGTTAGTCTAGAGCCCTGGTTTAGAGGGAACATTGGTGACAATATATGGTATATGACATTGATAGAGGTAAAAAAAAAAAAAAAGAAGAAGAAGATGAAAAAGCATGTAAAGGAGGAGCAAGGCGTGGGGTTGGGTTGCAAAGCAGCTTGCAGAGGCAGCAGCAAAAAGTAAGCAGTCTGTAGCAGCTTAAATTGTGCAGCCTACATGAGATTTGCTGATTCGATACTTTGAAGGGTGTCAGTGGAGTCATAAAAGGATAAAATCAGATGATCTGTCAGGACTTTCAGCTCAATCGATATGTTGTTTCATGGACAACTGAACCAGCATGTTGGAGAAATGCATGATAAAGTTCCAGTTGTACTGGCTGACAAACCAACCAGTAGCAGACTGCTGAGGTTGTAGTTGAAGACCAGTTCATCACTTTCATGATGAACTGGTCTCTAAACACTGTGCAGCTGCTCTCAAAGCTGCAGTGAAACTGTAAACAGTGGGACACAAACTGGACACAGTAGACTGTTGCTAGCTGCAGTCCTGAGGCACAACATTTTCACATAAATGATGCTTCTGCATCAGATCTACAGCATAACCTACGCCATAACCAGAACCCAATTTTAACCGTATGTTGCAACCTTTTACATAAGCTGACCTGCACCGCCTGAGAAATGTACGCTGGGTTGACACATACCATAATGACTTGAATGGCTGGAAGGTTACAGTGTTGAAACAAACAGAGTTTCCAGTTACTGTGTGATGTAGATTTTCCCATAAAAGCCTAAATCAAGCTTTACTCTGAAGGCGAACCTTCTCTATTTCCGGTGGACTACATCTCAGCTAGTAGTCGATGAGAAAAACTGACCTCTGAACGTGAGGTCAAGGTCACTGGAATTTGAAGTCATTGAGATTTTTAGTAGATGCACCTATGGCATTAATTTGACAAAAATGTGATTTCCTTCTTGAATTATCACATTCACATCACATTACTTCAGCTTAAACTTGTTCTCAACGCAGACAAAACAAAGCTCATGTTGTTTTCTAAATCAAGAAAATGGGCCCAAACAATCCCATCAGTAACCACTCTTGAAGGTAATAAAATAGAGTTGGTTCACACCCATAAATATCTGGGAATCTTAATTGATGACTCGCTCACCTTCAAACCACATGTAGAGAATCATGTGAAAAATCTGAAGTTAAAACTGAGATTTTATTTTCAAAATAAGTTGTGTTTCTCTTTTAGTACAAAGAAGCGGCTTGTTGCTGCGACATTTTTGCCTGTGCTGGATTATGGAGATATTGTATATACAGTGGGGCAAAAAAGTATTTAGTCAGCCACCGATTGTGCAAGTTCCTCCACCTAAAATGATGACAGAGGTCAGTAATTTGCACCAGAGGTACACTTCAACTGTGAGAGACAGAATGTGAAAAAAAAATCCATGAATCCACATGGTAGGATTTGTAAAGAATTTATTCGTAAATCAGGGTGGAAAATAAGTATTTGGTCAATAACAAAAATACAACTCAATACTTTGTAACATAACCTTTGTTGGCAATAACAGAGGTCAAACGTTTACTATAGGTCTTTACCAGGGGCCTGTTCTTCGTACGTCGCTTACTACATCCAAGATCAAATGACACATCCAAGACCAAACCATCGCGCTAACCGTGAGCTCGCTAATCCGGTTCCCCGAACACGCCTGCTGTTGACGATTAGTACAGCTGGACGCAGTAATGTGACATCACTGGGTGTCGTAAAAGGGGCTACGCATCGATAGTAGAAACATTGATCGGCAACCCGCTGATTGGTCGGCGAAAATGTCGAAGGGGCGTGCTCGGTATTTTCCGGCAGCAGAGCAAGAACTCATGAGTGAGGGATTTCAGGAGTTTCAGAGTTTAATTAAAACGCAAGAGAACACTGCAAAGGCTGCAGAAGCAAGGAGAGAGGGCTGGCAGAAAGTTGCTGACAAATCAAACTCGTAGGTAATTTAATAATAATACTAATAATAATGGATTGGGTTCATATAGCGCTTTCCAAGGCACCCAAAGCGCTGTACGATACCACTATTCATTCACTCCCACATTCACACACTGGTGGAGGCAGCTACGGTTGTAGCCAGGCTGCCATATCGCGCCATCGGCCCCTCTGGCCAACACCAGCGGTAGGGTAGATCTATCATATGACACTATATTGTCCAATATCATATGGCATTATATTATATTATAATATGTTATATTATATCCCCTTTCACATTAGAGCCACAACAGGACCCACAAGAACATGGGAACAAGTAAAAGTGGAATACAGGAGTATTCTACAGAATGGTAATATTTATCTCTTAGATTGCTTTTCGTCTCTTGGCAAGGTAATACTGGCCTGTAATACTCTGTTAGTTTGTTCATAACAGCAACCAAGAAAAGGGCAGAGGAAAAAAAGACAGGTGGTGGTCCTGCACCCCCTCGTCAACAAGTTGGTTAAGTAAATAATACCCTCACGGGAATATCGATATCTCTCAATGAGCACACTGTCGCGCTGAGCTAAAGGATCCTGTCTATCCCGCAATATACGCTGAATTCTGAGGACTCTCCTTATCAATCTTGCACCTTCCGCAATGGGTTGCTCGCGTATACGGACAGGACATGGCTGCGACAGGCTTCCCAAATCCACCTTCGCTTTTATAGCCGTGGTCTCTCATCTTGATTACACGAAGTAATTTACAATTACTACTCTGAAATATGAATTACATCTGTAATAATCACATACATGTAATAGAATGTTAATAGTTCATTTCCCTTTTTTAGGAAATGACCTGTATGTATCTGTGTGACATCAATAAAAGGATCAAGTGCTGCATTATCTTTAGTTACATTGATGTTATTTATTTATGGTGAAACAGTGGTAAAATATCGCTGTTGCTTTCGTATAAATGAAGCGGACATACCTGCGTGGCCGCGATCTAATCCTGTTTACATAAAGTAAACCTGCTCCCGAGCAGGTTTACGCTTACGGCTCTGTTGCTATGACAGCAAGTCCCGGATGAGCTTCGGGGAACCGAACGATCCGGGATCACGCGAAATCGTCAACAATCTAATCCAGCTAACTTACTTAGCACAGTACGAAGAACAGGCCCCAGGTTTGCACACACAGTAGCTGGTATTTTGGCCCATTCCTCCATGCAGATCTTCTCGAGAGCAGTGATGTTTTGGGGCTGTCGCCGAGCAACACGGACTTTCAACTCCCGCCACAGATTTTCTATGGGGTTGAGGTCTGGAGACTGGCTAGGCCACTCCAGGACTTTCAAATGCTTCTTACGGAGCCACTCCTTTGTTGCCCGGGCGGTGTGTTTTGGATCATTGTCATGTTGTAAGACCCAGCCTCGTTTCATCTTCAAAGTTCTCACTGATGGAAGGAGGTTTTGGCTCAAAATCTCACGATACATGGCCCCATCCATTCTGTCCTTAACACGGATCAGTCGTCCTGTCCCCTTGGCAGAAAAACAGCCCCATAGCATGATGTTTCCACCCCCATGCTTCACAGTAGGTATGGTGTTCTTGGGATGCAACTCAGTATTCTTCTTCCTCCAAACACGACGAGTTGAGTTTATACCAAAAAGTTCTACTTTGGTTTCATCTGACCACATGACATTCTCCCAATCCTCTGCTGTATCATCCATGTGCTCTCTGGCAAACTTCAGACGGGCCTGGACATGCACTGGCTTCAGCAGCGGAACACGTCTGGCACTGCGGGATTTGATTCCCTGCCGTTGTAGTGTGTTACTGATGGTGACCTTTGTTACTTTGGTCCCAGCTCTCTGCAGGTCATTCACCAGGTCCCCCCGTGTGGTTCTGGGATCTTTGCTCACCGTTCTCATGATCATTTTGACCCCACGGGATGAGATCTTGCGTGGAGCCCCAGATCGAGGGAGATTATCAGTGGTCTTGTATGTCTTCCATTTTCTGATGATTGCTCCCACAGTTGATTTTTTCACACCAAGCTGCTTGCCTATTGTAGATTCACTCTTCCCAGTCTGGTGCAGGTCTACAATACTTTTCCTGGTGTCCTTCGAAAGCTCTTTGGTCTTGGCCATGGCGGCGTTTGGAGTCTGACTGTTTGAGGCTGTGGACAGGTGTCTTTTATACAGATGATGAGTTCAAACAGGTGCCATTCATACAGGTAACGAGTGGGGGACAGAAAAGCTTCTTACAGAAGACGTTACAGGTCTGTGAGAGCCAGAGATTTTCCTTGTTTAAGGTGACCAAATACTTATTTTCCACCCTGATTTACGAATAAATTCTTTACAAATCCTACCATGTGGATTCATGGATATTTTTTTTCACATTCTGTCTCTCACAGTTGAAGTGTACCTCTGGTGCAAATTACTGACCTCTGTCATCATTTTAAGTGGGGGAACTTGCACAATCGGTGGCTGACTAAATACTTTTTTGCCCCACTGTATGAATACTTCTGCTCAATGTCTTTGAATGGTTGATACTGTGTATCATGCTTCTCTGAGGTTCATCACTAACCGCAAATTTCAGACTCACCCTGTAAGTTATACTCTCAGGTAGGATGGCCTGCTTTGGCAAGTCGGAGGAACTTTTATCTATATAGTTTTATATATAAAGCAATACTTGGGTTGCTACCTTCTTATATATGTTCCCTGCTTACAATGAAACATGCTGGTCAGTATTCTCTTCGTCTGCATGGTTACTTGTTGCTTTCTGTTCCATTTGCCTGAACTGAATTTGGTAAAAGAGCTTTTGTCCACTTAGCATCCTCGGCTTGGAACAAACTGCAGAACGAATGGAAAATGACTGAATTCATTTTATTAAGTGCTTTTAAATCTAAACTACGAATCCTTAAGGCCAAGTCCATAACATGCAACTGTTTCAATTAGATTGATTGTCATTTCAACTGATTTTTTTATTTTTATTTGAATTTAATTTAATTTTTTCATTTATTTTTGCATGTGTGTTGTTGCTGCCTGTGTTTAATTGAGTAATTTCTGTAACTGTGGGACACTTGCTGCTGCCTATCTTGGCCAGGTCTCCCTTGAAAAAGAGGTTTTTAATCTCAACGGGATCTTCTTGTTCTCAGAAAAACATAAAGGTCACTGAAAGTAGCTGAAATTTAAGCTTGATTTTTAGTGCCTGAAGGTATCAATTTCAAGATTCTACATTGCCTCCTTCTCGAGTCACTGCATTCACAAACTTGGGTGTCCACTCTGCCCAGCTGCCTAGCAGGCTGATGACAACATAAGAAAAACTATAGGAAATCATGGCGCATTACTAGCGACCAAAGCAATCACTAGGAGGATTATGGTGCAGGAGCTTCTTTGCAGCAGTTTCACCCAGCAGGAGCAAAAACCCCTCCAAGAACAACCACCACTGACTTTGGTTGTATCACATCCAATATGGGGGACAACTCCTAGGCAATGTGTGCAAGACATCAGGTGAGAAATCTCAACACAAGTGGATAAAAGTAGCAGATATGGAATAGAACACGGACTGTAGAATGAACAGACACATGCAGTTAAAGTCACCTTTTCACATATGTGCTCATACACATCTCAGCATTTAAGTATTAGTTATTATTCATCTCTGGCTCTCTTCCACAGCATGTCGCGTCACCCCCAACCGGAAGATGGCCGCGCCCTCCTGAGCCTGGTTCTGCTGGAGGTTTCTTCCTGTTAAAAGGGAGTTTTTCCTTCCTACTGTCGCCAAAGTGCTTGCTCATAGGGTCATATGACTGTTGGGGTTTTCTCTGCTTTTACCTTACAATAAAAAGCGCATTGAGGCAACTGTTGCTCTATATCAGGGGTCCCCAATCCCAGTCCACGAGGGCCGGTGTCCCTGCAGGTTTTAGATGTGTCCCTGATCCATCACAGCTGATTTAAATGGCTAAATGACCTCCTCAACATGTCTTAAAGTTCTCCAGAGGCCTGGTAATGAACTAATCATGTGATTCAGGTGTGTTGACCCAGGGTGAGATGTAAAACCTGCAGGGACACTGGCCCTTGTGGACTGGGATTGGGGACCCCTGCTCTATATGAATAAAACTGAACTGAATTAAAAGGCACTTTACAGTAAACTATCCCTAAGTAGCTAAACTGAATATCATGATAGCAATGCCAAAAGCCGTAACTACATATATAATTACACTACATCACAACCTTTTGTGTTATATTAGACTGTGATCAACTCCTGCCACATTGCTTCATTAACAATGCATCAAAGGAGGATGATAAACAAGGACAGAGCCCCCCTTCAGCATCATTGGAAGAGGAGCAGAGAGGGAGGGAGGGAGGGAGGGAGCTCCAGCCTACGTGAGTCCACTATAAATAAGCAGGAATGAAGGTCAGCAGTTGGCGAGCTGCAAAGGAGTTACAACAAACTGTGAAGAAACATATTGATACTGTAGGAGAGGCAGACGTAGCGGGCCATTTAATCCCAGCCGCTGTAATAAATGGAGCAGGAAGTGCTGGTCGATATGTACATGAATCACTTTGAGAGCGGGCGGCGAAGGCAGGCTGTATCATGTTTCACCGTCTAGCCGACACACTCACACATACACACTCACTCTCCCTACTGCTATTGTGTCAGGTTGCCACAGAGACCGCGTGACGACAGCCACCCCGGTCCTCCGACTCCATGCGGTAGGAGAGGATGCAGCAGCCAGCGGTTGCCATGGAAACTGCCTCAGCATCAGCAGTGCTGCGCGGATTGCGGTGGTTGAGTAAGCTGCATTACTCGCAGCACCCGGTGCCGGAAATTATTTTATCAGTGCGGTGCAGCGCAGAGGTGCACGAACAGCCTGGTGACTGGCAGATGTAAATGTAAACCGTCCCTCAGAGACCTGGAGTCTGGTGGGGTAGGTGGGGGAGGCGGGGGGTATTTTTGATCAGGAGAGCGTCAAAACTCTCCCTTGCTGCATGTCTGATTTACATTCAGCTCACTGTCCTCCTCAATCCCGCAGTCAGCCTGAAAATCCCACTGCACGCATGAAGAAAGCAATTAATTTGTCTTTGTTAAGCAGGGAAAGAGGAGGGATAGATCCTCCATCTCCTGCATTACCATGTAACCACTGCTCAAACCCTGTGGTGCAAGGATGTGTGAGGATATAATTGGCTCGGGGGTGTTTTTAGGAGGCGAGGGGGTTGGTTTCCGGGCTTGTTTTGATTTTCAGTCAGCTGCCGGCTGTCAGAAGGATTGCAAAAAAGCGTCGGAGTGACATGCTTGGTTGTCAGAATGAGCTAAGATGAGCAGCGGAGGGCTTAGGATGGAAATAAACCTGCCAGTGAGGAACTTCTTTGCTGGTCAGATTTGGTGTAATTGTAAACTTTTTATTTTTTATTTTTTGCCCTGCCTTTGCCAAAGAGAGCTTGAGAGAGACTGAGCCTTGGCCTGGAAGTGGGCACACCAAATCAAGCCAGGCCAGGGACTATGCCAGCATTAGACATGTAGCACATTACTTCAGCGTAATTACCCTGGATATGTGGGCAAAATGTCACATGGGTTTGCTGATGCACAACAGGAAAAGAGCTGTGGTTGTGTGCGTGAGGGACGAGACAGTACTGCTTGAAGCAACATATTACACAGGGGGGAAGTGGATCTATTCATGTACCCTAGCTCATCGCAAGCTAGCAGAGCGAGGCGTGTGGTGCAGTGGGTTTGACAGACGCTGCTGTGGGGCTCGGTGTTTAGCCATCAACAAGACGATGGCACCAGCTCCGTGTCAGTGCAGGTCATGTCTGCACTGCTTCAACCCTCAACTGGCTAAAGCGTGGAAAAATTAGTCATTTCCGAGAGGTTTTATGAAAGCAGCGCCTCCAATATTGATCGTTTATAAATCAAAAATAATGCTTGTGTGATTTCCTCTGTGGGTCTCTATTAATACAATTATCCATTTGTTTGGTAAGTTAAAATTGATGCTTCAACACGTTTCACTGCTTCTTGAGGGGAAACTGAATAACACATGCTCACTTTTTCTTGGAAGGGCCTTTGACCGGTGGGGGTTGCTGTTGGGAAGGGCCACCTTTTTCCACTGAGTTACCACGACGACAACTCTGCTCCCCGACTGACGGGGAGGAGGAATCTGATTGGGTGGCTTCGCAAACCACCTGGAAGCCCTGTGGGTAGGAAGAGAGATAGAGATGGATATCAGGAAGACAGACAGGCAGACAGTTCCTGATAATTAAAGGCTCTGAGGTTGGAGTGTGGTTTCTGTCATGACCCCGGCTCACCGTGCTAATGAATATTAACAGCCAGCCCCAGGGGGAACATTGGAAAAGGGGAGGGGAAGAAGCCTCAGACTCTTGCCCGAGCACATTCAATCAACATGGGAAGCAGAATCTGACAAGATATGGGCTGAAAACGTTAGCTCACCGTGGGACCCGGGTTGCCTGATCCACAGGGGCTGCACTGGTTGTTGACTGGGGAGTTCCTCTTTGCTGTTTAGACAGGCATAACAGTATACATGTGTTAATTCTGAGCAAATAAAAATAGATTATCTCTTAACACACTAATTCCCAACCAGGGGTACAAGTACCCCAGAGGGTTCTTCTGCAGTAGGCAGCAGACACCTGATTCGTTTCACTATTTATAGAACTGAGTGTCCTATGACTAAATATGTTAGCTAACGTTATGGATTGTGGTTCTTTCACACCAAAAATAGGAGGGTCTGGTTGGCTGGTGATTGCATTGAAGGTTTTTGCTGTTCGATTGCAATTATTGCCGCCTAATTTATAAATGCAGAAGGATTGCAAACACAATATAATCAATCTAAGTCAGTCTGCGCCAATAACCGTAACTCGTCTGTGACACTCTATTTGTTTTTTGTAAAGATTTTTTGGGGCGGCATTGTTACATTACTTTGATAGTAGAGCAGTAAATCTGTGAGGTTCCTCATGGAATTTGTTAGTGTGAATTTCTTTGTATGTAGATTGCAAAGGATTTGCAATTTTTACAGATTTATCACAGTTAATCACAAACAAAATGCATGTAACTACCAAGCTTAACCCCGTCAATCACAAACTGACAGCAGATTGACTCCATCTTATTGTGATTGAAATGCTGGATAACTAGTCAAAACTGTTAGCTAACTTGGTGTATTAGCAGTTGAAATAGCAAAAAGGTACGAATGACCAAATTGCCAAAGCTGTTAGCTAACTGTTTAGATTAACAGTTGAAATATAAAAGTATATATAACTAAAGAGATGAAATTGTTAGGTGACTGTGCAAATAACACTGTTAGCCTAATGTAACAGATAAAAAGCTGTATTACAGCAGCTAGCTAAAGCTATGAAATGAACACCAGTGATTTAGCTGCTATGTTGCCGGAAGAAAACTGTTAGCTAACTTTGTGTATTAACAGTTTTAAATAGCAAAAAACAAACAAACATTTAAATAGTTTAAATTAATTCTTTTTCTTTCTTTCTTCAATTAAGAATTAACTGTGTGTGCAACAGTTTATTTATTTATTTAATTTATTTATGTATTTATTTGTTTTCTTCACTGAGTGTGTTTTTTGTTGTTTTGGGTTATTATGTTATGGTTTTCTTAATTGTTTAAAATAATAAAAAACTTTAATTAGAAAAAAATTGTTTAAATTAGCCAACTACAAAAATATAACACCAGCAAACATAATTCTATATATTAAATTGCTGTTAAATAGAGTATTAGCTTAGGGCAGTAGATAAAAGGTTGAAATTATAAGCTTATTTATGGTTAACTAACTATAATTGGGACACGGTAAACTAAAAGTATCCCAGATTTAGGTTAAAATTAGTTCAGCTGAACATCTTAAACATGAAAGATGTTAAGGAGGAATATCTGACACAGATGCATGGGTTATATATTAGGAATACGATTAAGAACCACTTTATATACTCTATATATTATATATATAGCCCTTAAAGATAGCGGCGATTTCTCAAAGATAGTAGGAATTTCTTTAAAAAGTGGGAATTTCTTCACCTGTAACAATGTTTCTGACAGGTTTGATGAGGGCAGTAAAAGCAGGGATGTCAGGCAGGCGGTGCTCCCACATTGGCTGCCATATTACCAGACCACTAGCCAGTCTGAAGGTCAAGTCTGACTCCTGGAAAAAGGCAACATATTTACACATTTCTTTCCTCAAAACAGCCTGTAAACACCAGAAACAATTATTCTGTCTTGGTTAAATGTTTTGTGTTGTTAAGATTCTTAAACCTCCGTTACAACATGCTAACAAGACAAGACAGTAATTCCCTGCACAGCTGGGAAACAGTGCACTCCCAGGAGTAATATAAGCTGACCCTTTCATCTGTGTGCACACACAGATCAATAGGCACAGGGTGATGCTGACTGCAAGTACTAAATTAAGAAACACAGGGGTTGCTGAAATTAATCACAAAATTCTCAAAATTATAAATAGTCTAACGCCACAGATTAACACATTAATGCCTGTGCCATCCTGGCTCTCTGTTACAAAAATCAATTTCAAGGCCGTACACATTTGCATCCGCAGTTACAGACCTTTATCCGATGAACAAGCGGTGCAAACAGGAACACAAACAGCTCTACTGTTGCCATGCTCTTTTGGAATAGTTTGGTGCGAGTATGCTCATCCTCCTCCAGCAGGGAGCCGCTGTGCTGTTGTCCTAACCCGCCCAGGCCCGAGCTGGAGCAGGAGCTAGGAGCTCCCGGGGAGGAACCCTGGTTCCCCACAGGCTGGAGGAAGGCGCTACTGCTGCTGCCCCTGGACCAGCCGTGGCTCAGGCTGGGCTCATGGTTGCACTCCTGTGGGGCCTCCAGCAGCATCCAGTGCAGCGTGTGGAGCAGCTTGGTCTCCGCCACACCCAACTTGTCCTGGTGACCTGTGATGTAACCGAAAGACAAATACTAAACACACAGACACTTTTTTATCTGCTTAAACATGGCTGGCCTGCCAAAAGTCACCTGCAAGTGGACTCCAGAGAGAAACCAGAAAGCTTCCACTACCAAAAAATCTTGCATGCCTACAAACTGGTCATATTTGATGGTGACCTGTAATTTCCTGCTTCTAAATTTAAACTGAGGTTATTGTCCTCAACCCTAATAATCTAAGAAATATGATATCTAACCAGATGCTTACTCCAGATGGCACTACTTAGGCCTCCAATAACACAGCGAGGAATCTTTGAGTCCTTTTTGACCAGGATACGTCCTTAACTTCACATATTAAACAAATATGTTGGACTGCTTTCTTCTATTTGTGCAATTTCTCTACAATTAGAAATGCCCTTTCTCAGAGTGATGCTAAAAAACTAGTTCATGCATTTCATTACTTCTAGACTGGAATACAGTAATTCCTTATTATCAAGCTGTCCTAAAAACTCTCTGAAAAGCCTTCAGTTGATCCAAAATACTGCAGCGAGAGCATTGACAGGGACTTAGCCAGTGCTTTGGTCAAAGGTGGAGTGACAGGAGAACCAATCTAGCATGTTCTTGCATGAAACCTGAGCTCCCAAAGGAGAAACCCTCAAGGACAACAAGCCGCACAACTGGAGGGATCTGACCTGGATTGAATGAAGGACCCTCTTACTGTGTGGCAACAGTGATTTTCACTTGAAGGCGTATAACAGCTTAGTTCAAAGCCTGCCACCTCCTACTTAAAGAAAGTGTCAAATCCTGCTCAATAATAATGCAAACAGTGGCTCATTCATGTTTCATGTCTGACACATGGAAGTCACATGGAAGGATTTGATGCTTTTCTCTCCTGTTGTGTGCAGGCCATTTTAATCTCATAAATATTAATTCTATCATTTGCCTTTCTGTCCTTTTAAGCGATGATCTCTGAAAGAAGCTAAAAGGAGAATCAGATTTGTGTTTTGGCGATTGGGTATGACCTGGATGAAGCTGTCAGCTCGATTGGACTAAAGCGTCCTCACCAAGCTTGTTCCTGTTAGACAGCAGGATGGAGGTGCAGTGGAGTACGTGAGGCAGCGCCGCCTGGACCAGCTCCCAGCGGGAGATGCTCTGGATGGCCTCTGACAGGGCCGGCGACAGCCCGTGGAGCTTGTTCTCCACCAGCACTCGCTCAAAGGACTGGGGACGCAGCCAAAGGAGAGAGAAAAAAGAGGAGAAGAGAGACATCAGGCGGGCAACTTAAGCCTCTTTCTTTGACTATCTAAATGTCCCACATGGCCCCGAGCGAGCAAAAGCCTGTGGGAGAGACAGTGGAAGCTCTGTTTGGATCCAAAGGGATCTGGAGAAGCGTCATTATGGATATGAGTCTAGCTCGAGGGTAATGGGAGGAAGCACGGGGGCAAAACTAATTTGCTAAATGCAAAATCAAGAGCTCACTTGATTTGCAGGTGCATTAAGGTAAAAACAGATTACTGGGAAGGGAAGCGATTATTTCCCCTCATCGTGCACATGGTATTATGAAATGACTTACCACACAGGATGCCTCATACTGTTTTCCCAACTTTGGCCGCAGAAAAGCACTGAAAGACATCAACAGAGTGCTTGTGAGAGATTAAAAAAAGGACAAATGTAGGTTATAGGCTAGTAAATCACCCCATTTTGTCTATGTGGCCCACTTTTCTTTACAGGTGTGACATCATACAATCTGTACCCACAGCCCCATCTTCCTCCATTTAACACAAATCAGTGAGCAGACACTCACTGGCGGGGTTTCTCAATCACTTCATCAAATAATGTTGACGTGTGACGCGGTGACAAACCCCCGTCAGCCCTGCCTCGTTTTCACCAACGGCAAACACCTGTTATCAATGTCACCAACCTGGTCTGCCTCCACAGGAAGGTCTGGATCGGGAACGGTATTCCCTTCCCGCACTCCGGTTCGTTTTCATCCAGGCTTTTCCTCTTCACCATTTTGGCCGGACCCTGCGTGGCCGCCTGCCTGTGTGCGATCACCGGGACGCGCGGCTGCTGGCTCTGCCCAGGTGACCAGCGAGCTTTTCCCTCCCTCTTCACGACATGATTGGGTTAGTCCTGCGTAAAATGGCTGCAAGTGTCGATCGGTCGGTCGGCGGCAAAGGAGAGATAGAGAGAGAGAGGAGGAGGAGGAGGAGGAGGAGAGAGGAAGAAGGAGCGCTCCGAAATCAGCACCTCCCTCCCTGGACAGCGACAGCTGATCGGAGAGCTAATTTATCAGCAGCAGCAGCAGCAGCGGGGCTTTAAAGACGCAGTGTGCAGCTGGGCCAGATGTTCTCCCCCTCTGCCTTTTCCTCCTCCTCTGATTCCCCGCAATCAACACATGGAGCGACTGAAACCGCTGCATCCGCGTGGTGCATCCACCCCTTTAAATATCAACAGGTTGTTTAATAATAGCCCAAGCTGTGAGTCATAAAAACACAGCAAAATCAAATCAGGTGTCACTTCCCGAAACATTCGCACTGTTTAAAGAGGCCATGCCGCGCAATAATATCCTCATAAGGCCATGGAACAGGGATCTAACATGTTGACGAAATCCAGAACAATGCACCGTGTTTTAACATGGCAGTGCTGTTTGAATGCGGTGTTTCCTTGTAAAAGAAGAAAAAGAACGACCAGAACTGTTCTCAGCAGATGGACAGTCACAGCATCTGAACAGTGCCTCACGCTGCAAACACTAAAACCATAAACATTAAAACCCAGCAGGGTTTACAAACTTTACAAAAGACGGAAAAGGATCAATTAAAGGAACAATAACCATGTAGGGAAGAAAAACTTTAGGTTACTTGCGTAACCTCAGTTCTCAGAGTAGCGTAAGTGAGACCTCTTACTATGGGATGACCCTCCCTGCACATTCCTCAGAAGCATTTATCTAATTGGCCAAGGTGACCACCAGCCAATCCTGTTAGGTTGGTGGTCAGGAACAGCCATCCACGTTTAAATAAATTGCGCTATTTAATAGCAGTTATTCAAGATAAGCACCTCTTCTCGCTTAGCAACAGCAAGAAGGGCTGTCTGGGTCATGCTACTCTGAAAACTGGAGTTTAGTCACCATCTAGGTATTGAAGTTTATAATTTGCAGGAGAAAGACGCTGATTTGGTCCTGGTTTTGTTCAAGGGGTTTAACAAATATATATATATTTTTAACTGTTCAGGAATCACAGCCATTTTTATATTAAGTCCTCAGGTGACTGACTTGGCCACTAAAAAAATCTCTATCTTTGCAGAAACTCTTGGGTTACTCAAACAGGATGCTTTGGGTCAATCAGTTGTGCAGCATTCGGCTAATCTGAGCAGAGGATAGCCCCACACACTTCATAATTCATCCTGCTCCTTCTGTCAGCAGAGACATCACCAGTAAACACCAGTGATCTACAGTAGTTCCACTGGCAGTCATACATACCCATAACCAGTGTTGGTCAAGTTACTTACTGATTACTTCCCCCAAAAAATAATCGTGTTACTTTAATGATTAATTATTTTCAAAAGTAATCAATTACTTAGTTACTTAATTACTTTTTAAAAACATGATTTACAACCTGAACAGGTGATAAAGCAAAAGATCTTTCAGCTCAATTCTACTTTCTCTGCATACATACATATAAAATGTAATCAAATGGAAAAGTCTCTTTAAAACTCGTTTTACTAGTTTTAATCTTTTAACTTTATGCATCAAGCAAAAATTAAATTATATGCAACATTCTCTGACTGGAAGAAATTTGTTTAACATTTAAACCTATTTTCTGCACATTCCAGCACATAAAATAAAATATTTTTTGTGTTTACACTCAGTCTTTCAAATAAATGCAAGTGAAACACAGCAGAAAAATAAAATAAAATTAAAGACTCAGCGATCCTGTTGCTCTACTTTCACCTGTATAGCAGGCGGAGGTTTGCCCTGGTGCAGGTGTGCCGCGGCGGTCAGTGGAAGAATCCGCGAGTGTCTCTGTGAATTTCCCATTATGTCGTAGTGCACTCAGTGCTTGCTCAGAAGTTAAGGGTTTTTTTCGCTGTAAAAAGAAGTTTTCTTCCCACGCAGTGAACAGCGGACACTAATGTTTTTGTCACTTTTTATGGAATCAAACTCAAAGTAAGGTCAGTACTTCCACGCTTTAAGTAAGAAGCTATGAAATTGGACTGGAATCAACTTCAGATATTTTATCTGCTTCATTTGTCATGGAAGAAGGGAACAGGCCTAATCTGGCCATCAAACTGCCTGTCAGTCAATTGTCTAATTGATTTAGAGCTTCTGCAAATGGGATAGTGTACAAAAATGACTGTAATTCTTAACTCATACATACATTTTTGTTAACCCTCTTGAATTAAAAGCTGCAGTGGTGTACAGAAGCAAGTCTGCAAAAATTGCATTTATCCCACTATAACTTTCATTAGAGCCCAGAAAAGAAATGCTTCTCTAGTAAGCTAAAGAAATATGTCATCGCGCTTCGTTGAGCATAAACTAAAACATATTAATGTTTAAAATTACAGAAAAAATTCATGTAATAATAAAACTGAATGTTTTTGTTAATTCACGAAAAATGTCTGTTTTTAAATCACTGTTTTGCCAAACTAACAAACTCATTAAGTTAAAAAAAAAAATGTGTGTAGTAATGAAAAAAGGGAAAGGTTGCTGTTATTTAATTGTTTATCTATCACTTAATTACTTTGTTGTTCTTTGGCACAGTATGAACAACTGTGGAGGTGTTTAAACAGAAAGAAAAGCTACAAAATCTGTGAAAATATAGTCAAAATTCCAAAGTTTATCCTCTCCTTCACATTTCCCAAAGCTGTCCACAGGGCCGATGTTTGTTGGGTCGATTCTGGCCCCCATGCCTTATGTTTTACCCGCCATTACCAACTTTATGCAGAACTATAGAAAATTATAACAGGTTTTAAAGCGTTTGTCTGTCAAATATACAAACTTCAAATGACTACAGTAAAGCCAGCAATGCCTCCTGTTTAATGAATAATAATGACATTTTTGTTTAGCCTTCAAAACACGTGCTGATGATAACCAAACAGGCACGCCACACATGCAGGTTGACGTGTTTTTCACAAAAAGACGAGTATTTTCAAAGAATTGATCCACAAGACTAGAATGAACCAGTTTTTTTATTTCTTTTATTTCTTTATTTTTGTTGTTGCCATCATCCTGTAGGAGCATTTTGTCATCAGTACGTCTCAAACACCGGAAAGTGTGCACACATCTACAATTTTTTTAAATCTTTTTTTTTTAAATACACATACACAGGCAAAGAGGGGGAGGGATATAGGAAGCACAGAAAAACACTGGAAGGGTAGGTGACATCAGGAGGGGAGGTGGGGGGGGGGGGTCTCATAATGGTGAGCAGAGAATATGCTAGAACATTTTTTTATTCTTTTTAAAAAAAAACTTCTAAAAGCTGCAGGTTTGTGGGGTATTATTCCCATTCTTTACCTTCTTTATCTCTGCAAACGTTCAAAAACTTCTTTCAAATGGAATGTTTTCATATAAAGCTTCACACTTAACACTTTTTAAAACAAAATTCGGGGCTTTTACCCACTCAAATACACTACACAACCCAGTCTTTGCAAAAGGAGCAAGGTCACAGGGGCCCGTGTGCTAGAATGCACCCGGGCCATTTTACACCCACACAGAAAAGTCGAAGATCGCTCCAAATAGATCTAATTTATTTATCATTTATTTGCCATGCCAGCATAACAGCATTGTTGTAGCCTAATAAAAACCACAGCGCTAATGTAAAACCAGAAAATAAAAAGAAGAGAGGGTGGAAGGGGCGGCGCAGCCCGACGGCTGACGAGAGAAGAAACTAAAACACAAAAATCTATTGGAAAGCTAGCCTTTTAGCGCCCGACTCGACAGAGCTGCAATGGTTATCCACATTTAAATGCTAATAAGCCAGAGCAGCCACAGGGAACGTACAAAACTGTAAATACTTCCAACTACAGTGACATATATTTTTTATATATTTATATATAAAAAGAAAACAAGAGAACACAAGTTTGTCCAACAATTCAGCACAATTCAGGAAATCCAACAAACGCAACAAAGAAAAGTTCATGTCACACACTTTTCTTTTTTATGTTGTTTTTTTGCAGACATGCTCATCAGCCATTCTTTTGCAGGTCAGTTAAGTCTCTCGCTTATCTTTAAGACTAGCACCTACTGTCTAGTAGCTATATCTTGCATTCAGTACCGTATAAATTCTGAATGGACGTCACGGTCCAACTTGAAATTTTTAGCCCCGTGCGAGTGGGAATGTGTTGGTGTTTTTCAACGCACCAAAGAAAAAGAAGTAAAGATGAACAGAAAAAGGACCAAAGAAAAATCCTGTACAATTGTAAAACCACCTTCTTGAACCACTTGAACCTTGGCATTCAGCTTATCTAAAACAGAACAGTCCACGTTTGAGTGAATGAGAGGATAAAAAGCAGACCGACAGACGGGGAGTGTCGATGAAGATTTATGAAGAATTCAGTTTTTTTAAATCCCGCTTGGAAGGGCCGGAGGGATCGTTGATTGGATGAGACGGTCAACCAGCTACAACTGTGGGGGTTACGTTAAACACTGGAAGCTTGTGATGGGAACGATGGGAAAAGGAGGGGTGATGGTGTGGATTTGTATTTTTCTTAAGCAGAGGCAGCTGGCTCATAAGCCCTGCTTGGCCAGGGCAGCGGTGACATCCTGGGCCAGCGTGGAGAGCTGGGGCGACTCCAGGAGGTTGATGCTGCCGGAGGAAGACAGGCGAGGAGAGGTGCCTCCCGTCTCGATGCCAGGGGAGTGGGTGACGATGATTTCCGCACCGTGGTCCACCCGAGCTTTGGCCGAATCCCGGAAATTCAGCTTGTGGCTCTCGATCTGGTGAGCAGGGGAAGACGGTTTAGGTCAGCGCTCTTTTTCCTCTTTAACGTGAACTGACAGTGACATTTGGTATAAAAAGAGGCTTCCTTTTACCATTATGTTCCCGCCTCCAGGAGTGTGGCTGGTGTTCTCCAGAGAGTTGACCTTGGCGTGGGCCTTCTCTTTGAAGTCCAGCTTCACATTGTCGATACGCACATGTCCTCCCCCTGGGAACAGGACAGCAAGGAGGAGAAGAGAAGTGTTAAACCCACGAGGAATCGCTCGCCTGCAGGACATCACTTCTCCTAGGCAATGCTCAGGGCAAAAAAAATCTCAGTCTGCACACTGCACAGCCTGAAAAAGGCACAAGTGCCAGCTTTGACCTGATTTATACAGTTTATATAGTACCATGTAAGACTGGATGCAATATTCAATTTCCTGCTTTGACACTTTCTTGTAAATATCATTGAAATGGTGACATTATGGGGGCAAAACTGAAGCTGTAAGTGGACAAATGACAGATGAAATTAAGAAATATCAATCAGATTATTGCTAAGATTAAAGGAAATACATATGCTTTTACTAAATCAAAACTAATTTGACCAGAACAGACTTTCGCTCACTGGTGTTATTGGGCCTTGTTTTAAAAAAAAAAAATATGACAAACAGTTTGACATCTTTATGTTGATCTACGTGGAATTTCTGACTCCTTTTGTGCAACCCACAGCCACTGAACTGTGTTGCACTGTAAGTTAAAGACAAGCATGTAATATAAAATAACAATATGTGGATCTGCCTCTATTATAAAATGGATGGTGACCAACTGCATTCTCCAACTGCTAAAAGAGAAAAATTTAAACTTTCGTGCTGTGTGACAGTGGCTTAAATGGTCTTATAATTGTGTAATGTGGTAAAAGACGTTTGGGATCATTTAGAAATCGTCACAGTTTGTCCAGCAGAGCAGCTCTGACTCCATCCGGGCTGCCTGCAGCACATGTAGCAGAGCAGCAGCACAGCTGATAGTTGTGTGGAATCAAGCAGCGTCTTCACATTAAGTTCCTAATAGGATTGGGCAACATGATAAAACCTTCCAACCACCTTCAGTCAGCCCAGAAACCGGCTATTTGTGGAGGAGTATGTGTGCTGCACAAACATTTGTAGCGTTTCAGTGAAAAACTACCAAAATAGAAGAAACTCTAATCCTGGTGCTTTGTTCTACATCAGTTGGACAACAAACTCCATCGGTATTTCTCTACAACTCCCCACAGAATTGACAACAACATTTGATTCTTAAGACTTCAAATTTCCTAAATCAAGAAAATAAAAGCACAAAAGAAATTAGCATCCAGATCTGATGTACTCGACGAGTTGTCAATGTCTCATCAAATTTAGTTATGGAGTACTTTGCTGGTTGCCCTTTTTTAAAAATGTTACAGCATTGTTTGGGATTTTAGTTTGTTGCTTGGTGGTTGTTAGGCAACAAAGACATTAGTATAGACCATGCATAATCCAACTCCTGTGGATATATATGAGAGCGCACAGTCCTGAAATTAAAATGATACAATGCTTTTATAAGGAGTTTTAGTTGCATACTACAAATGGGCCATTTTAGCTTGCTGGTCGGAGGTTGCTAGGCAATGTGATGATGTGCTATAGATAAGAACAATCAGGGACCGGGTTTGTTTGCTCAGCTGGAGGTTTCATGGATTACAGTGGATATACATAAAGAGAATTGGAACATATATCAATACTGGAAGGTTTTAATGATCCAACATTTACTATAAAACACAGCATTTGTTACGCTCTAAATGGCACAAAAATCATTTATATCCATAAGGACAAATCAAAATCAGCTAATAGCAACTAGTCTTAGCATTCCTTTAAGAAGAGAGCCTTACATACTTTGTACAAGTAGGTTGCCTTCCTTTTTTCCATACATCATATATACTAGTTAAATGCATGCTGGAGTATTGTTTGGTCTGTGATTTTAGTGTGTTGTTAGATAGTTGCAAAGCAGCATTTAGACATCATAAGTTGCATGCATAATTCAACTGCTGTGGATATAAATTAGATGTTTTTGCCACCAAATTAAAATGATACGAAGCTTTTATAAGGAGTCATACACTGTAGGTGCATAAATGCTGCAAATGGGCCATTTTAACTCGTTGGTAGTAGAGATGGACCGATCCGATATTAGGTATCGGTATCGGTCCGATACTGACCTAAATTACTGGATCGGATATTGGAGAGAAATAAAAAAATGTAATCCGATCCATTAAATATCAAAAAAGCACTTCACAAAACTTGCGACATGGCATAACTCGGCCCATAACCTTAGCACGTCGGAGCAGTGATCGCGTGATAGAGCGGCTATGGCATGCGAGACCTGTCCGTGGTCTGGTTGAATATATGTAGCCTCGCTACCAAACCGGCATTTCATCTCTGAGAAGGTTATCCCCGAGAGAAGTAAAGCAAGTGTGTAAGTTCATCTCTGAATGTTTATAAAGCATTCCAGCATTAAGCTTAACAACTGATATATGGAGCGACTGCCTCTTCTTGCTGCTACTTCAATCGTGAAACTGCTTAATGATCAGCTGATCGGCTTTTCTGTCGTGACTCCGTCTCTCTTGTTTGTTTTTGGCCCACTTCGTTCCAGAAAGAGGAAACCAGCGGCTGAACAACAGCAGCACGTTTAAGCTTGATAAGCTGTTGTTAGAATTTATTTAATATTACTTTCTACACCAGGATCTTTTTCTATGTAGCTGACGGCTGGTAACTGTGCAGGGGCGGATCTAGCAAAGTTTAGCCAGGGGGGCCGATAGGGCATGAACAGGGAAAAGGGGGCACAAAGACATACTTTTCTTTCTTATTCTCATTTAAAATGTCGAGCTTTTAATAATTAATTATCTGAATCTTACACCCAAAGTTTTAATATGATGTAAAATGTATAGAAGTCCATTACTGTATAAAGTAACTGTTAAGTCTAATATATATACCCTAGTAAGCTATAGTACTTTTTCCTTTGGGAAGGTACCATCTGTGCAGTCTGCAGTTCTGTTGAAGAAAGATGTTGAATCTATTTAATTATTCTTGAAAAATAATTTATTTCGGTGCGTTTTTTTTTCACACTGCATCAAATTAAAGTTGATTACGTCGATTAAGCATCATGAGGTGGAGGGTGGGGGATGGTTCCCTTTTTTTTTTGTGCTGGGAGTTTGCAACCCTATTAGTTAGGTTGCTTACTCTTTAAAATACCAGAATAGGGAGGATGGAGTAGGTTTAAGTTTATTAGATTGATCAGTATTGCTGAACTAGGAAATATTTTGGGTGCAGTGTATTTTTTCCATACAGGTATAACAGAATAGCTTTAGTGTTTTATTTTTTTAAACTTGAGTTTGAACTTATACAAAATGCAGCAAGATATTAAAAAACAGTTTTATTGATTAAAAACACACTATATCGGATTCATATCGGTATCGGCCAATATCCAAATTTATGATATTGGTATCGGTATCGGACATAAAAAAGTGGTATCGTGCCAACTGTAGTTGGTAGGTGGTTGCTAGGCAACATGATGATGGTCATTGTCTGAGATATAGATAAGAACCATTGGGGGTCTAAGGATTTTTTGCTCAACTGGAGATTTCGTGGATTACAGTGAGATATACATGAAGAATATATATCACCAATGTTTTTAAAAGTTTATAGTACGAGTAACTTCTTTCAACAAGGACAATTAAAGATGTGGTAATGACAACTAGTCTCAGAATTCCTTTAAGAAAAGGCCCTTAAACACATTGTACAATAATGTAATTCTCTAAGTTTTTCTAAAAGGCCAGCTGTGGCTGTACAGTACCTGGTCTGTGGTGGATGTTGGAAAAGGAGCCACATTTAGCGGTGACATGGCTCAGGTCGATCTTCTTGGTCTGGATTTGGATCTGCGAGCAGTGGCACATTGCACAAATTCACCTTTAATTGCTTTGAATGTGAATAAAACACAAATAACAGGCATGAAATGCAATGAAATGAAAGCGACAGGTTTCAAAAAGAGAGAAAATGAACGTGGTGAGATGACATGAATCTCTAGACAAAGGCGGTGTGAGTCAATCAACCGCAGTCCACAGAAAAGCCACAGAGAGGCTGATGTCAGATCCCTGGAGGGGAGGTTAACATGAACGCAAGCAGTGACGGTGCAGACATCAAACAAACACAGAACACGGGCGCTACTGTGTGACGCTACGGGGAGCAGGTGCTTCAATTAAACTTTATTGTCCATGGGTGATGTGAATTAGTGCGAGCATTGTAAACAAGAGAAACTGACAGCCTTGCAGGCTGCAGAGGGAAGTGGTTTATGTTATGAAATATATGCACTATGCAGACATGCTGTATATTGTGGCCCAGGTGAATGCACAAAGATTATACAATTGTAAATGTTTTTGTTTCTGAGACACAAAATACAGCTAATGAAGACGAACACACTCCACGAGGACGGCTCACACACACATCTTAATGTGAAGTGTTATCAAGAACGACAGATCTTGGATGAGATGATTTTCTGCTAAGTCACTCACGTTTCCCCCGCCTGCCGCGTGCTGGATTTTGTCCAGGGAGCCACATTTAGACTTAACGTGGCTAAAGTCCAGCTTAACGCTTGGAATCATGACCTGTGGATGACAGGTTGACTTTTTTCTTTTAAAAAAAACCCAAACAGACAGAACACACAGGGTCTCTCACACAGCCATGGAGTCGAGGGGCTTAATAAAAAAAACCCTTCCTACTTCCCTGCTTAAAATAATCCTGTAGAGGCGTCCCAGGTTTACATCAGTCTGTCGATGCCCACTTTAACTCGAGTGCGCTTGAATTCAGACTGCATGAAATGGGCTGAAGCCTATGCAGAAATCAAGCACCAAGTCTCAAACGTGAAGCGCACGAAAGAGTTTACTTCCCAGTGTGCAACATCCACAATTTTTAAAAATTAAAGAAAAATCAAATCTACCAACAGCTAGCTCTGCAAGCTGCTTTGCAACCCACCTCCACCCCAGTTTCCAGTCTATGCTAACTTTCCTGTTATACACTAAACAGTAAACAGTGCTAACTGAAAAAAAGTAACATAGGCGTGCTACACCTTTGGAAATAAACCCCTTCTCTTTTGCTTGTCCGAAACAACGTATTGGCAGACGGACAGATGACAGACGCGTGAACACATAATAGTAGCATGACAGAGTGCCACGACAGCCCCAGCTGAGAAAAAAGAGAAAGAGAAATAAGAGAAAGAGAGAAAAAAGAGAGAGAGAAAGGCGTACATACATTGCCTCCTTTGGGCGAGTGCTTCAGATTATCCTTGGAGCCACACTTTGGCTGAATATGACTGAAGTCCAGCTTCTCGTGTAAAATGTGAACCTAAAATAAAATTGGATAATTATGATAATAATAAAAAAGAAAAAGAAAACACTGTATGTGCCTCATTTAGATAAGTGTGCAGTGAGGGGTCGGGGTCTGTTTGCGTGCATCATTAGAACTAACAATGCTTTTCTTCGTGGTGGTGTATACAGCTCTGAGAATAGCAGTGATACGAATGTTTAATTCCCACTTTAGTGTCTCTCGCTTTGTCCCTTTGTCACTATAGACTTATAATAGACAATAGTCTTCCAGGTTTCTTTACAATCTGACTTCCTTCTAATCGTCCCCTGCTGGTCATTAGAAGGAATGCAGTCTGGCTTCAGTTTCAGAGTCGGCCTTTTATATACAGTCTATAATGACCAGGATAAAAAGGTGCAAGAACCCCAAACAGTGGTGCTACAAACTGCTCGACTCTTATGTTGTAACTGAGACTGCAGTCACGCCCAAGAAATGACCTTCCAAGAATCTTTTACAGAGGACAAATTTGTGTTATTCTCAGAGCTGACCTGGAGGCAGAAATAATCTCACTGGTCAAGTTAAGCCTCACTGTGAGTAAGAAAAACTGAAAGATTGAGTTTCTTTCCTGAGAGATGCTCAGACTGATGCTCAATAAAACGATCAAGATGTTATAAATATGATGAGGATCAAATCTGCAAATAGAAAACAAGAAAACGTATTTTTCCCCTGCATTAGTAAAAACCCAGCAAACAGTAGTTTTGCTTGTACAGCAAAAATAAAATAAAGTAATAAAAAGGGGGACTGTCTCCACTGAACTGACCTGGATTCTTCCGACAGCTCTGATGTTGATTTATTCCCACGTATAACAACATGTGCTGTGTTTAGAGGTTATCTTTCTCATTCCTTCTGTGGCTGTTTCAGCTCAGAGGTTTCAGCCTTTCTGCAAGGTCGACCAATGACAGAGCGAATGAACTGAACTCAATGACGGCCCTGTTTGGTTTATTTTAAAAACATGAACTAATTATGTAAACTCGGAAAATCACAATACTGAAAACAGAAATACCACATTTACTGTTTTCAGGTCTCTTAGTGTTTCTTTAGTTTTGAGTCCAGTCCTTGTACCGGACCATTTTCAGAGGAATGAGCCACTTAACACTGACCCAAGAGTCATTCTAGCTCCTGTAGACTTCAGTCTAAATAGAGTGATTTTGTGTGGAAGAAAAGCTTCTCTGTGAGCAGAAGCTAATATGAAAAGATAGAAAATGGTCCTCTAATGTTTCTGGTCTATATATCTGTCTGCGCTCCTGTGCCGCTCCGCTAAGCCGTGCGTCACCGAGCCTCATTAAAAATTTCTGTCCCTCTGTCAGTTTTCTCCCCAAAGAAGTAAGGAGAGCTGGCAGTGAATCGACTCCACCTCCATATATCACAGGGTTAATGACCTCACCAACACAGCACTGTGGGGACATTAAAATGATCAGTTACACCCCAAAGATTAACAAGGAGATGGTTTCTGTCTCCTATCTGCATGCAGTCCATGTGTTATTTTACGTGTGAGGTACGTCATTGCAAAGGAACATCTCTCAGTTATTCTAACAGCTTGGCCACCTTGAGATCCTCTAAAATTTTTATCTCGTAGGTTCCTAAAAGACATCTTTTTCTGAAAGTCAAGGGTGGATAAAAGGAAGAGAGATGATATATTTTTATGCTGTGACCTTGATGTGACTCCTCCATAGGTAATTCTGCACGCTTGAAATTATTAATACCCAGAGCTGGAAGGGAAAATCCTGCACAGTGACGAAAGCAGCTCCCTCAGGGGCAAATGCTTTTGCAGGCTGGCTGCTCCTTGGAGGCGGTGTTTTCTTAGGAGGAAGGCTTTATGTTACAAAAACAAAACAAAAAAACTTTGGGAGAGCTGAAGGTCACCGGGGAGAAAATTGTTGGGAAAGAAAGAGGAGGAAGACGGAGGAAGAGGGGAAAGGATGCAGCTGATGACGATTCATCCAGACTGATGGAGATGACGGTGGACAGGGAGAGGGCAGAGGACAGTCGGAGGGAGGCAGACACACAGACGGTGGGTTAGAGGCACACCAGACAGTGAGCGAGAGCAAACGCAGAGCATGAGGAGACTATTTGAGCATTTTATGACATCTCTAGAGAGAAAAAGGAGATAAAAACCCATCCTTTTAAAGCTGCCTATTTTTTTTTACTGGTTTGCAGGAGCTGTTTAAGATTTTTCTAAACTCTGATACTCACAGAGCATCCAGTAATACTGAGTCATGATAATAGACAAAAGGATGGATTTAAAAAATCTCTTAAAAATAGTCAAATGTTTTGACTGAGGGAAATAATACAAAGAACGGACAATAATTCAAGTTAAAAACAGCTGTGAAATCGTGATTGGTTTGCAGTTTAAAGTCTTGTGCAGCCTATTTTATTTTAAAATGTGTACTTTACTGCCCCCATGTGGCAGAATTATGTACACACATAATACTTATAAGGACAGAAATCATTAATCTATGGAAATCTGTGCTTTTTCTACCTGCAGATGTTTTCCTGTATTTCTGTGTGCTGCAAAGACAAAAGTCACTCTGTGTCTCAGGGCTGCTTGTTACCTGTCCGCCCTTTGGCTGATGCTTAATGTTGGAGGTGGAGCCGATCTTGGACTTCACATTCTTCAGGTCAGGCAGAGGCTGATTGATGACCTTCAGCTGCCGCTGGACAGAGGATGGAGATTTGGGTGGGGTTCGGATCACTGCCACCTTCTTCTCCTGGAGGACGCTGAAGGACTTGGGCGTGTGGCTGCCCGGGGTGCGCGAGCCGGGCGTGCGGCAGGAGTAGCTAGGGGGCGTGCCGGGTGTGACGGCGGAGGAGCCCGGGGTGGAGGCGCCACTGTGGACTGATCGGGAACGCGCCGAGTCTGTACCTTAAGAGAAGAGAGGGCAGTAATGAGAAGACGAAGGAGGAGGAATGAAAAGAAAACCTTCAAACTATTGGATAGAAAGGAGTGATCCTTCATCTGCTTCTTATGATGATGATGATGGAGGAGAAACACAGCACTGAAAAAGACCTGCTCAGTTTCCACCTAAGCAAACAGCCAAGATCACACACAAGTGTTTGCCCAGGAGCCTGAAAGCACAAACACAGGCAGCTGAATTCATTTAGCTACTGGTGGCTTGTTGCTGCGTTACCGGGGAAGAACCAATAAGATTTTATCCTACATGAGAACAAGGAACACACCTGTTGCTGTGATCCACACCTGCTTTTCTGATAAGATAACTGCAGGGTGGATAAAGCCTATTTAGACACGCTTTATAAATACCTGTTTCCAATGGAAACTAAAGCTTTTTCCCAATTTGTATCACCCTGACCTTTGAACTATGACCTTGAAGCACTAAAATTGGCTTCTATAAGCTGTAAAAACCTGAGATTTTTGGATACATTCATGCAGTGTGTGGTTTTGCACATCTTTATGGCACCATTGTGATGTCATCGTTTGAAAAAATAAAAAGCGTGTCTAATGTCCAAGAGCTTAGGAAAGCCTGGAGGACTATTGCTCAAGAGCACTTTAAAAGAATTACAAAAAAGTCTGGCACCTTGGAAGTAAAATATAAAGAAATGAGGGGTGGCTCAAGACTTTTGCACAGACCTGCAAAGTGTTGTGCTAACATATGAGGTCAATCGATCAGTCTCATGTTCCAGCGGTCCATTGTGGAAGGCACAAACATACTAAATTTACCTTCTTACAAGCAGTTTTTCTGGTCTTAAGGATCACCTGTATCAAACATTACTTCAGCTGCTGTTCTGTGTGATTACCCTCTTTGAATTTCTTGGGGAAATAAATAAATAAAATAAAATCTATTTACTTTTTTGGTACAGTAGAGCTACTCAAAATATGGGACACTGTCTCGATGCATGTGGACGAGAAGTCAAGTCTCACATAAAGGGGGACATCTTCGACCCTTCTCGGAACAGGGCAAGATGGCTTTGTACCAGAGGAGGAGAAAGAGGAGATCCTGGTACAAAACCAGGCAATAAGACAAGTGCATCCACAGACCTGACAAGTTTTCTGCTGGTTGAGCGGTTTGATTAAATGATACCCAGAACAGCTGAATTGTGCTTGTTTATGAAAAGGGTAGTACACACTGCTGAATGAAAACATCTTTCCGGACACCCAAAAGGCCAGATTCATCGCATTTTAACCATTTGGGTGAGAGTTTTCTGATGATCCAGCCCCATTAAACTTGCATGAGGTAAACAAGGCTGGCCACTGAGAAAGAAACAGAGATATCTGTTGCCATTTGAAACATTTCCAATCCAGTTCATGTTTGTTACACAAAAACAAATATGCTTTTCTTTCAAAATCAAGTGACCCTAAACTTTTGTGCAGATTACTGTCCCTCCCTGAGCCAAGCTCTGCCTGAGGTTTCTTCCTGTTAAAAGAGAGTTTTCCTTCCCACTGTTGCCAAAACCTTTCTCATAGGGGTTCATCTGATCGTTGGGGTTTTCTCTGTATTACTCCAGGGATGAAGGGATGATGCTCTCTTCTATGGAAAATATAAGTCCTTATCTTATAGTTATTAAAGCAAACAAGCATAAATAAACTGTATAAACTAATAAACAGATGTCGATGAAGATGGTGTGAAAGGTCTAAAAGGATCTACTAGGTGTTCTACCTGCCATACTAGGGGCTCTTCCAGACCTGGTGTCCGCTGTTCGGAACGCTTTACAGAAGAAGGGAATAAAAAGGGAAAATCAGGGGTAAAACAGCAGGTGGGAAGTGGAAGGTGTTGGGAGTTAAAGTATAATACAAATAATCTGGTGAGTAAAGAAGCAATTAATCTGGGAAGCAAACAATCTGAAGGTTTTGGACCGTGGAGATTCTTACAGGTTGGCCTGGAGGGGGTGCTGTTGTCCTCCTGTTCAGCAGCTGGGATGTGGCGTGTCAGAGACTTGGCCGGCCTGGGGAGGGATGACTTCTTCTCGGGGCTCCGGTACGCTCTCTCCTGGATTAACAGACACACAGCAGAGTTGAGATGCAGGCTGAGGCATGCACATGCTGGTCACAGCCACCCCTCAACCTTTGCTTTTATCCCCCACCCTCACTTTACCTTCTCCACCCATTTCTTAGACAGAGGTGATGGGCGTGAGCACGCGGAGGAGGGACGGGCCTCGCAGAGCTCCGCCTGTATGAGGGGGCTCCGTTTAAGGCTACAGGCAGAGCCGGGCCGGGGGGGCTCGCGATCAAACCCCCGACGCTGCACTGCCATCTTTAATACAACCGCCCTCGTGGGGCTCTTGACCGTGACCATGACAACAGGGAGGAAAGGCATGCAGGGTAGGTGGAAGATGTTCAGGATGGAAAACAGGCATGACAAGCAGATGGAGAAATGAAAAGTTGAGACAGGATGGAGTAAAAATGCAATGTGTTTATTTGTGGCTCATACACAAACAGTCTGTTTGTGTACGTGTGTGTTTTGATCTAACCGAACATATCTAAGAACATTGTTGTCTTTATAAATATGCCAAATGAACCACATGAACATTGGATTATTATTATTTCTGTTTGGTTTAATAATCTTTAGGAATGAAATGAAAGGAACAAGAAACAGAATTTGGCTGAAATCGTTTGAATGAGCTGCGTCGCTCGTTGCTGCACATCATAAGTGTGTTTTTAATGGTAAAATGTAAAATAATTTTGCACTTTTGATGTCTATACTCACAGATTTTCTCTGTCGAGACTGACACAAGGACAGAAGCAAGCATGCAAGACAAAATGATTATGGAGAGAGAGAAAAGCAGACATGCAAAAAAAGAGAAGAAAGCCCAAAAACAAAACAGAAAATATGAAGACGCCATGGCCTAAAGTCGTACAGAAAATGCACTCACCAGCCACTTTGTTAGATAGAACTTTTCAACTGTTTGTTAATGCAAAAGCAGCAAATTACATTGGAGCAACTCAGTGCATTTAGGTCTGTAGATATGATCAAGCTGCTGAAGCTCAAACTGGGCATCAGAATGGGGATGAAAAGTGATTTAAGTGACTCTAAATGAGGCATGGTTGCTGATTCGATCTAATTTTCCAAGCAACCATCAGTAGTGTTTACAGAGAATGGTCTGAAAAAAGAAAATATCCAGCAAGTGGGTAAAGATGCCTTGTTGATGTTAGAGGTCAGAGGAGAATAGCCAGCCATTTGAGCTTATAGGAAGGCAGTAACCCCAAAATAAAAAGGCACACATGGGAATCACATGGGAATCCAGGTGAGGGGTAGCCAATAAGAAGAAAGCGGTCTTTTAGGGATCAATATTACTGAGAGATGATGAAAACACTCTTGGAATAACCTTAACTTTGTGAGGATTTCAATTGAAAGACAAAAAATAATAAACGTTGACTTGTTATACTTACAGTGGTCCTCTCCCTGGACTGGTGGGCCACACTGAGGGGCTGATGGTGCTCCACACCTGTGAAGCAAACATGTTCATCAGTGTGACACACACAAATGCACATTTGCTGAATACAAGGTGAAAAAGTGGACATATGAGCACATTCATATTACAGAAGCACCTTCTGTACACGTATCACGACATTTCACGTCACCCTCACTTCGCTTGTTGACAGAACACACAACCTTCAAACATGCGGCCATTTTCAGGAGACATACACACGCACACAAGTGTTAAACCAGAGTTATTCAATACCAGTCACAATGAATAACATCATCACTGAGCAGAAAAAAATAAAAGCATGAATTTGAAGCAGAGCGGGAACAAATACTCCATGTTTGACAAAATGAGAAAAAACAAAGCATGTTTAAAGCTTTTAGAAAAATAAAACTGAAAAAGAAACCCAAAGCAGACCAGACATGACAGAACTTTAAAAAATAAATCAGCAGCACATGATGTTTGCCAGCTACACTGCACCTTGCTTGATTCCTCAATGAGCCATCAATGGAGAGAGAGCAAAGACATCAAACGCCACATATCCAAAACTGATTTACATTTGAAAAAATGCTTTAATTATTTGGGTGTTGCTCTCTCTCTATCCACGGCACTGACTCCGGGTGAAAAGTGTTCACCTGTGGCCTTGCGTCTAGCAGAGCCGTGAAGCAGAGCAGGCCTAGGATGTCTGGCCGCCGCTTTGGCTACACCCTTTCGAGACGGGGAATGACTTTGGAGGGCTGACACCTTACTCTGGTCAGCCCTCCTGATGCCTACTAGCAGAGAGGAGAGACAAGGTTATACCGACATGCATACCTCGGTTAGATGACAAGGATTATAAATTTCAGGCGTAAATACAGAATTGGAACCTTTTTTCTTCTTTATCTCCTCTCTTGGTGGATGGTGGCTCAGTACTTTGCGGGATACTTTAGACTCAGTGGTGGCCCTTGATCTGCCGGGGCCCCGTTTAGCGGGTCTGTCCACCACCACAGGCTTATTGGTCGAGCTCTGGGGCTGAGGAAGGGCTTCGATTTGCTCAGTCATAATACTTTTGTCATCATCTGCAGTGGAGAAGGATCAACAGAGGGCTAATTCTCCACGCTCCTTGCTAGCTAGGAGCTAGCTTAGCACAAAAGACACATTTCCAAACAAGTTTTCTGGTGCTAGCAAGTTTTTAAACCAAAATTATTAAACTAAATAAACATTTAAAGGCTTTTAATCTTTTTTTAAACAAGTGATTTATTAACAGGTTTACTCTGGGTACCTTGTGAATCCATCCAGCCACTGTCTGTATCTAGGATGGACACGTCCATGGTGGTTTCATCGTTAGGTGCTTGATCGGTCTGGCTAAGAACATCCGAGGTCTCCTCCTCCACCTTCCTCACCTTCTTTCCATCCTCTTCTTCTATCATTTTATGATCTTCCGTTCCTTCCTTTTCCTCCTTTGTTTCCTCTTTCTTCACCCCTTCGTACTCGTCTGTCTTCCCTTTCACCTTATCTGTGTCTAAGTCCTCTTCTATTTTATCTGCCTCCATGTCTTCTCTGCCTCCTTCCTCTGTTTGCTGTGTCAGCTCGTGGTCAGAGCAGGGAGACAAGTGCGAACTGTCTGTTGCAGGTTCGTCACTGTTTTGGGCGCTGTGACTCCATTCTTCTGCTCCAGACTTTGGATCTTCTTCCAACATCTGGTCATCCACCATCAGTCTCACTTGTTCTGTCTTTTGCTCTTCCTTCCCAGCTTCTTCAGTTTGACTCTTCCTTGTTTCATCCGGCTCTTGGGCTTCTTCCATTATCTCTTGAGGCTCCTCTGCAATCTCAATATCATCTTCCTCCTCTGCTTCTTCATCTATTTGTGCTTGAGGGATAATGATGATCGGAGAAGATATTTGGAGCTTCGGTGAGCCTTTCACCAGACTGCTTTTTTGCTGCTGGTTTTGGTCATTTTTCTCATCTGTGTGCTTTGTAGTAATTAAATCCTGAGCAGTGTTTGAGGTCTGTTGCCCACTTTGGATTGTCTTAGCTTTGTCTGTGCTCTCTTCTAAAGACTGAGATAATCCTGAAGCCAAGTCTTTGTTTGGCATTTCTGGTTCATCACTTCTTTCTTCAGATTCTTTCTGCTCAGGCTTCAGATTTTCTTTGTCTAACTCTGACTGTTTATTATCAACGTTTTCAGATGCTTTTAGCTCTGATGGGTCATCTTTCTGTGCTTTCTCTCCTGCAGTTTGGGTTTCTGATGATGTGTCATCTGGGGACTTGGGGGTTGTTGGAGTTGGAGGAACCTTGGTTCCAGTTTCTGTAGGCGCGAAAGTGAACGAACTGTCTGGTGGGATAGGTGAAGCTTCTCTTGATGGGTCTTTTTCAACATCTACCTCAGGGATAGCTTGAATCTTTATGTTCCCTGGCAACCCAGTCTCCAAACGAAATTCACTCAGTCTGTCTTTTGAAGTAGTCATTGGGATTCTTAGCCGATCCGGTTTTATTCCACTGGTTACAGCTTTTTCAAGGATCAGGTTAGACTTTACTGGTGAGCCTTTCTTTTCTACCACTGGTATTTGAGAGATCACAGGGGTAACCTCTTTGTAATCTTGTTGTTGTATTCCTTTTGAAACATCTTTTGCTTTCAAATCCCCTAGATCCTCCTCTACTTCCCCCTCTACAGAAGGGAAACGCTGGTGTGGAGAATCCCCGGGACTGGGTACATCAGCGGGAGAAGGCATGGGCCCTGAATACTCACTGAAGACACAGTAGCCCACCTCCTCCAGCTGGTTTTCTTGTGAGAAAACACTTGGGGCTTGATCTGTCAAGGCAAGCTTGGCTAAAGAACTTCCCACAAGGGCAGATACATTGGCGGGCACTGACTTTCTTCTCATGTAGTCAACCTCCATCCTCTCCAGGGATGGACGAGGTAGGGCACCAGCCAGGTCCAACATCTCAGAGAGGCTTCCTGATTGTTTAGAACTATCTGTGTGCTTATCATAAGGTAAGGGCTCATCTGCCACGGTGGGGATATTTTCAGGTGTTTCAGTGTTAGTTGGGGTAATGGAGACAGCTGGTGGAAATGTAGGTGGATGGCTCACCACAGATGGAGTTGACGGATAAACCTCTGATTCATCATAGCTTCCACTGATTGGATACAAGCTTCCCATGAAGATCCTTGATTTCTCTTCCTTCACCGTCTGTCCGGCTGAAGACCCAACAGTAATGTTCAAGGAAAGACTTCTTTGTTCCAGTCCCAGTTTACCAGAAGATGTGTTGACATTTTGCTTTTGTTGTTTCTCCATATTCTGCACAATGTTTTCATCATCTCCACTTAATTTTGTCTCTGCCGTTGTGCTGAGCTCATAATAGCTCTGGGTTTGTGGCAACTCTTCTTCTCGACCCTCCATGGATGTGTCAAAGTAGGTTTTTGATCCTGACACGTGTTCTACAAAAACATCCGATCTGTCAAGTTCTGGACTTGACGTCAGAGTTTCTTGCGAAAGGTCTGTTTTTTGAATATCAGTGAGCAGTGGTGTGTCATGCAATCTACAGTCATTTGCACCATGCTGGTCCTCCTTATTAACCGCCTCAAAAACATCAGTTTTTTCTTTGCTTTCATTCATATTTGACCCTGACTCACTTGGTAAGATAATTCCTGCTTCTTCTTTTTCTTCTGCCATAAGTTCTGATGAGGCCTCTGTCACAACAACTTCTTTTGCTTCTTTTTCTTTAGACTCTGAAAGTAATTTTCTGTCAGTGACCTCTTCCTTCCCACCCTCTCTGTCTTGATTACCCTGCTCTGTTGAGGAAGTGCAGGGGAGAGGTTTCTCTCTATCAGAAAGAAGGGGAGGGCCAGTCGAGGCAGGTTCTTCTCCTTCTGCCTTTGCTCTTTGTTTCTCAGGTGGTTCATCTTCCTTCATAGTGGACTCACAAGATGGTTTACTGACTCTCTCTTCTGGCTGGGCTGCGAGTTTGAAGGATACTGTACAACTTTGTGTCGGGTCATGTTAGCTAAAAGCTTTGCTTGCAGCATCCACAAAAGCTAGCCAATACAGTCAAGCCGGCGCCGTCTGCACATAGATACAGTAGCTCTCCATCAAGCAATACACACAGCACAGTGTATTTTGTGGCAGGCCACAACAGCACAGAGGGGGGATCACAGCACCTAATATAGCGTGCAGAACTGGAATGAAGGAATGAGTTGCATGATGTTAGATGACAAGAAGAAAATGATACCCGAACACACTGAATTCCTATTGCAATACAGGAGGATTTATAAAATATGGTCATCAACATGGTGATCAAAATAAGTTACTTTTATTTGATGTATAAATGGTGTTACTGCAATTTCTACTGCAAACATTGGCATACTGTGGATATGAATGAATTGTTACAGTGCACAAATTATAAAACTAATATTTGCAATATAATCTTTATTAAGTTTCACAATAGTGATGAGCAATGAGGGTGAATCTTATTATCCTAAGTGTGTTTTTAGCAACAATAGGAAATTAACTTTTGCTCTGGGATGAAATGAAAACAACAGTGAAACTGAAAGCAGTGATACAACAGACTCAAAATACATTCAGGACTGATTTGTGAGGCACCCATACATGTGGGTACTCTCAGAAACAGCTGCTTCACACACAATTATTCCAGCAAAACCCACATAAAAAATATAAAGAGCGATAATTCTAGCAACAATTACATCTACAAGGCTTTACAGTTTAGACAATGATATTTGCATTTGCAATGTAGCTGGCAATACAAAGGTGCAGAAATGGATTGACTGTAATGTGGTTGATCGGGCGTTCTGATGTCGCTCCGATGGAAAGCAAATGGTAATGTTTTGGATGAAAAAGCACAAACTCAAAATGCTGCCACGTCATTTTGCAACTTCAGGTATTGAAGCGGAAGCTTAAGGATTTCAGGGCAACAAAGCTGCAGGAAGGCTGGCAGCAAAGCCTCAGTTGCATTACAGTTCATTAAGAGTTTTTGAACCCGCTACAGAACACAAGAGGAGCATGCAAAATAGGTTACGGGCAGACGTACACTCACGCTGTACTCTCACACAAACTGTATGCACACACAGAAAACCACACACACCTTTTTGTGATGGGTTGTGATCACCTTGATGACTTCCTCCATTGAGGGCCTCAGGGGTTTGGGCTTGCTGGAAGCCCAAAGCCTGGGGCTCTGTTAAATAATTTGTTTGTTCTAAGAGCAAATCTCTTGGCTGCTCATATGTCACATCCTCTTGGTGACTGTTGAGCTCCTCTGGAGCCTCCTCCTTCTCATCCTGCTGTTGACTGACAACCTCTACTTTATCATCTTTGGGCGGGGAAGGAAGACGCATAGATGAGACATGGAGGATGACAAAACTGGGATTACATGGTTTACAAGATACTTTCAGCTCTGATGGAGATGCATGGGATGCAATCGACAAGACTTCTAGCTTGGTCTTTATAATTAAATACATAATATTTAATGGTTTGCATACTAGATGTAGAAGCGGTTACAGCATCTTACTACAATAGTATATAACAGTATATAACAGGGGTCCCCAATCCCAGTCCACGAGGGCCGGTGTCCCTGCAGGTTTTAGATGTGTCCTTGATCCAGCACAGCTGATTTAAATGGATAAATGACCTCCTCAACATGTCTTGAAGTTCTCCAGAGGCCTGGTAATGAACTAATCATGTGATTCATGTTGACCCAGGGTGAGATCTAAAACCTGCAGGGACACCGGCCCTCGTGGACTGGGACCCCTGCTCTAAGCCATCTGTCTTTTTATTCATAGACTGTACGTAAAAGATGGGCATAGCCTCTGTGTCGGAAAAGTGCCTTAAAGTTAAGTCGGTATTTGTATTTTGAGGTTATTTAATATAAAAAAAGGGATATTGTACTTATAAATATGCATAGATAAGTTATTATTAAGCTATTAAAAGTACATATGAGTGGGTGCTGGTTTGTGGAAGCTGCCATGTCACCCTGCCATCTTGAATGCAGTTGCTAGGAAGAACGGTTTATATATTTGCCCATAACTGACAATGAGCTGGCTAAAAATAACAACAGCTGGTTATAGGCTAATAAAACTCACACTTTACTTCTGATTAACAGTTTGATTAGGTTCTTACATGGTATGAGAGTTTATTCACTAAATGTCTGAGTCCAACAATGTTACATTCACTTCAAAGAAAGTTTCACTAACAGCAGGTAACAGAGGCTAATAGCAGCTAAGTGAGGCTAACAGCAGCACTCACTAACATAAAATTTCAGGATAGCCTCAATAACTGACCTCAGTATCACTGTCATTGGAGAGAAATGATCTTCCTTGATTCACTGACCTGTATTGACCTCCTTTCACAAAGTTTTACAGCCTCCTTCTAAGTAAATAAAGCACGATGCCTCTCACCCAGCATTGACAGCTGAGGTAAACAGTGGCCTAACTGCCTACACCATCGGGCGATCTGGTCCGGAGTTGCTTTTGCCGTGTGAGAGCACTTACTACAGGTGAATAGTGCCCAAAGCTTTTGAGGTGACTACAAAATATTAAACTGATTGTTAATTGACTGTATTAGATTTCCTTCTTTTTCCTTATTTATTGCTAAGTGTTGATATTATTCAAGTATCTTAAAATATAGTGTGTACAACATTGCACTTCTTACACACACAGAAGCAGAAACATATCGACCAGCCTCGTCGGTTATGGGGTACAGTCTAATTTTAATATTTTTTATCTGTCTTTGATGACTAAAACATGTTTGTCCTATATCAATCCTTGATTGCAATCTACAATTTACTGAGATCTAGCGGTACAAAGTTTAGATAGTATAACTTTAAACCTGTTGGCCAGAACGGGGCGACTCGTCTAGCAGATGGAACAATAACAACCTTATTTGTCACGTCTTTTACAACCCCAACAGACATTTTCCTGAAGAGTATGGCGTCTCATGTACTAGCTTCAATTCTTATTGAGTAGAAAAGCCATTTAAAGTCAACATTACACGAAATCAGTGTATGATTAAGCGCGCGACCTCAGAGTCAGATTCATTCTCTCCCACCTCAGGTTTCAAAAAGCTAAGATGGCAATGACTGAAAAAAAAGCATTACTTCACAAACCAGCTGTCAAAGTAGCTATTTCAATCTTTTTAATACGGTCTATGAGCATATCTCATTATCCCACAGATCTAAATTTCAGACACTGAGTAAAGAAACTAACCCTAAACCATGCAGTGAGACTATACAACGCTACACTTTTGTAATTGCATGCCACATGTCAAGAAGAAACACGCAGATATGTTAAATAGCTGAAAGTCAGACTTGGAAAAAATCAATACACAGAGTGAGATAGGGAACAACAGAGGAGATGCTGAGGGGTGGAAAGCAGACTAATGAAATGAAGGACTCCAGTGGCTGGTAATGTACCATTGCCTGAATGGAGGAAGAGTGTTTGTGTTGCCTAGTCCTTGTGTGCAGGGTTCACGACTCAACTAACTGTTATGTGTTTTAAACCAATGCAGGAGTGTGGACAGGACAGGGCGGCATGCTATGCATGCTCCAAACTCCTTAAAGGTGATATGACGATCAGCTGGCATGCAGACAGAGCACCGTGAAATTAAACGGTAGGGGGAAAAGGAAAGAGAGAGAGGAGGAAGAGGGTGCCCCATCTTTAAATCCTAGGGACAAGTGTGCTTGGGTGTCTTTTAGAGACTTTTGTGCCACTCTCACAGCCATTCACACCGTCAACCTGGATAGCCTGGATTGGCTTTAAGTGTGTATAGGTGTACCTTGTGCCACGGGCCCAATCTGCTCAGCGGATGGAGAGGGGGGAGGGGAGGGAGGCAAATTGGCTGAGTCATCCACTGCGAAGGAGAGAGAGAGAGAGAGACACACACACACACCGGGAAGACAAGACATGGATGGGAGGAAGGAAATGAAGACGATTCACTCTGCTGACCTTATCTCTTTGTGAGGTCTCCCTTTGAATTCAGAGCTTGGCAGGTTGTGTGTGCTTCATGAATGGTAAGTGCTCAGCACAAGACTGGACGCTTTCTCTGAGATTTAATAAGTTGGGCCTTTTGTTTGCTGCCCGTTGAGGATAAATGCAAACAGACTCACTAACTTACCCAAATGATGCAGAGAAACTCTTTTTTTAAAAAACATTTTATTAAGCTTTATAAGGCAGAATACACCCAAGATCAACACATCATAAACTTTCCAAATGTACTTGTTAGACGGTGGCACAAATATCATTGGTTCTCATTTAAATTCTAACATGGTGTTGTAGCACTGCATTATCTAAATTACATCTATATCTATATCTAAATTTCTTGCCTAGTTTTTCTCTGTCTGTTTTAAGGGTTTATTCATTCAGTTTTCTTGGTATTTATTTATTCAGCTCAACTTTTTATGAATGCTTTTAGTAAACAATTTAATTGTTTATTGGCAGCAAACATTGCTGGAACCCTTATATCATGCAGGCGCTGGACCGCAGAGAAGTGGATCTTGATGCTGTTTCCATGTAGATGTAATGCTGTCTGTTTAATGTTGTCTTTTTTTTTTTTGCAGGCAACTAATTTGGTTGAGAATAGACTTTAAACAATGTATAGTGCTTTGCAAAAGTCTTAAAGCCACCCCTTGTTTCTTTATATTTTGCTCGAATGGAGCCAGACTTAATTTTTATTTTTAAAGGGCTCTTGAACAATAGTTCTCCAGGTTTTCTGAAGGACTTTCAAGTGATTAGTTGGACATTGGCATTTTCAGTCCAGCCGTTGTACCTGACCATTTTAAGAGGAATGTTTTTGTTTGCTAGCCACTTACACTGACCTGTGAATCATTCAAGTATAAAACACTCAAGGAATGAACCAGTTGTATTGTGTCTACATATAACAGACAACTTGGCAAAGAGCCAATTTTAAATTGTATCTTTAGACACTTTGTTACTAGCAGCCTGTCATAAAAACACATAATTTGTTCTCATTTCTTTAGTTGAAACTCTGAAAAATACCAAAGATAACACAGTTTCACATAAAATAGTATTTTTGCACCAACAATGTGATTTCCAAAGAGATTTTGAAAAATTTGCATATCTCATCATGGTGTGCAGTGTGTCCTTAAAAATAATTGAAGAAACTGGGCAAAACAAGAAGTATCAGGCTTAAAAAAACCCAAACCCTAAAATATTGACTATGTTTGGAGGAGGTCAGTAGAGAGGAACGAGAGTGACAGCCGTCTACAGCCATCTGTGAAACACGGTGGAGGCTCTGTCACGGTTTGAGCTGCATGTCAGCCAGTGGTGTTGGAAGTCTTGTCAAAATGTAGACACAGAAAAGTAGCATCAGATTTTGACTGTGCAATACAATCTGGAAACGATCTGATTGGCAGCAGCTTCATCGTTTGATTGACTGGCCTCTCCACAGCCTGGAACTTAACATCATTGAAGCAGTCGATTGGCAAGAGCTTCATTTTCAGCATGACAATGATCTTAAACTCACTGCCAAAATCATAAATGTTAGAAAAGAATAAAGCTGAAGAATAAAGCTGGTCACACCAATATCGACTTTCAAGCTCATTAGAAACTTTACTGCATTTCCATGGATGTTTGGACATTTCAATAATCACTGCACCTATTTCCCATTCTCCTAGTAAAATATAAAGAAAAGAGGCTGGCTCAAGACTTTTTCACAGTATAATAATATACTGCAATTATATAATAATTTAACCCTCCAGTTTTGTGCATTTGCTGATTGCTGATGATGATTATAACTGTTCGAGACAGTTTATCTATAGCCTAGTAGGTTTATAATCATAACTTTTTTGATAACTTTTTTCCTCTTTTTGGCTACTTTCATTTTTTGCTATTTGTTAACTTTTGTGCTCAATTTCAATCCGGTCCACTGCGCTCTTAAATCTTATTGTAATTCTACTTTGTCAGACGAGTTGAGCTGATCCTTCCACTTAACACCGTTTGGGAATCACCAATTTTACACCCACCAAAGAGCCATCACTGTACCTTCCCCAATGTCCTTCTGCCTTTGTTAACACAGCTACAGCAGACTGTCCATGTTCAGCACTCATTCAATCAAAACACTTTCATTTGTTCAAGTGCCTTCATGGGATTGACTGCTCTTGCCCAGCATGATGGAGCCAATCACAATCCTCACAGCTGTAGACCCATCTGGTGGTGTGTGCAGGCACTCCAATCAATGCCATTGATACAACTTTGCATGCACATGCTTTTGCACACACTCGCAAACACACCGCACGCCTACCTGACGTCCCAGGATGCGCAGCCGCCCCGCCCCCGTGGTATCCATTCTCTCTATAGGCTGAGCTGTAGGCGGAGTAGCCATTCTCGCCATTCTCCTGGCCGTTGGAGGCCCAGTGCCCCTCTGGCTGCTGACCGTCTGCCATACCTGCCTGCTGGGAATCCGGGGAGGGGAAGGGTCACCTGTTGTGTCTAAGGGTGGGGGGCGGGAGAAAAGACAACGTATTATATAACAATAATAATAATAAACAGATGAGTCTTGGCAGAGATGAGTCTTTGCTGCAACAATAAGAGGGAGAAAACCCCCTGCGTGGTGAAGGTTACAGAATTGGCCACTAGGGGGAGCACTGTGCTACGCTGATGCTTTACCGGCCGGCCTTTGTCTCAGCATCCACGTGCTGAGACAGGAGGGAGAATATGTGCATCTCATTTGTCATGATTCATTAGTTTCTTTGTTTGGTCTTGCTTTTATCATAAAGGTGTATATGGCAACACCGCCTGATAAAATACATGCCTTCATTGTACGATTATTTGGATTAACCCCCCCTGCCTCCCCCACAGAGTGCAGGGATGGAAAAAAAGCAGGTGATTAGTAAAAAACAAACAAATTCTCTCAATTTTTAATCCAAAATATGTGACGCTCTGCTGTAGAGAGGCTATGACACCGTGGTTGAACACACCCTTGATATCCCATAAGGAGGCTGTTACCATGGCAACCACAACGGGCCTTAAGGGTAGTGGGGAGGGGGGCGTCCGGCAGATGGGTTTGACAGGCTCACCCTTTCAGTAGCAAACAAGTGCTCAATATGCACACAAATCTCGGAATATAACACAGCGACCACATTTCCACCAATTACAATAACAAAAAGCTTTGTTGCATTCAAGTACATGCTGCTGAAGTATCTACGTTTTAATCAAGCCTCACTTAAAGCTATGTTTTACCCTCCAGAGCAAACACATAATGTTGCCTCCCGTGTCTGCCATTCTCCCTAAACAGGATCATTATAAACAAGCAGCTGCAAATTATTTCATCATAACAAACCATCAAGAAGACTCCTTTCTTCTTCCTCTCCCTTCTGAGGCACAACCTTCATGCAGGCAGGGGCCGGTCAGTCAGACTTTCAGCAGAATGTTAATACATCTATTATACCCCCAAACTATGGAATAAAAATAACCATCACGCCAGCGATTGTGTCGCCTCATCCTTACACTCCTTTCCTGTCTCCTTTCCCACCCTGCAGCGTCGCATGATGACAGGCCCGCAGTGATCGGGGCTAATGTCTGCTGCAGTGTGAGGCTCAGACAGAGAGGGAGAGAGAGAGATGAAGAAGGAGTAGAAGGAAGACCTACTGACACTCAAAGATACTAGGCCAAACTGTCTGAGACTGAAAATCTCAGCCCAGGGCTCAGTCTAGTCCCAGCTGTTGCTAAGGAAGAAAACTGGTGCGCTGACAGCCACATGGTGCTCATGGTGGTTCAGAACCGCTCTGACCTGCTTTTAGCTTCTTTTTCAGCAATATTGTGCCACACTTGGCATTCACACATTGTCCCTGCAAAGGATGTCATAAACCCTGGCTGTTTAAATAAAGACGTTGAGTAAAAAAACAGGTTAATTTACAGAGTTTTGGGCCAATTAAAATCTTCAATTAAAGAGTACTGCCTGTTTACAGTACTATTAAATTACACATTGACCTTAGGAGCAGAACATGTATTTTTTCCATACTTCTTAAGGATACTGATAAATAAAATTAAAGCAAAGACATTCAAGAAACGCGTGTGGATTGGTGTGCTTCTAAACAGCATCCAGACATGATCAGGACGACCTGCTGAAGTTTAAACTGAACATCAAAATGAGGAAGAAAGGTGATTTGTTCTCCATTCTGCATCCTCCATTCAACAGTGATCAGTATACAGAGAATGATATGAAAGAGCAAATATCCTGAGGAGAATAGCCAGACTCCTTTCAACGGATAGGATGGTAACAGTAACTCAAGTAATCTCAAGAAGACCACACTGAGTGCCACTCCTGTCAGCTAAGCAGGAAACTGAGGCTACAGTTCACACAGATTTGCCAAAACTACACAACAGAAAATTGGAAAATTGTTGCCTGGTCTGGTGAGTCTCAATTTTTGTGACATTCAGATGTAACTTGATTTAAACAACATAAAAGCATGGATCCATCTTGCCTTATCACGATTCAGGCTGGTGGTGTAATGATGTGGTGGATATTTTCTTGGCACCTTTTGGCCTCCTTATGGCCTCCTTAGTACCAACTGAGCATCCTTTAATTACCACACCCTACCTGAGTATTGTTGCTGACTATGTCCATCCATTTATGTCCACAGTGTACCCATAACACACCCATCAGGTGTCAGAAAGTTCACCGAGTTCACTGTACTCAAATGGCCTCTGCAGTCAGCAGATCTCAGTCTGGTAGAGCACCTTTGGGATGTGGTGGAGATGGAGATTCTCATCATGGATGAGTAGTTGGAAATAACAACTCTTAATATGGTCTTAATATGGTGTTTGGTGAGTGTATAAACAAGCAAATTCTGATTTTTTTTAAATCCCCAGATTAGAATTATACTTAATTTATTCTGTGACCTTTGGACTTAAGTAACACTTTATACTGAAGTCACGCCAAATTGTCTATTTTTTTCTGTTGTTTGGCTTTGCCAACTCTCCAGACCTTGCTCTCCAGGCACACCCTGTCATCCTCGCACACTTAACATGATTCGACATTGCCCTCTCGCACCGGTTCCCCTTGGTTGTTTACCAGTCTTAGTGTGTTAGAAAGGGATAAAGTCTGCAGTGGCTATTTTCCAACCACAACACCAAAAAATTAGAAGATTAAATGAGGCGTATTCTGCAGTGATGAAAAGCCCTATAACGGTTTTCCTCTCATGTTTCCCACAGCAATCCCTCTCTTTTAAGACACAAGATACTTTAAGAAATACACTCTGCAGGGTTGAACAGACAAAGTGCAACAAAATGAAGTTTGATCTTTATATTTTTAGGCATTTTTTAGATACAATCCTAACAGCAATAGCACAGCATGAGGACCATCACATTTTTCTAATGCTTAGAGGGTTAGCTCAACAGCACTAGGAGTCAAAAGTGATCCGTCAAATTCCATCACATCTCGAGTTTGATGCCTTAAATGAAACGTTCCAGCGTGATCGCTCGCAGAGAAGAAGAAGAGAAGGTGTGGCAGCAAGCCAGAGGCTAATCGGACATGAGTGGGTTTCTCTTCTTCGTCTTTCTTTCCTCTTTTACTGTCATCGTCTCGCGCTCTCATGACCCCCTGCTGCGCTCCTCTCTACCTTCCACCCCCAGCATCTCATCGCACCACCCAAGCTCTAATCCCACCACATTTCCCTCCCTGTCTGCACCTCATCCCCCCTTCCAACCCCACCCCAATCTGGGTCACCCATCATGCCTCCGTAGAGCGCCACTCACATCGGAATGTCACCATCCATTTAGGATGGAGGATGGAATCTCTGGCAGCCTGTCTCAGTAGGCCAACCTGGCCTTAATCCTCTGTGGGAGAGGCCGAGTGTGTGTTTGAATGTGTGTGTGTGTTGGAGAACCTTTGTGTTTGCAGCTAGGATCAGCACGGTCACTAGGTAAGATTTTCTACACCACACTACAGATTAACAGTATCATTTAATCTCTTCTATTTGCTTTTGAGCAGACTAATCTCACGATAGTATCTACTGAATATCTGTATGAAATGAACGTGTTATAGAGATATAGATATTTTATTTATTGTTCGTGTCTTTTTTCAAGCAAATCAGCTTGTTACACGCGCATTGGTGCACTGAATGATGGCTGACTGTCACACTGAACAGAAGAACTGTGAAGTACTAAAGGACAAAAAAGTTTCCCGTGACCTGTAATCAACCCAGAATCCAGTGGCTTCCTCCTCTGGCAGCAGATGGACAGATTATGTTTTGCTGACTCAGCAGAACATGTGGCGGGGGGCTGGGGGGGTATGAAGCGTAATGAGTGCCTTCAGCGAAGTGTGAATGAACTGTGTAAATGCTGGAGAGCAGCACGATGAGCGAGGCACGCGCACACACAAACTCACAGCCGTGAACACGAGGCAGGGGTGATATCCACTCCTTACAGATTAAGTGCCGTAATAACTGGGGTAGAGGTGCCCTGAGATTATATTAGCACCTCTTTCAAAAGCACTGTTTTCTAGATAATGTTGATATTACTCAGTAAAAATACATTAAATATTTTAAATCACGTGATAATAAAACTGTAAAAAAGCTCAAGGTTGTTTGTGTCCTACTTTTTATTTATTAATACTTTAAACAATAACCTGAGTATCAAAAACTAATGTCACCAGCCTTTCTTTTTGCTGTGTTTACATCACTATGTATCTGCATTCCTATCAAATAACTGCTTCAAGAGATCTAAGTGACTGTATCCGGGTCTCCTTCCCTTTCTTTGGTCACAGTCCAGATCTGTCCATGTATCTCCTGCCAAGAAGATGAGCTAGACTCATACATGGTAAAATAAGATTTTTATCGACTCATAAAACTTGACGATTGATGATTACTTAGTTTTTTAAAATGTCTTTTATGTTGCTGCCTCGTGTCTCGGTGCTCTATTTTTTCTCTTCTCTTCTCCATCACACTCTTCCAGTCATGGTGGATGGCTGCCTCTCCCCGAGCTCTTGGGTCTCATGAAGGACTCTTACCTGTTAAAAGGGAGTTCTTCCTCCCCACCGCTGATAAGTTGTTCCTCAAAAGGGATCGTAAAATTGTGGGACTGTGGAATATAACCTCCTTAAACCTCTTTAATTTGTCAGTAATGATTGGGGTTCATATATACAGTTTTACTAATAAACTTTTCAACATGTCCACATACATGTCCCTAAAGAGGACAATATAACAACACTGGATGACTGATTTGACTGATAAGTCCTGTAAGTTTTGAGGTGGAGGCTCCATGGATCAGACTTTTGTCCAGCACGTCATAGATGCTGGATTAGATTGCGATCTGGGGAATTTTGAGGCCATTCCTGAACCATTTTTACTTTGTGGCAGGGTGCATTATCCTGCAGAAAGAGTCCACAGCCAGCAGGGAGTACTTTTTCCATGAACTGGTGCACATGGTCTTCAGTGCTTAGATACATAGTTTGTTTTCAAACCATGACACTTGCCGGTCATGTGAGCAATGCACATGAACCCAACTATCCACATGATGTAAAAGAAAACCTGATTCATCAGACGAGGCCATCTTCTTCCATCGTTCATGGTCCGGTTCTGCTGCTCATGTACCCATTGTGGGAACTTGTGGATAGAGGTTAGCATGGGCACTCTGACTGATCTGTGGCTATGCACGTTCTTCTGCAACAAGCTGTGATGAACAATTTGATATGCAGTAGCTTGTGTGCTGGATCAGACCATACGGGCCAGCCTTAGCTGCCCATGTGCATCATTGACCTGTGGCCACCCATGACCCTGTCTCTGGTTCAGTGCTGTTCCTTTCTTGTATCACTTTCAACAGAAACTGATCACTGCAGACTGGGAACACCCAGAGGAGCTGCAGGTTCGGAGATGCTCGGAACGATTCATCTAGCTATCACAATCTGGCCAGTTTGTCAAACTTGCTCAAATCCTTATGCTTGTCGTAATGGTCATAATGTGATGTCTAACTGGTGTATGTAAGTTATACTTGGTAGGTTTTAACTTAACTTTAACTTATTATTACTGTTAGTAATTTCTGAGCTAATTTCCTTGACCCTTCCAAAATTTCTCCAAGCTTGAAAAAAATCCTTTAAATTTGTACATATGTGCATTAGTTAAACACATTGCCTGCTGCAGCTGTCACCAAAACACGATGTAGGCTGAACTGATATGTGTTTATCACACAAACAAACCCATACAGGTGCTTAGTCATCATCATAGTAACCATGACAATATATTCACTTTATGTAATCTAAATGCTCCTCACTCGAAAACAATGACAACAGTAAGTTCATTAATGTGTGCTATGCAGTTCATTTTAAGTAACCCACACCTGCAAACTGATGTTCCCCCTTTTAAGGCAATTCAGGGTTGAGTTTAACTGAAAGCAACTGCTGGCTTTCTGCACCCTTTATTTTCAGCCCCCAACCTCATCACAGCAGTAGATGTTCCCTGGCATGCATCAGCCCCATCCTGCAGTGATGTCATTGTTTCCATGGTGATATAACAGCCAGTGCAACCAGTAGAGGAGTGTGACTTTGACCACGTTATGGATCCACAAAGAGGTCAGCAGAGCCTGCAGGATCCGGGGGGGGGGGGGGGGGTCACAAATGGGAGCGGAGCCGTTTGATTCATCAATATCCTGATAGCTGGTTACAGGTTGGGCTCTAGATGTCATTTTAGGCTTTTATGCTGCTGGTGGTGCTAATGGGGGCGGTATTAATTATATATTTTTGCATGTAGACTCTTTAGTTGCTATGACAGTAAGAAAAATACCACACAGCAGGATTTAAAAGAGAAATAAATCAAGAATGTATGCCTTTCATGCTTTGATTACAAAAATAATCAATAAAAGAAAAAGAAAACTTGAGAAAACTCCTAATTTTGTTAATCATCTTGCAACCCTTCCAGTTTAGTCTTGGCTCCTATTGTCGTTTCCCACACCTTTTGCTTTTCAAAAAAGGTTACAGCCAGATTGTTTAGATACATAAGGAACACACATCGAAAGAAAAACAACACAGTCAAGCATAATAAACTGCATGATCAAAAACTGTTTGCTTCTGCAGTATCTTCCCCGGCACATCTGTGTCAGGTGAACCTGTGCATTCAATGGTGTCAGCGTAATTGGCAGAATCACTGCTCCCCCTGGTGGAGCCCCTGTTCCAAAATCGACACCTATACTGTATGTTCAACTAAAATTTGCAGCTGCCCAAATGGACAAGCCAGATGCCTTCTGGAGAAAGGTTTTATGGAGAGATGAGACAAAGACTGAGATGCTTGGTCACAATGACCAGAGGTATGTTTGGAGGAGTAAAGGTGAGGCTTTCAAACCCAAGAGATGACTCAGTTCATCTCGGCTGGAGATGGTTTGCTCTGCGCCGAGTCAAACTGGGATATCAGAGAGGAATCGCTGACCTGACGTCAACTGAAATGAAGTTACTGCTCAGAGACATGTAGACGGGGTCTACAGTAAAGATGGTGTAAAAGAAATGAATTCAGCGTCTGAACACCATACAGGTGGTTTTTTTTCTTGTTTTTATGCCACTTCATTTTTTAGTTCTTTTACTTGTTTTTTTTACACTACTTTTTGACTGTTTGTATGTGAAAAGTATTTAATAAATAAATAAACTTACTTAATTACTTACAACACTTGGAGGCTGAGGTACAGCTTTGCCAGGATCCTCAGATACGCACATATCGACAGACAGTTAAAGAAAAGAAAACTATGTGAATTAAAGACAGCGTAACGAAGCCCTATAGCTGTGAAATACATCAAAGCTCGTTTTGGATGTATCTCCTGAAGGCTCAGTGCTAATAATTTCGGGTTTTTTTAGCTTATTATTTCGTTTTTATTATGGTATTAAAGAGTGGAGGCAAATCTCTACCAGCCTACCGTGCCCACCAAGTAGACAGTGGACCATTCATGATCATGAAGAGCTGGAATTACACTTGTGAACTGAATAACTTTCTATTATTGACACATCAAACAAACGGCTGCCAGGACAAACAGGACAACTGTGACATGTTTACACAGCACGAGCTCGCCGCCGTGTTTCTCAAAACTTCCTGTCTGTCAGCCCAAGCCCTCTCTTTATTACCCAAACTGAAGTGAATTTTGATGCCAATTACTGCACTACCGCACTTGTATACACCTACACCTACGCACACAATCTGCTAGAAATCAACTGACACGTACACAAACACCCACCGGCTCACGCAAACAAACACAGCTCAAATGCATCCAGAAGTCGTTGCTTAGGAGCGAGCGCGTTGTTAACACAAGCTAGATATAGAAACAGATGGTTGTGAAATCTCCGTCCTGCCGCTCGCTCTGTCATTTCTCTCTCTGTGACGCCACTCAAACACATATCAGCGGGAAAACACAAGATTAGACTTTCAGCTTAATGACTCCTTTTTGGCATACAAAAATATCCGTCATGACACCAACGCAAACAATCATTTCTCTTCTTTGTGAGCATAATTCCCCCTCTATTATATTTAAATATATATATATATATATATTTGACAATAGTCAAGCTGATCCTCTGGCTGAGTGCAGTCACTTAGAGCTGGCTCCCTGGGCCCCATGAGTCATGGGAAAACTGAGTGTGAAATGTCATGGGGGCATTTGAGCAGAAGTAGTGAATCTGGCAGCAGGTTTCCTGCTTTTGCTTTTTCTTTTCTTTATGTCACTTTAAAAGCTCTCATTAAGCCAGAGTTTATCAGCGATGTCTCTAGTAGGTTACTGTGTCTGATGTGGGCCTGTCTGATCATTACTGTGTTTTCTTTGAAAGTAAAATCTCAGCCCACACAAATATATCAACAACAGTGATCACAAAACGGTGTATAACTGAACACAGTAGTGCAATTTTTAACCAGGTCTTCCCATTAACACCTGACCTGTCCAGAGGGTCAGTCAATGAGCTCGTCAATAGCTTCAATGCTAACATGTTAAATGTAATGGACACTATTGCTCCCATTAAGGTGAAGGTTATCTCTGGAAGGAAAAAGTCTCCATGGAGAAACTCCACACTGGTGAAAAATGAAAAAAGAGAGTGTAGGAAAGCTGAGCGCAGATGGAGAAAAACAAACCTCCAGGTTCATTATGACATTTATAAAGAGAAACTTCACAATTATAATTTACAACTGAGGAATGCAAGGAGGTCCTACTTCTCTGACATCATCACTAAAAACAGCCATAATGCTCGGGTCTTATTTTCTACAGTTGACAGGCTAACAAACCCTCCTGTGTCAGTGGCAGCTGAACTTCATTCGACCATGGCCTTCAATGACTTTGCCAAATTCTTCACTGAAAAAATCCAAAAAATTAGACAAGCAATTGGTACATCAACAGCAGATCCAGGATATGTACTGTGTCCACCAAAAAACTGTTTAAACACCATGAAACAGTTTCAACCTATTAACAGCAAAGACCTGGAGGACATCTTAGGTCAACTGAACTCCTCCTCCTGCTGTTTAGATGTCCTGCCAACAAGTTTTTTCAAAAAGGTCTCAAAGACTTTAGAGTCAGACCTGTTACAGATCGTCAACTTTTCTTTATTATCAGGTGTGTTTCCAGAATCACTAAAAACTGCTGTAATCAAACCTATACTGAAAAAGGACAATCTTGACAAGACACAAATGAACAACTACAGGCCGATCTCAAATCTCCCGTTTTTAAGTAAGATCATTGAAAAAGCAGTTTCCCAACAGCTCAGTTACTTCTTAAAACAGAATAATTGCTACGATGCCTTCCAGTCAGGTTTTAGACAGAACCACAGCACTGAAACCGCTCTGACCAAAGTGTTTAATGACATATGTCTGAATACAGACAGTGGAAAAATGTCAGTCCTAGTTTTACTGGATCTCAGTGCAGCATTTGATACAGTTGACCACAACATATTACTCAAACGACTGGAGAACTGGACAGGTCTTTCAGGAACTGTACTAAACTGGTTCAAAACATACGTAGAAAACAGGAAATACTTTGTATCAATAGGTAACTTCACATCTGAGCAGACAAGTATCACATGTGGAGTTCCCCAAGGTTCCATCTTGGGACCCCTTCTGTTTAACATCTACATGCTCCCACTGGCACAGATTATAAACAACAACAAAATAAACTATCACAGCTATGCAGATGACACACAAATATATATCACAATGTCACCAGGAGACCGAGGCCCTGTACAGGCTCTTGGTAAATGCATTGAGGAAATCAATGACTGGTTGTGCCACAATTTTCTCCAGCTAAACAAAAACAAAACTGAGGTAATAGTCTTTGGCGCCAAAGAAAAACGATTACAGGTCACCAGAGAACTTCAATCTATACATCTAAAAACCACAAACCAGGCGAGAAATTTGGGTGTAGTGATGGATGCAGACCTAAACTTAGAAAAACACATTAAGACAATAACAAAGTCAGCTTACTATCACCTCAAGAATATATCAAGGATAAAAGATCTGATGTCTCAACAGGACCTGGAAAAACTAGTCCATGCATTCATCTTTAGTAGGCTTGATTACTGTAACAGCATCTTTACAGGTCTACCTAAAAAATCAGTCAGACAACTACAGCTCATTCAGAACTCTGCTGCTCGAGTCCTCACTAAGACCAAAAAAGTGGACCACATCAGTCCAGCTCTGAGGTCCTTACACTGGCTGCCTGTCCGTCAGAGGATAGACTTTAAAGTTCTGATGCTGGCCTATAAAGCTCTGAATGGTTTAGGACCAAAATACATCAATGACCTCCTGACCCAGTATGAACCATCCAGATCCCTCAGGTCATCTGGATCCGGTCTTTTATCAGTTCCCAGAGTCAGAACCAGACACGGAGAAGCTGCATTCAGCTTTTATGCTCCTTATATCTGGAACAAACTCCCAGAAAGCCTCAGATCAGCTGAAACACTCAGTTTATTTAAATCCAGGTTGAAGACTCACCTGTTCTCAGCTGCATTTGAATAAAGCACCAAATCCACACTTTAAGCTTAAATTTCAAAACTTACATTTAACTACTGATTTTATCTACTGTTCTGATTTTATCTGTTTTGATTTTATATACTGTTGTTTGTTTGTTTGTTTGTTTGTTAATTAGTTAGTTAGTTTATTTGCTTGTTTTATTCAATTTTAAATCATGCTTTTTATTTGTTCTTGTTTCTAATGTCTCTGTAAAGCACTTTGAATCACCTTGTTGTTGAATTGTGCTATACAAATAAACTTGCCTTGCCTTGCCTTGCCTAGGTTTATATGTATATAAGGTGGCTCTGCAGATGGCAGCGATGGTGCGTCATTTTATCTCATGGAGGTAAAATCAGATGGAGCACATTTATTAAGTTGTTCAAGACCAGAGTAGAAAACAACTCATCGCTCTCCGCTGACTTTGTTTTGCATGAAACTGCATCCTTGTCAAACTGAAACATGCTTAGCTGCAGCGTGACATGCAAAAATGAGTTTCATATAAGTTGCTGAACATTATTTCTGTAATATTGTAGGGTCTACACCTACTTCTAAATTGCATTGAGATGCCACTTATAAATTTAAATATCCACTTTTTAAATAAGTGGATAAAGTTCTTTTTAAGTAAAGTTTTTTTTGTTGTTGCTGTAGTTCAGGTTGTATTAGCATGGTATTTATATCATTGAGCCAGCTGTGGGTAACATTATTATGTTCACAAGGGCCCTAGCTGTGTCCTGTATGGAAAAATGTTATGTTTGTAGCCGACTGTTCCCCTATGCCATGCTTTTCAGAGCATGAGTCACTGTGTCTATGTTCTTTGTTCTGGAGTGAAATAACTCATCAGCCATTCATGAATTTATTCAATGTTGTTACTGTAACACCTTTGAAGCTGTGTTTTTAACTAAAATACTGAGAAGAATTCATGTTAAAACTGTGTTGGCTTACCGAAGTTGAAAAGCTGTCGTCGGTGATCAATGAGATAGGAAAGCGACGAGCTGAGGCGTCTTCTCTGTGAGGGAAAAAAAGAATACATGTTAGGACATCATTAAACTGTGGAAAAAAATGTTTAACTTGTAACATCCTTCTCTCTAAAAGAGGAGCTGTGTGTCACTGGGTCAGAAACAAGCCTAAGCTGCTTTAATTCACCAACATCTTTACATTTAAACCTCTGAATCATGTCTAGCTAGTCCTGAATCAAATGAGGGGCGTTTTCTACATGACAGCTTTCATTTTGGACTGTGCTTGAAGCAGCCGGGCGGGAGACATGCGTGCGCGCAGCAGCTTAGCTCTGTCACCTGGAGTCTGCCGGCAGCGTTAATCCGATCGTCAGCGTGGCCTTTCCTCTTTTTTAAGCTGCCGCTGATGCACAACAACAAAGCCAGAGATGATCTAATCTATTCACAGTGTCAGCACGTGTGAATATTTTTTGCCTGTCTGGGTGTTTTATTTTCTCATTATGGGCTTGAGTGTCATTGCAAGCATTGTTTTATTGTTGTTGTTATTGCACATGCTTTCTTTTGCAAAACCATATGAAACAAATGGTTTTGTTCTCTAACAAGATCGTACTGTTTGGTTTTCCTTCAAAAAAGCAAGATTTCCTTTTAATCTGTAACTGACTTTGTAGGGTAGCATAGGTTAGCATACGTTAAAAGTGATAATGGGGAAATTTTAGCTAGCTTGGCTCTGGTAAAAGTTGACAAAAACCAACTATCAGCACTTCTAAAGCACAACTCTCATTTCTTGAGAGAAGCAGATGTGGATCAAAAGCACCAAAACTGCAGTTCCTCTAATGGCCACTTGAGGGTGCCCCCAAAGGCGATCAATATCCATTGACGCCCATGTTAAAACTTTACAGCAGAAACAAACATGTTTGGAGACTGACATGAAAAACTCTTTTGGTATCTACTACGAATTTCCCCAAGTACTTTGATAAATTTTCACTATGTAAAGTTCTACAACGTGGTCGCAGTTTTTATGTGGCCAAAAAAAAAAAAAAAATAGAAACAGAAGTCATTAGGATAGCTTCCAATTCAATTGTAGGGATGATAATATTCTAAAGAATAAATCAAAAATAATTATCTTCCACAAACAAGTGATTACAAGAGTGTGCATGCCAAACAGACGCACTCCATGGCGAGCTGCTTTTAAGATTTATCAAATTCTTGGATCGGACCGCTGGGGCTGAGCCAGGGGATGAGTTAAAGCTTAAGTCGGCCATGAAGAAACACAGATTTGCACGTTTGCTCTGCTTTGGGACTGTAAGGAGGCAGAACACAGAGCATCCTGTTAACATTAAAACAGTGTGAAAGGACCGTGGGGGAGTTCTGGAGCCAAAAACAGGCATTCGGAGAGAGACACCGAATGCAACAGAGGGCTGAATGAAGGAGAGAGAGGAGGGGAGAAGAGATTTTCCAAACAGGAAAGGGGGGGGGGGGGGGGGGGGGGGTGAGTTATTAGAGTAGAAAGAATAAGAGGGGAAAAAGTGGGGAAAAGATAACTCACAGAGGAGGAAAGTCAAATATTTCCTTCTTTTTTTTTTTTTTTTTTTTTAAAAGAATGAACATCTCTGCAAGTGACAGAACAATGCCACTGTTATTAATGTTGTCTTGCTCGACAGTAATTTTTTGTGCTTATGCTATTAACCCATGTGGTCATGCTTAACTTATCAGCTTTAGCCTTTAGCTATTAAATTAAACCACAAGGTCTCTTGTAATTTAAGACATTTTCATTCGTCTACTCAGTTGATGCACAGAGTAGGAAATGTATTTACTAATGCCGCTAATGCTTGCTGAAAACTATACTACTATTTTAGCAGTTTAAGGTTATAACCACATGTAAATTGTACAGAAAGCAGATTTTTATTATGAATGTTTAAAGTTTCTGAGTTACAGGTGAACTTTCAGTATTTCCCACGCAAAGACTTTATACTTTCAATTATATGGAAACTCATTTCTGTATGTTTGTTTATATGTCTTTAATGGTTCATCACCATATGCAATCAGATTACTAGTGGATAATCTCCTGGCCCTTATTTTGAAAACCCAGCCCTTGTGATATCCCACCAGTCTGCTTGCTGGACAGGTTCCTGTTGTGGCTGTCCTCTTTATTATTCAGCTGCTTTCCAAGAACCTGGAACTAGCAGAAAACAGTTTTCACACGACTCTTTGTCCTTCCTCTATAGCAGGGGTGGGCAACTCCAGGCCTCAAGGGCCGGTGTCCTGCAGGTTTTAGATGTGTCCTTGATCCAACACAGCTGATTCAAATGGCTAAATTACCTCCTCAACATGTCTTTCATTCTCCACAGGCCTGGTCTGTTGACCCAGGGTGATATCTAAAACCTGCAGGACACCGGCCCTCGAGGCCTGAAGTTGCCCACCCCTGCTCTATAGGAACCTCCTGGATACACCCTTACTAACATCAGAGGTTAAGAATTAAGAGGTTAAGCGTACTGATGATTGATAAGTCTGAGCATCTCTATAAAAGCATTAGTTTTGGCAGTTTGCAGGTCAGTAGCATTCAGGTGTGTGCTAACACAATGCCACAATATTCCCAGGAGTGGACATTTCAGTAAATTCACCATAACATCATAAATTCATAAATTCACCCTCAGCTTTCAATTCTGCTCCAGTCAGACCCAGAGATGCTTAAACTCCTCCACTTTGGGCAGCAACTCAGCTATAAATCAGGCGGAAATCCTTGGGCTACAATCCCCGGCTTCCAAAACTACCCTCTGGTACAATGAACATTAAAATTTTAAATATTTTCGCTTATTTTGCTTCAGTTCTATTTTTCTTTAATTAGTTATCCATCTGCATACAGACAGAACCAGATAAAAGGCAGGCAGGCTCTCTGAAGAAAGGCAGAGAAAGAAAAAAAAAAACTAAGATCATACAGGAAGTAATGTCTCTTACAGAGGAGAGCTGCCCAGCCAGGGAGGCTTAGCCAGAAAGAGAAAGGGATGAAGGGAAAGAAAGAAACTGAGAGACGTATAGTTACAGCTCCGTCCAAAAATATCGGGAGCGTGACAGGAATAGAACCGCTGGACTGAGCACCACATGTTTTTAATGGTTACAGTAAATGATCCTGTCTCTCACACAGCAGCTGCCCTGTTTATGAAACCCAAATGTTCCTCAGCACAGTTCGTCATTCTTTTATTTTCAAAAGTGCATCCATCTTCATTACTCATGAGTAATTCATTATTAAGTGCAACTTTTCCTCACTGTAGGATGAAACCAATTAACAGGAGTTGCTTAACTGAGTAAAAAAGTATGTTTTTGGCCTTCTCATGACTGTCTCTTTGTCTCTGCAAAGCACCAGAATCAGCAAACACCCACTGATTTCCCCAGACTGCTTTTTAACAAAAACGATATATCTAAAGAGTTTCTTATCTTATCACCAAACTCATTAATTCAAGCTTTTACAGGATGATAATTTGACATCTTCACAATCTTATCAGTCATCCAAAGCGACTGTCAACCCACCAGCGCATCATCTTCATCGGTTTAAAAACAAACAAAAGAACAAAGTGCAAGGTGGAACAAACACGTCATTACTCATCAGCCCCTGGAAAGGTCGAACACAGATGACTAGATACTTTTTGTGCATCCTGACATCCAACTTGACCCGCATACGCCTCCCTGGAGGAGGGATTCCAAGTGGGTCAAACAGGGGGCAAACTGAGAGAAGACGGAGGAAGGATGGAGGAAGGCGGAGATGGAGGTCAGAGGGCGACATAATCCACAGATTTTCCCTCTTCATCAGAAATGAGGCAAACAGGAAATTAATACTCATCTTAGTGTCGTGTGAAAGGCCCCGACAAAACCTCGCTCAACTTCTCTGAAATGAGAAGAGGCAAAAAAAATGGCAGAAAGACACTTCCAGAATTATCTGGTTGTGTTTTAATTGAGCAGCCTCTCTGCATTATTGGCAGTTTCTAACTCTGGCAAATGACCTGCAGAGTCTTGGAGATCCAAATCCGAATTTCACACTGAAGCCTTTACAAACATACATTAACTAAAAATCAGTGGAGAAGACACTTGATCTGTCTCACTTGATCAGGTCAATTTCGACATTTCTTCAAAGGCAATTAACTGATCTTAATGCTGAAACCCTGAGAGAAAGCTCACAATGAGTCGTACTCTTATCCTATCCTTTGGATGCCAAGAAAACTCATAAATAAGCAGTTTTCCCCATCACAGCGTTCCCCCCTGAGCACAACATTAGCTCCAACCCCTCAACACGAAACCATGGCTCAGCCTGTACACTTCGTCATTTGCAAATCTCAGATAGGCTGCTTAAATTGCATCACTGTGCAAACAGTTGCTGCTGACTCTGCAAGCTTCTTTGCAACCCACTGTCACTTCAGTTCTTTTACTTTTGAAGATGTCTATTGTATTTGCTGATGTAGCTTGTCAGTAATGCTTTACCCACCACCAGGTGGTCCAAGAACAGCATTTCTGCCACATATAAATTACTGCAGCTGGCACGACCATCCAAAACTAAAGTGGCCTTCATAGAACTCATACATTTTTTGCTTTCTCAACAATGTCACAGATTATGATTAAGTTTAAAGGTTTGGCTGTGGCTCAGAAGGTAAAGCAGGCTATCCACCAATCAGAAGGTTGGAGGGTCGATCCTTGGCCCCTCTAAGTTATGTATCTTTGGGCACCCTGAGTTGCCCCTGATGCATTCGTATGTGAACATTAGATTAAAAGTGCATTAGAGGTGGGAATCACCATACATCCCATGATACGATATTATCACAATACTTAACGCACGATACGATATTATTGCAATTTTTTTTAAATATTTTGCGATATTCAGATTCTGTACATAAAGGTAAACTTTATCAATATTCATTTTATCTAATATCAAAGTCTCACACTCAGTCTTTCTCTCATTTCAGTCAGTTTTATTGTTGACAAACTGAACGGCTTGTATTATAGTCTAGTCCAACTTAACTGAATGCAACCATCTGGTACAATTATAGCTATTCTGAACTATGCAACTTATGAAAACTATGCAGCCCATTCAGCAACTGAATAATTTGAAAGTAAATTAAAACAAAATATAATTTTACATTAAATAAAAAAGTTTTAAACTTAATTAAAATAAAACATGTCTTAAATTAAAATAAGTAAACTGTCATGTTTATTGCTGCCAAAAAAAAGTTAAACACATTTGGACAGTGAAGGAATGTCAGGATTCTTGCTCAGAAAAAGGATCAACATGCTCTGAAGACAGAGTTCTAGTCCCCAAAAACCTTGTTTGCAACAAAATATCGATTTCTGCTGTCCCTGTATCGATACATTATTAGCAAACAAAATATCACGATACTACACAGTATCGATTTCCCCCCCCCACCCCTATTATGTATAGAAAAAAGCACTTGTATAATGACTGGGTAGCAAACTCTTTATTTTTGAAGCAGGGTTGTTTTAGAGGCAGGTTTTTATTTCTAATCCCTTGTGTTTGAAAAGTACCATCCACTGCAGCAAGATGTTTACTATAATTTCTGCTTCAGAGTTGGACATTTTCACACTGACGTCCATGGGGATTGACTCACTTTCGGAGCTGGCCCCTAGTGGCCATTGGCGGAACTGAAGTTCTTGGAACTTCAGCACTGGCAGATGTGAACACATCACTTAGTAGGTGAAAGGGCAGAATTGTCAGTCCTGTGATGAGTAGATGATCTCACAACATCCACAGAGGTGTCTTTAGAAGAAACACTGACAAGGATTACTTCTATTTTGAAACCACCTCTAATCATTTTCACTCTAGTTTTAAGAACAATCTCAGACAGTTTTTTTATGCAAAGCATCCATAAAGCACCTACAGGCCTGTATTTAGTGCCAAGGTTACTGAGGATAATGAGTATGGCTGCCACCTGATGACTTAGTAGCTTCTGCTAAACAGACTCCTACCTCCTCGAGCAAGTGCTAAAGGCTAAATAAAGACTGCACGTTCGTGTTGCTTAGCAATGCTGCTGTACTTTAAATCACTAAAGTGCCACTCGATTCTCCGGTTTTATTTTCAAAACCCACACAAAGATTTTCCTGAAATAATAATGAAAACATGCTGCAGGAAACGTGTTGCTCTATGGTAACAACGTGAGCGCTGAAGCTGCGGTCTGTGTTTGTGGCGTGTTTTGGTTCAAGCTGGTGATCCAGACAGATAATTTGACAGAGACTCTCCTCCAAGGTTTTTGCTTCCTCCCTTTTAACTTGGCCATCACCCCCGCTTCCTCATCTATAATTCACACAGGCAACCTACCTCCCTCCCCCCCACACACACAAACCTGTTCATACACAATCCCTCAGGCCACACGCAAACACGGGTATGTTTAATGCATCAAAGTCGCTATAGGAGTTCAAGGTGAAATCCATTCTGTAATATGCGCGGATACTGCACAAAGAAATAATTCAAGACAACTTTACAGGGAGTCTTTAATCCCCAATAAGTACTGCAAACTATGAGATTAGGCTTTGCACTTCTTTAACGTTCCTCTACATCATGTTGGTGTCGATAACCATTTCACATTTGGCATTAAACGCTTACGACTTCTCATTATCTTTCCATCGCCGCTGTGTAATTACCTCAGTGATTCATTTCGCCTTATTCCAATCACGACTCTCCATCTAGTCCTGAACTCTTTTATTCTGCAGGAGACTTGTAATCAGTGCAATCACACAGTGGTAAAGAGAGAGAAGGAAGGTGGCAGTTTTCGAAACTACAGAAGAGGTGAGCATCAGTGATCCCTGTGAAAACTATTAATGACTGTAGCACCAGTTTGGAGATGAAAAGGTGTACCTGAATGTTTTTTCTTTGTTAAGCCACTTAACACTGACCTGTGAATCGTCCAAGCATAAAAAGCCCCTTTTGTTAAAGAAACCATTTCTTTTGTTGAATTTATGAAAAAAAAATGTCAAAGATTACACAGTTTGACAGGTAAAATAGTATTTTTGCACCAACAAGATGATTCCCAAAGAGCTATTAGTTGAAAACCTGACATATCTCAGCATGGTGTGCAGTGTGTCCTTAAAAATATTTGAGTAAACTGGATGAAATAAGTATTGGACCTAATAAACTATCTATAGCAGATGATCAGTAGCTAAAAGTTATACCCTGGTGAAACAGGAAAAAAAATCCAACAATGACCTGACACAGGACCTGAGAGATGCATCTGGACTTCCAGGTCTGATGGAGTGATGAATCCACATTTTTTGGTTCAAATCATTGGCAGTATGTACAGAGGAGGACAGGAGAGCGGTACAACAGTGAGCGTCTACAGCCATCTGTAAAACATGTTGGAGGGGCTGTCATGGTTTGATGTGCATTTCAGCCAGCGGTGTTGGAGATCTTGTCAAAATTGGTGGAATTATGAACACAGAAAAGTACCATCACTTTTTGATCCACTGTTAAATACAATCTGAAAATCATCTGATTGTCAGCAGCTCAACTTTTCAGCATGACAATGATTGCAAACACACAAATACAGTAAAAGCATGGAACACTATAATGGATCGGCCTCCCCAGAGCCCAAATCTCAACATTATTGAAGCAGTGTGGGATCTTGTTGACAGAGAACAGAACAAAAGGCAGAAACATCCAAAGAAGAGCTTTGAATGTCCTTCAAGAAGCCTGGAGAACTATTCCTGAAGACGACTTAAAGAAATGACAAGAAAGCTGCCTAAGAGAGTTCAGACTGTGCTGAAGAATAAAGGTGGTCCCACCAAATATTGACTTTCAGGCACATTAGAGTTGTACAAACTCTGTTTTTTGCCTTATATATTGTATTTGCATGTATGTTTGCACATGTTCACAAAATATGAAGAGCACATTACTGCTGTCTTAACTTTATTAATATCAGAGAGAAAAGAAACATAGGAGATGACAGGGAATAAACCAAACAACTGTAGATGGTATCTGTCTTCTACATAAGTCTGCAAACTTGTTTTAGCTTATGACGGTTGGACCAAAGCTTCATTACAAGTTTCACATGAATGTGAATTATGAGGTGTGAAAATACAGCATTAGTTTGGCTCTAATTTTAGCATAGGGGGTGTCACAGATAAATTTGTGGGTCATACTATAATTTAGAAAGGCCTTTCTTTTTCTAGTTCACAATTTCATCAGAAATTAATTATTTATCCTGAGACTCTGAATTCCCATTATTCCCAGTAGTGTTTTTTTTACTCTAAATGAGTACTTAAAGTTATTTTTATTAAGAGCCACATACATTAACAAAGTAGTTTATTACGTGCTTTTTAGTGCTTTCAAATGGTCATAAACACAGTCACACAGTCATGTCTAAAGGTGCAATAAGGTGTATTTTTATCCACACTTTTAACTTTGGGTAGATTTTTGTGGGAAATGGTAAAAAGTAAACAGTGAGTGAGAACGAAACTTAAAGGGAGGTCTTAGATGAGTATCCCAGTCAAATTTGTGTATTGTTTGGTTGTTTTCCTGGAATGAATTGCATAATGTGACGTTAGTTATCATCTGACAGCAAAACTTACAGTTATTTGATCTCAGTTAGCTGCTAATGTAACCCAGTGAAACCTGAAATCCACAGCAGGTAGGCTGAAATGTAAAATTTGCTTTAGCTCACACTTAATTAACTTATCAATTTCCTTTGACTTCCCCTACAGTTGTGGTATATCTGCAAACCACTCTGCAACCCACCTTCACCCCAGTTCCTCCTTTTACGCTGCATGACTCAGTGTTCTGTCTTACGTCACTGATGCCTGTTTTGTGTTGTACCCGGGATGTTTGTGTTGCTTCCTGCACAGAGCCAAGCTGCTAAATAAAAATTGCAGAAGGAAATACCGATCTACTTTTGACAGTTCCTGACTGAAACATTTATCTTAAGACGGCAACACAGCCAAAACTCTGTTCTCTCCACTTTCCCTGTGGCTAAACAACAGACTTGTTTTACAGGAAACCAGTAGGAAAGTGTAGACCTGTAAAATCCATGCAAATCTCTCTTTGTCATAATTTGAAATGTTAAAAAGTCACACAGGGAGGTATCACTGTACAGTGTGTGCAGGAGTCAGCCAGAAGAGGACTCAGTGGACCCAAGAGAAGATGCTTCGGAGCAAATTTCACTGGAAAAATAGGGCATCGTGGAATCCAGCTCTTTAAATGCATCCATTAAGTCTGATCCTTGAGTCAGGAGCCCCAGAGAAAAGTAATATCCTGTTTATGACAAGAAACAACAGGAAATGTGGTTTTGATTATTGGATTTAGTTGCTGCAATAGCATGCTATTAGCATGAAAAAGAAGCTAGAAAATTTCCCATGTTTAGACTGACTACAACAAGTAACCACACAGTAACATGAGCTTTATAATGGATTGGCTCTTTTACTCACTGTTGAAGTACAGCAGAGAAGAGCATAAACACACATGCTTCCTACGTGTAATGCTCTCTGCCCTTCACATGACCTAAAAGCTTAAACATGTGCTCGTAGCACTTTCTCCTCTGTAAAGCAGGAAGGACCAGGTGCGGGTCTTCGTGTCTCCAAGACGACAGCTGCAGTTAACAGCGAGGACAGGTGGCTGAACTGATCTATATGCATTCACAGTATGTATATATGGAGGTTTTTAGTGGCCTTGGAGCATTACAAGCACATTCATCAATCAACACGTTAGCACAGCGCCACCCGAAATGGTGCCCGGAGGCTGCGATTTCATTACTTTCACCCTGAGGAATGCAAAGAGAGTGAAAAACATTTAGGAAGAAGACTGCAGTTGTTACGCAGACATTTCTGGTTAATCCTTGAAGCTTTTTAAAGTTTCCTTGATGGAAATATGCAGCTGAGACATAAGCTAGCCGCCAATGTGAACCTCTGCGATGATAATATACAGGAACTATTTAGTTCTTAGTTTGTGTTATAAAAGCTACTCTGAACATCTTAAATGTCTTAAATGTCGCCCATGACAAATATATATCTACATTACTGTGCAAAAGTCTTGAGCGACACCTAATGTCTTTATATTTTCTTGCACTTGTTTGGGTAAATCACACTTTTATAGCAAAATATAAAGAATATAAAGTGAATTTATAAGTATAAACTAAAACTAAAATAACAAATAAAAAGTGAAATGAGCAAACACAATCTAAAAGTTAACAGAAACTGAATAAAACTGAAAATGATCATGTAAAGAGTTACATTACAAAACTATTAAACTTTAAACTAATGACTTACGCTGCTTTCTAAATCTGAGCGCATCTGAGGTTAAAAGGAAACTTTAATCTAAGTAAGATTCTGCTCAAGTCACTGAAATGGTCAGAAATTACAAAGCACACGCACACCTGACACCGTTTGAAGCTCAATGCTGTACACATTTAGTCTCTGGGTTTTATTACCTGTTGTTACTAAGCAGCTACCTCACCTTGCTCCTTTTTATCTGCACCCAGACACGTGTCAGAAAAACCTATATGTCCTGTGCTGTCTCGACTGTCTCAGGCTTTCAAATGAGACGTCCTTTTCTCCTGTAATCATCTCATGAGGAGAAGATGAAACTGTCGGAGGTGGTTATTGTTGGGAATAACACTTCTGGTCAATCTGATTGCCCTAAAACTTCAACTAAAGCTGATTAAAAACTGCACCTCTTGAAGCTTCTGTTATTTTTAGCCTTTAACCTCATGCGAACTGAGATGAATTTTGCAAATACATCAAGTTCTGTTTTCTTTAAATCGTCCACTCAACACCCAAACTGACGGGATGCTACCTCATGTCATTGGCCTCCTCTGGGTGTTTTCCACTATGCAGCATCATCCCGCATTCCTCAAATACACTACCAGTCAGTTCACCGGCTCTGCTGCAGTCTTCCCCCCTCCCGCCCCTGAAATGACAAACTGTCTCCTGTGGCTCACCTCCTCTTACAGCTTTGGCATCTAGCGTCATGCACATCAAGTATCACTTGTCAACACTCACTTCAGGGCTTCCTGTCAAAGTCAAGGGACTCCCGTGTTCCTGTCTCCAACACTTTGCCTCTTCAAATTATCCACAGCACGCATTAATCTCTGACAGGGAGGTATAAAAACACTGCAGCCTGAGAGGCAGATGTTGAGAAACGCTGGGCGACTACAGCAGCTCCTGTGCCAGCTGGATAATCAGCCTAGACTTTATCTCCCCCCCTAATGATTAAGAACCTGATTAAGAAGTTCGGAAAAAGTTGCATTTTGTATTGTTAAATACCCGGGCTCAATATCCCTGCAATTTCGGATTAAATCTACAGTTTAGGCATATTTTTTTTGCAGTTGAAGATGTCATGAAGAGAAAACAGTGCCTTTCTTTTCTGCACTTGACTTCGCTGTGGCACCTACATTTATCTCCGCTGACTAACAGCAGCGAGAAGCAGGGTGGTGTTGACTCTTTCTCTCTCCCACTCATTTTGCCCTTCAAGCATGGCAACAGTTGGTTAACTGCCTGCTGCGCCCTATTCCGAAGGCACGGGCTTGGCAGAACCGGAAGAGGGATGCAGGAGGAGGGAGGAGGGGAAAAAAAGGGAAAGAGAGGAGAGGAGGTGCTGGGTGATTGGGGGACAAGCTGTGACCCCAACAACAAGGACAGAAAGAGGGCGCATCCGCCCCCCTCGTCCTGCCCGCCTCAGCCCTGGCTTGTCATCCCAAGTTGGTCCCAGAAAGCAGACAGCTCGCCTGAGAGCTGCCCAGCAACCGTGCGAGCAGACGGAGACAGAGATAGGCGGAGAGAAAAGGGGATTCAGGGAGGGGAGCGAGGGGGCGTCATGCCACTATAGATATGACAGACATTGCGGTGACTTCTAGCACGCAGTTATACATGCGTAACGTTGGCGAGACGGCAGAAACAAAAGTAGGAGGGTGGCACAGCGGTGTGGTGGTTAGCAGCGTTGCCTCACAGCGAGAAGGTTCTGAGTTGCTGTGTGTTTGCCCTGTGATGGACTGGAGACCTGTCCAAGGACTATATACATATAAATATATATACATAAATATGTGAGTCACAGGCCTACGTCCATCTTTCATTTACAGTGAATACTGCAACCTGCCCGAGGCCAACTGTCCACTATAAAAAGTAAGGGAGGAAAAGGCTTCTTACATATAAACACCGGTGCATGCCGTTACACGCCCATGTTACAGTACTGTCTGCCCTGTTGGTGCTGCTGGCAAGAAATGCATAGTAGATGTTGTTTAGTTTTAAAAAATACCAGTTCATTTTTGTCAGTTGCTTTGAAGGCGTCATAATTTCTCATGCATAATGCAGTTTTTGTGGGTATAATTCAAATGTTATTGTTGTGAATTTAAAAGGATAGGATGCTTTAATATGTTTTCACAGGTGCATAAATGCTAAAAACAACAGACTGTTGCTCAACGACAGGATGGCTTCATTTTATCTGATATAGATAAGAACCTTCTTGGTCTTAAGATGAACCTGTGTGCCAAGATCGGTTGCTCAACTCTTAATGATATGGGAGGAGTTTGTGGACAAAGAAACAAACCAACACACAGAGAAACAGAGATTTGGTGCATTACGGTGCGATTAAGACTATTAGAAGTTTGTTTAACTACTAAGTGAATATGGAGTGGTTTATTGTCCCCTCGGATGGTGCCACAACACGAAAGAACAAAACAGATAAAAGCAGGAGGCGGAGGAATAAATAGTAGAAAGGACAAAAAGAAAGGAAAAAGAAACAGAAAAGATAGAGTGGGAGAAAAAAAAGGGCGCTACATCGCCACCTGCTCCAAAAGTCGATCGAGCTGTCAGCAAACTTGTGACAGCCAGCTCAGCCGGCGCTGACAGGCAGCGTAATGCATCCTGCGGTCTCGCTCGGCTTGGTGTCGCTCCCACTGAGAAACCACCAACAATCTGTTGGCTATGAGTCGCTAACCGCCAACGGCCGCATGCCATCACAGCTACAGCCTCTAAATAGAACCCAATCAGCATTGTTTCCAAGTGAAATAAAGTATAAAAAAATCAGAAGATCAGGCTTTTATCTCGGTTTCGCACACACAGGCACACAGCAGCAGCAGCAGCTCACCCTGAGTGAACCGTGGTGGCTGAATAATCAGGGGTGTCTAGACGGAGCACGTCACAAAGACTAAAGGTCATCAAACCAGAGGAACAACAGCCCCTGGCTTATCACAGCATCACTTTTTTCATATTCGCCGTCCTTCGAATATGTCAGCAGCAAATATTCTCAATCTGTGCCAAACAAAAGAGAATGATACCCAGGGAGATGCTGATTAGAGATCATACACACAATCAGACAAGGAAGAGGAGAAGAAGAAAGAAAGAAAGCCGGCTCTTTTTCTCTTGAGAATTTTCCTTTTTTCCCCCAGCCTGTATAATACTGAGCATGCACATCATATTTGTAGCTGTAAAAGCAGCTAGAAAGGGACTATATAATATAATACACAGCATCTTACCTGGTGGGGCAGTTATTCCAGCTTTTTGTCTGCAAAGAGGACACAAGGGGGAGGGGGCAAGGCAGCGGCTTCTGCAGAGAAAGAGAGAGGAAAAAGAAAAGAGATGAAGAGGTGAGAAGAGGAGAGAGCAGGAGTCAGAGGGGCAGCGCCACGCAGACGAAGAGATGCCTTTTTGTCAGCAAGCGGAGCTGGCGAGCACGCCGCTGCAGATTACGCACTCCCTCTCATCCACACACACAGAGGACCGGCACACTGCCTCACAAAGATCTCCCCTTCACCAGCACGCACACACACACACATACAGATAGTGCTGCAGACAAGCCAGTGTCTGCATTACATTGGGGTTGGGTGGAGAAAAGGGGAGGGTGGAGATGTACACAAGAAATGTGTGTGTGTCAGGGCTACATTAATTCATCTTTGAAAGGGATATGAAGCTCATCAAACCCCCAGAGGGAATTAAGTTCCAACATAAAAGACCATCTCCATCCAAGAAATTTCCAGAAGTGCGTTTCATTCTCTTCCCTGTTTATCTCAGCCCTACACATTACAAATGCATGAAACATTTTAACATGACAGTATCTGTGTGTGTGTGTGTGTGTGTGTGTGTGTGTGTGTGTGTGTGTGTGTGTGTGTGTGTGTGTGTATCGTATGTACAAAGGAGGGGTGCAGGGTTTGCCCCTGTGGTGAATAATTGCTCTGTCCTGGTGCTCATTTGCAGGCATGGCCAAGTGCAGCAGCAGCAGCACCGAAACAAAGACAGCGAAGGGGAACCGGAGGGTGAGGGGGGGGATGTCTGTAGACTGCAGAGGCCGGACCAGCAGAGCAGAAGCACACACAGCCCGGTTTCACCAGGCCTCCGACCTCAAACCACATGAAATGAAATATATTTAGAGTGCAGAGGCTAACAATGGTCTCGGGCCAGTAATCCATCACGTGAGCTACTAGAGATGTCAAAGATGTTAATAAATACAGGGATTATGAGCAGAGCGCTGGAGTGGCTAAAAGCCTGAGTGAGTGCAAATTTGAATAATTGGAAGGGTGAGTGGATTTAATGAAACAAACGACAGGTTCAGATTTTTTTCTTGGTCAGAATTTGTCTCACTCAGGTCACCGCAAAAAGAACCAATGACTTCCCATTTATAACGTGACTCTGATATGCGTCATAATTAGGAATTAGCCTCAACCACACACACCTAGAGACTGGTTGGCAACCCCTGGACAACCCCTGGTTGCTAGGGAGTGATGCTTATTCCCTGACCTGAGTGCAGCCAGAACCTCGTAGATTTGAAACAGAAATTTAGGAATTCCTTGACAATGTCACGGTTCTGGGTCAGTTTGACCCAGTATTTTGAGTTTATGTTTTGGTTTAATTTTGCATCAGGGATTGTTCTCTTGTGTTAATGATTATGATGTTTATTATTAGAGTTTCATGTTTCTGTTTATTTGTGTTAAGGATTTGTTCTCGGTTGTATCTCACGTTTAGTTTAGTTCAGGTTCCATGTGTCATTCTCTGTCTGTCTCTCAGTGTCAGGTCTGCGTCTTGGTGTAGTGTTCTCGTTTCCTGTTTTATTGTGAAGGTCTGCGCCTCATGTGAGTGTGTTCAGTTTTACCTCTGTCTCGTCTTGTTGATTATTCCCAGCTGTGTCCACCACCTGTGTGTAATTCCCCTGTGTTTCTCTGTGTGTATTTAAGTTTGTGTCCTCTGTCTTTGTAGTTGCTGGTCCGTCTGCGTATCCACCATGTTTCATCCGTGTGTTCCCTGTTGTCATCATCATGTACCATCGTCTTCCTTCCTTCCTTCCTTCCTTCCTTCCTTCCTTCCTTCCTTCCTTTATGTTCAGGTTCGTGTTCTTGTTCTTGCTCTGTAGTTTAGTTGTCCCAGTATAGTTTAGTTCTCCATTTTGCCGTTTGCCTCTCCATATTTTTGTGTTCAATAAATCACCTTCACACCTTCACGACTGCCTGCGCTTGGATCCTCTTTTTCCTTTTCCACATGGCTCTTCTCACTCGCTGTGACAGACAAATAGTTACAGACTTGCTGCAGTGCAGCAGTTTAAGTACAAAATGACAGCCTTGCTATTCAGCCTTTAATAAAGGAACATAACCCAAATACAACCAGTTGCCAACCAGTTGAATTGAGTGTCAAAGACGAGTAACGCTCACCTGCGTAGACAAACTCAGACTGACTGCAACAACGTGACAGCCTGTGTTCATAAATTACGTGGCAATTATGTGTGAACCTTCATCAGTGTGAGAGCGACTGCAGTCACTTTGAATCAGACTGTGATTGTTGCCTTCCTCAAGGTAATCTGTGCAATCACCATCCATCCAAAGTGGTTGCCCAGAGGCCAAGAGTGGTTTAACTCTGGGCAGCCAGGCGGTTGCTGGTTTCTGATAGCAAAATATTCAGTTTAATAACGAGGTAGCCACCAGTTGCAAGGAGGTTGCTGCCCCATTTTTACTATAGCGTGACCGAGTCTTTAGCTAGTAATCATGGGAGCGCATTCAAAGACTAAAGACTTGTTCTCATAATATCCAACCGCACATCCATTGCTTCTAATCGCAGACGATAACGTTAGCAACTTGCTAGCAAATATAGGAGCATTTACTGTCTAATGATCTGGAGTTTGTGGAGACCAAGCCTGAGCTAAGCTTACAGTAAACAGTAAACAGTCAATCTTTGATACAGGGTCTTGACTTTGCAATATAAAATCTAAAATGTACAAGTTTACAGTTTCTATAAGATGACCAAAAAAAAAATGCTATAAAAAGTTGATGGTCTTTATTCTGAACATAAGCATTTTTAAAGGACCTGCCCTTTAAGGAGCCAATAAATTAAGCCATTAAAGTAAAACCAGTACAACCACATTGATGTCAAGAGACACTCCCTGACATGATCGCCAAACCTCGGAGGCCAGTGAGGTTGATGTGAAGCTGAATCACAAAGGACAGAGTCATTACGGTTTCCAAAACCACTTTAGAAGTTAGAGGCTGTGCTCCTTCCACATCCTCTCTTAGTCTCCAATGTGAAAAATTATGATATCAGCAATACATACTGGCCACCCTGCTCTCTGAAGATTTTCTATTGGTAATTGAAAAACCAATATCGGTCGACCACAAGCAGAAAGAGCCATCAGCATGAGGCTATAATCAACCTGTCAGCATCGAGGTCTGGATCAAGTTTAAAGAAAACAAATGAGACATTTAAAATGACAGCTGAAAAATAATCTCAGTGTCAAATTAAAATATGAGCTCATATTCAGATTTCACCTCTTCGGGAGGGTTCGGTGCTCATCATGAGCCGAGCAACAAAACAGATCCGTCAGAGTCTGAAGTCCAGAGAGACGGAAGAGATAAGGAGAAAACTGGATGGATGGAGAGACGAACAGAAGGAATGAAAGATTGGGGGAGGGAGGCTCAGACGTCCCTGTCAACGCCTCCAGCCTTTAAGGAGGTCGTGCCAGCACCGATTAGAGACCAAGCCTGGACCGAAGCTGCAGAGCCAGCTAGCACAGTCCGGTAACATCTAATCTCCCAGAAAGCAGATGTCGGTTGCGCTAACGCCAATATGCCACAGCCGAACTGTCAACAAGACACAGCGACAGGCAGATCACTCGTCATGTTGTTCACCCTGTGTTTAAGCCGCACACGTGGTTGGTAAAACAAATCAGTGCAAACAGACCTCAAATCTGCAGACTGATCCAACATTATGTCGATCTCACTGCACTGTTGGAAGCACAGGTTGGTCAATGAAGGTTGTGTTTGGCTTCTGTAAGGGCAGGGATAGCTCAGTAGGTAGAGTGGTGGCCCCATGATCGGAAGGTCGGGGATTCGATTCCCCTGAACGGCTACCCTGAGGTACCCCTGAGCAAGGTACCGTCCCTACACACTGCTCCCCGGGTGCCCAGTGGCTGCCCACTGCTTCACTGAGTGAATGGGTTAAATGCAGAGAGGGATTTTCCCCACGGGGACCAATAAAGTACACCTTCTTCTTCTTCTTCTTCTTCTTCTTCTGTAAGACTGGGACAGAGCCAAGTCATCATGATCTGGCTTGGCCGAACTGATCACCGTGACTTCTGTGCAATCACCCCGGGCTCCTTCAGCTAGACATGGATGATTTGGTCCTGTATGAAGAGCTGCTGGATATCCCTGGACAACACCCAAATCATCACAAGAATAAGGCCGGAAGAAAAGTCTTTTAAATAATGTAATTTCAAGATGTACCTCCTCTGATCGAGTCTCTAACTCTTGCCTTTAAAGCAAACACCTGCCAGATTGGAAGCTGAACGCACACATACACAGACAGGGATGGATTAGCACTTGAGGGAGGTTCTAAAGCAAATCACTGCAGTGTGAACTAATTCAGCATCATCTGCTTCTCCAGGATAGCAACCAGCTGCTGACTATTACTGGAACTGATATATATACAGACTTGCCTGAGTACCATCATAAGATACCCAAAAGATGACAACTCATCTTCTGAAAGCATGAGGAAAAACAAAATGCAGCACTAGCACAAATTACGTTTGGCTGAGCGAGCAAATTTACTGCAGGTGCTTCGAGGACAAAACAGCAGCGATGGCAGCCTCGGTGCTTCAGTGTCATTAGGGCTGTGATTGCGGCTCTATTTTATTTTGTATAACTCGGACTGCTGTAGCTTATGAGAGTGCTGAGAGGAGTTAATATGAATGCAGATATCGATTAAAGATTACAGCGAGTGCTTTGGGAAAATAAGGTCAAACAAGTGTGAGATAAAGGGAATGTGGAAAGCTAATCTTAGGTTTAGATGTTCCATCGATGTTTTCTGACATTTTAAAGGTTATGAGATGAATCAGGATAACAAATGGCAGCTTAAAGAGGCAGAGAAATTTTTTATTACGGCACATCTATAAAGCTGTGTAATGCAACAGCTAAGATGTCTGATGCAACTTGGTCAGACAGATTACATCCATCAAGGCGAGGCTATAATCTCCTGTGATTGGTTGTTTCACTGTCCGGAAACGTTGGAAAGAGGTGGCATAGCAGCTACATGGGTCAGTTTGAAAAATGTTATTTTATTAATCAGGAGTCCTGAAACTGCGATTTTACACCCATGAAATTGCAAGTGGTTCCAACAAGCATCTACTGTAAGGACTGGTTTGTAAAAAAAAAAAATCAAACAACAGTCTCAAAGCTCTTTGTCCAAGCAAGAGCTCAAACCTCAAAGTCATCAACATTACTTACAAAAAAATGTAACAAACCCACACACTCCAAGGTATTTGTAAAGGCTTTTCAGCTTTGCTTCAACACAAACCTGCACGTTCACTGACTAATGACTGACGCTTTATTAGCAAGTGAGCATATGGTTTGATACTACAGTTAATCCTCTATTTTGAAACGTATAAACTAGTACGATAAAGATGTAAATTACTGAATATGATCCAAAATGAGGGAGTGCACCTATAAACTCAGCAGGATAGTGTTTAGAGAGGTCAAGACAAAAAGTCGTTTGACCATTTTTATTAATTTATCTTTTTTACAGCCACAGCTATCGCCATCTGGTGGCCTTGAGATAAAATGAATCTACATCTACAATATGTTTTATAAGGTCTATGGAGGCAGTTGACACTTGTTCTGTTATTTGTTCTTACAAAATTTATACAAACAGCATTATTTATTCATTGATAAAAATTTCCTCTAGAATGAATGGGAATAGAAGAGTTAAAAATGAAATAGTGGAAATACTTAAGTAAAATCCCAGTAGAGACGAACTCTTATCACAAAGAGAGTCACACTGGGTAAAAGAGTGCAAATTCCTCAATCAGGAGGGGAACTTCAGAGTGAAAGAATTTATTTCAATAAGAGAGCAGTGATAATGATTTAGAGACTCTTTTATAGCCTGCCTGGCTCTGGAAGATGATCAGGTAAGTCTTCAGTCAATAACTAATCATAGCAGACACAACAATGCTAAAACCCTCAAGCCCAATCTAAGAGTCCAAGTCTTTTTAGTATTTTGGCCTGCTTTATAAAAAAACATAAAGGTTGCATTCATATGTTTCCTTGTTTCCTCTTACCATGTTAACTCCACGCTAATACTTTCACCCAGACGTGGACCTAATAATCGCCTGTGCTGGCACAGTAATGGCTGAGGATTGGATCACCGCTAGCATCAGCAGGACGGCGGGAGCAATCTCTTTCCAGCATGAGGCTGACGTCCAATTCAAACAACAACAACTGCTCCATTTAGCTCGAAATAGAGGGAAACACAGCGGCATCTGCTTGTTTTGTTGTTTGCTTTAAACAAGTAGTAAATTTGATTTAAGACCGTGGAAATCTAATTACTCAAATCCCTGCTGATTTAACTGTCTGTTTAATGGTTAGCAGGAAGTCATCCGTCCCAGAGATCACCAGTAACTTCGTCCACTGAGGATAATTATGATTATTACATTAAAGTCTCTCCTTTTAGTACAATATCAATTTGGACAAAAATTTTCTCTCCTATGTTTCTGCCAAGGCATTCACTTATTGATGTTTGCTCTAGGACGCTTTGATGTTAAGAGGTCAAAGGTGACTCTGTTCAGACCAAACATATGAGCTGATCCGCTCCATCCCTTAAGAGCCTTCTGCATATAGACACAACAGCGTGACTCACACAAACACCACTGCGTGACATCTTATCCGAGCCGTGTGCGCTGCAGACAGCATAAGAAGTCATTAGACATCCACTGATTTACCACAAAGACAATTATTCTGCACAATCCTATAGCTCACAAATGTTCCTTGCTTTATATTCATGTCTGGTAACATCCTAATTTCAGATTCCAACTATCTGCACTTCAGTTAAGATTTTTAGGTTACTCTGTTGCTGGTTCACACCATCCATCCATGTTCTGCCATTTCTCTGGGCCTGATATGGAGGGGCATCAGTGTTAGTACAAATGCTAAGACTTCCCTCTTCCCAGCAATAGTTTTCCACCAAGCTCCCTAGCCAGTTGAGAGACATAATCATAGCATGTCCTTGGTCTTCCCCATTCTCTTAGTGTTTGGACATACATTGAAAAAAATCACTCGGAAAGTGTTGAGGACCCAGCCTAGTCAGATACCAAACTACCTTTCCTGGGTGGCCTTCTTTTGCTGTATCTAAGGGTAAGCCTGGAGTCCCTTGAGACGCAGATCATTTCCATCACAACTCTTACCAGTTAGTGAGAGTAGGAAAGTACAGTATGAGTAAAAAATTAAACTTAAAAAAGGGGTTTTCTAAAATTCAGCACAAATTCAGGTCTCTATCGGCATGCTTTGTGGACTTTCCAGTCAGCCTAGGAAACATAATAACATGGTTAAGCTTACAATGACAGCTTCAGTCATCAGCAAAGGTAACTCTACACTTAAAAGCCACAGATCAGCAAAATGTTCAATTCAGCTGTTTAAACCTTTAAAACTTCAATCTCAAATTCCAATGCCCTGTTCAGGTCTCCTTGAGGAGCTTGACGTTTGCTCCCCACCTTATTCGCTTAGTCTAAACTCTGCAGTGAAGTACACCAGACACCAGTCAACACTTTAAGGGAAAAAAAGAAAAAAAATCTTGTCCTTCTGTTGAATTTAAGCCTTGACTGCCTAAAAGCTACTTCTGTCACCATCTATGCTTCTATGTAGTCATATATTGCTTTCTGACCTGCAGGAACATTTTCGTAGTTTCAGTGATTTTAATAGCTCTAGTACGGTCTCAACTCGCTGTAGGAGCAGAATGTCTCAGAAAACTGTTCTTTTGTGGTCTTTTTTAGCTGCTACTATAAAGTAGATACTTTATTATCATGAGAAGAGTCAAGCACATAAATACAAGAAACTATCACAGTCAAACAAATGTTTGCTTTTCCTTATATACTGCAGATAGCGGATACTCAAATACCCAAATAACCACATGAGTTTTTAAGACAATGAATTAATTAATAAAACAAATTAATCTCTGTGAGTCAAAAGCTCAGGATGCAGACAGTGTTTTCTACTTTGAATCTGTGACACAAAGGGAAACCAGTGTCTTCATGCATTATTGTATGGAGACGGTGATAAATAGGATGGACACAGTCTGCTAATCAGTTTGTGATTGGATGTAGTCACAGTGGCAGTTACATGCAATCTGTTTGTGATATTACAGTGATGAACTGTGATGAAACAGTGAAAAACAAAAGTCTGTTGTTGTTTATATGCAAAGATATTCACATTAACTTCTTACATTCAGAGTCCAGCCACAAACTCATAGATTTTAACCAGAAATACTAAAAATAGTGACTATAAATAGTGACATAGTTGCTGCAGGATGCCAATTTATCTGCAAATTCAAAAAGGGGCTTGGGAGTCTTGTTTCTTTATTCCAAAGAGATGGGTCACAGACAAGCTGTACTCATCTGAACTGACTGACTCAGATTAATTGCAGCATGCTGGCAATTTGTCTGCATTTATAAATTAGACCAGTCCAATTCAGACCACAGCTGTCTGGACACTGGTTGCCTCTCGCCAGGTGATCTATGCATTCGCCCTGTGAAAGTGATACCCCAGAGGTTGAGGGTGTTGAATGTTCACTCTCTGACCAACCAGTTGGTGGCTGCAACTACTTGCAGTTGGCTGCCAAATGCAAAAAAGTCACATCCAATCACCCAGCCATCACTGATTTTTTTCCAAGTCGTGAGGAGGTTGGCGTCCTATTTTTACTCTGTTGTGACCGAATTGTTTAAGGAAGGTGGCAGGGAGTTAAAATGTGACCCGAAGCATCAAGGAATAAGATAAATAAGGATTCTTTTGAATTGCGACTCTATTAGGGTCCAAAAATAGAAAGAGCTAGTGATAAGCAAAATCAATCCCCTTTCACATCTGCCTTAAATAATAAAATAAAACATAAAAAATGACCAACAGTGAAGACCAGGCCTTATTGAGCCAATATGAGGGTGAAAATAAAACATATTGACTTGTCAGAGCCAATTATAAAAATCATTATGAACCAAAGACTGACTATCATCCCAGAGTTGCTAATATAATGTGAAAGCTAGGAGGAACAAAACATGAATAAACGAAGGCATGTCGTTCCCAGAGGACCTGTCTAATGGATGGTTACTTCCTGAATGCCTGTTTCATGCTCTGCAACATCAGTTATTCAGTCTAACAAGCTAAATGCTTTAATGGTTGGCATGAAAGCAGATTATTTTTCCCCTTGACAAACAGTAGAACATATCTTCCTCCACAAAGAGGGTGCCATACTCCTTTTACATCCACACACCAGATGAACTGTGATCCATTAATGTCTTAGGAAACTGTTTATTATATTGACACAGTCACCCTATCATTATTCAAAAGGCACAATTGCAAGAAGGTTGGTGAAAAGCTCTTGAGAGCATAAAAGCCTGAGTGGCTTGTCAAAGTGCAGCCGTACTTGTTTGCCGCTGCCAAGAGTAAATAGCAGGCGGTCCATTTGCCAAAAGAGAGCGTCAGACCATCTCAATGACTGGCTTGCCATTCATAACAAAAACCTCAAAATGTGTCCTGTAACTTACAGTGAGTGCGTGGGAATGTCCAGTCCTGTGCAACAGTTGGACCACCACAGGATAACATATCGAGTGTGATGGATTTTTCCCTTTACCACCCAGCAGGAAGGCCTCAGGGGGGTATATATTGTTCCATCATTCACATAATACATGCACACACACACACTGGTAGGCTAAAGATGGCCTGAGTGCGCTACTCTCGGACTGTCATTCCTCTCAGATATGAGCAGAGCACAGGAAATGCCTCAAATGTGAAATATGCCTCAGAGAGGCCAGTTTAAAACAGAGACGTGATTTGAGGAGAAAGAAAAGAGAGGAAGTGGAGGGGTGGGTGAAGGAGGCTGATGCTAAGACTGTGGGGGGAATTTAGGGGTTACACGCAGTCAAGTGTTTTTATGGACTTAAATAAATTTGTGCCTGTCTGAGGGCGTGTGCCTGCCTTACAATAAATGCTGTATATATTAACTGTCTGCAAGGTTTGTGCGAACACTCTAGCTTGCATGTGCCTGGCTTTACACTAACCACAGGGTGTAGCCGAAGGCTTTGAAGTAGTTCCTACACCCTGGGCTGAACTCTAACACAGGCTACTGTACAAGATCCTGTATTACCCCATGGAAAAATCACAACATGCTCTCTATATTCCCCTTGTAAAACTTCACTAGGCAGAAAAGGCTGAAAAAAGGGCAAAAAATAAAGTATAGGAAAACTGTGCATTTTTAAAAGAAGAGCCAATCACATTTATTTCCAAGCTTGAGATGGTAAATGGACTGTTATGGACTGTAGCTCCTTTCTACTCAGCTGAAAACTTAAAGCACTTTATACTACAAGTCTCATTCACCTTAATTGTATAGTGCTTTGATCTATGCCTAAGCTCTCAGCCTAAGTCACACACTCTCTCACACTCTGATGGAGGCATCAGGGGCAAGTCCGGATTCAATATCTTGCCCAAGGATGCTTCAGCGTGAGGACTGAAGGAGGCAGGGTTTGACTTTACCAATTAATTTTTTGTCTGACCAGAACAGCCGAACCCAAAGATATTTAATTGACTTTATATAAATCATACACTGTTATAAAGAGAGTAAACCTTGTGCATGCTAACAATAGCCAGAATGGCTTCAGGAGGTAAATCTGGATTTCTTCAAATTCAAATTCAAATTTTATTTGTCACACACACACAACCATACACAGTATGACATGGGGGTGAAATGCTTGTAGCTGTACAATGCCCGACCATTAAATGACAGAAGAAAAGTTTTACAATATTTACAAGTTAGTTTACTACAAAATTTACAAATTAACTTAGGAATTTACAGTAAAGAATGTGCAAATAGCAGAAGAGATTATAAAGATTAGAAATTATAGGAATTCTTCTTCTTCTGGTGAGTATTAGGTATGGAGCCTGGCCAGCGACACCCAGCAACCTTTGTGCGTATTACCCGACTGGCTGGCAAGTGATTTCTTGAGGTTACAGTTAGTAGCTACCGTGAAACTTGTCACAAAGAGGTATTCAGTGTTACACCGAGAACATTCTCAGAATATCTTTGATTGCACATTGTCGCAGTTTCCTGTATTGTATAAAGGCAACTTCTTTGATGCTATTCATCATCCAAGCTGAAGTGAAACTTGAAAACATGTGCTGTAGCCCGAAAACGATGAAGGTTCAAGGTTCAAGGTTCAAGGTTCTTTATTTGTCACATGCATAGTTATACAAGTATAACACACAGTGAAATGTAGCCTGACACACTCCTCGACATGTGCAAAAAAATGGGAATGGGGGTGGGGGGGGTGTAGAGGAAGAACATTATATATATATATAGTATATACATTGGGTGAATGTGCAGTAGTAGCATGAATGTTCATCTTTAAATTAAAAGCTGTGCCTTGATGTTGCAACAGATTGATTTGAAAGAGAATGTTCTTTGTTTCTAGTTTGCGTTGCACTTTTCATGGTTTCAATATCATTAGTTTGTAATTATTTAGAGACAAACTGGCATCTTCCATGAAACTACTGGTGACTGTTCGACCTGGAAAGCAATCCCAAAATTTTTAGTGCAGAATCGTATGCTGCTTTGTGACCACTTGTAGCGGAAGGCCACAACCTCCAGTGACTACTCGCCATCTGTTTGGTCTCCTTGCAAACGGTGGTTGCCAGATGGTCACCAACAGTTTTCTATGTCTGTTTGACTGAGCCCATAGCTTATCTGGAAACACAGGCAAATAAGTGACTATGGAATGTAGAAGCAGCTGGCTAACCTTGGCTGGCTTTCTAGCCAATCCTGTCAGAAACCAGATCAGTTTTCGTTTTTCGTCTTTCTGTGATGTGGTAGGAGCTGGTTGTTTGCTAACATTAGCATTAGCCAATGTGGAAGTGCCTTAAACCTGCATTTTAAGCTAATGACGGGGAAGCTTCACTGCTTTCCCAACCCTTTGCTGATGACTTTGGGGGATCAGTCGCTAGTTTGAGGTCAGTTTCAGGAGTTAATTTGATAAATGATGGCCCTTCTTTTGATTAGAAAAAAGTGAATCCACTGCTACTCATATTGGACAGATGACTGTTGAGCACTCAAAAGGCTTTCTTACTGCAAGTTTCATTCTTCCAGTCACACACACACACATTCATACAACATTGTTTATCTATGCTTTGGTTTGCCGTCCTGTTTCTAAACCCTGAGATAACTGACTTCAGGACTCGACTGACAAATAATTGATACCACACTGGCTAGAGCCATCTTGTATCGAGCCAATACTGCTGCATGCTGTTATTAGCAATGCTGTAGGGGAAGAATGGCATTTAGGCTAAATGCTTACGAGCAAGCATAAATGTCACATCTTTTTGATTTTGCAACAAATTCCACTTGAGTGACATGCCTCACAGAAATCAGTCGATCCGTGAAAGTCTAATCTTTTTTGGGTTTGGCACATTGGCAATTAAAAAGCGCTCGGAGAAATGCTACAAACTGCACCTTAAAGAACTAAACTGCCTGTCACAGCAACCGTGCTACCTCAAAGCTCCAAACGTCTCTTGGAGAACATCGGCCTCAGGTGCTCATTTTCCAACTGAAGCCGTCTCTCTCTTCTGCTTTACCTGCAGGGTGTCTGAATGCAGCAAAGCAAGCAAATAATCAAGCAAACAGAACAAAGGTCAGAGATTTTGCACAAGACTTAAAGCGCGCACAGCAAAGGCAAACTAAATGGAAATGAGGGTGGCACAATGAATCAAACGTGCCAAAAGAGGGAAAAGTAACTTCCACTGTTGCTTCCCTTTGTTGCTCTGCATATGCCTTGAGTCTTTTACTAATAATGCAAACTCTCTGTGGATCATTTCAGGGGCAGATTACTAGCAAAGAAAAGTAGACAGAGGTAATTTGTAGCAGGAATGTCCCCATTTCAGAGCCTTTTACTGCTCAGGGGAGATCTAAACCTTGGCTTCCACATGCCATCTGTTCTAAATTAGCACCTACGCAGGGAGCGCTCAGATCTGGGCACCAGTGGTCAGACGCTGAGGTTTAGAGTCCTGAAGCTCCAACAGCACAGGACAGCACTAAGCTACTGGCAGAGAAAGAGTGAGCTCTTCTTTTTTCATGGTTTATATGCAAATAAGCAAGAGCAAATGAGCAGCAGAGGTCGCACAGTTGTTTGGACAACGTACCAAATGACTTCCTGAACAAGTTGCAGTTGAGTGCTGAGCAAGAATAATAAGGCAGATTAAGCACAAACACATAAAATTAAGTACACCAATAATCGATTCAGGAATGACTATTAGCAAGGCTTTTGGTGGACTGAATTATATTTAAGTCCAGATGTTGGCTTGTTTCTTCAGAGAGAAGTATGAGGGAGAGACGATAAGCCCTGCAGAGCTGCTGTGGCGTCCAGGCTTGGAGGAGAGAGGACACATGTGTCACTGAGACTGAGTGAAGAGCGGAAGTTTCTGGAAGTCATCAGGCAGGGCGGAGGGGGCCAGCTGCACAGGGCTTTTACTGCAGTGGAGGAGGATGTCACAGCACAAAAACATCCACACACTTAGCATGGACGCAAGGTCCAATGATATACCGTGTGCATTCAAATATAGCAAATGAACACTCACACGTGCAAAATACTACTTGCTGAAAAACATAAAAATACGTTCTGGGCGAGAGAAAAAACACAGCCCATATCCTGGGCTGGCAGGTCAGCCGCCTGACATGCAAACACGCAGCCATGGTTAACACCAATAAATGACAAACACGTGGAAACACATCTCGGAGTTGGTGTCAACAGCTGTCACGTCTTATGGGGCAACTCTGTCATTCAGGCCGTGCGCAGGGAAACCGCCCTGTCAGTAAAGCGTCCAAGCCTCCCTCCTCCCATCCCCCGCAACAAGAATGAGTCATGGTAGGCGACTCAGGAATTGAGATGATGTTGATTTTTTGGCTGTACTGTATGGGGGGGGGGGAAATGCAAGCAACACCCTCATGATAAATGAATAACAATGTGTTATGTTTCGACATCTATTTTTATTGAGAGTAAATCCTGGCGTCTGCCGTGGGGCCATACATGTGGTTTTGCATGTTTTAACCCATTTACTATAAAACAGACCATTTTGAAAACCACTCTGTTCCATTTTAGTGTTGCGGATGCAGCTTTCCCATTGTTCCCAGCAGCTGGTTGTTTTTATGTATATCTGTATGGTATGAAAACTGGTTACTATTTCAAGTGAATGTAATTCTGAATTTATTTTTGCATCAAAAAAACCCTAAAACTCATATTTTACTACAAATTAGCATCCACATTACTGATGGTTCTTTTGTGCTTCTTTTGCTTAAAAAGCACTATGCTTATTTACAGCTCCATATTTTTATTCTGGTACTCTAATAGAGTGGTTTTGTATGATTTACGGTTCAAAATAATCATTTATTGGACTTTGGTGCAACCACTCAGTGCACCCTGAGTTGAACAAGCTGGTTGGAAACATGTTGGAACCAGTGCGGAAACCTGGAAGCTGATATATATTTTGGTCATGTTCCAAAATAAAGTTATTCTGGGAAAGAATTTGTCTGAAACTGAGTAAAATATCAAGAGCTAAGAGTAAGAAAAAAAAGGCCCAAAACTGAGCGTTTCTAGTAGTCTGAAGCCTGAACCTTTGGCTCTCTGGGCTGTGGCAATTCTAGTCTGCTAGGACGCTGAGCAAAACCTCTGCAACCAGCATATATCACCATTAAATCATAAATAATGTGACATCAACAACACGCCCACTTATGTAATACTGTCCAAAGTGTTAACTGCTAGCTTCTATGCTCTTTGAAGCCTGCTAGCTCTGCTAAGAAATTGTCCCCTCATATCCCAATTTACTAACTCCACACTCGACTGTCATGTCACAGCCTGCAGACAGAAAACTTGTGGAAGCTATTCAAATATCTCTTCCCCTATATTTAAGCCGGTATGCGCAGCATTTAATTATTGAGCATTTTATTTAATCATTTTTATCTACTCCACTCACCACAAACTTTCCTTTTTTTTATAACACTCCTCTTTCTCTTTTTTCCTTTTTTTTTGTCACTCCCAAAAGGATAACACGTCTTTGTTTTCATGAGACGAGTCCTTATTGTTGTCATTTAAACAGAGTCACGCATGCCACTTGCAGTGGGAGTACATGGAGTCGGGCAGGGAGGTCACGTCTCTCCAACTGACTTTGCAAACTTTGCACAATGTCGCTGCTGTAGTTTAAAGATGATCAGCCCTTAGAGTCCCCCACCAATGTAAGCACCAATGCCAGTGTATTCATATGAGAAAGTCTGGAAAAGCGTGTGCTATTAAATGAGAAGATATGCAAGGGTTTAGTTGGGGTGTGATTCGAAAAGAGGTTCCAGAATCGTATGCCTGCAGGATTATCGAATCATTTCATCAATGTTGGCACGTTTTATCGACAGCAACAAAGTGCATAACATTGATGTCTAACTCATAGCAGTGAGCTTTCCTATGCTTCACTTCCACTCTGTGCTCAGGACTCGGCGACAGTCACAGTTGCGGTGAAACTGAAAACACGAGCAAGCCTTCACCTGGTTTTAATATTGTGATTGATTGATGTAGTACACCTGAAACTGTGCAGCATGTAAAGTAAAAGCAGCCAGGGAGCTTAACCTTACACTGCAGGCACTTCCACTCTGTCAACATCAACGGCATCGATGTTGACATGGACTGGATGACAACCAACTCAAACGGGTTCTCTTTAAAACTGCATTTTAATAGCAAACATGAGTAGTCAAATTTGTGCTCCCCGTGCGCATTTCCTGTCATCGGGAAGCATCGCAGCAAAGCCTTTCACCTTGAGGTCCTCTAAGTGCACACTATTAGTGTAAGTGATACAAGCAATATTGTGGTTAGAGTGAGAGGAGAAGCAGGGGGAGGTGGTAACATGTTCAGCCCCTTGAGGCTGGAGAAGCAGCCAGATGAGTTGGGGGGTGGGGATGTTGTTGAATGGGAATCAGTTATGAGTTTCCATTAACAAAATAGGATGGAGTGAATACTGAAGATAGAGTTATTAAGATAAAAGAGCACAGGTATAATACACCAGCAGGGTGGGAAGCCAATAATGACTTCCTGCACTTAAGGGGCTCAAGGCTGAGGTCATTCACCATTAACTTTACTTGACATTTGCATGCTTGGAGCCGGCCGTGGCTCAGGATATGTCTCTCTGATTACTTCTGCGGTCTCTGTAGACTCTGATTTGCGAAAGTGTCGAATAACAGAACGTGAAAAGTGGTCTAGTTCATGCCCAGTGAGGGTGTATCTGTCAGGGTTACATCTGAAGTCAAATCCAAGACTCAATCAAGAGTTCTGAATGACCCTTCAAAAATACTGAAAATTGAGTTGACCGGTCTCTTACATTGATCAGACAATAGGTTATGGTACTAAATTTGATTCAAGCAAAGGCTCCACAGTTTAATCTAGACATTATTCTAGTGCACAGCTGGGGACGCTGTGTGGGCTCCGTGTTTGTGTGGGGTTCAGGAGGCTGCCGTTATTACTGCAAAGATAGTACTTTGTTTCCATGACACTGAGATGAGTCACTATGGCTACGGCTCCATTGGGGAACAAAGTCAAATGAATAAGGAAGACCCAAGGACGGCGGTGGTGCTCTTATTGACAGAGAGGTGATGTGTTGGGAAATAAAAGCTTGGTACTCTATGAACTTACAGACGGTGTTAAAATGATGGTGCTTTATCTTTTTGAAGGAAGCTGATACTATTAACCCAGTACTTTTGAATTCTCGCTTATAGCCAAGGTCATAATGAAAAGGCCTGAGTCATTCCCAAGAAATCCGATAACAAAAAAGAAATGAAAATATCATGAAAACAACTGCGAGGTAAAGATTTACCAGTTGTCAACGATGCTTCTGTTTTAAACACAACTGAACACAAACTACAGTAACAATACAATTTATTTACCACACCTATTGTTCGTTTACTTCGGTTGAAGTCAGTTGACAAGTTTGCAAACTTGTAGACTTTCCTGCTGTTTTGTTTCTTTTCACACAGTAAAATCCAAGCGAACTCCAATCGAAACAGTATGTTCTGTCTGTTTACTGACCAGATGTTTGAGGAAGGAGCACAATTAAATACTTTTATATAAATATTTTGAGAACATGGAGAATTTAGATTTCTCAGATAGTTGCTAACCCATGCTTACCCTTGAACATCTATGGTGCCTTGTTGGATCCCAGAATGCAAAGGATACGTTAGCTCAAACTTGCAACTTACACCAGGTGTTGGGTTGGACTTGAACCGCACACAATTTAAACTGACTAAATGTCACAGGTGTGAACCCCCCCTAAATATGCATATAGGTGATATCTATCTAATAGACTCCAATTCGTGCATGTAAATGGAGAGTCCTCTTCACACACTGAGGTTAATTATGGAGTTCCACAGGGTTCAGTGCTAGGACCAATTCTGTTTACATTATACATGCTTCCCTTAGGCAGTATCATTAGAAGACATAGCATACATTTTCACTGCTATGCAGATGACACCCAGCTCTATCTGTCCATGAAGCCAGATAACACACACCAATTAGTTAAACTGCAGGAATGTCTTAAAGACATAAAGACCTGGATGGCCGCTAACTTTCTGCTTCTTAATTCAGATAAAACTGAGGTTATTGTACTCGGCCCTGAAAATCTTAGAAATATGGTATCTAATCAGATTCTTACTCTGGATGGCACTACCTTGGCCTCCAGTAACGCGGTGAGGAACCTTGGAGTCATTTTTGACCAGGACATGTCCTTCAACGCACATATTAAACAAATATGTAAGACTGCTTTCTTCCATTTGCGCAACATCTCTAAAATTAGAAATATCCTGTCTCAGAGTGACGCTGAAAAACTAGTTCATGCATTTATTACTTCCAGGCTGGACTACTGTAATTCATTATTATCAGGATGTCCAAAAAACTCACTGAAAAGCCTTCAGCTAATCCAAAATGCTGCAGCAAGAGTCCTGACAGGGACTAGAAAGAGAGAGCATATTTCTCCTGTTTTGGCTTCCCTTCATTGGCTTCCTGTTAAATCCAGAATTGAATTCAAAATCCTGCTCCTCACATACAAGGTCTTAAATAATCAGGCCCCATCTTATCTTAATGACCTTGTAGTACCATATCACCCTATTAGAGCGCTCCGCTCTCGCTCTGCAGGCCTACTTGTTGTTCCTAGAGTATTTAAAAGTAGAATGGGAGGGAGAGCCTTCAGTTTTCAGGCCCCTCTTCTGTGGAACCAGCTTCCAGTTTGGATTCGGGAGACAGACACTATCTCTACTTTTAAGATTAGGCTTAAAACTTTCCTTTTTTCTAAAGCATATAGTTAGGGCTGGACCAGGTGACCCTGAATCCTCCCTTTGTTATGCTGCAATAGATGTAGGCTGCCGGGGGATTCCCATGATGCATTGAGTTTTTCCTTTCCAGTCACCTTTCTCACTCACTATGTATTAACAGACCTCTCTGCATTGAATCATATCTGTTATTAACCTCTGTCTCTCTTCCACAGCATGTCTTTATCCTGTCTTCCTTCTCTCACCCCAACCGGTCGCAGCAGATGGCCGCCCCTCCCTGAGCCTGGTTCTGCCGGAGGTTTCTTCCTGTTAAAAGGGAGTTTTTCCTTCCCACTGTCGCCAAAGTGCTTGCTCATAGGGGGTCATATGATTGTTGGGTTTTTCTCTGTATCTATGAAGCGCCTTGAGGCGACTTTTGTTGTGATTTGGCGCTATATAAATAAAATTGAATTGAATTGAATTGAATCTGTACATGCATATAGGTCTCCCAACTGAAGACTAGAATTATTAAGCCAATAGTCTATAGTTATATTTAAAATATTTCATCATCAAATATTTTCATTCAAAATGGTGATTTCCTATTTTTTGTTTAAAAATGATCTAAATGAGTTTCAATTTAAGTGTATGTACCAAATAAAGAATAAGAACAACAAGAAACAGTAACACCATGACAGAAATCACACGCTAAGCTTGAACTCCTGAGTCGCACACAATGCTGTGCAACAGCTGAGTTAATTTATTATTTATTTGCAACAAAAGTGATGATACAATCTTCTGCAGGTGAGTCCATCTGTCAGAAAGAGACACCGAGCACTCGTGTCAGTGCATCATCAGCATTCAGAGCGCCGCAATCACCGGCTCTGCAGCAGAGTGACATCGTCTCCAATGCAGCTGACTGAGTGTCACTTTGGCTTTGCACAGCTAGACACACACATATGCATACCCAGACCCACAGTGGCTGGAATTCACACACACACAATCAGCACTGCCACGTGCAGACAGAATGATGCAGGGCAGCATTAGCCAGACCGGGTGTTGTGTTTTCATTACACAGATGTGGATGCAGATTAAAGCGTCTTGTATCTCCAGCTTTGTGGTTCCCAGCACAACTGGTTCACATGTCTTTTGATGGGATGCCACCCAGCACAGGAAATAGCTGGGCCTGAGAACATACGAGCTAAAATAAAGTAAAAATGCACTCCGCGTCTCCCCCAGTTTGAAAAGCACAGAGCTGTGCTGAATTTGTGGTGGGAATACGACAGATAAAGGCTGGTGGAACCAGGACGTTGTGCGTCAACGATCTGAAGGGTTTACTTTCCTGTTTGTATTGGCTAGTTCAGTTTTCATCTGATCTCAGGCTGGGGGAGGCATGAGAGGGGCAGGGTACTCTGTGTGTACTTTCAGAGGCGTTTATCACAGCAGTTATCAGGGCAGCAATGCTTTCAATCATCGCTTATTTACATTTTTTATTTTTATCTGGGGTTCAACAGCTTTTATTGAACTGCACCACCCATTGTTAGTGTGCATTACAGTGGGACAACATGGCTAAGTCGTTTCACTATCTGCCTTCTGAGCAAATGCGTTTTGGCTTAGTTCCGGATGGGGAGTTGGTTCATGCAAAAATAGATGGCCATATAATGTTGAACACAGAATTGCCTTCTAAACACAGGCTACAATCACAAGGAGGAACTTCCAGCCGCGAGTGCCAAAATACACTCTATTATGTCATCCTGGAGATGCAAAATCCAAGCACAGTCCCACACACAGCACCAAGCCGGAGAACTGTTCCCACTCAAACAAGTGGGAGCTAAACTTGAGGCGCTCTAAACTTACGTGTAAATCACATCTGCTTCATTTGATCGGCTAAAAGACCAGCAGCTCTAAGCGGGCCGCGACGGCGCACCGGTGGTGATTAACTCATCAGGCTGGAAGGCTCTTTGATTGAACTTACCAGGGGTAACGCAGAAAATGAGGTCTTTTATCCTAGGGTCCAATGGCCCTGCACAGAATCTGCACACAGGGATCTCTATAGATGATCCCCATGTGGGGAGAAACGGGGTGGGGGGTGGGGGGTTTATAATGCTGCGCCTAGATTAGGGTGAAAGGGAGGCAATCAGCCTGGCAGCCCCTGAGGACACATCAAGCTTGTGGTTTTTCTCTTGGACAGTAAGGCATCATCATGGTAGAAAGCAGATGGCGGAGGATTAGCATCTGAATGTGGGCATGAAGATCCACAGGGGTCCCCCCCCCACACCGCTACTCCTCCTCCTCCTGCATCCCCGCAGGGGATAGGTGAGCTGAGAAAAAGACGAGCTCTGGAAGGACAATAATTGGAGACCCGTGGTGCGCAGACAAAGGAACCGATGGAAAGCTGGTGGATTTACACAGAGAAGCAGCTAATTACGTTGTCTTCCTCAGAATATTTTTACTGCGGGCTTCCTATAACAATTTCTGGGTGCAGAATCAGAAGGATGCGCAATACAAAAACAAAGCCAGAGATGGCGATCGAGCTCAAAGCTGCCGTAGACATGGTAAAAAAAGAGATAACATCAGGACACATCCCACGTAAAGCTGCTTTTGAAGTTCACGCCTGTGCTGTTTGGACTTGGTCTGAGGGAAAACATGCTGGTATCATCAATGAGCTCTATTTGTAATAAAGCGTTTAAGCTTCACGGCAAGGTAAGCCTACTGAAAGTCATTTTGGCACAACAGAAACAAAAAGAAATGGTAGAAGAAAAGCAGATATGTCTAAAAACATTGTGCAATCTATACCGACTCCATGCACAGCGGGATTTCCCCCCTAAGCTTCAGTAACATAGTAAAATACTACCTCTCAGGCCTCTGCCTGAAAAAATGGCAGGCAGTTTAGATACAGAGGTAAAACACAGAAGACAGGTTTGCTGCTCCCAATAGACCCAGAACCTGAATGGATTTGCTATAAAACCTTAAAAAAACACAGTGAATGTAAGTTTTACAAGAAAACAGGGGCTATATATGATGTAGAAGGCAAACTATATAAGTATGACTCAAATAATAAATAAAAGGATTGGAAATATGGAAAACCTTTGCAGCCAGTTGCATCATGTACAAATGCTGAATTTCCCCAAAACCTTCTGCCTTCTTCTTTTTCTATGTTCTTAGCTACAAGTTTCAAGCACTGCAGACGTGCCATGTGAAAGCATGCGGCTCCGATTCTCCAGTTTATTGCCCGTTTATCACCAGATACTGTCAGCAGGCACACTGAGTCAATGGCACCCAGGAATACAAATCTCTCCTTAAGAAAAAAAAATGTCACCCAGCTCATTGTGGTGGAAAACAACAGTCTCCTTCCCGCGAGGGGGGGGCATTCGCAAACATCTGTTGACGCTCCTAAATAAAGCTTAAGTCTCCTTTTTCTGTAGAGATTTATGTTGTTTGATTTAATGAGGTGACCCGAAGTAGTGAAGTCTCCCCATCCCACCTTCAGTAGACGGCACCTTGGGGACAACTCAATGCAGCTGGGCCATTCAAAGTTCAAGATTAGCTGGAATTATGAGGAATTACAATACAAAAAAACAAACAAACAAGCAGATATTCTTAATTTTATTGATGGTACTGCTTGTAGACCAATCAGCGGATTCCCAGATCCAGTTGAAGGTGTGTGGAGGAAAAGAAAGGAACAGCGAGGAAAGGGAACATTATGCTGTGATAAAAAGGACAGAAAGGCTTTTTTCTAGGCTTCTGTCTGTATCTTTTTTTTTTACAAGTCGAGGCAGAGACGCACAGAGGGGCTACACACTCAAAGAGGGTCATTCCTTTGAGGGGCTGGTTTCCATGGCAGGGGTTGCCCTGGTGAGTGGGAAGGGCCTTGATGGTCCCAGTGGAGCAATAGGCCCCTGTCAACAATTCAAATCAATAGAGAGAGTCCAGGTTGGAGGATACATGTGAATAAGGCTACGTTCACACTGCAGGTCTTAATGCTCAATTCCGATTTTTTGATCAAATCCGATTTTTTCGTCTGCTTGTTCACACTACAACTAAAATGCGACAGCAAACACGCTCTAGTGTGAACGCTCAAAGCGGCCCGCATGCGCAAAAGAAGACTTCACACACAACGCGCTCTGTTTAGACCCAGAGCAAACAATATTGTTTGACTGATGGCCCTTAATATAAAGACTTCAAACTTTACGTTTCCCATTTTTTTCTTTAAGTTATTTTGTTATTTACATAATAATGTAGATAACCTAATAATGATCCTTATTGCTGTTTTAGAGAGGAGCGGTGCTTCAAAGGATAGTTACAGATTTCTGTCAGAATCTGCAGATTATGCAGTACAAATAAAATGTTAACGTTTCTCCAACGTTGTCTTCCCAGCAGTTTCACCAATGGCCAGGAAGCGTTCGCGATGTCGTATCGGGCGCTTCTCCGGAGCTGATAATTGGCTTCTGTCTTGTGTCAGTGACGTAAAAGACAGATTTAATGCGACATGACCGTTCAAACAGCAGTCGCTTTCTAAAACATCGGATATGTATCGGATTCAGTACCACATACGAAAGTGACCCAGATCGGATTTGAAAATATCGGATTTGTGCCGTTCACACTGTCATACCATGATCGGATATGGGTCGCATAGGGTCAAAAAAGTCAGATTTGATGCGCTTTCGCCTGGGGTGTGAACGTAGCCTAAGTGTTGCACTAGAGCCTACAGCTTCACTATTAATTGATCTGTCATGTCATATATAGTCAATTTCTTGCCTACAAACATCAGAAAATTTTTACTTTATTTAGTCATTGTGGCTCTAATGCTTTCATTATCTGTTACTGATTTTGACTTTGTCTACAATTGGAAAAACAATATATGTAAATGACTGCTATTGGAGACATTTCCTAAGTGATCCCCTACATGACCTCCTAATAGGTTATTCCTGTCTTTGGTGGGGAGAACAAATAAACACAACTAAGGCTGCATTAACTCTATACCCCTTTAAAGCCTTCCAGGAGTCATGTAACCTTGAACAACTTTTCTGATCTGACCAATATCTGTCATATTTCAGGGCTGCTTATAGGACAAAATGACTAGGAAGTTATTGAGGCCGGTCTCTCCCTATGGAGTTACCTTGGAAACGAATCTAATGGTTGTCAAACCCCGTCTTTTAATTTTTACTGAGGTCTCAAAACTTGCCATTAAGGGTACAGGAGAGATTGTCAAATGCCATTATGGGGGAAAGACTTAAGGTAGTACAAGACTTCCAGGACAATAATGAACTGTACATCAGCGGTCCCCAACCGTTATTGCGCCACGGACTGGTTTATGCCCGACAATATTTTCACGGACCGGCCTGTAAGGTATCGCGGATAAATACAACAAAATAAAACTAGTACCGGTACCGAAAACAAAGAAGATTTATTCATAACACACGTGAAAAGACCCAGGAAAACCGAGTTAACGATAAAAACGATAACAAAATAACGTTGAAAACTGATAAAAACCCTGAAAACCATACATTTCACACCTGAGCCTCAACTCTCGCAGCCCGGTACCAAACGACTCACGGACCGGCACCGGTCCGAGGCCCGGGGGTTGGGGACCGCTGCTGTACATAACACTTTTTAGCCTTTATTATGATAGGACACTAAGGAGTGGTTAAGAAAGCTTGGAGAGAGAGCAGGTTAGGGAGAGACAGAACAAAAAGCCTTGGGCAGATCCAAACCTGGACTTCTGAAATGGTCTTACAGCATATGGTTCACCTGCTCAACCAAATAAGCTATAGTGAAAGACCCCCCCAAAATATTTCTGACCTGAGGAAACCAATCACATGTTTACTAACTAAAAATGCTACAGCTGCGATTACAGCTGCAACTCTAAACTGCGACTCAAGACCCCTCACTTTTCTGAAACGTTAAAAAATGTGCACAATGTTCCTGTTATGAATTCTGTCTCTGTGTTGGGAATTATAACAATAACAGTTATGATTCATTGATGATGTTGTGCTAAATGTGTAAAATAACAAAACTCTTGGTTTCTGCTGCTACCTGATATTCCAAGAATGCAATAAACTGAGATTAGAGACACCTACAAACAGCTGCAAGCGACAAACAAAACGTCAGTTCCAGTAAACGTTTTGTCAAATTATATTTGGTTGACTTGAGTGTCTTATTATTCTGAATCATTAGAGTTGAGCTGTCATTTCACAGACATTTAAATGTATGAAAGATGTGAAAACATAGGAAATCTAACAAAGCCAATGACCATAATGGTGCAATTTCTTTGGCATTATCAGCTTTTCGGGTATTATTGTAATGCATTAATTGACACACAGAGAAGGAAAATGTGATTAGAATTACAAAGTAGCTACCAGGCATCCTGAGGCGGACATGTAAGGCATTATTCATTAAATTATGTACTCCAAAATGTCAAAACAGTGAAAGAAGACGTTAAAATGAGACATAAAAAAGACAAAACCAGTTGTTTTGTCTTGCCAATGGCATAAATTATGTAGTAAAGTAACAAATCTTCATATTCAAGAACAAGAACCAGAGGGTCCTTTTGATTTGGCGTGAAAGCAATTAACAAATTATTAAAATTGCTGATTAATTAATTAATTCAAATACCTGCTTCTCGGGTAAAACTGAGTTATGTGAAGCCAAAGTGGGTTTGCAGAGTCTGATGATTTCATCCTGCATATTTTTCCATCGTCTCTCTGTGGCATGTGTGAGAGAGAGGATGTTAGATATGCTTTTAAGCCTCTCTTCAGACACATTCGGCAGCGGTCACAGTAAAACCCCTTCCTGGATGCTGGCCAGGACGTCCACTACACGCAGTCAGCTGCCCCTTGTTCCAGCAGACTAGTTAAAAACAAGACTCACAAGGAACGAAATGTGCTATCGCCGTAATCATGTCTTCCATCTGTTTTTATGTTTCACACTGGCTTCACAGAGCTCCTTTGCGTGATGCTTCTATGAACTAGGGGGTTTCCATTCATCCAAAATACGACCCTGACAAGCAGACGCACTCAAGCGTGTGCACGCTAACACAGTGAAGAGATGTTCTGGTTTACTTAAGAAGCTTCAAACCCAGAGAAGCAATTTACCCCGAATCCTTGGGGACTTTATTTCCACTACATTACCATCCAATCTTTTCCCTTAATGGATGAACTAAAAAAGAAGAAAAAAAAACACAAAAGAGAAAACATGTTCAAAAAACCTCGAGAAACCCAATAGAGTTGGTATGTTCTAACAATACTCTAACAATGAGCTTCATTCAGTCCTCTAGCACACTTCACTCAGTGTATTAGCCTCCAACTGCAGTCAGTTGGCTGTTTGCAAAAGGATGAGGAGAAAACAATTGAGCTGTTTAGCTTGCACATCTGGAAATCATAAAGGCTCAGCACTAAGTAGCTTAGCTACTACGCTAGGCTAACAAGAGGTCCCCAGCCTATTCGGTAAAAAGCTAAGGCTCATTAGTGGTTTGTTCCCAGTCCGAAAAATCAGACCAGCCTCACATGTAAGCACTGCTGCTCCAGCTGCATCGTTCAGACTACCATTAAGTCCTAAAATAAGTTCTGGTTTTGAAGTGACATAAAATAACCTCACATTGAAAGGCAAAATCCCGCCAATGCTTTTTCAAGACCTTCAAACATGTAAGAAACCAGCAAAGACTCGAGCAGCTTTTCGATCTCTCCAGCAATACTGTAGTCCACTACAATCTGAAGGCTAATATTTGCGTGTAGAATTCTCCAGGTTTAATCTAAAGGGTTGTACAATGTAGCTTCATTAATGTTTTGCATCACTTTCCTCATTTGCTCTTTGTTGTGCTTCAATAAAAAATGTAATTCATTACAGTAGTACATTATATTGTTTTTAAACTGCAAAACCCATAAAAATCCAGCCAAATATTAGCACTTTACTAAAATACAGTGGCAGGACTCAGCTGGTTACATATAGCTGACCTAACATCATCCAGAATATGTCAGCAGGCCAGTTGTGTGCAATTTTGTTTGCCAATTAAGGGTGTAAAACCACAAACAGCAGGTTAAATGTCATAACCCTGTTAACACAGAAACACATAAACGTCCCTTGACGGCTTTTTGGGAACATGCAACAAGTTTTTGCCTGGAATGTGTTGTTGTCTACAGAAACTGCTCAAAAAAAGACATTTTTACAGTGGATGACCAAGGATCAGGCCTGGTAGGCAGGTTGTATACTTCGTCTTTCAAAAATTCTGAAGAATGTTTTTTTCTGTTTTCTTTACCCAGTCCTTATGTCCTCCTCACAGATTAGCTAACACAAGATCAGAGGGTAGAGCGGCAGCAAATATTAGAGATGCCAATATCTGGGGGAGCAGCCCCTGACTGTAAGAATGCCCTGCATGAGTGTCCTCTCTGTTGAGGGGCAACGTCCGTGAGGAATGAAATATGACACTGGCTGTCAGGGCTCGTTTGGGAAACTAGCGGTGAGCCAGCCATGGTTGGAGCTCCGGGTAGAAGGGCGAACAGGGTGGATGAGTGATTAGAGAGACTATCTTGTAACAAGGAGGTCACAAGATGAAGAATCTGTGTGGTTAAGCTCAATTAACACACACTAGTTTAGACTTTACCAGCTCTTCCTACTACAACTAGACAGCAGATTCTGCATTATTGTTGAATCCAAAAAGCTGTAGGCCTTTTTCTAGGACTGATCACCTCTGCTCCTATCCCACAGCCTAGGTACCCGCTACATCCATCTGTCCTCTGTTGTTACAGCATGCTTCCTGTGCATACAAAGTGTCTCTGACAGCTATATCTTCTTTTAAAGAGCGGGATACTAGAAACGGCCTTGGTGGACAAGTGCCTACGTCAATGATAAGTTCATTCATTACTGAAAAAAGAATGACGTTCACAATGCTCTTCATCCATGCCTAACAAAAGACTTGTAGGTCCTAATTAACATGGCACACTGCTGAGTGGCAGCCTGTTGAAGCTTTCGTGTGTTTTTCTTGCTTTTTTCAGCATTTCCTTAATCACTTACTCAATTATTCTTAATTACTAATTACTTTACTACTTTACAAATCTTTTTTTCTTGCTTTTGGATTTTTAAACAATTTATATTTGCCAGCTGTGCCAGTTGACAGCACTGAGTACATGCGTGATGCTAATGCTAGAGAAGAAGCAACAGGGCTGCAGAGCTGAAGCTATCATCATGTGGAGTTTAAGGCTACAAGTTGCAAAGTCAATTGACTCCCAGCCTATTCAAAGTATCGTTGGACAGGAAGACTTTGTATAGTGAAAAAAGATGGAGTTCACAGTGATGATGAATAGTAATACCGGAAACGTTCTCTTCATCTCCGAGCATGAAGTAAGGAGAGCCTTCAAAAGAGTGAACACCAGGAAAGCAGCAGGACCAGACGGCATCCCAGGTCGTATCCTCAGAGACTGCGCATACCAGCTAGCTCCTGTGTTCACTGAGATATTCAACATCTCTTTATCTCAGTCGGTGATCCCCACATGCTTCAAAGAGTCCATCATTGTTCCTGTCCCGAAGAAACCCCACCCTGCTTCTCTCAATGACTATCGCCCTGTAGCCCTCACCTCAGTAGTGATGAAGTGCTTTGAACGCCTGGTCAGAGACTTCATCATTTCTTCACTACCAGACACACTGGACCCACTACAGTTCGCTTACCGTCCAAATCGTTCCACAGACGATGCCATCTCTCATCTCCTCCACACATCACTCACTCACTTGGACACTAAAAGGGGGAATTATGTTAAAATGCTCTTCATAGACTACAGCTCTGCATTTAACACCATAATTCCCTCCACACTCACCACCAAGCTGGAGCATCTGGGACTCAGCTCATCTATGTGTCAGTGGATCTCCAACTTCCTAACTGGCAGACCACAGGCAGTAAGGATGGGCGGACATGTCTCAGCCTCCACCACTCTCAGCACTGGAGCCCCCCAGGGGTGTGTTCTGAGCCCCCTGCTGTACTCTTTGTACACATATGACTGTGTGGCCACTACCAGCTCCACCACCATCATCAAGTTTGCTGACGACACCGTCGTGGTGGGCCTGATCTCTGATAACAACGAGACGGCCTACCTGAAGGAGATTAGGAATCTGGAGAACTGGTGCCAGAGGAACAACCTCCTTCTAAACGTCAGTAAGACAAAGGAGCTGATAGTGGACTTCAGCACTAAGCAGGAGAGGAACTACCAGACCCCCTTCATCAACGAGTGCCCAGTGGAGAGAGTGGACAGCTTCAAATACCTCGGAGTTCACATCACGCAGGACCTGTCATGGTCCTGTCACATCAACACCGTGGTGAAAAAGGCCCGTCAGCGTCTCTACCACCTCAGACGCTTGAGAGGCTTCCAACTGCCCTCCAAGGTGCTCAGGAACTTTTACTCGTGCACCATAGAGAGCATCCTGGCGGGAAACATCTTAACCTGGTTCGGGAACAGCACCATGCAGGACAGACGAGCTCTACAGAGGGTTGTGCGGTCAGCTGAGCGCACCATCCGCTCCGAGCTCCCTGACCTGCACTCAATCTACAGCAGGCGGTGCTGGACCAAGGCCAGGAAGATCGTGAAGGACCTCAGCCATCCCAACAACAGACTGTTCTCTCTGTTGAGGTCAGGAAAGCGATTCCGCTCCCTGAAGACCAACACAGAGAGACTGAGGAGGAGCTTCTTCCCGCAGGCGATACGGTCTCTCAATCACACCACCACACAGTACTGACCCACACATATGGTTCTTACACACACACTGGACTTTCTGGACATTGTTTTCACTTCATCACTTAAATTACTTTAAGCATATTTGCACTGCAGAAGACATAATGTGGATTGCACATCACTGGACATTATATTCTTCATTTCCAGTTAATACTTGTACAGCTGCTGGTATTGTGTATTGTGTTTTAAATGGCACTGCACCTTCTTACCTGTCAGAACTCCTTAGTACTTATCGCCCCAGGAGATCTTTGAGGTCAGCCGATCTGATGCTTTTAGATGTTCCCAGGTATAAATTAAAGACAAAGGGAGAGAGGGCGTTTGCTGTGGCTGCACCCAGACTGTGGAACAGTTTACCTCCTCACGTCAGATTCTCCAAAAGCCTAGAAACTTTTAAAACTGCTCTTAAAACTCACCTCTTTTCATTGGCTTTTAGAAAGGTTTAATTTATTTGTTTATTTATTTTTTATTTGATCAGCGAGGTGTTTTACGAAATTGTGTTCTATTGTATTTTTATCTGTATTTACTGTACAGCACTTTGGTCAGCCTTGGTTGTTTTTAAATGTGCTCTATAAATAAACTTGACTTGACTTGACTATATATTTATTTAGATTTCTTCATACATTCTTATATAGTTCTATATTGTGTATTTTGTTGTACAGTTATTTTATTTTCAACTTTAATTTATATATGTTATCTTATTCTTTCCCAGTTAAATTTACCCTTCATTCTAATTTGTGTTGTACAGTTATTTCATTTTTAACCTTAATTTATATTTTATTCCTTCCTAGTTAAATTTAACCTTTTTAATTTTTCATATTTATTTCCTATCTTATTCATAGCCTTTTCCTTTTTTGTTTTCTTTAGGTCACGAGCAGTTGTCCAAGCATTTCACTACATATCGTACTGTGTATGACTGTGTACGTGACAAATAAAATTTGAATTTGAATTTGATTTGATTTAATAATACTATAAACTTCATGGAAATGTGGCTGAACTTACACTTTACTATAATCATTTACATTATATTAAAGTATACAATACTATTATTATTATTACCATTTTTCCACTTGCTGTAAAAAATAAATTCCCAGATATGGGGAATAAATTAAATATTTTTGTCTCATTTCTATGATCTTTTCTATCACTTGAGTATGTCAAGAAGCTGCATATCAAGTGTGTGTGCACTTGATATGCAGGTCAGTGGGCCGTTTGGTTCTTCTGACGTAGGCGAATTAGATTAGGTCCCTCTCACAGTTGAGACTTAATCACGTACTAAAGCACAGCTCAGCCATCTCCCATTAGACACCTGTGGAACAAAAGGAGCCTCAGACGGGAGCAACAGATATGTCCTGAGACCTTAAACACCTGTGTCTGAGGCACTGAGGTGTACTGCAGTAATCTACTTCACCAACAAGCTAGAATGCACATAAATTCTTGAATAATGAGCAATATCAGAGACTGATCGTGATTCCAGACACAACTCTAATGCAATCGCTTGTCATCAGGAAGGGCCAACGAAGATGATGTGTCTAAATTCCAGTGGAGTGGATGACAGGTCTGTGGTTCCAGGACCTAACCAGAATCAACGATGGGAGATTTACTTAAGGTCACCCAAAGTGGTGCAGGGAGGCGGCTCAGGTTTCCTGGTGGTTATATGAGCAAGAAATGGCTAGATATGGCTTACACACACACACACACACACACACACACACACACACACACACACACTACAACTGAAATTTAAAGACGTTAAGAGTGAGCACACACACAAAACCCCAACCTGTCGTGCCCTGATTAAGGTCATTTCTGTCAGTGATTAGACTCAGCCCAATCTGGTCTGACAGAGGCTTGTCCTTACAGGAGAAGCAGGCGAAACTTGATTCACATCTCACCTGCTGTGCTAATGCACTTTGTCAACCTTCATTCGGCCTGAGCCAAGAAACACCTATTCTGTGTCAAACAGGCAAATATGTTTTGCATGTTTATCTGAATCTGCCATTAATGTGAACCTGAATTACACGGGGCTTTAGGAAAAACTCTCGTGAAAACAATCAGTCCATTTCTACTACGTTCCTCTGGCTCATTACTGCTGGTAAAACAAATGCCACTTTTCGTGATCAAATCGAATCTGACTGAACAAGCAACCACAATGCATTAAGCTGAACTTTGGGGGGATCTCAGGTTACCAAGCTTGGACATCCCCAACATGCCAAGGCACTGATTTCCCTCTACATCTCGTCTACAGCCAGGATCTTCTGAGGCAGGAACTGGAATGTCCAAACACACAAACTCTTGAATTCCTTTCCATAAAAGACTGTTTTCACACTTAAAATTCTACAGAGTTCCTGCTTCTCCTCACTGCACTGAGGCTCGGGAGATGCTGAAAGGATGCAGAACTGAAACAGACCCTTTTAGCCTGCAGATTTTCAGATCACTATCTGTGACTGAGCACATATATTTAAGGCTGTAAAACGATATTAGAGTCCGTCAGGGAAGATCCCAGAATATGGTTTTGGCTTTCAGCTGTCATAACAAGGACATTGTTATTAATTTGAGTCACATAAAAGGCTTCCTTCAAACTACATTTTGCTGGTGAGAGGTGGTGGTGGTGCCTATAATGTCAAGTAGACGCTGGGCTACTCCCATCATAACGCATTGACAAATCGGTAATAGCCCGAAAAAGGGGGGGGGGGGGGGGGAGAGATGGGGATAACTATAATAATCCACAATTATATTGCACTTATATTTACAGTTTTCCTTTTAAATATCCACTGCAGAAATAGGGGGATCCTTTCCTGCAGTGGATGGCTGCGAGCGGCGCCGGTTTCAGCACCATGCAGGCGTGGACCAGAACAAAAGGCGCAGGATGCAGCAGCGCAGAGAGCCTCGCAGGGACGCAGCGAGACGGTGACAAATGCCGCAAATTAATACCCAGGTTAACACATCTGCCTAACAGCATTTTAAATACAAGTCTCCACTGAAAAGCGACTTTAAAAGGCACGCATTTCAATCCGCCACACTCGCAGATATCCCCCATTCTCTCTAAGAATCACGCACATAACCATAATTAACACCATAACCACACACAGCAGCAGAGGATTAGTGGACAGCGACATTGATGTGCAGACTCTGACTTTTTGTCAAACTTTCCCAGCAGCCGGTGTCGCAATCCTACATCTTAAATTTGCGCATCCGCGCTGCTTTGCGCCATCGTAAAGTCTAATTTCCCCGCACATGACGAAGCAAAGCGATTTGGGTCTTACCTGGAGGTTCAGGCTGCTGAGCGGCACTAATGCCCTTGGATAGGAAGAGAGCTGTGGTGACAATGAGAGCGGTATGGGGCCCTGTGGCCCCTCCCCGTTGCAAATGAAGCTACCGTAAATGCAGAAGTCTGCGCGCAAGGAGGATTATGTGGCTTCAGTATGCGATGATGTAGAATCTGTGCAACATCTTTGTAGTGTAAAAACACAAAAATAAAGAAAACACAACGCAGCTCCTGTAAATACTGACACACGCACATATAGGTATAAAGGTTTGATGTCAGGTCATTGCTAAAGGGCTTTGAGTGATTTGATGCAAAGGGGTCAGCTCTCTGTCTGCAGTGGATGTGAGCGCGGAGCTGAAGCACCGGGGTGTGGCTGTTGCTGAGGGAAGATGGAGAAGAAAAAGGAGAGGCGGGGGTTAGACGAGTGGGGCTATGGGGGGAAATGGGAAGGAGGCAGAGGAGATGGACCAGTGAACACGAGAGCTGTGCAGTAGTATTGCTATACTAATACAGATACCAATAGGCTCAACTTACAAAGGCAGCTTATGTTGATCTCATAAAGCCCACGATTTATCTGACGAATAATCAGCGTTTAACGTAATCGAAACATCTATTTTAGACCTGGAACCTAAATGTGCCTGGCTATAAAGAACTTTGGGTCAACCTCTACTGTTTAAATGCGTTACAGGCTTTAAACGAAACAGTAAAAAAAACAGACTGACTGACAGTTAACACAAAAAGGTGGGGACATCTTTCATAATGAATGTTTGAGGTCTATTTTTTAGTTTTCAAAAACAATAACTTATTTAGAACAATTAAGCAGGATACATATTGAACTTGGAGGACAGAAACAAAGTATCCAGCGATACCAATTATTGGTACAGCATTACCCATATATTTGGATCAATTTGAGCCACCTCTAGTCAACAGCAGATACTCTCACAGTGCCCTCGAGGTGAGGCGTGATGGTCACAGACAATGACATGACTCCATATTTACAAATATACACAAGCTCTGAAACACTGATGCTCCAAAATTCTGAATAAATGTGCAGAAAACGTGGTCACCAGCAAGCCTAAGGTGCAAAAAAAACCGAGCTTCAAACTTTGAAGGGATGCTTTGAATCATCAGGTCTAATTCAACAGCCTGCTTTTTTCCACTGCACTGTCATGGGCTCCTCCAGGTTTGAGCAGTCCTTTACTGCCACCTACTGATGGAAGTAAGTCAATGCACTGAAGATGCTGACGCTGCCATATTATTAAGCATAGTATATGCAGCATAAATCAGTGTGGCACTTAAAGCAGACATCTTTATTTTGATGTTTAACTAAAACAACCCATAACTGATGAATTAAGAATGCAAGTATGCACAAATCTGAGTTAATTATAATTAACACTTGCCAGTAATTCATAATTCATGTTTATGTAATGATGCAGACAGTTCCACCCCATTGATCTTAAACCTGCTACAGTCTGTGCTGTATGTAGAGAGACTTGCAGAGTGACATAACTTTCAATAAGCTGTCACTAGATGTTCCCTGAAGCTAACACATCAGGGAACCGTATCCGAAAGATGTTTCTGAAACTTCAGAGGATCTTCGAGAGGTAAAACACCTCCCTGCTTACCTGACCTGCCAGTCTTGAATTCTTAAACTTGGAACATGTGAAAATTTTGTCTTGATTGTAGCTTTTAAGACCTGAAATATATTTTCAGGCCTGAAAATTTCAAAAAGATATATCCTATTTTTAAGAAGTTACGAGGGCTCAAAAATGTTAAAAAAGCTAGGACTTTTTCCAAAAATCTGGGGGATTTTCCATGTACAGAATCTAAAATTGGCATTTAGAGGAGTCTCCCTTCTCAGTCACACTCCATGTCATTTATTTAATTACATTCATGACACTCACAAACAAGAGCTGAGAACCACTGGCACAAAGTTAGTGCTTCATGCACTTTGAATGGCAAATAAATCAATTTACAACAAGTGTCTAGTGTTAAACATTGTTCATGCCGCTTGTAAATTAACTAAGAGTGGCAGATTATGAAAGCAGGCATTTAAGTGCATATTAAAAAACACTGATTTTGAAAAAGAAAACCTCCTATAAGGGAAATTATGTCAGATATCTTTAATCTGATGCAGACTGGCCACATTATCAATGCTAAAACAAGGCATTGCTGACAAACTTAAAGAAAATTCTCTGTATTTCCTGTCATATGTGTACTGTAGCAATGCTGAATGCTAAAATTATTATTATTATGTCCAAAGATTCAACTCATGAGGTCAGTGTATGTCCATCCTTAATATTACATATACAGTCGTGTGAGTGCAGAAGCTCCGCCCACCTGCTGCTCAAAACTTCTCTTTAAAAGGGGCATAAAGGGGAATACAGTGGTTGAACATTTACAGTGTTCTTTTATTCCCTTTATCGATCTGAAAATTTCAAGTATAATTAAACCAGTGGACGTACTGGTGTTCACATTCACACTTCCACTGCACGGCTATCACAGCCGAAATAATTCACGTAACGATATGAGTGTAATACCTACAGAAAAAAAAACTAAACTGGAGAGCTTTATTGACAGTTTTGTGGGTTTTGTTTTTAAAAAAAAAAAAAAAAAGGTTACAAAAAACGACAACCCAGTTTCACTTCTGGCTGACGATGGTACGGGCGATGAGCTCCTTCATGATCTCGTTGGTTCCTCCGTAGATAGGCTGAACTCGTGAGTCCACAAATGCCCTGAAAACGCAAACATGTTGATGAGCTGGAAAAAAAACCAAAACAATCAAAGCTCTCTGTTGCAATGTTTACGTGATACTAACTTGGCGATGGGGTATTCCCACATGTACCCCCAGCCTCCGTGGAGCTGCAGGCACTGAGTGGCCACTCTGTTCTGGAGGTCAGACGCCCTTCAGATAAGATGAAGTACATCAGCGCGTGACAACAACACAGCTTAGCCTTTAGATCATGAGGTGGTAAACTCCAAAAACTCACCAATACTTGGCCATGGAGGCCGTGGCAGGATCCAGGCTTTTCTCACCATGGAGCTGAAGGCAGCTATCCAGGAAGGCTCGAACCACACAGATCTCGGTCTTTAGCTCTGCTAGCTTGTGCTGCACAGTCTGTGGAGCGCAAAGACAAAAAACAGATAGTATGATGACTGGGAGGATGATTTGATAAACTGGTCCTCTTTTAATAGGAACTCATCAGGACAGACTATATCCTTACATGAAATATCCTAAAAATATTCACCAAAAGAATTACTATAAAGACCTGAAGGTGAGCGACTGTTTTGCTGAAAGCCTTCCGCTGCATTACATAATTTCTGGTTTCCTCAAACATGAACTCACAGCTCGCTATGGCCATGTCAGCAATCAGCAGACGCTCCTAGAGAAGGGAAAAGGTTGTTTGACGTCAAATGAACCCATGTGAGACGTTATATGCAGATGATGTGTACAAGCACGTGATAAAACATATTTAGGAGTGCCAAAGTACAAAGACGATGAGGCTAAAAATCCAAAGATACATGTCTGTAGGTTCAAGTTATGAATATAAAGATGTTTTAGGCATTTCATTTTGTAAAAATATGGGTGCAGCCAGACTGGATCTCCACCCAGGTTCAAGGTACGGAGAGTTACTCCTTCAGTGGAGGCATTAAATGTTTCTGATATGAACATGCCATAAATGTTGTGTTCACCTGAGGGAGTTCATTCATCAGGTAATAGAAACCTTTGTTGAGTTCTCCTAAGAGGGCATCAGCTGGGAGGCGCACATCCTCGAAGAATAACTCAGCTGTGTCCTTTGAAAGAAGCAGAAACACAAGTGAGAGGATGTAATGAAGTATAAATCCTTAGTAGCACAAATGACAAAGTTCTGTTGTCACTTTTTAGCCTCATGCATTTGTATAAACTGTAATTTACAGTAAAGGTTTGAAATTTAAAGTGCTAAGAGAGTTATATGTGCAATCAAAATTGCCTTTGTTTCTTCAGCTGAACAATCAGAGCAGTCTGATCGTCCCACAGACACAAAAGCTGTTTCAGACAGATACTTCTTTTTGATTTTGAAACACTGAACCAGTTAAACCTACACTTGTAGACCACAAAAAATGATGTAGGGGCACTTCATATATTTCCATGACCCTGGTACCTGGGCTTTCAGGCCAATCTTCTCCAGCTTCCGCCCTTTGTGAAAGCCCTTCATGCCCTCCTCCACCAGGAACAGACTGATCCCGTGTGCTGCCGTCTTCGCCTCTCGGTTGGTCACGGTCACTACCACCACCAGATCTGCCATCCAACCATTTGTAATAAATACCTGAAGAGGTCAGATGGAGTAATATCTATACTGGACTTTAAATGTAATTGAGTGGATACTTTTGAAGTCTTGACTCAGTACCTTGTTGCCGTTGAGGATCCAGTCACTGCCATCCTTCTTGGCATACGTCCTCACACCCTGAAGGTCACTGGAAAAAAATAGAGGAGCTGAGTCGCTGAAGCTACCTGACATTATGTGTGCTGATTTCTTGATGTTACAATCTGTGATTGAGTCCTGACCTGCCTGCTCCTGGCTCAGTCATGGCGATGGCAGCGATACATTTCCCAGCGGTCATCTTTGGGATGAAGTGTTTGATCTGTTCCTTGCTGCCGTAGTTGACGATGTAGGGCATGACGATGTCAGAGTGCAGCGCAAAACCTGGGCCTGTGCAGTTGCAATACATTCTGTAGTGGTGCAGACAGCAGAGATGAGATGAAGGATGAAGAGATAGCTGACTATAAGATCTGGCAAATGCACTGGTCATCATCACTAAAGCTACTTTCTTGTGATTGTTTTTTTAAAATGGTATTGAGCAACAGTTCTCCAAGCTTTCTGAAGTGGTAAAATCATACCTGGATAAAAAAAAAAACAACTGCAGCAATGGATCGATCACATGTCCTCACTTGGAAAAAGCTTAATTCTCTTTCTTGTGTTTTTAAAATCACATCTCAGCTGGAACTCATTGCTAAAATATTTCAGTCTCTCTGAATGTCGGTGAATAGCTTCAGATATAGAACGGTGGTTTGAAGGACAACTCACTGCTCCTCCCATGTGACAGCTGCAGAAAACAGGTCTCCTCCTATGCCACCATGCTCTTCTGCTGTCATTACTCCCAGCAGACCTTGCTCACCAGCCTTTTCCCACACCTCCCTGCTCACCTGACCTGCCTTCTCCCACCTGCAACAAAAAACAGTTGAAGTAAAGCTATTAAAGGCTTATTTTAATAATTCTTGGTAGGTCATCAAACTTCCACCTACTCTTTGTGGTAAGGCACTACTTCCTCTTGGAAGAAGCGCCGCACATTTTGTCTGAAGAGGTCATGGTCCTCATTGAAGATCCGACGGGTCCCGATGTCCATCAGGGATTTGGCGCTAGAGGTCTCAGGTCGGCCTGAGGATGCGGGCTGCCTGAACTCCTCAGACTTATTGTGCTGAAATCTGTGGGGACAGAAATTCAACCATCCGTCACTATACAGCCAGCAAGTGCCTGACCTGGGAGCTCCATGACAAATTAACTCACTCAGCGGTCAGTTTTTGAGGTGACTCGTGGGTAAAAAATGTGAAATCCTGCAAAATAATTAATTGATGCAAATCAATTGCTAAGTGTTAACATTATTCAAATATTTAAAAATATAGAGTGCACAAAAATGAGCGCTTAGCTTACTACAATATGGTTGTCTTATAGAGGTGGGAATCACCATACATCCCACGATATGATATTATCACAATATTTAACTCACGATACGATATTATTGCAATTTTTTAAAATATTTTGCGATATTCAGATTCTGTACATAAAGGTAAACGTTATCAATATTCATTTTATCTAATATCAAAGTCTCGCACTCAGTCTTTCTCTCATTTCAGTCAGTTTTATTGTTGACAAACTGAACGGTTTGTATTACAGTCTAGTCCAACTGAACTGAATGCAACCATCTGGTACAAGTATAGCTATTTATAAAAACTATGCAGCCCATTCAGCAACTGAAGAATTTGAAAGTAAATTAAAACAAAATATAATTTTACATTAAATAAAAAAGTTTTAAACTTAATTAAAATAAAACATGTCTTAAATTAAAATAAGTAAACTGTCATGTTTATTGCTGCCAAAAAAAAAGTTAAACACATTTGGACAGTGTCAGGATTCTTGCTCAGAAAAAGGAGCTGATCAACATGCTCTGAAGTCAGAGTTCCAGTCCACAAAAACCTTTTTTTGTAACAAAATATCGATTTCTGCTGTCCCTGTATTGATACATTATTAGCAAACAAAATATCACGATACTACACAGTATCGATTCCCCCACCCACCCCTATTGTCTTATAGTGACTTGAATTGGAAGAGGTAAGAAAACAAACTCCGTTGACTACAATCTACAACCCACTGACATTTACTGGTGAGATTTTACACTTTAACTACCTCTGCTTTGCTTTTCTTCCCTCGTTGCCACTGTAAATAAGAATGATTTCTTAATGACGCCTTAAATAAAGGTTACACCAACTTTACATGGAATTACATGGATGTACAGCCTTGTCAGATCAGCTTCAGTTGACATCTCTTCAGCACACAGACAGTTTATTTAATATGGGAAGCTTTCAAACTACCTTTAGGCACACTTCAATGTGTGGAGACTTCAATACGATTTAAACAACAACAACTCTCAACCATAACATGTTTTATTTAGATAAAAATGGCCAAACTCGTGTATCTTCATTTTTAGACTGCTGTAATTTTAAAACGTTCACTAAATTTTGAGATTCTGGTTTCGATTTTCACATTAAAGGTCTCCATGTAAACAATAGGTCACAATAAAGTGTGTCAAAGGTAACCGCACACACACATCATACAGTCCGACCTTCTTCTGTACTATAAAAATGCTCCGCGACTTCTACAGTGAAATATAATAAATATTACTAATATCATGCAAAGTAAAACTATTTCCTAAAAAAGCGTAAATGTTCCGCTCACAGCTTTGAATGCATTTCTTTGCGCTGATATCGACAGATGCGGCTCCAGCTCACCAGAAACAGCTTTAACTGCGCATTTTTACCTCGCAGAAACTGCAGCGAGCGGCCGTCCTCTTCCAGACACATTTCTCAGTCCGAAAACACAAGTTCCGATTATTCTGTTCGCCAACATATTCGAATCAAAGTACGACTTCACAGGAAAAAGACGAAAAGATCGTTTGAGCAACACTAGATGCGTCACCGTGTCGTCTTCTTCTTCTACATTTTTATTGGCGGTTGGCAAACAACTGAAAGGTGCATTACCGCCACCAACTGGTATGGAGTGTGGGCTGGAACGTCGCTCAAAACAAACAACCCCCCAAATCCTTTCAAACAATTTCCCCTCTTTTAAAAACTGAAACAAGGTCTGATAACTTTTACTTCCAGATTCCTTTTGCAATAAATCAATAAGATCCAGCATCACTCGGTTCGTTTCACGGGTGCATTTAAATGTGAACACCTGAGAAGTATGGTTGTTATGTGAGGTGGGTCTCGCTTATGATTGAGTCCAAATAAAGCAGGAATTTGCTTTAAACTACGTTAATATCACAAATACAAACGATTTGTTTAGTCCATAAAATAGGGCTTACCAACTGTCCTCTTCTTTTTGCACTTGTTGACTTGTAAAAGCCTGTATGACATTTTTTTATTTCACCATTCATTAACCGCACCGAGAAGACATCATTTAAATATGTTCACGTTTTCTTTAAGCAAACGGTATTATTAAAATTATTCATGACTGGGCCAAGTGTCCTCTTTTTTGGAAATCAAAATATGGTCACCCTACCATAAAAACACCAGCAGAATGAGACCGCTAACTTTTGTCTTCTAGTGATGGGTCGGTCGCGAACGAAATGGCTCTTAGAGCCGACTCTTTGACATGAACGACGCGAGCCGGCTCCTTATCGCCAGTAGTGATGTGTGGATCGATCCTGAAATATCAATTCCTCCGATACCAGTCATTTATGTTCTAGAATTGATCCTCACATTAAAATATCGATATTTTTAGTAATTTAGGGTTAATTTGTAGTTTATCATTAACAGCAACACAGTGGAAAGACCCAGAAAGAGAAATAAGAGTAATATTAAAACTAAGTAGCTGCCGCCATTGTTGGAAACTGGAATTGGCTCAGCTATGAATTCTGAGATATGGTTTTTCAATTTTGTTGTCCAGGTGGAAATTCGGGAGAATGGTGGCTCCGGGATTCTCCCGGAAAAATCAGCAGGGTTGGCATGTATGGTTGTGGCAACATCACTAACCTTGTCAAACACCTCAGAGTAAATCATATCACAGAATATGAGGCGCGTATGTTGAGATGAACTGAAGAGGAGGAGAGGGACAGGTGCTGCTAGGGCGAGACAGACGTTTGTCATGGAGTCCTTTAGTGCTGCAGGCAGGCAAGGTGTTCAAATAGACTTCAGGTTTTTTATTTCTATATGATGAACTCTGCATTATTAAGTGATAAGAACAAGTAATCTGATGTCCTGTAATCATTATGACGCTATAATTTGAGATACAATAAATAAAATACGTTTTTGTACAAAGTATCGTATTGGATCAGTATCGTTGATACCACCCTGAATATTACTTGGTATCGGATCGGAAAGGAAATCAGTGGTATCGCACATCACTAATCGCCAGCTGTGTTTTTTTGTTTTTGTTTTTCTCTCACCCTCTCTCTCGCACTTTTTTCCGCTTCATTCAGCATGTGAGCCTTGTGCTTTATGCTGGGAAGAGGGGGGGAGGGACGGTAGTTACACTCAGTAGCACAGGAACAGAGCAGGAGGGAGAGAAAGAGAGCCAGGGACAACAAGGTCACATTAGAAAGGTATAGTAATCATCCACAACTATTTTCAGTTGCAGATGATAAAGAATTCAGAAAGTTTATTCATGCAGGTCCATATGACAGAGAATATGCATCTTCTTTTTGTTTTCATATTTTAATTTATATTTTATTGTGTTGTGGTTTGCAGTGTTTTGTGTTGTTTCACTTTAAATTTGTAAAAGGAAAAAGCTGAAAATTTAAATAGTTAAAAGTTGAAATGTGAATAGTTGATTTTTGTATTATATGATTTATTTATTACATTTTATGTGGAGTGAATAAATAAAAGTATATTTACGGTGGCCCCTAGAGACAAAGCACATACAAACTTCAAATCACGTACGAACCCTGAAGCACGTACGAACCCTGAAGCACGTACAAACTCCAAAACACGTACAAACTCCGAAGCACATAAAAACTCAAAACACGTACAAAAGACAACAGAAGTGCTCCAGGATGGGCAGTGTTGAGCTTTTGTTACGTAGTGGCTACACAAGCCAGCAAGTACCAACGACCGGATTTGGTGTGTGGTAGTAACAGGTAAATGAACTTTTTTTTTTTTTAATTATTTGACTATATATGAATGCTTGTGTATAAATACACAAACAATACACATATGCTTTCATGCTTTCAATTGTGTAATTTAAGTGATCTAGGTAGCTCTGTTTTGGAAGTTCAGTACTTGCTAGAAATGTGTTTTGGAGTATGTATGTGCCTTTTGGAGTTTATACGTGTTTTCTCTCTAGGGGCCACCGCATATATTTATATATAAACATATATAAATAAAACCACTTTTTTTTTTACATTAGTAATTCCTTTTGTGCATAATTTTATATTGTTGTTAATAATAAATTAATTAAAGCAACAAAACAACCTGAAGAGCCAGTTCTTTTTAGTGAGCTGAACTGAAAGAGCCGGTTCTCTAAAAAGAGCCGGAAATCCCATCACTATTGTCTTCTGTTGATTTGTTGCTCAGCATTTCCACCTATTGCTGGGGGTTATCCTATTGCGAACACACTCATTGCAGTAATTTAGAGTTTAAGGCAATTTTCTGACATTTATGGGCCAAAAAAAGCACGCCAACAGCAGATGGGTTTTAATTAAATAATTGCACGATTTTTTGTGTTATTTCAGAGTAACAAGGCGATTCACACTTTGTGCCCAACAAAAATGTTCCAGGCAAGCGCATCAGCTGCTTTAAGAAACCAAAGACAAACCAAATGATGGAAATCTGGTGGTTTATTTGTCTTTATTTGTTTATTGCATTCTTCCTGTCACATGGTGAAATATAATAAAGAGATAAAATAGCATCTCTAACACCAGCTTCTCATTTAAACACTGTGAAAGATATGGAGTGATCTGTAAAGCACACAGGCAAAAATAGATCAGTTTAAGTTTAATATATCAAAATTTGGTTGACCTAGTTCAAACAGTCCCACAGTAACTGATAATAAAATGCATATAGTTTTCCAATGATAGAGCTTTAACATAATTTGGCTAGCTATATAGCTAGCTACATTTAATTGTTCAATCAGTCTTTTTTCACTGGACCCTAATCATCTGTTTTGAAACATTATTCCATAATTTTAACAAATATTATTTGAGCAGAATAATTTTTTTTTTTTAAATTTCTTAATTTTATGTTTATAGCTGCTTAAAGCTATTTTTCTCTCCTTTTTCATCTTTCAGACACACAAAACATAAACCAGATTACTTTAACATTTCTTGTGTGGTTACTTATTTTCTCATTTATTCTCTAACCAGTTCAGCTGGTTGATCTTTGTGACAAACATACCAAACAATGCTGTCAGGTAAACAAACTATGCAGAGCCAGCACTCGTCATTTTTATTTATCTTGGTCTTGGTCGTATTGTTGGACTAGTTAATGGGTATGCCCTCATTGTCATCTGTTGGGATTTTATTTTGAAAGGACATGTCGTGTCATTTTGCAGCGCATCTGTGAGAGTTTAATAAAGTCATGTTGGTGGTCCTGTGAAAGCTGATGCCCCACATGTGTTTATTCCTCCGTTTACATCAATAACTAACTCTTATTATCAGGGACTAAAAGTAGTCCTGTTTTTGCCAGAATATAATTGGCGAGCCAGCCAGGGGAGCAGACAGCAATCCAGAAGCTGAGGACCTGGGGGGACTGGGAAGTTGCATATATGAGTGATAAGACACCAAAGAAAAATAAAAGTAAGGAAGAGCTGTTTCTGCTAATTTTTGTTGCATCTGGGTGAAATCAGGCTGGATCTCTACACACGTCAAAGGTACAGAGAGCTGGTCCTTCTGCAGAGGAGGCATTAAGTGTTACTGATATGAACATGCCATAGATATTGTGTTCACCTAAGGGAGTTCATTCATCAGGTAATAGAAATCTTTGTTGAGTTCTCCAAAGAGGGCATCAGCTGGGAGGCGCACATCCTCGAAGAATAACTCAGCTGTGTCCTTTGAAAGAACCAGAAACACAAGTGAGAGGATGTAATGAAACGAGCACGAAACGAACACTATTAAGCAGTAAACTAGTCAAAACGTAGTAAACTAGTAAACCTAGTAAACTAGTCATTACCACGACCTTATTCTATCCCTGATAAATAAAAAAAGATGCCAAGAAAACCATTCAGAGATGCAGATGAGGACCTGGGCTTTCAGGCCAATCTTCTCCAGCTTCCGCCCTTTGTGAAATCCCTTTGGAGGAGGCCATGAAATAGAGGAGCTCAGTTGCTGAAGCTACCTGACATTATGTGTGCTGATTTCTTGATGTTATATTTGTGCTTTAGTCCTGACCTGCCTGCTCCTGGCTCAGTCATGGCGATGGCAGCGATACATTTCCCAGCGGTCATCTTTGGGATGAAGTGTTTGATCTGTTCCTTGCTGCCGTAGTTGACGATGTAGGGAATGACGATGTCAGAGTGCATCGCAAAACCTGGGCAGAGATGGACAGGAGGACGCTGCTAATAAAGTTACACAATTACACAGTGAATTCGCGTTATTCGCGTGTATTATTATATTTACAAAATACCACAGTTTTTGTCTTGGACGTATCATTTTATTTTTGTTGTATTTATCCGCGACACCTTAAATATATAGATAGATATAGATATAATCATACAAAGTAAAACTATTTCCCAAAACTGCGTAAATGTTCCGCTCACAGCTCTGAATGCATTTCTTCACACTGATATGGACAGATGCGTCTCCAGCTGACTAGAAACAACTTTAACAGCGCATTTTTACCTCGCAGTAACCGCAGAGACATGCAAACATATTTCTTAGTCCGAAAACAGAAGATCAGATTATTCTGTTTGCCAACATCTTCGAATCAATTAGTCAGTGAATTATTAACAAATACAAATCAACAGTTTCGTCCATTAAAACAGTAGCAGAGTGAGACCTCCAACTCATCATTTATGGGTAGTTTTCTTCTTCTATTGAAGTGTAAGCAAGTGTGTTTGCACAGCATTTCCACCTATTGGTTGGAGTTACAAAACACTACCTGCAGAATTTATCATCTTAAAGGCAATTTTAAGCATAAAGTTTAGTAAAAAATTATAGGCCAAAAAAGTGTTGATGTATGTCTTTTGTCTGAGAAAACATAAAGCATAAAAAAGGCTCCTGCCAGTCATAACACAGTATGGAAGCTTTTTTTTTATTTATTTATTTTTAAATGTTTTTTAATTAAACCCAAATGCAAAAAACCAAAAACACTATCAGCAGCTTCATGTATGCACCTTTACTACTACATCACACCACACGGGGGCAGGACTTACACAGGTTAAAACTTGTCTTACTGCACTGAAACACAAGCACCAGAGGCACTGTACATCCTGAGGGATTGTTAACATTAGGAAACATCTAATGCACAGTCCAGAATGGAGATGTTTCATTCAATAATCACACACTTTTTTATGTTATTTCAGTTTAACTAGATGATTCACACTTTTTTGCCCAACAGAAAATGGTCCAGACAAGTGGGCTGGTTTAAGAAACCAAAAACAAACAAGTGAAATCTGGTGGTTTATTGAGCTTTATTGATCTTCTGCAGTACCAGTATGTTCTCAGTATGCTCTTTGACATTAAAAAGGAAAATTGTTGCTGGATGACTGAGAACCTTCACAGACAAAATTGTTACTGTTTCAAAACGACTCAGGTATACCTTCCTCTTAAAAAGTGGAGAAAATCTCATTCAGCTCTCATGAAGTTTCATTTTACAGTCACTGGAAAGATCTTTCAGTGAATGTACAACAACTACATATTAGGACAAGTTTACAATGTAAATTGTTCCATTTTTCCTGTCACATGGTGCAATATAGAGAGATAGAAAAGAACATTTACTCTTTGACTCAAATTAGGCTGATGTCATAGGCACATACAAACAAATATTAATGATCATTCTGTTATAGCATGAATATTGAAAAATAAATCAACAATAATTTTTACTCTAATAAAGAAAAAAATATTTTTAGTGGGGCAAAAGTCAACAATGGCTGAATGGCTTCTTATTTAAATACTGCAAATTATATGTAGCGATCTTTAAAATGCATCGGCAAAAACAGAGCACTTTAACTTTAATATATCAAAATTTGGTTGATCTCTTTTGGGGGAGCATTTGGTGTTTCTGTTCTTTTGTGAATAATTTATTCAGTTTTACACACACACACACACACACACACACACACACACACACACACACAATGTTATGGTTCATTTTTTTCCCCCCACTTTGTTTTTTTCTCTCCCTTTGTATGATTTTTAATGTTTTATGTCCACTTTTAGTGTTGGATCTACATGGACTCTCTATGATTTTTCGTGCTGGCTGGATCCTTTGAACGTAAAAACAAATGAAGGAACCACTTTGGATCAAATCCAGCTGAAGTCTCAGTTTTAACTGTTACAGTCCATAACCGTTACTTTCTGTGTAACATTCATTTGAATATTAAATAAATTGTATGAATATCTTTCAATATGTAGATATCTAGGAATATCTTATTTTTAGAGAGAACCAATATGACAGAAATATATTTTTGTAAAATTTCAATTTAAAATCTCATATATTGTATGTGTGTTTGGTAAGTAATCTACAGTTAGATTAACCAAATTAACCTTAAATGAGTGCCAATAAAATTAGAATTTTTGTTTTTTTTTAAATAGCTGATAGACACTATTTTATTATTCTTCATTCTGTCTTATTGACTTTATTGTTTTAATGGACTAAAATTATGTTTTATTATATATTGCTAACAATTTTGCTTGTACTGTTAGCTAATAATGTAAATTCTAGTTTTTGTTTCCAATTCAGTAGCTAGCTGCTATAGTATAACTACTATTGAAATCCAATTTATTTAGCTAAATTTTTTTTTAACTGTGTCCAAACTGTTATGTGTTTCCACTATAATGTTAGCTAACAATAGAACTGCTAGCTACATGGAAGTATCCCATAGCTTTTTCATAATTTTAGCTAGCTACCATATTACAGCGATCACCCCAGTATATCTAGGATAGATTTTTAGCTGTTTAATCATTCTTTGCTCACTGTACCCTAATTGTTAAAAAATTGAACAGTTGAACAATTAGACTGTTGTATTGTTATTCCATAATTTTAGCTAATATACATTTTTGCAGAATTATTTACAAACTGATTATTTTAGCTACACATCGGTGTCCATTATTGTTTCATTATGTATATTTAACAATTTTATTGTTTATAGTTACTTGGCTATACTTAAAGCTAATTCTTCAGTTCTTAATTCACTTTCTGACCCTTTTCCTTTTTAAATGTATTTAATAATCTATGCTTTCTTTTTTGGCTCTATCTTATTCATAGCCTTTTGTTAAGCATCAACTTTTTTACATAAATTTCTTCAATCTGAGACCTGCAGTCTACAAAAGCATGTGGGCAATGAAAGATCAAGAATCAACCCAGATGGGATGTACGTTGGAAAAGTTTATTCTCAAATGAAGAGAGTGAAAATAAATACAACTTTTCAGGGAAGGAGGGAGCTCTGGCGCTCTGACCACAACCATTCTCCAGCACCTTTGGCATTGCTGGGCCAGTGATGGCGTGACTGAATGAGGTGGCGGTGGGAATGGAGGGATCTACCCTCACTTGATGAGTGGTCACCCCTTTTCCCCCGTTCCTCACCCCATGTGGTGAGTGGAGACGCGCCCCAGTGGGGGGAAGTAGAGGCCGGGTGATGGAGGTCTACAATGGAGAGGTGATGGCGATGTCCCAAGAGAGGAGGGTGAGAGACGAAATGGAAAAGAAAACAAAATAAACAAAATGAAAAAATGGGCGTGCTTCAACATCCCTTGTACATAGTCCTTGTCTTTCCGTGGTTGGTCTTTGAAACAGTGTAGATGTCACGAACACTGTGGGGCTGTCTGTAGGCGAGCTACAGTTTCTTCAGCACTCTCGCTGCTGGCCTCTTACACAGACATGATGTGCTTGACGAAAGCTGCAGGAAGAAGTTCAAATATTTAGCTTCCTGGAAATTCAAAAAAAAAAAAAAAAAGGAAGTGGAATGGTTTGAAGTCCGGTCTTACCCTCATAGTGCACACTGCCGTTCTCGTCCTCCTGGCCGGCCATAAGGGCATCAATCTCTGGCTCGGTCATCTTCTCTCCTGTGGATGCACAACGATCCATGTCAGGGATATGTTTCCCATTTCACTCACTATTGCATGCTAAGCAAACTATATGTGTGTGCTTCTAAATTTAGGAGGCTCACCCAGAGTGGACAGCACAATACGCAGCTCAGCACCCATAACTGTGCCATTGCCCTCCTTGTCGAAGACGCGCAGACCCTCAACGTAGTCATCATAGGTTCCCTTGGGTTGAGCGTCGACCTCCTTCAGCATAGGCAAGAAAGCGTCGAAGTTGAGCCTCTTGTTGGCCAAGTCTGTTGATAGCACACCAAATTATTACACATACCATGACACAGACTGCTCTTTTGTGTTAGAAAAAACAGTTTATGTCTCACCGTCAGCAGTTGGGTTGCCCAGAATCTTATTAACGGACCTGTTGGTGGGATTCTGGCCCAGAGCACGCATGATGTCAGCCACCTGGTTGTAGGCCACCTGGCTGTCACCAACTCTGTCAAAGAGACCAAAAGCCTCCTTGAAGTCTGGCCAGGAGGAGAGAAACAAAGTTGAGTACAAGTTCTTCAGGACTTATAGTTAAGACTTCAACAATAAGGAAGAATTAAAACAAAAAAGTCTGCCAGAGTCTTTTTTCTTGTTCCATCCAAATGGTATAATTGATATTATTTTTATGGCATGACATCCATGTTTTCTTTGCTGTGTTAGATCCATCCCCTTTGGATTTCCTACTCTATCTATTACAGTGTTACTACTAGTCATCTATGTCAGTTGCACAGTGCCACAACGTAGAGGAAGATTAAAGACAGTAAAAGCCACATAATTCTGTCATTGTTCTCAGCTAATTGAGAGGGACAGCTGTGAAGAGGAAGGCACCAACTGGGGGCCCAGACAATGGTTGGCTATGTCTGTGAATCCCACCAGGAACTCAAAGTGACCTTTTTGACAGATTAATGTGTTCGTGTGGCTTCTGAACAGCAGTTGTACCCTTCCACCACACTCGACCCACCCCGTCCTTCTACATTCCTGCCTCCACTTGCATTTACAGCAACATTGCGTGCAAACTGATACACCCTGACAGAGAAACGCAGGCCATTTAGAGACATAGCGACATGGCCCCCCGTGCAGTCAAAGCCAAGAATGCTGACTGGGCCGTAATTAACACCGTAACTTGGAAAGGAACTTAATGTTAGACATATAGTATAGCTGTACCAGAATGTGCAGAAGCAGCACTAAACAAATAAGCCTGATTGAAAACGTGTTAAAGGTTTGCCTGCAAGTCTAGGATACACAACTGGAAGAGTTTTAACTACACAAAAGTATCCATGTCCAAATGGGGACCCCAATATATCCCATAGGGCATGTTTATAGAGGACATGTCTTTCGGCAGTTAAACAAAAAAGGTATGGGGTGATTCAGATTCTTGTGTAAGCTGATGCCACCAGCACTGCATCTTAAACCCTGACCTAAGGATTAACGCCCCTCCTGAATAAGGACAATGGCGACTTGCAAGACAAGGCTGAGAATAGACATGTCTGAAATCTTTCCCGACAGCTGGAGAAGTTGGTAGAATGGCATGGCGCTCTTCATCCTCTGCTTCCACTTTTCTAGCACTTTAATCAGATTAAAAGTTCATCTAAGTAAGCCTGGAGCTACTCTGAGAGTTTGGTTCGTGTGACAATTGCAAAAGCTAGACGTAAATACCTACCAGCACATTGATTGAGAGGTTGGTGCCTTCATATATGAGGCAAAATTTCTCTTTTTCTTTTTCTTCACTTACCCTCAATCTGGTCCGGTGTGAACTCAGTCTGTCACATTTGAAAAGGCACATTAACAAATACACAAACACACAGAATACAGAGAAATAAAGAAAAACAAAATGAGTATATCCAGCTTATGTAACTGTCCAAAGGATTCTGAACACATGATGGATGCTGAAACTCTAAAACGGCCTCTTTGCATTAGAATATTAGCCTTTTTAGACATTAAACATAGACATGTGAATGCATTCCAAGACTCTAGTCCTGGGTGCCAGTCTTCATTTTGCCTCACTAGCAAAAGTCTCAGTTTTGGGGTCATTATCGAGCTCATATCCAAACCAATTAAAAGGAAAAAAAGGTAACTCCATCAGCAATGCCCCACCCAAAAGGTCCAAAACAGAAGTTCGTACACACCATTTTGGAGAGCAGGAGCTGGAGGAGATGAGAAGCTGAAGTCCCAAGACAGTGTGGTCCTTAGCCATGGTCAAAGCACCCCTCTTATTTATTCCGGGCATGTGATGTCACGTATGCTAATGGGCAGATCAGATGACACATTGGAACATCTTTAACTTTCTTAGGGCAAACGGAAAGGAGAGCTGTACGCCCTCGGAGCAGTGGGAGTAGGCCTTTAGAAGGGGACAGGGCTATTTTTAGAAGGCTGAAAGAACGGTTGCAAGATTTCAAAGAGTCTGTGAATGCATTACAATTTCAACCGAAATGCTTTTGGCAGCATTGACACTTAAGACTTCTCTCCTCTGGAAAGAGATGTACAGCTGGTGAGTGAAAATGCAGAAAACTCAGCTTCCTTGAGGCTCACTTGAGGAGGGCTCCAGGTGTGAGGAGCTCATTTACAGGGTGGTATTTTTAAACAGCCCCACTGCTCCTCCTCTTATGGTTAAATAACAGAACCGGGCAAAAAATCGTTTGAAAAGTTCACTCCATTCAGGCATGTGTTAAAAACATTGACACTGAGTGGCAGATAACCTGAAAACAACAGGTTTTATAACAATTCTAAAGACCTTAAAAAGATCTGCTCTCACAGCGCTACCCTCAGAATAGGACAAGTAACAAATAAATTCATAATGTGCAGATTTGCTGGCTTCAACTAACTAAAAATTGATCAGTTTGTCCATTAATAAATAGGCAAATACACTGGAGCAAAGTTAAGCTTACATAATGTAGGTTATGTTATTAAGAACTACATTCATAGCACAATAAATGACGTTTTTAAAAGTCAATTTCATTTTCATCTTCAGCAGAGCTCTCCATGGTGCTGACAGCGGAACAGAAAGAACCAATAAGATTAATCTTAATAAATGAATTTCTTGATGCATTTTTTGATGTAACAAACTTAATTTAAAAAACTGGAAAAAAATCTAAAATCATTACCTGCGATTCTGCGAAGTGCAGTTTCATTTTTCAAGTTATTTATAGCCCACCTATTACAAATCACAATTTCAAAGCATCAAGGTTATCCTTACTTTATGTAAGTAATAGTAACTAATCCTCATATACAATTATTACCCAACAGTTTAGATTCATAGATGCATAGAGATTCTTTTTAATCGTTTATCTGTAGAAAGCATTTTAAAATTTTCTTTTATTGTCTGGTGTTTCCACTCTCTGTAGTTTATAAGACCAAACTCGGTTGGCTTTGTAAACATGGGCAGTAAGAGGTCAGCAACAGCATAGTATGTGCCAACTTTGGGAGTCATGAGTGATGGGACGGGGCGAGACATTCACAGAGACGTAACACACAGTCATCATAGTCAAGACAGCAGTACACCAGCTTTGTGAGGACCTCGCGCCCCGAGGTCGTTTATACCTTGTACAACTCTGCTGAACACATCCAGGTGATATTTGTTATGATGTGGGATGACATAGATGTCTTTAATGTCTGTAACTGTGATATTGTTGTTGTGGTTATTTGTCTGACAGTCGCCCCGAAGCACAAATTTCTGAAAGGATAAATAATAAATCTAATTGAATCAATCCATCCATCCTCCCAACTCTAAGTTGTGCTGACATCTGTCCGTCCATCCGTCCGTCCGTCCGTCCGTCCGTCCGTCCATCCATCCATCCAATCCAATCAGTTCAGTTTGGGTAGAATTTGACTCTTGGTTCGAATTAGATAATTAGTTTGGTATCACAGGGCAGAACCACAAATGAAGGTAGGAGATAGTGACCAGACCCTAAAAGTAAACAGTTGGATAGTAGGTAATATAGCATCATAGCAGCTACATGAAACAGGCACAAAGAAGGCAACAAAAAAAAAAAACAATTGAGAAAAGGAGGCAGAAATAGAGACAAGACAGGGAAAATAGAGATAACAGGAGTCTTTGATTGGTTAGAGGCTGTCAGATTCATACGAATCTTTCATTTTTTAAAATAATTTGTTCATTGCTGTCTGTTTAGAGGGACGCCAGTATTGACAGAGTCCTGATATTCGTTGATTTCAGCTGCTCTGCTTTTCTCTTTAAAAAGGCGATTATTGGATTCAAGTCTGACAACATACTAGGACAGGTTGTAGTGTGATTCTGGCAGTTTCCTCATTGTTCTGTTAGGCATCTGCAGACTGGGAGCCATCCTGTCAACCAGCATTTTGGTATATACACAATCTACCAGTCTTCCCAAAACCTTTCACATGGTAATCGTCTGTGGACCGCGTGCGCCCAACTTTCAGAAGTCTTCTTTTGGAATTCTTTAGCAAAATTCAATCTTGTAGTTTTCCTTTAAAGAGCCAGCAGTGTTTTTTCGCTTAGGGTGCCGTCCATAGAGGATGGCATTATGCTATGTGTTGTGAGCCATTTCCATTTATAAACCCTGTGCCAAATCTGAAGCGCTAGCTTTCTTAGAGCTAGACTGTGCAAGTAATGCACTGCCCATGGTGTCATTTTAGGAGGTCAGTTGCTGGTTAGCACGATTATTGCTGCAGCTGTGCTTTGACTGACTTTCTGTCGGTGCCCAGTCTTCTTGTATCCTTTTTCCATCCTTAATTTAGATTGTTCAGTTCCTCTCGCAGTTCTTTTTCTATTTGGAACAACACATAGGTCCAAACAACAAGGAGGCTCTGGTGTTCACAGGTCATTTTATAGTCATGTTCATTGGTTCAAATTATGTCAGTGATAACTGGTGTGCTTATTGCTGGTTTGGTTTCTGCCTCAGGGCCTGTATTGTCAGTACAGTCTTTCTGGTATAGTATTGTTCTTATGAAAGTCTACTTGTCAACTTGACAGTACCATTGATACAAACTATTATTTCAAATATAAAATGTTCTGAAAATTTAGAAAGCTGTGAATTTCATAGAAGAAATCTGTTTGTTTGTTTTTTTAGGTTAAATTTATGCTCATCTCTGCTGTCACATACATGTGACTCCACGTGGGTAACAGCCTAGAAGCAGTGATCCCTGTGTGTTAACACTGAGTGTTGTAGAAGGCTCAGGGCAGATTGGTTTAGGTGAGGGAGACTATATATGCCTGCGTGTTTCATTAATATAAACTTGTTAATGAAAAATATGCCAATTATGTATAAATACCAGCTACAGTACTGTGCAAAAGTCATTTATAATACTTTGCTTCCAAGGAGCGAGACTTTCTTGCTGTCAGTTGGTGTTGAGCAATAGGTCTCCAGTGCATATGGTGTGCAGGATATCCTTAAAAGATTTGAGGAAACTGGAGTCGAGGACCAAAGCAGAAGTGTCAGGCCTGAAAAATCAACTACAGATGGACAAGATTTAAAAGTCATGTCCTTAAACATCCAAAGAAGAGCTTTGAATGTCCTTCAAGAAGCCTGGAGAACTATTCCTGAAGACGACTTAAAGAAATAACAAGAAAGCCTGCCTAAAATAGTTCAGACTGTACTGAAGAATAAAGGTGGTCACACCAAATATTGACTTTCAAGCTCGATAGAATTGTACAAACTGTTTTTGCCTTAAACACCGGGAATTGAGGGTGTGTATATATATATATATATATATATATATATATATATATATATATATATATATATATATATATATATATATATATACACACACACACACACGATTGTTAAAATAGAATAAATGTTTTCTCTAAAGTAGGTCCAAAAGGAAGGAAAGACACTTATAGTGCTGCTAGGCTGCCTAAGTTGTCATCGTCTATGTAACACAAAGCAATCAGCTGCTGAGCATCAGAACGGACACGTTGGAAGATACTTGTAGGAGCGCGTGAACCACAGTGAAGCACATGCCTTTGGAGACCACTCCCCTCCTGGACAGATGAGCTCTATTTTTACTCTCATTCCCACTGGTGGTATTGAGTTTCTCCTACGCTGCGTTTGCTCTGCGAAGACTGAGGTCTCAAGACCCCCTGGTACAGTAGCCACCTCCCCCTTCACCACCTCCTCCTACCAAGCTGGCCGTGGGTCATAAAGAAGTTCTGCCAGGGAGCTTAAAAAAGAGAGATGGCATTGTGTTGCTGCTTGGTACATGAGCCTTATATGGAAAAGACTGGATTAGATGAGCTAATGGTCCCACAGAGGAAGAAAAAGAGAAAATTCAACTCATTGCAATACAATATTTATCACTTAAAGCCAGTTTAAACCCAAACTTTGCTTGCATACACCAAATGATAATGAAAAAAAACAAAAACATCTGATGAGATATAAATACACTGCTAATGAAGTCACCACTGAGTGAACTTTGTGGCTCTCTGCTGCCCCTCTGTGCTTTTTCTTCACCGCTGCACAACATCGACAAACTAGGCAGCTGCGTTACGTCTGGTGCAACGCAACGGAGCATTGCACCAGACATTTCTACACCCAAAAAAGACAATAGAAAACAAAAGCATTTAAACTTACAGAGAGCAGACAGATATATACAGCTAAGTGCTAAAAAAAAAATTACAGTCAGCTTTCCCATGTTTTCATTTTAAAATTAGTTCCCTTCCTTTTAGTTCACAGAGCAGGAGTTGCTGGGGCATGCTAGGGAAGCTCACAACCTTGACACGTTTCCAAAACATTACAGGAAATGTATTGTTAATAACACATGACGTTTCCAGGTGGGAAAAGCAGGAAAAACATGGCACAATGTCTGAATGTTGAATTAAAAGCCAGCCGTCATGACTGCGGTGCCCATGTGTGACAAAGAGCAGAGCGGTGTGGGTCTTCTTATTCAATGATTTCTAGTGTGGGTCTGGGATCATTACCCGCAGACACTTTCTACACCTCAAAGGCCGGGAAGCGGGCGCTCATTGGATGCAGAAGGTCAGCCAGGAAGTAGATGGTTCCTGCCATGCCTGATAAGAAGAAGGGACACTGTTTAGTTAGTTTAGTTTCCGTAGATACACGACCAATAATATGGCCTCCCCAGTCAGCTAGCTGTGGTCTCATGCATGTATCACTTATTCCTATCAGATGAATTATATACTTTACTTATGAGTCATTATGGGTTTTTTTATACAGTTATATTTGAATGATTACCAAAGCAGGACTTTGAATCGTCTCTAAAACAGACTACCCAGACAGCTGGAGCTGACTGCTGTTGCTAGAGACTGAACTGAACCTCTCCACCATGTTTCTGCTGTTGGGGCAGAAATCCAAAGACTGAAGATTCTGGTATTTTATTTATATGTTTCTCTAATAAAAACACATTCGTCTGTGTGTTGTACACAAATATAACTATAGCATTATCTCATAATTTAATATTGCAGTGGATACATCCACTACCACTGAAAACTGACCTTGGTAAGGCAGCTTATCAGTTTTCTACATTCACTTAGTAACAGAGAATCAGTTTGGTTGATGTAATTATTAGAAAGCTGATATTTGTACCCTTTTTGTTAAACCTGCAACCCTGGCTGCTTTAACACTGCACTGCAGAAAGTATTCACTCACCCATTCAAAATCAGGTGTTCCAAAAGTTTCCATGGCAACAGGTGTATAAAATCAAACACCTAGGCCTGCAGACTGCTTCTAGCAGCTCAGTGACTTCCAGAGTGGTACTGTGATAAGATGGCATGTGTGCAACAAGTCCAGTCGTGAAAGTTCCTCACTACTAAATATTCCACAGTCAGCTGTTAGTGGGATTATAGCAAAATGGAAGCAATTGGGAATGCTAACAACTCAGACATCGAGTGGTAGATGGTAGAGTGCGTTGAAGTGGATGGTGCGCAGAGGTCACCAACGTTTTGCACAGTCAATCGCTACAGACCTCCAAACTTCATGTGGCTTCTGATTAGTTCAAGAACAGTATGGAGAGAGCTTTATGGAATTGGTTTCCACGCTGAGACGTGTTCTCTGGAGTGACAAATCACACTTCTCCATCCACTCTTGGTTGGGCGGTTGCCAGGGGAATGGTACTCCATGAACTTCACTGTGCCAAGTGTAAAGTTTGGTGGAGGGGGGGCCAAGGTGTGGGCTTGTCTTTCAGAAGTTGAGCTTGGCCCCTTGGTTCCCATAAAAAGAAATCTTAATGCTTCAGACTACAAAGACATTTTGACCATGTCATGCTCCTAACTTTGTGGGAACAATTTGGGGATGGACCCTTCCTGTTCCAACGTGACTGCACACCAGTGAACAAGGCAAGGTCCATAAAGACATGGATGTGCACGTTTGGTGTGGAAGAAGTTGACTGGCCTTCACAGAGTGCTGACCTTAACCCGACAGAACAGCTTTGGGATGAATTAGAGCGGAGACTGTGAGCCAGGCCTTCTAGTCCAACATCAGTGTCTGACCTCACAAATGTGCTTCTGGAAGAACGGTCAGTAATTCCCATAAACACTCCTAAACCTGTGGAAAGACTTCCAGGAAGAGTTGAAACTGTTATAGCTGCGAAAGCATGATCTGACATCATATTAAACCCGATGGGTTAAGAATGGGATGTCGCTCAAGTTCATGTGTTTGTGAAGGCAGACGAGTGAATACTTCTGGCAGTACATTGTGCATTTATGTGTGAGGGACAGATGAACATGTGTGAAGCAGCTGGCTGTGATTACAAGTTCATATTTCTTACCACAGAAGCCAATTTAGCTCCTTTCAAAATAATCTTATTCAATTTCCACTGCACTACTCCTGTAATCTCACAGCATGACTCATTTATTTGCACTTGTAATTCTTACTACAATGTAAGCCATGCCTGCAACCTGGCAACAGCAAGTCTTAAATATCTAACAATGTACCAAACCCAGAAAAATGGCATCACTAAAAATGTAGTGCTTAGTTTACCTTGTAATCTGTGACACATGTAACAAAAACTTAAAAAATGCCCTTTTGTGCATAACATGATATTTTTGGAAGGTTGGATCTGCCATTATGCATTACCTTCAAAGAGAGAGAAGGGAGTGTCTGGTGTCCGACATCCATGTTTGCCGTAGTTCATACACCAGTCTGCAAACTGCAGCGAAAGAGAAAGTAATGTTACAACAGTAATGACACTGGACCGCTGATCCGTCTCCGGAGAACAGCGAGCAAATGTCAACAAGTCCTAAAAATCGGGCCCTTCTCTGTGAAATCCGAGCATCTGTCGATGTATCGGATTACGACCACAATGTTGTGCTTGGAGGCAGGCAACACATCTGAAGAGTCTATTTCCATCTATGAATAGATTCATATTAATGAAAGCACATGTGGAACTCTCGCCATCTGGAGTGCATCCAAGACCAGCTCGCTAGCGGCTAGCGAGCCACGCTTTGACGCCAACTCGCACAGACAGCGACCGACCTGCTGTCAATAAACATAAAAGGCCCTGCCTCTCACATGCCCATCGTTTCTGGAATAATTTTCAATTTTAGGGCTGGCGAGTGACCAACTACGTTCTGATTGGTTAAGCTTTGAACTGAAGTTCAATATGACTTTTGCGTCTCACATCAAAGTCGTTGAGCGTCGAGGGAGGACGCGACAGAGACTCAAAAATGGAATTATAAAAGGACTTCTCGTGGCTTTCTACAAACACATTAAAATTTCAGGGATAAAAAACGTCCTGCTCTTATGAGGAACCCCTAGTCATAACTCTACAGCGTCAGACAGTGGAGGCATTAATCAAGCCTTTGGACACTAATTATGATGGATGCACTGCTGGTGCGACGCAATTAATATTTGCGGTTATTTGATCAGACGACTGGCCGCTGCAGCCCAGGAGTGATTACATTATTAAAGAGCTTTTATGTCCTCTCACCATGCAGGCTCTGTACAGGTGCTTTGGATCCTGCGTATGCCGGTACAACGCCAAGAAAGTGTAGGCGTTACCAGCCGCGCCGTGGCACAGGCCGTAACCCTTTTTCAGCAGGCCGTACCACCACACCACCTCCCCGCACTGCAGAGCGTCGCCCAGGTACTGAGGAACTCTGAAAGCCTGGAATGAGGGACATGTCATCATCTTAACTGTGATAAGCATAAAGCAGATCTTGATTTCTGTGAGATCTGAATTAAAAAAAACCTCCAAGTTAAAAAGAGAACCTCAGCGGTACTGTATAAACGATACCCTCTGTCTCATGTAGCACGATAAGTTAAGAAATACTACAAATAAACTGTTCTGTGGCTATGTTCTGTGAGGACTGTTTGTCCTTTAAATGTCATTCATTGGCAATATTATTCAATTTAGACAGAAAAGGGAGAATTTTATGAGATTAAAACATGACTCTACTTCACCACAAGATGGCACTATGAGTCTTTCGATGACCCCTGTGTTTCTCAGACAGTGGTTTTTAACAAAGTACCCCACAGAACCCCTTTAATTTGTCAGTTAGGCTTAGCTAACTGTTTATAACCATCCATAAGTAACAACTTATTTCAACCCTTTACCCGCAGCTTTTAGTGACTATTCCAGTTAACAGCTGCCCACAATGTTTAGTGACTGGTTTGAATAGAATAGAATAGAATAGAATAACCTTTATTGTCATTGTACAGAGTACAACGAAATTGGAGTGCCACTCCCTTGGTGCAAGTTTCAATAATAAATATAAATGTAAAATATAAAAAGTACAAAAAAACAATCGTAAGTACTCAAACAATAGTATGTACAATATATACAGGATAGCAGCATTAATATAATGACAGTATGACAGGTGAACTGCTTATCCACCAGTTCACCTAGCTAAAGTACTGTGCAAAAGTCTTGAGCCACCCCTCATTTCATTATATGTTGCTAGGAAATCTGGAAATAGGTGCCGACAAGGAGCAAAATATAATGAGCTGAAAGATGGCTCAAAACTTTTGCACAGTTATGCATTTTAACTATTTAATTTTATGGACAGTTAACAAAAATATTAATGCAGTTTAATCTTTAAATTCATACTTACAGCTAACACATTGTGGGGATTAGAGAAATATTTTGCTGCTATTGTTAATAATCATCATCATTACCATTGCATTAATAATTAATATTGATATTGTATTCAGATGTTTAAACATATTGGTACCCAATTAGCCTTTATTACAGGTGCAGCTATAACCACTTTAAACTGTTGAGTTAAATCAATAATCTTAAATGCTTTTGAATGCTTGTTATAATCTTAAATGTGTATGTGCTGATTCTGTTGGGTTATAAAAGAAAGGCCTAACTCTGAGTACACTCTGTGCCAAAGTAGACAGGAAGCGCAGGCTTTTGCAGAGTGTGCTTGTGAAAGTGGAACTAAAGCAGAGTCTAAGTGTAAGTTACTTTGAGGAGCTGTTGGGAGGATGCTATTTGAATAACCAGGTTATTCATTATTGTCTTTTATACATTTATATCTTTTGATTAAGCTTTTAGTAGAAGTTCTTGATTAAAACATTTATTCAACATATTACAAATATAGTTTCAGTTAGGTTATTATGCACATGAGAATTGGCCTCTCTTCTCATAAGACAAAGTTCGTGTGAGGTCGAGCCACACACACACACACACACACACACACACACACACACACACACACACACACACACACACACACACACACACACACACACACACACACACACACACAGCAGTTAGACTCAGGGGTAGGTGAAGGTTCAAATAATATTTTGTAAAAGCTTGCAACTGCAAAATTGTGCCTGCAAAAGAACAGTTTGTTGCAGAATGTGTGCCTGATGTTCCAGACGATAAACGAGCGTCCGGCAGCGACAGGAAGACACCTGGGATGGAGACAAGGCGATGTTGTTTTGCAAACTGTGTTAAAAGTCATTGTGGTTTTGATTTGACGTATGCATATATTGTATCTGCTTAACGCATGAGGGGGCGTTATAAATTTCCCTGATGGTATAAAAACAACTGATTGTGTATTGTTCGAGAGAGATCGATGCTGATTGTGTAACAGTGTTCATGTCTCCACGCGTGTTCAGTAAAATCATCGTTTGACTCCACCCGGCTGGATCAGTGTTGTTATTTTGGAATTCCTCCTGTATCCCTCCTCAATATTTGAACCCTAACAACATCCATACAACTGCACTTTTATGCATTACTTTTAGCCAACTGCTGACTTTTCTGCTTAACACTGTTCCGGTGAACAGACTAACTAAATGCAGTTTCATGTAGGACCTGGTACACAAACAGACTGAACAGACTCACTGTTTCTTTCTGCAAATGAGTAATCAAATTTTCAAGCTCTCAGTCTTTACCTTGTAGGCCTGCAGGAGCATGTACACGACCCCCGGAGATCCGTGGCACCAGTGCACCAGCAGGTCTCGATCGTCCCCCATGCAGGGAGGGTAGTTTCCCGAGGGGAACTTAAGACGGCAGACGTGGTCGACGCTGGGTTTCACCAGCCTGTGCACGAGCTCCTCCGAGAACACAAAGCCAGGCTGTGAAGGAGGGGTAAGATCAAGTTCAGAGGAGGGAAAAAAAGGTGACAGGTGGCAACTTTGGTAGAGCGTGAGGTACCCTGGAAACAGACAGATTAGCTTCTGCACAAGAGCACTTATTAGAAAGTTAACTTTGGAGCTAGCATAATTAACTTTTTAGATGGCATAACAAATATTTGCAGGCTTGGCTTCTTAAACGAGGAGAGGGATTTGTATGTTTTCTTTGATTCTTAGAACTGAAAATTTAATAACTTCAGCTTTCAGAGTTCTTGGTGCAGCCATAGATCCCTTCGAATGAAAGTGCATACACCGAATTACTGCAAAACCACAGAAAATTATTTCCCATACGGCCTGCACAAGCACAAGACTACTCCACTTGCATCTAAAACCAGGATCCTGTTCCACCTGCATGAGGAAGTAGTAGATGCCAGCCAGGCCGTGGGCGGCCCCCACATACTGCTCCTGGTACCACTCGTACATCAGGGGGCTCTGGTTCTGGACCCGGAACTTCCTACTGAGGTGCTCACCCGATTCCAGCACAGCCTGGGTGATCTGCGGAAAGAAGCAAAAATATAAATTAGTGGAGATAAATGAGAGAAAATGGTTTAAACCTAGAGGTTTCTATGGCAACTGTCGCTCTCACAAAGAAAATACAACAAAATAAAAAACTTTGGACTGAGCGCACTGTTTCTGAATCACCTGTTGGATGTATCCATCTGGAATCCTGTCTTTTCCAAGCTGCTGGTTGATGAAGACCAGTGAGTAGAGGTAGCCCACCCGCCCATACAGCAGCTCGTCTGGCAGCCCGCCCGAACCCTTCACCACCGTCTGGTGGTACTGCATCAGCCTGGTGGAGAGGCACAGGAAGTTTGTGACAGATTTTTTGCACCACTGAACCACATCTTAAAATAGACCTTCTATTTATGACGACCTATAAGCGCGTACAATTAATTATATCATAAATGCGATTCCTGCTCCGGCAGTTAAATGAACTAGATCCGGACCATTAAGCTGGAAATTAAACTGGTCCAATCGGCTCCATTCGAGTGCATTTGATTCATACTGCAGATACTTAATAAAGCTGTAATAGCCTCAATAATACTAAGTGCAGTTGTATTGAAGAAAACATGCTGGCACGCAACACAATGATGTAGGCTATACAAACTGCATATTTTAATGGCTACGGAGGGGGGGTGGGGGGTCTAAATTATTAACAGGGACAAAATGTTTCTTTTTGCAGCTCACAGGCTCAGACTGGTGCTCTATGTGTTTCACAACATCATGGAGGAGATCCCCACAGAGGCAGACGTGCCTCTAACCTGTAACAGAAGACTCTCAAGGAGAAGTCTTTCACAGGAGGTGAGGTTTTGCAGGGAAACAATGCTGCAAATGTGAGTGCTAAAGAGCGTTTCAGTAACAGTGGAGTGACGTTACACAGCAAATCCATAAAATAAAAAGCCTTTTTCAGTATTTTCTTTAGTGCATTTGACATTTTTTGGGCCAGGAAAACTATCGCCTGTCAAACAGGAGAAGAAATCTGGCATCAAAACACATTTTCCTAAAGAGAAACCTCCCAAGAAAGGAGAAAACTGCTGCAGACACAGTGGTGGTTACGTAGTACACTTTAATGTACACCTAAATTCATTACTTATACCGACTTATATGAGGCTGACCTGTTGATGCACTCGTCGCTCTCTTGCACTCTCTGAAGGCGATAGAAGACGACAGCAGCCACGGCCAGCGGCCCCGCATCCCCACACAGGAAGGTGACGTCATGGCGCCGGGTCAGGCACTTGAGGCTCTGGGTGACATGCTCGAGAGCTTTGTGAAGGAACGAGGGCTCCCTGAACACATCATGGAGGTGCAGATAGAGCAGGGCGATGCCTTTTAAGACACAATGTTGAAAGTTTGGAAAGCGCCCCAAAATTTTTTCTTAATTTAAAGGTATACTGTATCTTGCAATTAGATGCTAGTAGATTTCAGTCAACTGAGTTTTGTTTTCTTAGCCCTCCCATTTCAATTGCATAATCCTAGCTACCATCGCTGCTTTAGGACAAACAACTCTGGCTGCCATTTATTTGTACTGAATGTATTTGTACTGTTTACCTCAGCTGTCAATGCTATTCAAGACGAAGAACAAGTGTCCACCTTTATTTACTCTGAGAGGCTGTAAAAGTCTAATATGAGTCCATGAGTCCATTAAGCCCCCTTCTGTCTAATGACAGTGATACTGAGGTGAGTTGTTGAGGATATCCTGAACTTTTCCAAGCACTGCTGTTTTTGCTGCTGTTAGCCTCTGCTAGCTGCTGTTAGCAAGCCTTACCAAAATGTTCTTTGAAGCAGCTCTAACATTGTTGTACCTGGACACTTAAACAACTCTTATAAAACTACTGTTTATTGGAGACAAAGTATGATTTTTAGGACACTCAAGCCTAACATTAGCTGGCTTAATGTTGGCTTAGCAAGAAGGTCCAGGGTTTGAATCCACCATCTGGCCGGAGACTTTCTGTGTGGAGTTTGGATGTTCTCTCTGTGTATGCGTGGTCAAAAGACAAGACTGCCCACAGTCCAAAGACATGCAGTTAGTGGAGTTAAGTTAGTGGAGGTTAAAGGTTATGCTAAATGGCACCACGGCACTCGCTCATATGTATTATTAATTAATTAATTAATTACGTTTAGAAGAAGGTATCAGTCTGTTGGAAGACATAATTACACAATAATTCATGTTCATTAGTAGTCCACATAAAAAAAAGGTCTCACTGAAGTAAAGCTGCATACAGGTAAACGGCAGAACAGTCTCACAGCATGTGCACAGTTACGTGCATTTCCCTGCTACTTGACTTATTTAACCCAGCTGTGTAATGCTATCATCACCTGCCCAGCCAGTGTAAGCAGTGCAGTCTCTGGGATCAGCAGACCTAAGCCCATTCTCCATGACACCTAACAGCTCGCTGATCTTGCTGCTCAGCCGCTGGGCAAACTCTGGTGTGAGCTAAGGGTTTAAAAAAAATACAAAACAAAAACTGTAAATATCATGGTGGACATGAAAGACATGCTCGCACACTTCTTTTTAATGCATTACCTTTCCCTGAAAGTCAAAAAACGCCTGTGTGGATGCGAGGCTCCCATCATAGTCGGGGTAGGGATTCTTCAAGGCTCTTGTGTCCATTTTCAGAGCCTTGTTACTGCTGCTGCGCTGTTTTTTATTTTATCTGGGTCAGAAAATAATCTGCAGGGAAAAGAGGCAATGTAAAAGCCGCAAGAAGCACAGACGAAGATCGTGTAATAGAAGCAAGACTAAAAATAGCAAATTATCGATCCTGTAACATAGAATATAAAACAACACGGAGCATCGAGCCTGCTAGGCAGAGCTCCACACCCCCACACACCAACTCATGACAGCTAAGCTCAACTACGCTGCTTCTGATTACGCAGCTGAAGCTAGCTGCTAACATTAGCCGCTAGCTGCAAGGTTATGTTGTTATAAAGTAATGAACGACTTTATACCTTCAAATTATGACAGGGTGAGAAAATAAAATAGAAATTTGCACCTTGGTACCTTTGCAAGCGCTGCACTGTTGGTGTTTACTCTTCTTTGTCTTCACTTTTAGCTGACGGTACATCCGCACTGCTTTGCTCACTACTGACACCTCCTGCGGCAGGAGTGGTACTGCAGCTCAGAAACTCAGGGACGTCAAACTCATTTTGTATCGTGGCGTGAGCCACCTACACAGCGCAGTTTGATCTGAAGTGTGCCAGAAACTCCCCTTTCTGTCAGTGTACATGAGGTTAAGTACACATATAATCCCGGAGATATCTTAATATACGAAAAAGAAGTGCAGTTTCAACTCAGTTTCTCAGTTTTTCAACTGATAAAGCTGATCTACTCTATCAGCATGACTCTTTGGGCTTAAATTGTATGAAAGAAATTTGTAAAATTACAAAAAGAAGAAGAAGAAAGCCTCTGGTTGCTCATTGCCTAGACTGTCCTGTAAATATAAAAATATTTTTGTTGATTCATTGAAAATGTCCTACTTTTTAAACAGTCTAAAACAGGACTACCAACACTAACAAGGACACTAGCAATAAGCAGAACTAGAAAAAGATGAATCAGGAGGAATAAGGAGGGAGAAATGGTCTCTTCCTGTAACACCATTACCCTTCTGGGGGTTGTGTTGTTGCCTGTCCAGTGCACCAGCTGTCAGATTCATTTTCACCAAAGCTGCTGAAATTGGTTCACAACACTGTGCACTTCCTAACTGGACACACTGAGATCCCTGGAGTTCTTGTGCAGTTTAAATGTACCATAATCCTAGGAGGATCTAACATGCCATGGTGCGTTTATTAAAGGAAAATGATACAGTGAGTTGTGCAGCCTACTTCCACTCCTCGCTTTTAGTTTTAATTACCTCTGCTAAGCTGTGTCCCAGTGCCATTAGATACAGTTTAACTTCACCATGAATTAAGTGGTGATTTATGGCCTGATAAACATCAGTGTTTCCGCAGTCAGAAAACTGCACCAACAACCTTATTTAGGAGTTTAGAGTAACTGTCACACAGGTGTCTAATCCCAGGCATTTCAGCCCATCATCAGATCTTTATGGTAATTGCTCAGTCACAGTCGCCTACGTCAGTGAACCCGCCTCAGCTAATCTTGTCACCTTTTTTGTAATTTTATGATTAAAGACTCCACACTGGTGAGTCTAATGACTTCCAATATAAATAGAAAGGCCTAAATGCATGGGCACGAGGTGTAGCGCAGGTCACACAAACTGCTACCATGGAAACATCATGTGCCACCAATCTGCTCTTGACCTTCTGCAGAGCTCAAACCACATGGTATTATTCCTGTGGATGGTGATGATAATTACTGTAGTCACAGGGAAGTGATATTGATTGGCATTCTGCTGAGCTTCCTAGCATATTCTGACTTATTGCAGAGATAGAAGTTGCCCCCAGATCTGCAGTCTTCTTTTTGTGAGAAGAGGACATTGTTATGGCACGGCGATATTAGAGATTGCAATGGGATGCATCCTCTGAAGGGCTTTGATCGTTCTCGGGTTTAAGACTTTAAAATACATCAAAACTGAATCCTAATTAAACTATAAACCAGCTATGCTAGTCTTACTTCAATAGGTTCCTGCAAGAGTACAGGCGAATGTTCGTACCAACAGTCCTTTGTGACTAAATTTTCAGCCTATTTGATGTTTTTTGATTATGATGCAAATGCTTTTAAGATAACATCAAAGTTTTGCAAGCCTTGAATTGCAGAGTTTTTAGCACTCATCTTAACTTGATGTAACATTTTTTTTCCCGAGTCGCTTATGAGCAGGATTGTTTGTTGTCCTTCCCCACCCCCCATCTTGATGACTCATGTGACCTTGTCTTTGAAAAGTGCAAATGAAGCTGACGATTAGATTAGCGCCCGATTTGCTTCAGTCATCACTGTCATTCTTTTGTTTTTCTGTTTACCGCTCTGCTTTTTATGTCTGTGTATGCTCCATTATTTCCTTTCAGTTAGAGAAACTTGGCTCTCCCAGTCATTTCCATATCAATTGACCGGGCTGCAGGTGAAGGCTACTCATGCAGTACAAAGTACAGAGCCTTTGCCCATATACCTCGGGACTGTTTTACCTTGCCTTCGGGGACAAGGAATGGAAATGAGGTTCCGAAATGCGACAAGATTCAGAAGGAGACCTTGGGGCTTGATTAGAGCTTCGCGATGAAAGACACATTATTGAACCGAGTCTCCCTCCCACTGTGCTGCCAGGAGAAATGGCTTCATGGAGGAAAACATTAAATAGATGTGAGATTGATCATTTGTTTGTGTTTCTAGGCCAGAATAACATTCGAGCTGACACCAAATCAGGCACTTAAACCTAATTTTACTGTATCATAATGCTAACATTATTGCTGTGAGCAAGATTTTTCAAGGATAAAGATGATGGAACTGTATATTAGTTCTCATTGGCGGAAAATGTCATTTAAAAAAGAACAAAACCAGCAATATGTTGATTATTGTGTATTTGTATGTGTAGTCAAAGCTGTTATCTCCTTTCCAAAGACTTCAGTGTTCAGCAAGCAACTCGTCAACACTGTCATTGCCAACATCAGCTTTGTAGGATGCTCACTGTGATTTTGATCCCTGTAAACAGATAGCTGTATATGAGTAATGCAGCATCTTTAGCTAAGGGACAGGATTTTAGTAGCAGAAGCTGTTTTTTTCTGCTTGTAGGCTGAGGCTTGTTCGAGCAGGATTTAGCTTCATGCAGGTAAACAGACTATACTTTTTATACAGGAAGTTTGGGCATTCTTCTTAGATTCCTATATTGGCTAGTTGGTGCATTAAGTACTTATTTACCAAATAAGTTTAGTGAATTAGCATGCTAACATTAGCTAAATTAGCATAAAGTAGAGAGGAGCTAAATGAGGAGCAAATAACAAACTGCTGTTTTATATAAAAATAGAGGAAACCTCTTTATAACAAATAACAGTTTTCATAAATAGAGAATACTGTAAATGTTGGTAAAAACTTTAACAGCAAATTAAAAGGTAAAATTTAGGCCCTTTTTTTTAGGTCAATGCTGCAGGGCAACAATTTTACTGCAAAATGACACTGACACTCAGGAACCTTGCTTTAGTACAGGAATATAGCCAGAATACAACAACTTGAGTCAAGTTCCCTATTGCAAGGAGACACATCGCTCATGAGGGCTCATCCCAAACATGAATGTTAATGAGAAAGCCTGGCAGTCTGCACTCTAATTCATACCAAAGGTTTTCTCTTGGGTTGAGTTTGGGATTCTGTGCAGGCCTGTCAAGTTCTCCCACCCAAACCTCACTCATCCATGTCTTTATGGACTGTGTTTTGTGCACAGGTTTGCATTCATGTTGGAACTGGACTTGTTGCACAGTTGGCATCCTTTCATGGACCATGCTGGAATTCACTGAGATCTTGAGAGCGACCCATTCTTTCATAAATGTTTGTAGAAGCAGTCTACATGCCGAGGTGCTTTTATACACCCATGGCCATGGAAGTGATTGGAACACCTGAAATAAATGACTTGGATGAGTGACTGAATACTTTTGGTAGTGTAGTGCATTTAATGTTTATGCTTTACATATACTTGACAAGACAAGCAGTATACACTTATTGCTATTTGTCTAGGACTTGGAGGCAAAACACTTTTAAATAGTGTGTTTTTTTTATCTACTATGTCTATTTTACTGAGACACACTAGAAGTAATACCTTAGCTCTTTGTTCACAGCTGCTGAATACAATCCAAGTGACCTCGACACAACGTGACAGCCCGACAAACTGAACTTTGGATAATTTCTGATTGATTTACCCAGTCACCCATCACCTCCCTCTCTCACTGCCTCTCTCGGTTTCCCGCCACTCCTTTATATTCACGTGGACGGCCGGCCTGCTGCTACAGTGAGTGAACGCTGCCAGAGGAGAGTCTCTGCAGACTCCAAACTGTGATGCACAAAGTCAACCACTTGACCCCCGGCTGTAGCCTGCAGCGTATTCCTCTACTCGCTCTCCAAAAGAGAGGAAAAAACAAAGATTTTCAGAGACACAAAGAGGCGCTTCCTGTTCTCTGTTGTCCAGCACTGCGGCTAGAGGTTGTGGGTGAATTAAATTCTACTATACACAATCACTGCTATGCCAGGGGGTGTATTGTGTTAATGCAGAGATGCACAAAGCTTGCTTTAGACATTTATTTTGCCTTTTAAGAGCAGGTTTGGTCACAGTAACAAACACAGCTGTGTGATTATAGGACACTAGCAAAGCTGGATCTTCTTTCCACTCAGTCTGTTGGAAAACATCTTTTTATCACAAAGCCTGGCGGCCATATCTGCTGCACTCGGTCCTTTCAGTGAGCCCGCCTTTGTGATAAACCTTTTTTTGACCCGCAATTTCACCTCCTCTCGATCATAGGTTTAGATACAGCTCCCACAAAGGGGCTGACACAGCACCTGAGAGTATTTCCTTTCACCACCTTCCATTCGCACCTTCCTCATGCAGCAGAAGTTATTTAACCATAGCAAAAGACATGACTAAAACCCTCAATTTGAGGAGTGGTACAAACAGAGGAGGGAAAGCTAGTAGTCCTCCTTTCTCCCTTTTTCCCTCTCTAAGTGGTCGGGATCCATTTCGATCCCGGAGAACGGCCTGACAGCTGAGATAAAGAACATTCTGGTCTCTGACATGCTGCCATGGCCCCATCTGTGGCGGCGCTAAAAATACACGCAGTCTGGTGTCGCCATACCAGTCAACTGTCTAGGAGAGGGAAGGAGGTAAAGGGGGGAGGAAAGAACTGAGAGAAAGAGAGGTGCAGACAGATACAAGTCGAATCATTTGAGATGGAGCAGAGGGAAAAGAGGAACGACTGAAACGAGCGAGAGAAAGATAGAGAGGATGAATGAAAGCAATAGAGAAGAAATAGATAAGGGAGCACAAAGGAGAGCGAGGAGGGTGCTGTGTGCTCACTGTAATATTGCTATCTCAGGAAAGAGACATGAGCAGTGTACACGAGTTATACCACAGTGCTAAACCTCCTGGGCTCATCCAGTACATGACAAGCAAACACAGAGCGGCGAACAGGCAGATATGAAACTCTGTGGATTTGATCCCATTTGAAGAAATATGTAATATAGAACGACTGTGCAGGTCGCAGAGCACCGAGGCACAAGACATAATTAGATAAATTGTGAATGTGTGTGCAGAAATATATGGTCAAGATATGTCTATGACCAAAATTTATCATCATAAACTTGATTTAAATGATAGATGTAGTAATGTGATGTCACTCACTGGTTTCTGGATTACTCATTTTGAAGCTTCGGCGTCTTTTTGTCTTTTGGTGTCACAAGTCACTACATCTGGGCAACTGGCATTCTCGGTTAGGCCCCACACAAGTCTAGAGACCAATTGGAGACTGATTGGCAACCAAAGGTCAAATCGACCAGTTGATGAGTGGTTGCTTGCAGTCGCTAGGAGAATTTGGTAAAAACTATGCTATCAACTAAAGGAAACACGAGGAGAGTTTTTGTGCAGCATGTTCTTAAAAAAAAGTATCTGTATTTTATTTATACAAGGACGACACATATTACCATTGCTACATTCAAGCAAAAGGCAGCTGATGTAATGTACACAGGTTTTTCAGATTTGCAGACTCTTTGCGACTGATTTCACTCAGCAACAGCCTCCAGCAGCTGCTCGCCAGTTGGTTAGGGAATGAAGATTTTTCCCGGTGGACAGGGTGATGATTGCAGAACTGAATTTGAAAGCACTGCAAAGTGGAATTGATGTAAAGGAAAAGGAGTGACTGCAGATCTTTCTTATTGGATGTACCCGTTAACAGTTACACAAACCAACAAACCAACAAGACCTACCTGGTAAACTCTGGTTGCTAGGTAGTGTGTGGTCCTCAACCGCTTGATGAGTGGTTCCTGGAGGTTGCTGTAAGCTGTTGCTGGGTGAAATCGGTCGCAAAGAGTCTGCAAATCTTTGACATTGAAGAATTTGCAAACATGACACAAACTGGAAACCAAGAACAATCGCCTTCAGAGTAAAAGTTGTGCCTTACCTTTGCAACCAACATGATTTACAAGACTTCTACTTTGAAGACAAAATTCCTCTAGTTCTGGCTTTTGCTGCACTTGGTACGTTTTTGCAGACAAGTCTTCCTCTTTTACTCCAAATACTTCAAGATCCAAATGAGAGCGACCAAAGAAATCGCAAGGATTTCAGTGTAGCACTGTCGACATCTTTGTGACCAATTTCTTCTTGTAACAGCAAGCAACCACTTGCCTACTGGTCAGGGAATCCCTAAAGACCAGCGAGTTACCAAATGGTCTCTAGTCCTGTTTGACTGGGGCCTAACTTACTTATTATTTACATAGCCAGCCAGGGTTGTTGGGCTAAAATCTAGCCCAGCCACCATGCACCACGGACATGGAAAACCCACACAGAGACACATATCCACAGAGAAAAGCCCCAGCAGATTGGCATGAACCCAGAAGGCAAGAGTTGAAGAGTTGAAGTCTGACCATTGCATCACCAATAGCCTATGATGTAGAAACAGAAATTCAGAAATGGTACTATCACACAGTTTGTTGAGTATAGTGCCTCCAACTGAAGCAGCTTCAATGTTTACTTCCACTTAAACGTAAGAGGAGAATAAAACTTTATGAAGTTTGCTTGCTAACTGAAAAGGTTTTGCAAATTAAAAAGCAGCAACTTTAATGCAACAACCAAGCGAAACTATCAGCTTCAGCTCTTTTCAACTAATACAAACATTATCATCAGTGACACAGTTTTAATCAAAATGAAATGAATGCAGACAAAGAAAGCTGATTACAGTCCACGCACACAGTTTTACATCCACCCCTCCCTGCCCCCTCTGAAAGTGAGTTATGAAAATTTGATCAGGGTCTTAATCTAAACAGCGCTTGTCTCTGCTTGCACTTTAACGGCAGCCTGCGTGATGAGGGAACAGGCTAATCAGAGAGACATTTAATGTGTGGATGAAAAGGAGCTGTGGCAGAATGCTGCTGTTTTCCCTGTCAACATCCTCATCGTGGCTCTGCCAGTGTTGCACGTGGAAAGCATGTTTCCCACCTCAGCTCGCTCTTTTACACGCTCATAAAAGGTGCAGCTGTCTTTGGTTGATAGTTGGGGACACGGACAGCTTGTGGTCAGTGTCCACAGTGATACCACCCCACAAACAAACAAACAAACAAACAAACAAACAAACAAACAAACAAACAAACAAACAAACAAACAAACAAACAAACAAACAAACAAACAGTGTTTCATCAACAATTTACACCACTAGGTGGAGTCCTTGCAGCGATTTGGCCTTCTTTGATGTATTTACCCTCATATACTGTAGTCCCTGCTGGTGCTTAGTGTGTGATTGCTTACTTCATCATTGCTATGACCATGGATATCAATTTCCTTCCTTTAAAGAAAATTTGAGCCTATTGTCTGCAGTGACATTAACTCTGTATTTGATTGTTTCTTTTGCCCTCCTCCTTCTTCAGTATTTGGCTGTGCAGGCTAAACCCCATGTACAGCCATGCCGAGTGCCCTCCCTCCCCCCTGATGGTTGATCCTCAGCAACTGGGACTGTTTAGCTTTCCTAATTAGAGAGCAAATGCTAAGCACTTGCACAGCCTCCCTGAGTGGACTTAATAAACAGGATCCTCATTAAAAGGCACCACACTGATGCACAAAAAGACGAGGGCATCCTGAACAACATCCATCGCACCATTGCCATACCACCCACATCCACCCGTGCTCTCTATACTTCTTTTTCTTTGGTTACATACAGGACAAGTAATAGGTGGGGGGAGGGTAAAGAAGGGTTTCGATTCTTGATTTGTGGACAACCTGTTGGTAGCTCAGAGCTGGAGTGATAAAAGCCGTTACACAATAGCTGTAGAAAAAGTACAAGTGAGTGAAACAGGTTGAAGAGGAAAGCAACAGCAGATTCTGACAAAAGCAGCTGATGAGTCACCAGATTTAAAATGAGTGTTTGATGTGTTTTTGTTATACAGGTGAATGCATCATTGTACTTGCAAAAGAGACAAACAGTATGCACTTGAAACCACTGAAGGCTTGGATGTAATTTCAGCGTATTTACAGGTGACATTAAATGTGAACTTATGATAAAATTAACAATATTCATCTACCTCTTGCTGCTCTGTGAGCAGTTAGGCACAGCGCTGCTTTTGAGTTATCCACACTGATGTTCAGCACGTAGCATGTTTATCTATTGTATGCACCACCACCATGCACCTGCCGTTAGCTCTGCAGGTATAATTATCAGATTCTGGTTTGATGACAGTGCTAGAAGTCACATGAAATTTATTATGGCTTCATAATAGGCAGCAAAATCTGGGACTAAACAATGAAGTCAAAATCGGAAAATTGCAATGCCGCAAGTGGCCACTGTAAGCTGAAATAACTTGACTGTGAATGACTTAATCAGTGTAACACACTGTTGTGGAAATGTTTTAGACCACTCTTTTATACAGTGTTTCTTCAGTTTATTGAGATTTGCAGGCATTCGTTCATGCAAAGCTCTCTTAAGGTCCCACTGCATCTGTCAGGTTGAGGAGTTTGACTGGGCCATTGCACTTCTTTTCTTTTCCAGCTATTTGTTTAGAGTTTTGCTGCTGTGCTTGGGATCATTGTCCTGCTGGATGACTAAGTTTGGTCCACGCTTTATCTGTTAAACAGATGGCCTCACACTTGATTCTAGTATACAGAGGAGATTATGGTCAATTCAAGGATTTCCACCCAGGTCCTGTGGCTGCTAAACAAACTCTAATCATCACTCTTCCACTACCGTGCTGGTATGAGGTGTTTGTGCTAATATGTTGTGTTTGGTTTTGGTGCATTATGGCCACACAGCTCCACTTTGGCCTCGTCTATCCAAAATACATTGTTCCTGAAGTCTTGTGGTTTGTTGAGATGTAACTTTGCAAACCTTAGGTGTGCTTCAATTCAGGTTTTTTATTTTGTATGTTAATAAAATGCAACTGTACAACTAATGAAAGCACCATGCTAATAAAGCCAGAGGTACTTGATAACGGCATTCAGCCCTTTGACCAAATATGGTCAGTTAAGGCTCCAAAAGACCTGAGACTAATAGGTGATTCCGGTGGCCACTTTCATGTTCAATACAAACTCTATTACTTCATGACACTAGTTTAAATAATGACGAATGCCTATAAGCTTGTTCCACCTATGACCCACTGACTTCAAGTCACTACAAAGATCAGAGAGATACCTGAGAATACAATCAAAACTCCACCTTTAGCAGAAAATGTTGCAGTTTCTTTGGATAAAATATCCAAAGAAACTGATGAAGGTTTTAATTTCAGTTGTGTTCATTTCAGGCATGCAGATACTGTAGTTTTGCCGACTTTTGCAGAGAGTCACCCACTTACAAAACTTATGAGAGCAATGACATGATTGGGAAGCGGCACACGATTCTCATCGTTCTCCACCTCCCTTCTCTTTCGTCCCCCTGCAGAGAAGTTCTTGCTTCTCTGCAGGGTGGCAGGCTCAGACGCTCAGGCTAACCGTCGGTTAACAGGTAGAACTACCCGGAACCCCCTCAGAGAGTTAGAAGACACGCTGAGCTCGTCTCATCACTCAAAATCACATTAGTCCACTGCGCCTGAAAGCATCACAGCAAAAGAAGGGGGGGAGAAAACATCAAAGGCTGTTTACCTTTCTTATTCTCTGAGTTAATTTAGATGCACAACCTATGGGGAAACAGTTTTTATGTTAAATGAGGAACTTTAACATACAGTAGGTTGTGCACAAGCTAGAAACATTGTTTAACAGACAGACTAGAGACAGGATAACTGTATCACTGTAAGGCAAATGTGCATATTTATTGGCCAGTCTCTTGGGATGTACAAGGAGGAAAATACCAGCCATCCCTTTAACCACCCAATATACCAGCTACTATATCAGGTTAAACCACTTGTTAACACAAATATCAACCAATCACATGGCAGCAACTTAATGCATTTTGGTATATGGAAACGTTCAAACTGAGCATCAGAATGGGGAAGCATGGTGACTTAAGTGACTTTGAATGTTACATAGCTGACGTCAGAAACTGCTGATCTCCTGGGGTTTTGGACTTCCAACACTATGCCAGATGCCTAATTCTTTGAGTATTCGCAGCTTTTCATTTCAGCCAACACCTCATAATATTTAACTGTAAAAGCATTATTTTTGAGCAATGTGAGTACTGCATGCCACAGATTGACAATAAAAATGTAGAATAGAGTAAAAACAGCTGATTGGAGACTTTGGCAGAAACCTCTGAAGGAACCTTCTACTTCCTTGACTTTGAAAAATGTTTGTGGGACTAAATACTCCAGGTGCTGTGAATGTGACTAGTAACAGGTCATCTTCACAGTTGGTGAATGCAGAAGGTTTGAGAATGTGACACATCAAAGAAAAAAAAGAAAAAAAATCCGGATTAACTGTGGAGAAGACAGCAAAATTTTTGATGTGGAAAACAGATAACCAGCTTGTGGGGAACAAGCCGCAACTGAACATCACTACAGATGATCCGGCACCCAAAGAAAAGAGATAAAAACAAAACAAACCAATTCAGCAGACAGTATTGTGAAAGCTGTCTGTCTTAAGGCTTCAGCTAGACCAGGGATGTTAACAGCTTTCAGCGCGATTGAGTCACTGGTGGGGAAAAGTTGTCAAATGCATCAATCATTTGAAGGACTAACATCCTGTGTTTTTCTCAACTTCCTGTAAGCATGAACAGAAGCTACAGCTTGCTTATACGTTCTTATGTGATAGTGTTGATGTGCTCATGTGTGAACTCTTTTTTCTTTTGCACATTTCTTGTATTGTGGCCTATATCCAATCCAACCGGGACGGCCGATTTCTCGACTAGAAACAGATGTGAAGACTAGGAAAAATGATTTGAAAGTGGACATAGAGCTCTGTGCCTCGAATCCCTATTTTGATATTTGTCAGCAAACCAGCGACAAGGCCATAGTAACCGAAGCGTGTTTTCTGAAAAAGCCTGTGTCTTGTCGTAGCTGCATGACTCATGCTGAGCTGCCATGCAGACTGCCCTTTGCCTCCCCCCCTCTCTTCTGTGCCTCCTCTCATCTCTGGTCCATCTCTCTCTGCATCCCCACCACCCTCTCCCGCCTCCCCTCTCCTCCCAACCGTGCTTAAATCTTTTGAAGCGCAGATGTGGGCTGACAGTGGTTATTTCTTATCACGCCACGACAGTTTTATGTGTCACAAGCGCTCAATACACATTGGATAGAAGCAGTACAGGGTCATTATGAATCCCAACACCTTGGCGGGGCGTTTGAGACCTGGCCATCCCGGGACCTGCCAATACTGTCATGTTTTATACTCATCCCTCCCACAACCCCACACACTTGGGGTTTGTGTGCTCACGAAGCCTTGTCTGTCCAGGGGAGGTTTCACGGGGTTACAGCCACCAGCTATAGCCATTCCCAGCACATTGCCCTCTCCAAAGCTGGAGGGTCAGCGTCAGAGCCCTTGGCGTAAACAACACAAAAGGGGCAAAGTAGTAATGCATAGAGAGCACAGCCTTCTGTGCTACCCAATGATCTTTTGGCTGACTGAACATTCAAAATCACAGAGAATCTTAATAGTAAACACTTTCTGGAAGTGCTGATAAAGCAAGGGAAGGGCCATTATACAAGAAAGTTAACAGCACAGCTTACCGGCTGAATGCTTTAATTTTGTTTAAAACACACTACAAAATTAAAGGCTTGGAGGTCTAATGCTGTTTAAGCAGGCCTGTTGAGGCTCTGCAAATCCCAGCTGGCCACAACAGGCTGCAACTCACAAATGAGCATTTCCTCGACTCGTAGACAGAAATACAACTGTGTATGAAATACTTTCTAAGCTGATCTGTTCAGCAAAGCATTTAGCATTACAAACAGTGTTTACTTTCTGCTCTGTGCTTAAACATGGACACCATTAAAATGTTTACATGTGCTGCAAAAGCTAAAAAATGAGGATTTTGGAAGGGAACTTTGGAGTGGAAAACCAAATTGAGCGAGTAATTAGATCAATTAAGACCTCAGTCAAGTGGAACTAAAGCAGCAAAAAGAAGTGGATACACAATGGTTTGGAAAAATCGATGAATATTTCTTGTCTATATTCTATGCAATGACTCGCTGTGCTCTTCTTTTTTCTCTTTTCTTTAATTTCACTCTCTGACATGGTTCCCCCCTGTCTGAACATCATTCTCCTGGAGATCTTTTCCTTCTTAAAGGGCGTTCTTCCACCCCACCATCACCAGGTGCTGGCTCACATAGAATTGTCTAATTTCTGGTATTTTCTCTTTAATACTTCAAGGTCTTTACCTGACAATATTATGTGAAGGACTAAAATATCATGCTTTTCTCAACTTCAAATAGGCATAAATGGAAGCTGGAGCTTGTTTATTTGGTATTATGTTATGTTGTTTTCTTGTTAAAGTGTATCATTTTGAGAAAAATACTAACTCATTTAGAATTAAAAGACAGCAACATGTCTTAAAAACTTAGAACAGTGGCAGCAAAAAGGCTGGAAAAGTGGTACCTAAAAGGAAAGAGCTGGAGGAACATCTGGCAGCTAATGAGGAACTGGCTGCAGATCACTAACATGATTTGGTATAAAAAGAGCATCTTAGACAGGCAGCATTTAACAAAGCTGACAATGGGCAGACGTTCTACAGAAAACTACACATAGTCTACATACTGTAGAACAATTTCATAAAAGTATTTCTCAGCTTTTTTTTTCATCATCTACAGTAAACAAAAATTAAAACATCCTAAAATTGTGTAGAAACCTCTGTGCGAAAAACGAAAAGGGCAAAAATCAGTGTTGGGTGCGAGCTCATTCAAAACGGACTGAAGCAAGGTGGAAAACTGTTATGTGCTCTGAAAAATGTAAATTTGAAACATGGACACCATGACTCTATTCAACACTCCCCATGACTCTATTCAACACTCCCCATGACTCTATTCAGAGGTGTGAATAGAGTCATGGACACCATGACTCTATTCACACCTCTGATGCTTTGGGGTGCATTTGTGACTATGGAATTTGCAGCTTTTTCACTGAAGGCCTTGCATGTTTCAGCAAGACAATGCTAAAGTGCATCCTGCATCTATTAGCAGCTTGGCTTCAGAGTAGAAAAGTCCGGATGCTGAACTGTCTTGCTTGTCGTTCAGACCTTCCACCACCTGAAAACGTTCGGAGCATCGTGAAATGAAAACTGCAACAAAGAAGACCCAGGACCGTTGTGCAGCTGGAATCTTATATCAGATGTGTTTTCCATAAAATGAAGTACGTAAATCATTGCCTTCTGCTTTTCTTTACACTCTACGCAGCATCCTGATGCTTGTGGAATCTTTTTCCACATCTGTCCACATGAAAATGCAGTCTGATGTAGGCACTCACTTTTGACACTGCAAGAGAAAATTTTTACTTTTCAATGGTGAAAATATTCACAAACACACACACATGTACACACTTCCTGCTCCATATTAAGCAGACAATTCCTTCCCAGTAAAAGAAACGATCCATCCACTGAGCCCCAAACCCAGCCAGGGCACATAAGTGCACTCAATGTCCCTGATTCCAATTTGGAGCCGCTTCGGCACACAAAGAGACACTACTTATGATACATGTCGGCCTCTCCGACTGTGGAGAGCTAATATCCACTGCGAGTCATCATCTGTGGAGGGAAAAACAGCAACCGTTTTCTTTCTATTTGGCTGCAGGTACATTGAAGTGCATTAAATTCCCATTAGGGGACCTTAGCTCTGTGTTTTCACCCGTGGTGGCTGACTAATGGGAGAACGAGGCCGGGATGAATCCGTCATGGTTTAGCTGCACCAATGGTGGCGATAGCTTGGCCCCGGTGAGCGCATCCACAATAGGGCCTCTGCTTTGCTCAAAGACTGCTATTGATCTGCTAGTGGCTGGGAATCAGAGCGACGTGGAGGGAATCATAAGGCTGGCGGTTCGCTCTTTGCCTAGGCTCCACACAACCTCCCACCTGCAGAGAGAGGGATCCCCGCTAGCAGTCCAGCCCCCAGCCAGAGGTGCTTCATCTACACATTGTCCTGAAGTCTGCCCGTTTTTCTCACATAATTTACTCCTGCTGTTGCTTTTCTCCCAGATTAGGTCGAAAGGAACAGTAGAGGAAGAAGTGTGATCGGTATAGGTTGTTAAATCAAAATAATGCTGTTGTGTTGTTGTGTTTTTTTTCCACATTAAATGCAATCAAGTTTGCTAAAAATGTGACCTTTTTTACACAGACTGCGTATAAAAGATGGATGTCGCCAGCAGCATAAGGAACCATATTTAGATGGGACTGTGGTGTGCTAGGTAATCTATAGACTTTATAGGTCACAGACACACATGGTGGGTAATTACTGTGCACAAACTCACAGTTGCACTAATTTCCCAAATTATTTGTTGACTAATTAAAAAGTGCTAAAAAAGGTAGCAAGACAACAAATGTCCAGTCTAGTGACTCAAAGCAGTCATGGTCAGGATTTGGCTATAGTCACCTGTGTCTTTAAGCCCTGGCAATCAAAATAGTTCTGAAAAAGATTCACCCCAGTTGTTCTAAAAAATGAAATTATCATGCTACCAACACTTTTCTTTGTAGCACATAGCATGCTGTAAATGTGGTTATTTCTTCTGCAAAGCTCCGTACTTTAACAGGGAATCCTATGGGGGTTGAGTCACTTTTGAACCCAGTTTTTAAGGTACTGCAGTTTATGGCAAATGTGTACTGGCCTACATTTTCAGGTGGGAAGATAGTACCTCTTTCATTTTTTGTGGCTCTTCAATATGTTTAAAAGTGTTTTTATACTTTTTCGCAGAGAACACAACAAGCTTGAATTATTAAATCAACAGTAAAAAAAACCTCAATCACTTCTGGACTTTGACTGGAGACGAAGAAGGGGTGGAGATTAAAAGATCGGAGAGGTTTGAAGGACCTCGGAGAAATGGCTTTAAAATCAATGCTGCGTTTGACCGTTAACCTCTGGAGAGACCTGCAGGCACACACAGAGAGAGAGAGAGAGATGTAGCAATGAAAATGTGTGGGAGAAGATACTGCTAATGACAGAATTTATTGTACAGAACGGTGCAAAAGTCTTGAGCCACCCTCGTTTCTTTTCATTTTGCTTACAAGGAGCCAGACTTTCTTATAATGTTTTAAAGTCCTCAATACAATGCGTTCAAGGTGCAGATGTCAATAGCGTCTTGTTCTTGATAGTCAAAATCTGGCTTGTACTACAAGAAAAAAGCCAGTGTTCCTGGAGGTTTTTTTTAAGTGGCAGGTAATTTCAAATGCAACTTTTGAATCGTTGTTTAGCGTTTCAGATCAGATTATATATATCAGGTGTCAGATCTAGTTGAATTATGTTTTCCTGATGTTTTGCAAGAGAAGCTGAAGGATACTAATTCTTGGCTGTGTTGTTCCTGGCCAGTGTTTGATTACATAAAGGGCAGCAGACATCAGTTTATATTTAAGTGATACTGATTCACTTCATAGTGTTAAGGGGTCACACGGATTGTGCAACATCTTCCTGTAAGTTGTTGGATTCATTTGGCTAAATCCACAAAGAGCCATGAATATCAGAGCAGCAGTAGCTTATCACAGCATGTACGCAAAGGAAAATCTATTGTGGCTCATGGAACCAGCTCCCAGTTTGGATTCAGGAGAAAGATACCGTCTCTACTTTTAAGCTTCGGCTCAAAACGTTCCTTTTTGATAAAGAATATAGTTAGGGCTGGTTCAGGTGACCGGGAATCCTCCCTTAGTCACGCTTTCTTCACCTAACCCCAGCCGGTCACAGCAGATGGCCGCCCCTCCCTGAGTCTGGTTCTGCTGGAAGTTTTTTCTTTTCAAAAGGGAGTTTTTCTTTCCCACTTTCGCCAACTGCTTGCTCACAGGATATCGTTTGATTGTTAAGGTTTCACTCTGTTATTGTTGAGTCTTTACCTTACAATAAAACCAACAGTTTTGGTGCTATATAAATAAAAGTAAACTGAATCTAATTTTCCCTGTGCTATGCTGTAACACCTGATCTTGGGCCTCCAATTCCTTTAACCCTCCTTTAACCCTTGACTGTGTGTCAGGGCTTAAAACCAGCAATAACACCAGAGACCCCCAAGACTTTTTTTGCCTAGTGTCAGTGGGAGGCACTGACATGAGATGGTGATATTCTCGATGACCAGCAGAAGCATTCATCACTTTTCATATTTGGAAATTATGTCCTAAAATATTCTGTACTATGCTGTAGTTAACACTAATACATTGAAAAACATATATAAAGTGAGTCAGTGGTGAAAAAGGGAAACGTTGTCTACTCCTATGCAACAAATAAAGGATATATAAAATGAAGATTACTGTTTTCCTTGCTGCTACTACCAATTTACTCCCAGTAGCACCTTTAGGAAAAAGGTACACGTAAATATCTGCTTTCCAGGAGAGCATGAACACATATATCACGTACCACAGACGCTTTGAATGCCAACAATGATTTAACACAGATTTTCGAGATGTATTAATAGGAATAAGTGGCTTGGGGTTTTGCGCTGTACTCATCATGTCGGTTAATTTGGCAGAAGAGGGTGAGCTATGTGACAGGTAAACTCTCATTCATTTTCCTGAGTAAATAGCAACCTGCCAGAACTGAGATGTTTTCCCACAGAGCGCAGACAAACTGCAAAAGGCTTCTAAATTTATCTCAAGTCTCCCAATGCGGCTTGTTATAAAGAAAGAATTTCACAAGCATGTTTATAGTTGTGTTTATGTGGAGTCTGAACCCGCAGCGATCCCCCTTCACAAATAAATATTAAAACACAGGTGTCGCATTAGGTAATAACTTGCATTTACCTGCTGAATAACATCCTCAGTTGCTGAGGAGTAGCAGCTCTCACAGCTCGGCTCTGTGGGAGCTCCTTTCGTCACAAGCACCAGCTCACCCAATTATGCCTTTTTCATGCAAGCTGACCAAACGCACATCACAGCATGGGAAACGGTGATGTTACAGCAACACAGATCTACTCATTAGTCATTGTGTCTCAGCGCAGCCTGCTTTGTCCACTCTGTTTTCTTTCTTTCTTTCATTTTTTTTTTAAATCACCTCATGTTTCCAGCTTAGTGCTGAGTCCAACCTGACCCCTTCATTAATAATGAGCAAGAATGGGGTGCGGTCCTGCCAAGCGCTCCTGGCTGTCGGCATGTATGTGTGTGCGTGCTGCCGACTGCTTGCTTGAAATGCAGAAATGGGTCCTGAGGATGTCTACGGACTCGAGCAGAGAGTGAGGGTCCAGCATCATTAGAGGAAGGGATTAGCAAACAGGAGAAGAAATATTTCAAAGAGGCAGAAAGAGCCTTGCATTTCACAAAGCCTTTTGAAGAGCCTCGCAATTGTGTAAAATAACATAATCCAGGGTAACAGGTGGAAAAAGAGAGGGGCTTTGTTTTTTTGCTAAGAGTTAAATGAAATACCCCCTCATTTGTGTGTGCTACATGTTACCCATGTCATAATAATTTTAACAAGGTTGCTATAATTCGGACTTTGAATCTCATGTAGATAATTATAACGTAAAGAATGAATGTTTAGAAAGTAGCATGGCGGTGGATTTTATTATAATTAGCTGCACAACGGTATAATATAGATCAGTGGCTCTATGTTATATTGCTATATTATAATGTATTGGCTTCTTGCTGTTTGAATGACTGCCATCTTGTGGTCACAGTTGGTCGGACGCAGGTTTAAGTCTGAGTGTGATTAATATTATTGTGTCTGTGGATTAACCGCTCGTCTCTGGTGGGAAACTGATGGGAGATAAGCAGTTTATAGTTCTGCTTTCACTGGTCTTAGATCAGTTAGGATCTGAGTTTTGTGTGGAAACAGCAAGTAAACGAACACTCTTTGATTTATCATCCTAACAGACGTTCTCAACTATGTTGGCCAACATGTAGGATGAAGGACACCTGTCATAACTCCTTTAGGATGCTAGCAAAGTGAACATTCAGAACCACCACCTTCAGAGTAGCATCTATGAGAAATCATGAGGTTCAACCAGCAGTTTTGCTGGCAAACCACACTTTTAATATCCCTGTAGATACTGAAAGGGAACCACATCACAAATTAAAGCCTTTTTATTTAACTGTGTTTTCCTCTATTAATACATTTTAATATACAATTCAATCCAATATACTTTATGTAACACCAAATCACAACAGTCACCTCAAGGCACTTAATATTGTGAGGTAAAGACACTAAAGTAATACAGAGAAAACCCCAACAATCATACAAACATGAGTAAGCACTTTGGTGACAGTGGGAAGAAAAACCTCCCTTTTAAGAGGAAGAAACCTGCATCAGAACCAGGCTCAGGGAAATGGAAACATGTTCTATTTTTGTTGTTCTATTTTTCTGAGCTCATTGAAGACTTTGTTTATGTTTCTTTTACAAATATATGTTCCCTGAAGATGATTGAAGATGACAATTAAATAATAATTAAGATTATTAATATTAATCTAATAATTGAAAATCGATTACTAAATAAATGTGTGTTTCTTATTGTCTTATAGTGTTTCTTATTATTATGAGTATCTACCTGAAACCCACCCTAAAAACAGTGACAGGGCACTGAAAGAATAATTTTTCTCCAGTTGGTTTAACTTGTTTTTCTGATAAAACCTGATACTATATTTACCTTTTAAAATATAAAGACTTTACTGTCGGAAAAACGTGACTAAATATACAGAAAGAATACAAGAGCTGAGGAGACTGTAGCTCATGCTCTTGTCCCTCCTCGACTCTTTTGTCAAAGCACGGCAGCTGACATCCCGTCTCCCACGTGGGGACACAGACAACGAAGTGCCAATGAAAGCGAGGCATGTTGATACAAAAGCCTCTCGACCTCGAGAAGCCTCGTTCCTTCTCTCAGAGGGAGCCATTGTCCACAGATGTGCGTGTCCATCACAAGCCTCTGCAAGCTATTCTTTTCCTCCCATAATGATAATCATATTGCAAGAAAAGTTGCACCGAACCACAGCTTGCTTTTGGATAGAAGCTTCTGAAATGGGATTGGGATAGATCTTGGATTATTCATAGACCACTTCTTTCTTAATCGTACTTATCGGTTTTTAAAAATGTATTTTTCAGGAATAAGCAATAAGAAAATCCATGGATGGTGCTAAAAAAAAGTTAAAATGTATACACAGAGGCACTAAATAAAGCAATGAATTAGTATTTAAATTTGGACCTGTTTAAAGTCCTCGCATCCATAAACTGATGGGAGGGGGAAAAGCCTTTGCAGACACTTCATGAATTCTGATGATCTGTTTTTCATTTCAGACGTATTGATGCTGCCAGACAGGATAATAATCCAGTTCTGTGTTAAGTTAAAACTGATTTGCCAGAAAAGAATGGGACAAAAACCTTGTTGCTGCAGAGAAAACAAGTTTATAGATAGATAGATAATAGTGTTTAACCCTAACCCTGATTCTGAATATAATCTCTTCTAAGGTGTAAACCTCAATGGGAAATCACAAAAGTGTGCACACAAACAGAAAACTCAAAATAACAAATGTCTAAAGAATAACAGCCCCCCACAAACTATCTCACTCAAGCTATAATCTGCCTTTGGAGAGCCGTGGTCCAGTGTACTCTGACTCCGTCAGCTGTGATTGTCCCTGCTTATCTAATTGAGGACACTCTAAAATATTTTTCACCCCTCTCAAAGACTTTACCTCTCCTCCCAGTAATTCTGTCAGTTGGGCTGCACAGACGCTTCACTGACTTAAACCCGCAATGCTTTTAGAGCTCAACAATAAAATCCATCACAATAGAAATACCCTTCTGTATATTCTCGCTCAGACCTGATGCTCAATTAAATTTCGGCTCACATCGCTGCACCGTGAGTCCTACAGGTGTTTTCAGATATCTTTCAATTTAATCAGGAACATCAGCAGCTGCAGCCGAAAATTATATTTTCAAGGTAATTCATTTCAAAACAAATTTAGATGTGTGATGGTGACTAACAAATATAGAGCACCGGAGAATTTATAAGTACGAGGTGCTTGCAGGGTATTCCAGATTAAGAATGGCCATGTAGCCCCAAAATGCAGTATTCCTGAAAAATAAAAAACATTTAAAATGTTGTAAGTTTTTTATTTTTGTCATTAAGACAGGATGTCTCAGGATGACCGAGGGGTCTACTTGTGTGTGTTCAAGGACAGGCAGCATTACCTCAATGTTTTGTAAAATGATGCTTCTGTCGTCCCCCCCATGACTTGAATACGTAATAAAAACAAAAACAGTTTTAACAATATGCACATTCACTAATTCTCTGGCTGTCTTTACGTTTGTTTGTCCGCATACTCCCCCTACACGATCAGGAACTGAGCAGCAAAATTTAGCCCACAGAGACATCTTAGCTTTTTGTCTAGATCAGAAATTGTGATGTCACTGGGTTACTTAGCAACCACCTACCAATGGACTAAAATGACCCACCTATATAACCCTGTAAAAGAACTGTGTCATTTTCAGTTCACGACAATAACATCTAATTTATTTCCACTAAATGTGAATTTTATTGTGCTTATTTTTATCACTTATGACTAACTTTGCTCCTCCCCTTTGTGAGTGTGGACGCTTCATCTCTTTGCTCTTGAATGCTTTGCTTCTTATATTGATTTTTATTGATTTTTATGCTGATTTTTTCCCTTTTTTCCGTGTGAGCTTACCTGCGATAACTTCTGGACACTTGTAGATCATTAGGACTAGAGTGTTCTTAACAGAAACAGCAACATTTTATGGTTACCTTGTCCTCAGCGCTCCGTGTGTCTGTGGCCTAGACACAGCTGAAGCCTGATTACAGCGTCTGGGCACCGAGCAGCCTCAATAGCCTGGAAAGGTGCTAACCGCTAGGCTAACTAGCAACAAGATGCCTTCCCTCTCCACAGATGACTACCACAGCCTCCTGCAGAAGATTGCAGTACTGGAGACAAAAATTCATCGCTTAGAAGTAAACGTGGAGGTAAATGGACTGTGTGGAAATGAAACAACCTTGCCTTTGATTCAAAGCAATGGCGATGAGCAAGCTAGTACACAGCTAAGGAGCACAGATAACATGACCAAGAAAGTAGACTCTGTGCATTATTATAAATCCTCAAGTGATAATCCCCCCTTAGACTGTCTTGGTGCAAAACCAAGACATAAATCATGTCTCCTGGAAGGGGGAGGACGTATCACAGGCAGGGCACAGCGAACTGAAATCTCTGAAACCGACTGGCCTTCACTTCCTACGAGACAGAGAAGCTCTTCTACCCCTGTATACGGGAGGAAACAGGACTGGACAACTGTGAATAGGAAGGTTAACAACAAACCTCCAAAATAACTGAATGTGAAACTGCAGAACAGATTTGCTCCACTATCAAAGGACCCTGGATCTATATCGGACAACCATCCATCTAAAAGCAGTGAAATAAGGTCTGAAAATCTGTTGAAAAGTGAAAGGCCACAGGGAAAGCTAAAGGCTAGGCCTGAAACTCTGATTGTGGGTGACTCTGCCGTAAAGGATGTACAAAAGATGTGCGGTAAGAACACTAAAGTCCTCTGCTTTCCTAACGATATGGTCAACAACCTGAAGGAGAGAATTCTTCAAATTGCAGATGAATATCCAACTGTGACAAACATTGTTCTGCATACAGGGTCAAACGATGTGTCCAAACAACAGTCGGAGGTTCTGAAACGGGACTTTACTGGATTATTAAATACTGTAAACTCTCTGAATGCAGCTGTATTCATCAGTGGACCTGTACCGCCGGTCAGAGGAGGAGACGAGAGATTCAGCAGGTTGTTTACACTGAATAAATGGCTTATATCAGCATGTGCTGACCACTCAGTGCATTTTATCGACAACTTTAATATTTTTTGGGAACGCAGGCATCTGTTCAAAGCAAATGGATTTAATTTTAACAAGTCAGGGGTGAAACTGTTCACCTCCAACTTGTTTTATTCCATACGTCATCCATCCGTGCTTGGTGCCAAGGCTGAGATAAACGAGGAGTTATCTCATAAAGAGGAACAAACAGTACTCCAAGAACAGACAAAGCCCAGCAGAAACCTTGAGGAGGAGCTCCATTTGCCCCCACCCGGGAAGAGCCTCAGAAAGGAGAGACATCCATGGCATCTGAGGAAGAGCCTCAGAAAGGAGAGACATCTAAGGCAAGAAGAGGGGTCCCTATTTGCCTCCAACTCTCTCAACAACACCAACGACCAGGACAAGGGACCACGACCTTCCCCAGTCCCCCAAACCCCTGACAGGCCATAACCCTCCTCCCCCTCCCTTTCTCCCTCCTCCCCACACCTGAAATTCACTGAGGAGATGATGGAGCGGGTCAATGCTGGGCTCAGATCTACCCCCCGTCCCAATCCCTTTTTGTCCCCCATAAACCCCCCACCAGAGCGGCCAAAGGTTCGCCATCGAGCCCCACCCTCAACAGAGCAATCGAAGTCACATTGCCCAGCCTCGCCCCCCTTAGTTCCTCTTCATGCCCTGTCTCCGCAGTCTGATGCGTGATGTGTGAAGGGTCCGGGCTGTGAGGATTATGGCAGTGATGACTTTTCCCAGGAGAAGCTGGGACCCTGTTTACTAGAAGGTTTTAAAATTTCTGTACTTTTAGGTGACAGGAGACATGTGGCCTGGTCAAAACACAGAGAGCTGCACTCTAAAAGATCTTTAAACATAGTAAACATACCTTGTGTGCCACAGACTGTTCCCAAACACGAGGGGACAAGTAATACCTCTAAAACACTTAAGTTGGCTTTATTAAACATTAGATCTCTAGCTGGGAAAACATTTTTAATTAATGATTTAATCACTGAGCACAGCCTTGATTTTATGTTTTTAACTGAAACTTGGTTGGACCAAAGTAACAGTGGAGCTGTTCTCATCGAGACGACCCCTCCTAACTACAGTTTTATCAGTGAGGTCAGGGCGAGCAGGAGAGGAGGAGGGGTTGCTGTCTTATTTAATGAATCATTTCAATGTAAGCAGCTATCTCCTGGAAGTTTTCAGTCTTTTGAATATGTGGCTTTACAGCTGAAGGCCCCATCCAAAGTTGTGTTTCTTAATGTTTACAGGCCTCCCAAATACTGCACAGACTTTTTTAATGACCTCAGTGAACTGCTGTCTGTGATCTGTGTTGATTTTGACTGTGTAATTATTGCTGGGGATTTTAACATTCATGTGGACAACCCTCAGGACAAAGGGACTAAAGACCTGAGTAACACTCTGGGCAACTTTGGGCTGACTCAGCATGTAACAGAGGCCACACATAATAGAGGACACACTCTTGACCTACTGATCTCCAAAGGCCTGAGCATTTCAAAGGTTACTGTGTCTGATGTGGGCCTGTCTGATCATTACTGTGTTTTCTTTGAAAGTAAAATCTCAGCCCACACAAATATATCAACAACAGTGATCACAAAACGGTGTATAACTGAACACAGTAGTGCAATTTTTAACCAGGTCTTCCCATTAACACCTGACCTGTCCAGAGGGTCAGTCAATGAGCTCGTCAATAGCTTCAATGCTAACATGTTAAATGTAATGGACACTATTGCTCCCATTAAGGTGAAGGTTATCTCTGGAAGGAAAAAGTCTCCATGGAGAAACTCCACACTGGTGAAAAATGAAAAAAGAGAGTGTAGGAAAGCTGAGCGCAGATGGAGAAAAACAAACCTCCAGGTTCATTATGACATTTATAAAGAGAAACTTCACAATTATAATTTACAACTGAGGAATGCAAGGAGGTCCTACTTCTCTGACATCATCACTAAAAACAGCCATAATGCTCGGGTCTTATTTTCTACAGTTGACAGGCTAACAAACCCCCCTGTGTCAGTGGCAGCTGAACTTCATTCGACCATGGCCTGCAATGACTTTGCCAAATTCTTCACTGAAAAAATCCAAAAAATTAGACAAGCAATTGGTACATCAACAGCAGATCCAGGATATGTACTGTGTCCACCAAAAAACTGTTTAAACACCATGAAACAGTTTCAACCTATTAACAGCAAAGACCTGGAGGACATCTTAGGTCAACTGAACTCCTCCTCCTGCTGTTTAGATGTCCTGCCAACAAGTTTTTTCAAAAAGGTCTCAAAGACTTTAGAGTCAGACCTGTTACAGATCGTCAACTTTTCTTTATTATCAGGTGTGTTTCCAGAATCACTAAAAACTGCTGTAATCAAACCTATACTGAAAAAGGACAATCTTGACAAGACACAAATGAACAACTACAGGCCGATCTCAAATCTCCCGTTTTTAAGTAAGATCATTGAAAAAGCAGTTTCTCAACAGCTCAGTTACTTCTTAAAACAGAATAATTGCTACGATGCCTTCCAGTCAGGTTTTAGACAGAACCACAGCACTGAAACCGCTCTGACCAAAGTGTTTAATGACATATGTCTGAATACAGACAGTGGAAAAATGTCAGTCCTAGTTTTACTGGATCTCAGTGCAGCATTTGATACAGTTGACCACAACATATTACTCAAACGACTGGAGAACTGGACAGGTCTTTCAGGAACTGTACTAAACTGGTTCAAAACATACGTAGAAAACAGGAAATACTTTGTATCAATAGGTAACTTCACATCTGAGCAGACAAGTATCACATATGGAGTTCCCCAAGGTTCCATCTTGGGACCCCTTCTGTTTAACATCTACATGCTCCCACTGGCACAGATTATAAACAACAACAAAATAAACTATCACAGCTATGCAGATGACACACAAATATATATCACAATGTCACCAGGAGACCGAGGCCCTGTACAGGCTCTTGGTAAATGCATTGAGGAAATCAATGACTGGTTGTGCCACAATTTTCTCCAGCTAAACAAAAACAAAACTGAGGTAATAGTCTTTGGCGCCAAAGAAAAACGATTACAGGTCACCAGAGAACTTCAATCTATACATCTAAAAACCACAAACCAGGCGAGAAATTTGGGTGTAGTGATGGATGCAGACCTAAACTTAGAAAAACACATTAAGACAATAACAAAGTCAGCTTACTATCACCTCAAGAATATATCAAGGATAAAAGATCTGATGTCTCAACAGGACCTGGAAAAACTAGTCCATGCATTCATCTTTAGTAGGCTTGATTACTGTAACAGCATCTTTACAGGTCTACCTAAAAAATCAGTCAGACAACTACAGCTCATTCAGAACTCTGCTGCTTGAGTCCTCACTAAGACCAAAAAAGTGGACCACATCAGTCCAGCTCTGAGGTCCTTACACTGGCTGCCTGTCCGTCAGAGGATAGACTTTAAAGTTCTGATGCTGGCCTATAAAGCTCTGAATGGTTTAGGACCAAAATACATCAATGACCTCCTGACCCAGTATGAACCATCCAGATCCCTCAGGTCATCTGGATCCGGTCTTTTATCAGTTCCCAGAGTCAGAACCAGACACGGAGAAGCTGCATTCAGCTTTTATGCTCCTTATATCTGGAACAAACTCCCAGAAAGCCTCAGATCAGCTGAAACACTCAGTTTATTTAAATCCAGGTTGAAGACTCACCTGTTCTCAGCTGCATTTGAATAAAGCACCAAATCCACACTTTAAGCTTAAATTTCAAAACTTACATTTAACTACTGATTTTATCTACTGTTCTGATTTTATCTGTGTGCTGGTGTAGTTCTTCTTCCCACCAGCAAGAGTCGCTACAGTTCTTTCATGCCAAGATTTGTTTGTTATTAGCTGTAGAGTTAGTAATGCAGCACACTTTGAGAAAAGACTGACTCAGCATGTTGTTCAGATAAACATCTGCATCCATCCTCTTCGTTGTTTTACAGAAAGCATCGCTTGTGAGTATTTAAGTTGAACAAGAGTTAATGCAACTATATTGGCTATTATTTATGCACTTTTATGGTTAAAGGTGTACTGTATTCAGATTTACTTTCTTTCCAATGTTAGCTAGTTTAGCCAACTGATTTGCATTATCGTGTGAATATATAGGCTGAATATTGCTTATTTCTTCTGTTTGTAGTTTCACTCTGTTGATAATTGAAGGCAGCGTCAATAAAAGGGACGATACACCTGTCAGTTGTCGAGGAGTTTATCTATCTGCATAACTGTATCCAGTGTAGCAGTGAGGGCAGAATAGTGAAAAAGCGTCCTTCTACAAGACAACCTTTGGATGTTATGTCAACTCAGCTACATCAACCATGTCTGAAGCAAGACACGATAAAGCATCATCTGTCCGTTCAGAGAAATCATATGGGTCAAAAGGTACAAGTAGGTCATCTGCCAGTATGGCCGCCCTAAACGCTCGAGCCAAAGCTGAAGCAGCACGCAAAAGAGCTGAATACGCTAAAAAGGAAATCGAAATGCAAGTTAAGAAAGCAGAGCTTAAAGTAGAGGAAACCCGTCTAGAGGCCACATTACAAGCCCTCCAACAAGAACGTGACGCGGAAGCGGCACACGCCAAAGCAATAGTTTTTGAAACAGCAGTCAATGATCTTGAAGAAGAACACGTGAATGTACCTCAAAGGGTTGACACTTTGGAACGCACCTTTAACTATGTGAAAGACCAGCTCATCATCAAAGACAGCACAAGCCCAATTGGCCATACCGAGTATAATTCAATGCCTGCACCAAATGTCACATTCCTCACGCCAAAACAAGAGCCAACCAGGTCGGACACCTTAAAGGAATATGTCCTTCAACCTCTGAGTACTGACAAAGGAGAAAACGTTTCCCAGTCTCCGAAATTAATGCAGAAAATGTCACCAGGTACTTCACCGAGATTTGAACATAAGGTGAGCATGCAACAAGGAAACATTTCTGACATAGCCAGGTTTCTTGCAAGACGCGACTTACTCACCGGTGGCCTCCGAAGGTTCAGTGACAAGGCAGGAGATTACTGGGGATGGAAATCTTCGTTTGAGAATGCAATTTGTGACTTAAACCTAACGGCCAGTGAGGAACTGGATTTGCTGATTAAATGGCTTGGCACAGAATCAGTGCAATATGCATATCGTTTAAGAGCTGTGCATATTAACAATCCCTCTGAAGGACTTGCTAAGGTGTGGGAAAGATTAAATGAGTGCTACGGCTCCCCCGAAGCTATAGAGAACGCACTGCTCGACAGATTGGACCGTTTCCCAAAAATCTCATACAAAGATCCACAACTGTTGAGAGAACTACAGGACCTGCTCCTAGAAATAGATGCCGCAAAGAGTGAAGGTTACATTCCAGGTCTACTCTACCTCGATACAGCGAGAGGCATTAATCCAGTGGTGGAAAAACTCCCCTATGCTATGCAAGAAAAATGGATGAACTATGGTTCTAAATACAAAGAGGACCATTGCGTGTCATTTCCACCATTCTCTGCATTTGTGGCCTTCATCAGTAGAGAAGCAAAAATGCACAACGACCCCAGCTTTAGGCAGTCTGTGCCGCCTCCTCCTGCCCTTTCAAAGACGAATAAACTTTACGAAAAACACGCTAAAAGAGAACCTATCTCAGTCATCAGAACCGAAGTTGTCAGTACGGAGCCGAAATCAACTCCTACAAACATTGAGGACCCAAATAAGGAATGTCCTATCCACAAAAGACCTCATGCTCTCAAAAAATGCAGAGCATTCAGGGAAATGCCACTGGAGGAGCGAAAGGCCTATCTCAAGAAAAACATGATATGCTTCAGATGCTGTGCTTCTACAAACCACCAGGCAAAGACATGTAAGTCAGAAATACATTGTACAGAATGTGATTCAAAATTACACATTACAGCTCTTCATCCGGGACTGGCATCAACGACTACTGCGACAGCTACTATTGCAGAGCCGGTAACAGTTGACGGCGGGGAGCGCAATGCAGCACGGCCCACAGCTATCTCGACATGCACACAAGTATGTGGAAGTGAATTTGAAAGTCACTCATGTGCCAAGATCTGCCTTGTGTTCATTTACCCAAAGAACTCACCTGAAAAGAAACTTAAGGCCTATGCCATCCTAGACGACCAAAGCAACAGGTCACTCGCAAAATCATCGGTTTTTGACACATTTGGCATCACAAGAAACTCATTTCCATATAAATTGAGAACCTGTGCTGGATTGGAGGAAGTGACAGGGAGGAGAGCTTTTAACTTCATTGTGGAATCGGCAGATTGCACGTCACGTCTTGAGCTCCAGACACTTATCGAGTGTGATATGCTACCCGACAATCGCAGTGAGATTCCCACAGCTGAAGCTGCTCGAAACCACACCCACCTTCAGGAAATCGCAACCGAAATCCCGGCTCTCGACCAGAGTGCTCAGATTCTGCTGCTCATTGGAAGGGACGTTATTCAAGCACACAAAGTTCTCGACCAGCGCAATGGACCTCCAAATGCGCCATTTGCACACAAGCTAGCTCTTGGATGGGTGATCATTGGCAACGTTTGCCTGGGTGGAGCTCACAAACCCGTGCGTGCTAACATTTTCAAAACGAACATCTTAGACAATGGTCGTCCAAGTCACTTCCTTCCATGCAAAAATGCCATTCAGGTAAAGGAAAGTTTCAACTCGCAAGGCTACAGCAAGGTCAACACCCCAATGCGAAGAAAGCACTCTTCGATGGGAGAAACAGTTTTCAAACAAACAAGTTTGGACGAGAGCCTCGGCTACTCACAGGAGGAAAGGGCCTTTTTACAGATAATGGATAAGGAAGTCTACCAGGACAGTGCTAACAGTTGGGTCGCGCCACTACCTTTTCGTTCACCCAGGCCACAGCTGCCGAACAATAAGCGGCAGGCTATGCAACGCCTTACATCGGTACGCCACATGCTGAACAAATGCCCTCAGGTAAAAGGTCAGTTTACAGACTTTATGCAAACTTTGTTTGACAATGGCCACGCTGAGATAGTGCCACCACTCACTAAAGAAGAAGAGTGCTGGTACCTCCCCTTCTTCGGCGTGTACCACCCGCGCAAACCGGAACAAATACGCATTGTCTTCGACTCAAGCGCACAACACAATGGAGTATCCCTCAACGATGTTCTTCTTACTGGGCCCAACCTCAACAATAGCTTGTTGGGTGTGTTGATGCGACTCCGTGAAGAAAAGGTGGCAGTCACAGCCGATATCAAACAAATGTTCCATTGCTTCGTGGTCAGGGAGGACCACCGGAACTTTTTGAGATTCCTCTGGCACCAAAACAATGACATGGATCAACCGATCGTGGAATACAGAATGACTGTACATGTCTTTGGCAACAGCCCGTCACCCGCGGTTGCAACTTACGGACTCAGAAGGGCATCAGAGGACCGAGACAAGCAAGACATCACTACACAACATCTGGTGGAACGACATTTTTACGTAGATGATTGTCTTGCCTCCTTCCAATCAAGTACTGATGCCATTGTTGTTATGCAAAACGCTCAAGACACTATGGCTTCATCTAATCTGAGGCTACACAAGATTGCATCCAATGACGTGGACGTAATGAAGGCATTCCACAAAAACGATCTAGCCAAAGGTCTAAAAGACCTCGACTTAGGAGCTGACATTCCACCTATGCAAAGAAGCCTTGGAATAAGCTGGGACATTGCAACAGACAAATTCACGTTTCAAGTGTCCACTGCTGAGAAGCCCTATACCCGCAGAGGGGTACTTTCAGTTGTCAACAGTCTGTTTGACCCTCTCGGGTTTGCAGCTCCGGTCAGCATCAAAGGCAGAGCTCTCCTTAGAGAACTTTCCACAGACATATGTCAATGGGATGATCCACTTCCAGAAAAGTTGCTCCAAGAGTGGAGTGCATGGAAAGAGTCCCTGAAACTTCTCGAAGAAGTCAGAATACCGAGAATGTACACCTCTATATCCTTCAATGGTGCAGAAAAAAGGGAGCTCTGTATATTCTGTGACGCGTCTACAAAAGCTATCGCTGCAGTAGCCTATGTCAAGCTAACAGACTCAGAAGGCAACAATGAACTGGGATTCATGTTTGGCAAAGCAAAACTCGCACCGCAGCAAGAAATAACAATCCCCAGGCTCGAGCTATGTGCAGCTGTTCTTGCTGTCGAGATTGCTGACATTATCACAGAGGAAATTGATGTTCCCTTCCATTCTACAAGATTTTTCACAGACAGCAGAGTGGTACTTGGATACATACAGAATGAATCCAGACGATTCTACGTCTATGTATGCAATCGCGTACAGAGGATTCGAAAATCGTCCAACCCAGAGCAGTGGAACTACGTTCCAACAGAGCTTAACCCGGCCGACATAGCTTCAAGATTAATCCCAGCTAGTGCACTCTCATCAAGCACATGGCTCAAAGGACCAGATTACCTACTGAGATCAACCCCTGAAGTGACTAAACATACCTTTGAACTAGTCAATCCTGAATCAGATCCTGAGATCCGTCCAACAGTGACATCACTTTCAACCAATGTCGTGGCTTCTTTCCTCGAAACGAGACGATTTGCGTCTTTCTCTACTTGGGGGTCACTGTTGAGAGCAATAGCAAGGCTCATTCATATTGCAAGGTGTTACAGGAATAGCACTCCCCCAAAAGGGTGTCATGGCTGGCATATCTGCAAAAGTCTTAGTCCAGAAGATTACAGTAAGGCAAAGAGCGTTGTTCTGAGTGGTCTTCAACACGAGGTTTACCCTGACATCTTCACATGTCTTCAAGCCCAAAAAGACATTCCAAAACAGAGCCTTCTCAGAAAACTCTCTCCTTTCAAAGACAATGCAGACTGTCTCAGGGTTGGTGGTCGCCTTTCACAAGTCAGCATGGAAAGCGACGAAGCACACCCCATTATCATCCCAGGCAACCACCATTTAACTACTTTACTAATCCGACACTACCACCAACAGGTGCAGCACCAGGGGCGCCATTTCACAGAGGGAGCCATGAGATCCGCTGGCTTCTGGATTGTTGGTGGGAAACGGAGCATCAGTTCAGTCATCCACCACTGTGTAATTTGCTGCAAGCTCAGGTGGAACACAGAAACGCAAAAAATGTTAGACTTACCCATCGATCGTGTGACAGTCTGCCCCCCGTTCACTTACGTCGGAGTTGACGTCTTTGGACCGTGGACAATAAGCTCTCGGAGAACAAGAGGAGGCCTTGCTAGCAGCAAACGCTGGGCCGTCATCTTCACCTGCTTGGGCATCAGGGCCATTCATGTTGAGGTCATCGAGACGATGGAGTCGTCTAGTTTTATCAATGCTCTGAGACGATTCATCTCTATCCGAGGACCAGTAAAGCAGCTGAGGTCCGACTGTGGGACCAACTTTCTGGGAGCGTGCAAGGAGCTCGGAATAACTTCAAAACACTGCGGCAACCAGGAAATTCAAGACTTTTTATCCAAGAATGAATGCACATGGATCTTCAACCCTCCTCATAGTTCTCATATGGGAGGAAGTTGGGAGCGCATGATCGGCATCGTGAAGCGCATACTGGACTCTATGCTAACTGTCAACTCAGTTCGCCTGTTGACCCATGAGGTTCTCGTTACCCTTCTAGCAGAGGTAACCGCTATTGTAAACTCTCGACCGCTACTACCAGTCTCATCAGATCCAGATTGCCCCCTTCTTCTTACGCCTGCTACCCTCCTTACGCAGAAAACTGGATTACCACCTACACCACCCGGACACTTTGACAATAAAGATATGTTCGGACGCCAATGGAGACAAGTGCAACATCTTTCAAATGTCTTCTGGCACCGTTGGAAAACACAGTACCTGCCGACACTCCAAGAGCGAAGAAAATGGCAATCTGTGAGTCAAAACCTTCAAAAGGGAGATCTAGTTCTTCTAAAGGACAGTCGAGCTAAAAGAAACCACTGGCCCATGGGGGTGGTTGTTGAGACCTTTCCTAGCCAAGACGGACATGTCAGAAAGATTGAGGTAAAGGTCACTTCTGGAGGAATATCTAAAACCTTCTTAAGACCAGTGACAGAGACTGTACTCCTGCTGCGAAATACTAATAGAGACATTGATCCTTAAAGATGGTGATGACATCCAATAGATGTCAGACGGGGAGTGTGCTGGTGTAGTTCTTCTTCCCACCAGCAAGAGTCGCTACAGTTCTTTCATGCCAAGATTTGTTTGTTATTAGCTGTAGAGTTAGTAATGCAGCACACTTTGAGAAAAGACTGACTCAGCATGTTGTTCAGATAAACATCTGCATCCATCCTCTTCGTTGTTTTACAGAAAGCATCGCTTGTGAGTATTTAAGTTGAACAAGAGTTAATGCAACTATATTGGCTATTATTTATGCACTTTTATGGTTAAAGGTGTACTGTATTCAGATTTACTTTCTTTCCAATGTTAGCTAGTTTAGCCAACTGATTTGCATTATCGTGTGAATATATAGGCTGAATATTGCTTATTTCTTCTGTTTGTAGTTTCACTCTGTTGATAATTGAAGGCAGCGTCAATAAAAGGGACGATACACCTGTCAGTTGTCGAGGAGTTTATCTATCTGCATAACTGTATCCAGTGTAGCAGTGAGGGCAGAATAATCTGTTTTGATTTTATATACTGTTGTTTGTTTGTTTGTTTGTTAATTAGTTAGTTAGTTTATTTGCTTGTTTTAATCAATTTTAAATCATGCTTTTTATTTGTTCTTGTTTCTAATGTCTCTGTAAAGCACTTTGAATCACCTTGTTGTTGAATTGTGCTATACAAATAAACTTGCCTTGCCTTGCCTTGCCTAAGGGTCTAAAATTAAACAATTTTTGAATTTATACACCTATAACACCTTAGAAAAACATTCTACTGTTTTCATTTCACGACCATATTGTCTCATTTATATCCAAAAACGTTGAATATTACATAATGATGTCATCACGCTGCCTAGCAATGGCCTATTAGTGGACATTTATGTAGTAGAGCAGGACATGTGCGTGGTCATGCAGTGGTAATAGGAAACAAACTGATGGGAGATGTTCCCATACTCTTCTATTCATAATTATTTATTAATAAATATAATGTACTGTAAGTACCTAAAGTATTCATACAGACACAAACATACGGCTCCATTTACACTTACGCTTGATGTAGACTAAAGATAAACACCATCACCCCCCCTCCACCATCGCACATAAAGTGAACAATAATAATAATAAAATAAACAGTCACTTGTCTACCAGAGTATGCCGAGGCACTAAATAACTTTTTCTCTCAGGAACTTAACTTGATACAAAGCACGGCGACAATGACTGTCATCGTCTGTTGAATTAAAGTGTAATTAAAGTGTAATTTAAAATGACCCCATCACTTTCCTGCCTGGTCACCCCTGAGATGGAAACACCATTCCTCCATCTCTTCTGTGAAGCTACTAAAGACTCCATTGTGTTTCTGTGACAATCAGTGAACAGGGGGCTATCGACTGCCTGCAATTTCGCCTCGTGCATCCAAGTCCATCGCTTTAGCGCATCAGCGTTCTTTTCAAAAGGATGTTAATGGGACTTGTAATTGTACGTTTGGCAGTTACCATAACAAAACCGCTCTCATTGTGTGCATTCATCCGTGTAGAGCAATGCAATTAGGTACATTAAATGAAAAAAAAACCTTTTGTGCTGATGATATCAATGCACATCTCAGAGGTAAAATAACATTTATTATGTATGGGCAAAACTCCAAATTAGCAAATTATCTCAAATCTGATGAGTAGGACAGGTAGCTGGGAATGAGAGCCTAACAGAGAGTTTAACAATATTTATAATACAGACAAACTATCAAAACTCAACTTATTGCAGAAAAATTATTTAATCACTTTTATTCTCGCAAAACTTTCTCTTCACATGATGCCAATTTTTAAATTAATCTAATACTTTCATCCAATCACTGATACCCTGTGCCATTTGGAGAGAGAGAACTACTCATTGTGCACAGCATCTCAACTATCAAATGTATAACAGGAGAAAGTAACAGGAACAGAGAAAGCAGGCAGGAACTAATAACACAAATAGAAAATTTGTTTATCGCCGGCAGAACCGCACGCACATCTATGGCAGGACTCATAATAATAATTGTGACCGTGGTTGCATTGGGCTGTAGCTCTATTTTTTGTTAAATGGAGCAAGATTAACTTGTAATGGAAAAGAGGAAAATAAAAATGTTTTCAACATTCACTCATCATTCGCCTGTAATATCTTCTGTCTTCTCTGCAGACATGAATAATGCTAGAGCCACTGCTGGTACTGCCATTTCCTTATGTGCAAGTGTTTTGCCTATAGTGTAGATACACAGTTATTAACATTGTAGTGCAGCTGTTTCCTAAACAGCTTGGCCACTCTCTCAGCTGACTAATCATAAACAAATTTAGATTAAAGAGATGCTGCTGTCTGGGGGAAAAATGAGGAGGAGGAGTGAAGAGTGAAGATAGGCACAATAATAATAACCCAATGAAAAACTGAATCTAGCATCTTGCTAATGCTACAGAGTACACAAACACATTATTTGTATTTCTCTACTTATGCTTGCTATTTTGAGCACCCAAACATGTTCACTATGGCAAGTATGGCTACAGTACACAAAGTACTGAGTAACAGCAGTTGCTGTCCACAAACCACGGAGAATCCAAAAAAGAGGCTGTTTAAAGTTTTAAAGACTACGACAAAGGGAAAACCCAGTGACAGGTGACCTCTATAATTTATTCGACATTGTTGACAGGTAACGCTGTATGGTCGGTGAATAAGGCCCCAGTTACATAGGCCTAGAGACCACATAGTGATCACCTAGTGTGAGGGAAAAATGACCAGTTGGCAAGTGGTTGCTGGAGGTCGATAGCAGTCTCAAGGTGAATCTGCCTGTAAATAGATATATAATTCTACACCAACCTCCTTGTGAATAATTTGGTCACTAACACGGTTGCCCCTGGGTTGCATGGAAAGTGCCGAGTTATGTATAAAGACATGCCAACTTTCTGAGCCGTAGTCAAACTGTGAAAAGTGTAACAAAAACCAGAAATATGGACTGTTTGTCTCCAAAGTAAGAGGCATGAAGCACTGAGGCACAACAGTAACTTTAAATCTGACTATTCAGAGTTTAGATTTTCACTACCAATTGGTATGTAGTTTGCGAGTGCTTGCAAGTTGGGTTCTTAAACACAAAGTACAGACAACCACAGCATTCTACAGGAAGTTTTTGGTGCAGCAAACGTTTTGCTACTATTTTAATCTAGTGACAGCCAGCAACCCCCATAATGGTTGGAGGGTTGCTGGGAGAAACAAAGAATCAATATGGCGGACATCTCTTAAGGAATCATCACATTATATACCACTGGCAGAGGACTAAAATCATACTCAGTGATTTCCCTTCTGGTTATGTTGTATCAAGTTCAGAACCACCAGACAATTTCAGCCAGCGTGAGGAAGGTACTTTGCCAGCACCAATGAGAATGCCAACGCTAATGGTAGCTAGCTAGCTAGCTAGGAGCAGCAGATTATTTTTAAATATCGGTGAAACATTTATACAATTAGAGGAGACACAGACAGTTAGCAAGACTAATGCTAACTGCTAGTTTGACTTCTTTTAATTTGCCTTGTGAATTTATACATTGTGACTGATTGATGACAGCAGCAGCATAGACAACATTTCCCCAAAATGTAAGCGCTGTCTCATGATGCTTCACTGCACATACAAGCTATATGGCTTGTATGCTAATTAGGTTTTGACCTTTAAATAACTAAGTAACTAAAATGTTTGGAGAAAATTTCATTTTCTTCAATTTTTTGGATTTATTTATTTATACACCCTTTTAAGATGTAAGTCTAATTATTTCATAATATACTGTGTAAATTAGCTAATACTTCACTTTTTGTGGTGCATATATTGGACACTTATCCATCCATCCATTCTTGTAATCACTTACCCAGCTCAGGGTTGCTGGGAGGCTGGAGCCTGTAGCAGCTAACATATGGTTTTCTTTTCTTAATAGCTTAATAAGATAAGATAAGATAAGATAGAACTTTATTAATCCCTCGGGTGGGTTCCTCTGGGAAATTCGATTTCCAAAAAAGCACAGCACCGACAGAAGTTACAGAGTTATACACACACACATATATATAAATACAGAGACAATATAAATAAAATATACGAAGGGGATAAATAGAATAAATAGGAATAAAAATAAAAATACAAGTGAATTGCACATTTCAAGTATTGAGTCTATTGCACCGTTGACTATTTACAAAAGTATTGCACAAAAGGTATTGCACAGTGAGGTGAAGAGGCACTACAGCTTAGTTGTTCCCTCCTTTGTCCTCCTGTTTCCCCTCCCTCTCCCCTCCAGAGAGGAGTTAAACAGTTTGATGGCGTGTGGGACAAAGGAGTTTTTAAGTCTGTTAGTTCTTGTCTTTGGGAGAAGCAACCTGTCACTGAACAGACTCTTCTGGTTGTAATAAGTGTTGATTGTAAAGAAAAAAACCCCCAAAACAACAATTTTAGCTTTTAACATTTTGCTATTGTGGAAAAAATATTATCTTCTGATTCACACCTTCATGCTGATTTCAAGTACCCGAATCTTCCAGCTTATTCAGTAACTTCATTTATGCCTTTCCCAAACAGAAGTGTGTCTATCAGACAGAAAAGCAGGTACCGCTGTGTCTTTTTGTTTCCTTATTTTTGATGGGCCTCCGTCTCCGTGATTGCACTCAGTAATAGCTGGTTTGCGGACAGGCTATGGGGCTCATGGTGGGCTGTGATTATCACATCTCACGCTGGGTCTGCTGATGGCAAGAGAACCCCCTACTCCCTACTCAACCCTGTCACCTTGCTCGCCCTCAGCCAACCGTTCCGCGTTACCTGCTCCGATGTAATCCCGACTCTGGCTGCACACTGATTATCCCACACTGAGTCACCAGCAGTGGGGCCACCGTCCCGCTGACTCCGGCCTCAGCAACGGACAGAGAGGAGAGCACAAGGCATAGCTCTACCTGGTTACGTTTTTCTGCTCACGTTGAGTGTTTTGACGCGGGGCTGTGCTTCCGAGGCTCTGTTGCTGATTACATTCCGATCTGGCCTCCATGGCGGGAAAGTTGTTTGGCTGGACTTGCAGACACGGCCTCACAAGAGTGATCAAGATGGCGCCGAGTATGGCAGCCTCGTCGCGAGCTCCCCCAAGCAACGGCTTTCTTCTGTGTTTAATTTTACTTTTCCTTTATTTTTTCACGAGCAGCACTTGTCTCCTTGTGTACGACCGACAAACCTTACTGGACATAAAAGACGGTCTTTCTTATAACTTTCCGGAGTTCAAGTTTTGCAACACGGACGCTCCGTTTGCAGACCCCCCATTCATCTCACCTGAGACGCCTTTGTTCTCTGGCCCTGGAGGCCGCAAACGCCGACGCAGAGGGAGAAGATCTGGCGTTCTGGTTCGACTGAGACGGCGCACTTACAGACCACCGTTACCCAGTTTATTACTGGCTAATATGCAGTCTCTGGAGAACAAGCTGTGCGAGCTTCGGGCACAGATCTCATTCCAGCGAGAGATGCGGGACTGCTGCGTGATCTGCCTCACAGAAACCTGGCTATCGGACAAAGTACCGGACTCCGCAATACAACTGCCGGGGTTCTCTGTGCACCGTGCGGACAGGTCACAGGATCTTACTGGGAAAAGCAGAGGCGGTGGTGTATGTTTCATGATCAACAACAGCTGGTGTGATTATGCGAACGTGCACCCGGTCAAATCCTTCTGCTCACCGGACCTGGAGTACCTGATGATTAAGTGCCGGCCATTCTGGCTACCGAGGGAATTTACAGCAGTGATTATTACGGCCGTTTACATTCCCCCACAAGCCGACACTGACCGTGCACTCAGGGAACTGTACAGCGTGATCAGCAGCGAGGAAACCGCACACCCAGAGGCAGCGTTTATCACAGCCGGAGACTTTAATAAGGGAAACCTGAAGAAAGTCTCACCAAAACTCCATCAACACATCCTTTTCAACACACGTGGAAACCGGCAACTCGACCACTGTTACACCTCTTTCCGGGATGCGTACAAAGCCCTCCCCCGCGCCCCATTCGGCCAATCAGATCACTGCTCCATCCTGCTCCTGCCCGCCTACAGGCAGAAGCTGAAACAGGAAGCTCCAACCCGGAGGGCGGTGCACTGTTGGACGGACCAATCGGAGTCTGCGCTGCGGGACTGTTTTGATCACGCGGACTGGGAAATGTTTCACGTGGCCGCCAGAGACATTGATGAATACACAGACTCAGTCTGTGGATTTATCAGGAAATGCGTGGAAGATGTCGTCCCATCCAGAACAGTCAAATCCTTCCCAAATCAAAAACCCTGGATTAACGGAGATGTTCGCGCGGCACGGAACACCGCCTTTGCCTCCGCGAACACATCGGACTACAAACACGCACATTACCAACTCCGGAAGACGATCAAAGCAGCCAAACGTGAGTACAGGGACAGGGTGGAACAACAGTTTGACAACCCTCGGAGTATGTGGCAGGGACTAAACACGATCACAGACTTTAGAGGGAAAACCAGCACACCGCAGACCACGGCCTCTCTGTGTGAGGATCTAAACATATTCTACGCTAGATTCGACACAGCGAACACCATGAGACCGGACAGTGTGCGCACCGCGGATGACGTCAGTCAGTGCGCACACTGTGTCTGAGGAGGATGTGCGGAAGTGCTTCAGGAAGGTGAACGCACGCAAAGCTACTGGTCCGGACGGGATTCCCGGCCGCGTCCTCAGGTCATGCGCGGCTCAGCTGGCTGGAGTGTTCACGCACATCTTCAACCTTTCCCTCTCTCTGTCTGTAGTCCCAGCCTGCTTCAAAATGGCCACCATCGTCCCTGTACCCAAATCCTCCACCATCTCCTCATTGAACGACTGGCGACCTGTAGCCCTGACCCCCATCGTAAGCAAATGCTTCGAGAAGCTGGTCAGGGACTTCATCTGCTCTGCACTACCCGACTCACTGGACCCTCTACAGTTTGCATACCGCCACAACAGGTCCACTGATGATGCCATAGCCCTGACACTACACACTGCCCTGTCACACCTGGAGAAGAGAGACACGTATGTGAGGATGCTGTTTGTAGATTACAGCTCAGCATTCAATACCATCGTTCCCTCAAAGCTGGACAGGAAACTGCAGGATCTAGGACTGAGCAGCTCCCTCTGCAGCTGGATCCTTAGCTTCCTGTCTGACAGACGCCAGGTGGTCAGACTGGGCAGCATCACCTCATCCCCCATCACACTGAACACTGGTGCTCCACAGGGGTGTGTACTGAGCCCTCTCCTGTACTCACTCTACACCTACGACTGCACAGCCACTAACAGCTCCAACATCATTGTGAAGTTTGCGGACGACACTACAGTGGTGGGTCTTATCACCAACGGTGATGAGACGGCTTACAGGGAGGAGGTCAGCGCCCTGACCCACTGGTGTCAAGACAACCATCTCACCCTCAACGTCGCAAAGACAAAGGAGTTGATAGTGGACTTCCGGAGGTGCAGAGAAGTACACACCCCCATCACCATCAACGGCGCTGCTGTGGAGAGAGTGAGCAGCTTCCGGTTCCTTGGCGTACACCTGGCTGAGGATCTTACGTGGTCAGTACACACAAACAAAACAGTGAAGAAGGCGCAGCAGCGCCTCTTCTTTCTCAGGAGACTGAAAAGATTCAGCATGAGCCCCCGCATCCTCAGGACCTTCTATCGCTGTGCCATTGAGAGCATCCTCACTGGATGCATCACCACCTGGTATGGCAACAGCACCGCCTACAACTGCAAAGCTCTCCAGCGAGTAGTGCGGTGCTCTGAACGGATAATTGGAGGTGAGCTTCCCTCCCTCCAAGACATCTACAGGAAGCGGTGCCTGAGGAAAGCGGGGAGGATCATCAAGGACTCCAGTCACCCCAGCCATAAACTGTTCAGACTGCTTCCATCAGGAAGGAGGTTCTGCAGCATCCGGTCCCGAACCAGCAGACTGAGAGACAGCTTCTTCCATCAGGCCATCAGACTGCTGAACACGTCATAGATACCTCAGCTTCACTACTGGAACTTCAACATTATGCACTCCACACTGTATATAAATGCCACTTGTTTTGCACATATTCAACTCTGTATATTTTATATATTTTATTATTATTATTATTATTATTATTTTATTTTATTTTTTTTACTATTTAATTTGTAAAAATGTGTATACACACACACACACACACACACGTAGGAAAATATTTAGTATACACATCCAGAAATGCATACACTATTATATATTGTACATATATTTATTAGTTTCAGGTTGGCCATTCTTGTATTTTGCTCGTTTGTGTTGTTGTGTTTGCACATCTCTGTTGCTTGTGGGGCTCGCACACAAGAATTTCACTCGCATGTGCTGTGCCAGTGTGCCTGCACATGTGATGTGACAATAAAAAGTGATTTGATTTGAGTGATTTGACAAGGGAGGTGAAGGGAGACTGAAATAAAAATATGGTGTTCTGCAGCTGCACCAATCAGACGAAGGTTATAAGAGACAGCTGTGATTTTTGGAGTTTGCAAGAAAATGTCAAATAGGAGATTAAAGTGGGCTCCACATTAAAGATGAAAAATTGCAGGCTCAAGAGTCTCTCAGTTCATCAAAACTCAAACACTGTCCTAAGCAGGACCCTATTTATGGTAATTCAAAACTGCCACAAAAAATAAGGAACAAATATAAAATTCTCTTATTAGGAACAGAATGGTGGAAGCATGTCCTTAATTCTTTTATTTTTCACTCACAAATGTTTTTGGGATCATTTTTCAGTCCCATGTTTTCGAATAACTGGATATAATTAAAGGTATGAACTGGGTTCATCCAGATTAATATGTCATTTAAGGGTGAACGTAAGAATGGCAGTTAGGCAGGGGCGATTCTAGGATCAGAGCTTTTGGGGTGCTGAGCACCCAGAAAGTTGCTCAGCCAGGCAAGATAAACCTGTCTCTGTCAGTCCCTGCATCCTTAAATGTTGTCCCGAGTTCTCTCGGTTCTCTTTGGTGCATTTAAACCCCTGTTCCTCCCTGTCCTCATCGTCTGTTGTCTTCGTCTCCGTTATCAGTCATCATAATTTTACCATCTCTGTGCAAGTCTGCAAATTTCTTTACTAAATCATAAGATTCTTAAATTCATCAAGTCTCTCTGTGCCTGGGTCCTCGTCACAAAACATGACATCACTGTTTTGTACATTTTAACACAATTTAATCCCACATTTATGAAAGAAAAGCAAAACACTTTTTTGAAAAGTCTGTAACAAAATCATCAAATCTGATTAAGATTATTTAAATGCTGCCAAAGAAGAATGGATTGGAATAGAAAAAATCCTAACCTTAATTACTGGGCAAGAATAATGAATGATGCTCATAGTGAGTAAAAAGTAAACTGAGTGCATTTTTTGGACAGAGATTCACTTTTAATGTGTATGTATAATATAATACAGATACATAAAAATACACTCCCAAAACAGAAGAAATTATTACAAATAAATTATTACAAAATATTAATAAAAACTATAAAAATGGAGGCAACTTTGCCTGTGGTAGAATGTATACAATGTATGAAAAAATCTTTATTACAGATACTAATTTTACTAATTTAATAATACTAATTTTGTGTTGCAAGATTTATGAGTTTCATGCTTTCATAGTGGTACTTAGGAGAGCTTGACCTTTTTATCAGGTGGTACACACTGTAAGAAGTTTGAGAAACACTGATAAGTGTATGTGTGCTTTTGGAAAACATTTAAAGCTGCTGTACAGAATCTTTGAAACAAGCTTAAAACATTTTTAGAATATAAACAGAGCACTCTGCTTCTTTTTACAGCTCCTCACTCCACCAGGGCTGTCTGGCACTTTCTGATAGTGTGCAAATGTGATGTACGTACTGTGGCAGTCATACAGACAACTGGACGGTCCAAAATTTAGCAAGACTTTAGAGTTGTGGCTGAACCACATAAAAATATATCATTAATTTTAATCTCCCCAAGCCATTATAATGTTATGTTGGAATGTTGTTAAAGAGGGTCAAAAATGTTTCAACCCAGTTTGTTTTGCAGATTCTGTATAACAGCTTTAATATAGGGAGAACACAACCTCCAGATTGTATGAGTAAAATTAGTTTTTTTTTTTCTCTTTGTAAGTTTAACAGTTTCTGTTGTGCCTGTCACTGTTCCCTGTCTGTTTTCTTACCTGGTTCTTCCTGACCTTGTACTTTCTCCTCATGTTCTCCTCTTTCCTCTCTCCCTCTTCAGACTGACAATCATACACAAACAGATTGTATTCAATTAGATGAAAAATTACATTAATATGAAAAAAATTCTATTAAGATCACTAACAAAAAGTCCTCTCTCAGTCTACTTTCAACCAAAAGGCAAATAACCAAACCACACGAAAATCTAATAAAAGATATAAATATTGAAACACTGATCCAACATTATTCTTGATTGATGGATCATTTGATTTTACACTTTTACCTGAATGTGGCTCCTTTTTTTGAAAAAAATTCCTTATATCCATTATGAACCTGGCTGTCTCTCTGTACACACACACACACACACACACACACACACACACACACACACACAACAGGAGTTATAAGGTTAATAGGCATTCAGTCAGTTAGCTAGTTAGTATCCATTTCAAACAGGACAGTGGTAACAACAGTAGGCTGCCGACAACTTAAAGTTTTAGATTTTAAATAGGTTATATACATTTCAATGGGAGCAACAGGACGGTCAAATGTCGCTGAATTTACTACAGAGCAGGACGGATTGTAGAGCAGCAAACATCGTCGGAAAACACGCTTTCAACACTGCAGGTTACCTGGGTGTAATGTTTTTCAGCTAAAAAGAAACATGGTCTGACTCCTACCTAACTATATAAAGAGTAACTGAAGGTTAAATGCAGCTAATATGTCCTGTTTTAAGCCAACCACTTACACCTCCGCTCTGCTGCGTCTCAGCCACCATCGCTCTGGCAGCAACGGTGCTAGAGCCAGAGTAGGGGAGAGGCGAGCTGGAACAAACCATTTTGGGAGGGGGGGGGGGGGGGGTTATCTATACTTTTGGTGTTAAAATGTTACGTCTCAAACAAGTACAGTACTGTATGCTGAAGCACCCCCGAAAATGGGCTAAAATCGCCCCTGCAGTTAGGTTTCAGCAACTTTCATTTAAATGTGATCATCAGCACAAGCTTTTAAAACATATTAATAAGCTACGCAGGTGCATGTATTCCCATTCTGCTTATGAACACACATAATGAATGTTTATACATCTCCCTGCTGCTAGAAATTTGTAGACTAATCTTCTGGAGCTGAAAATGCTGTTTGACAAAATTACTTAATCTTCTCTAAAGATTTTATTTGAGAAACATTCATAGAGTTACGTCCTCCTTCAGAATGATTGTTGCCCAATTTGAGCATGAATGAAACCTGCCACTTCTACCAAGGTGAATGTCACTTTAACTTTTGAATGCTGAAATCTATTTTTATGAAATAGTTTGTCTACCTTCAAGACATTTTTACCGCTTTATGGGAAAAAAAATTTCTGCAAAAGTTCACGCCTCTCACTTTTTATAGTAGATAAGGCCTGTTGGAAAGCGCATCTATAGACTGTATAGAACACTCAGTGTTCATGTACCGCCGTTACGTATTTAAAATACAAAATATGAGTAACTGTATTCCGTTACAGTTACCGTTTAAAAAGGTGGTATTCAGAATACAGTTACTTTGTTGAAATAAATGGATTACACTGCGGTACTTTCCTGTTTCATTTCGTCGCGGGTCAGGACTGTTTGGGTTTTGTTTGACAGCTACGTTCTGTTGTTCCAGGCGGCAGCGTTACGGTTGCCATGGTTACAGGGTGACGCTCTCTCTCTCTGCGACTGTGTGTTTCCTGGGTGAGAGAGCGCCTTTTCGTTGTTGTTGTGCTAAGCTAACAGGCAGAATGCTACAAGCATAGCTCTAAAGAATGTAGCATCATGGGCAGTGTAGTCCGTGTTGCAGGGAGAATGGACTGCCATACACGTTATGGATCTGTGAGCGCGAGGAGGGAGAAAAAGGGGAGTGGAAAGGTACGAGTTGTCATCGAGCAGAAACGGGAGCTGGAAGCATGTAAATATAATAATAACCACTGCAGCCAAGAAGAGTGCCTGACGAGCCCAATTGTAAGTAAGCTATTAAGACTCGACTGTACACCGTGTTCGTGTTTTCCTCCGAAAACAATAAGTTCCGTTGGAGCAGTCTTTCAACGCCTCTCTCTGTCTCTCGCAAGAAAAGTTGACCCACACAACAAAGTAAAGCTATTTTTCGGCTACGAGCCGACAGGGACCCCGCCGTATTAGTCAGAGGTCCCTTTACTACAGTTCGGAGTCGCGGACCTTCAGTAACAGTAATAAATCACACAGCAATAGTACATTCACGTTGTTGTAAAAAGCATGATAATATATTAAGTAATCCAAAGTATTCAGAATACGTTACTGTCATTGAGTAACGTAACGGAATACGTTACAGAATACATTTTGGGGCATGTATTCTGTAATGGAATACATTTTAAAAGTAACCTTCCCAACACTGAGAACACTACATGTTCATATGTAAACAGCTATTTAATCAAAGTTGCCATGGACTAAAGCACATGCTGTTTTGTCATCTAGTTTACTCCAAAGAGAATAGCTGCCACATTAATAGCGTGCTGTATTAAAGAAGTCCTCAAACTAGCTGCTGTGACCTTTCAAAACAGTCAAGGACTTCTAATAAGCAAAGAAATAACAAAATCACAGTATGGATAAAATAACAGTTGAAGACATCAGAGAGTTAAAAGTCAAAAAGTCTTAAAATTAGAATCAACGAGAGGAGGGAAACTTAAAAAGATGTGCTTTAAGACTTTTTTTGAGCTGTTTTCTTTAGGAGTTGCGAAAGTGGATCATCAGCCTCCATCTCGTTGTATCCCTTGCATCGTCGTCTGTCCCACCTTCCTCCAAACAAGCAATCCTCACAATTTATCCAGAACTGGGAGTACACTGGCTTGTGGCCTCCACTGTGGTTGAAGAAAATGACATCTTCTCATTGTATTTAAAGACGACACCAATATGTGACAAGTTGGGAATGTAAGACCCAGCGTTTGGCTTTCATTTTGGTTTTAAACCCCCCCCAGCATAACAAGATTGATGGGTCTGACTGGCTAAGGACTAGACAATGAGCTGAACATGAGTAATCCTCAGTGTTAAAACATGGTATGACCAAGAATTACATTTTTTTATTTTCTAAATTGTTATTCAGTGTGATCTGAAATTAGTGACAGAGCCCATGATCCCAGCATAAAAATGTTTACAGAGGTAAATGTTCTGGTTCTTATAAGGCACTTTTCTACTCTGAGCACTCAAAGCTCTTTACACAACTTGCCTCATTCAACCATTCACACTCCAGTGCATGCATCAGAGAGCAACTTGGGGTTAGTATCTTGCCCAAGGATATTTGGCATACAGATCGGAGCAGCCAGGGAGCAAACCACCAACCTTCTAATTAACAGATGACCTGCTCTACCTTCTGAGCTACAGCCACCCAGGCAAATCCTCTGGAGGCAGAGATATTTACCTGCCCAGCTTTCGGTCACCTGCTCGACTCCACAGTGCGTCACTTTACATAATAACTTAATGTTTTTCTGACTCATAAACTACGTAAGCTAAGATTTATAGGATCCATCGGATGTATCCTTCATAGGACAAAGTCCTCTTTCATCCTCACAATCAGTAACTAATTACTGATTACTTCCCCCAAAAAGTAATCCCGTTACTTTACTGATTACTTATTTTCAAAAGTAATTAATTACTTAGTTACTTAGTTACTTTTCCAAAACACGATTTACAACCTGAATAGGTAATAAAGCGATAGATCTTTCAGCCCAATTCTACTTTTTCTACATAATATAAAATGTAATCAAATGGAAAAGTCTCCTTTTAAAACTTGTTTTATTAGTTTTAATCTTTTAACTTTATGCATCAAGCAAAAATTTACTTATATGCAGCATTCTGTGACTGGAAGAAATTTGTTTAATATTTAAACCTATTTTCTGCACATTCCAGCACATATAATATTTTTTTTGTGTTTACACTCACTCTTTCAAATAGATGCAAGTAAAACACAGCAGAAAATAAATAAAGCCAAAGACTAGCGGTCCTTTTGCTCTATTTTCATCTGTAAAGCAGGAGTAGGGTAGGCGGAGGTTTACCCTGGTGCAGGTGTGCCGCAGCGGTCAGTGGAAGAATCCGCGAGTTTCTCTGTGCTTGCTTGGAAGTTTAGGGGTTTTTTTTCGCTGTAAAAAGTTTTCTTCCCACCACAACAGACACTAATGTTTTTGTCACTTTTTATGGAATCAAACTCAAAGTAAGGTCAGTACTTCCACGCTTTAAACGCTGCACGCTCATACTCTCTCCCGCACTCGATATATTATCCATTGTTTATCTGCACACAGCTGTTGTCAAGAACGTCGCACTTGCTTACGTCACTGTCATGAGACATTCTGGCAAAAAAATCACGGTTTTAGTAACGCAGTAACGCAGCGTTCCTACGGGAAAGTAAAGGTAATCTAATTACCGTTTTTGCAATAGTAATCCCTTACTTTACTCGTTACTTGAAAAAAGTAATCGGATTACAGTAACGCGTTATGCATTACTGCCCATCTCTGTATATCACATGTTGATGAAACATCTCAACAAGCAAATAAAGCGAGAACATAGACAGTACAAACAATACAAAGTAAAACAAATTAGGTAAAATAAAGATTTGCCAATCCATCTTTGTCAAACACCTACTGTCATGGTTGCTAGGCAACAGGGGCAGCGTGTCACAGGATTTAATTGGCAGTCGATTCTGGCCTTCGTGGTCTATGAAGGACGCAGCATGCGTAGGTTGCGTTCTTCGAAGGAAACAGCCCACGAACTGGGACACAGCTTATTAGTGAGAATTGGTCACTTCCTCATAGATTTCTACACAGTTGCAATCAACCAGCACTCGCCCCCTGCTGGCCACAAGAAAGAATGCCAGCTCAAAGTGCTGGAGGTTATGTACAGTTTTTAGATGTTGTCTGTGTTTGGTGGTTTGTCATTTTTAAAAAGTGGGTCGCTAAAAGACAACCATCCAAACCCCCAAAAAATCCCCAAACCTAATCATAAAAATGAAACACAATAGCATAAATGGAATTATTTTATAGCGTTTGTGCTCACTCTGCCGTTTAAGAAACATCTTAACACTTCTTAGCCTTCTTGAGCTAAGAAGTGTAAATACTGGAATTGAATTTAGGAAAAGAGCATAAATCCACAACCCGTGGCTGACAAAAGCACCACCTTTAAATAAAAGCCTGAAATAGTGCCGCTGAGAGGAGAGACGCACAAAAAAAACAAAACAAATATAGTGAGTTAATTCAGTCAGTCAGAGCTGCAGGCAGTGGGCTTCTCCCTACAGCTGTGACACCAGTATTAGGCAGACAGAGTGGAGGCTTGCCGCCCCACTGGGCCCATATGACAGGGCTCTAACTCCTCCATCCCATTCCGGGCAGGCCCCACTGTTAGGCAGTCTAATTGAATCCCAGCACAGAGAGCACAGGGCCCTATACATTAGAGTTTTGTCAGCAAGACCGCAGATAGGGCCTGAGTCGCTTCACTGCTTCATAATAGGGCCGTTACCTATACAAGCCACATAGATGAGTGTATATGGAAGACTTAGGAACGGCCACATATTGAGAACAGTGTGAAAAAATGCTTTTCCCTGCCTTTTACTCCATCTGCATTGCCCATTTTTCTCCTGCGTCACCTCTATTTTATCTCAGCTCTATTTCACCTTACTGCTCCCTCTCTCTGCATGAGTCCACACTGTTCTGTGCCACACACGCACACCATTTTGATTCTGCTGAAAGGGTTACATCTTATTTTCTTCTCTGTTACACTTTTCTAAAGGTAGGTCCAATCACTGTTGCTCCGGCGCAGACGCCCGTGGGTGATCCCCCCCACCCCACCCCCGAAACCTGTGGAAGCGGCATTTTCCAGACCTGCGCCGAGAGGTATGAGGGGTACTTTAGAGCGCAGAAGCATGTATTTAAATTAGACATGGCTTTTAATTATTTTTGTGGCAGTGTAATTTCCTAGCTGAGGGCAGTCGATTCCTTTGCTGAAGTTGCATTTCCATAATTCCCCAGCTTCTCCGAGACGGCACACTTTCAAAGTCCTCAGATGATAGGCCGCATATATTAATTGAAACTGAAATGTCAGCCTTAAAGGTCCCACCTGTGTTTTCTTGTAATGTACAGCACTTTTACATTTTCCCACATTAGAAAGAGCACTTTCAAATTCAAATAATGATGCAATTAAACCGAGAACTGCCAATAAACATAAAAGCAGATGGCTCCAGGCAAAAACTGTCAATAAAATATTACCAAAACTGGTGAACCTTTAAAATGCAAAGAGGACACCGAGTGGTTGTTTTATGCACTGTGATTGTACTCTTCTCTTTAGAGAGGTGCAGCCTAGAGGAATTTCCTACCTCCTGTCCTCGGGGATTTAGAGAAACTTGTTCCTTTTGTGTTGATTGGAAAAAAGGAGTTGGAAACCCCAGGGTCCTCCTTAATTCCCCCCTTCATTGATTTCAGCTGTTCTACTTATCTCATCTCCACAATTAGGGGAGAGACGCCATTAGCTTTTTCCATAAGCAATGATGACAAATTAAGACAGCTTTAAAGACAACGAAGAAAAAGTCAGCGGTGCTTGGATACAATTTTACTTGCAGAAACAAAAGGATGCTTAATGTTGGGGCTACCGAAGGCTCGAAGCGTGAACAACTTAAAAGCAGTTAAACTTTCTGGCTGGTTAAATCACACAGCTCCCTTCAAAGTGGCTCAAATTTAGGACATCCATTTCTACAGCCATATATTTTTTTGGCGAGGCCTCAACCTTTACCTCATCATTTTCTGTGAATCACAAGCCTGACCAAGCATGCTGGCAGTAAACCACAGCTCTAAAATGGAAGACACACTGCCAGCAAGACCCTGGCTAATGGAGCATGCACATTGATGGAAGGGGGGGAAAATGACACAAAAGAAAGACGCTGTCTTTCAGCTACAAGGCATCTATTGAAAATCAAATGGACGGAAACTATGTGTGTTCTGTATATTTTATATTATCGTTCATCCAGGCTTCCTTAAAGTAATCATATGCTATCATTTGAGTCCAAAAGAGGACTTGATGAGGGTCCTCCATGAGTGTTCTGTATATAGACGAGATGTGGACAAGGACAAGAGCAGAGATGACCAAAACGGTAGGGCCTAGTCATTTTAACAGAAATCCAACCCAAAATTCATTATGAATCAACATCAACTACTGTAAGTTACTCTCAGACCAGGATATAAAGTTAACAGTACTAATAATGGGACAATGGCACATGATGGACAGAGATACTCTCGATGGTCTAGAGTTGCATTCATCCTTTTTCTGCGGCATCCATTTTCCAAGTCCAGGTAACAGGGTCACACCAGTCTAAGCAGAGGAACCCATCCCCATCTCCCTCAGCTCTTCTGGGGTAGCACATAAATATTCAGTCTTTTTTAGCAAATCCTGGGTCTGCCAGAAGACCCTCACCTGTCGGAGGCACTCGTTGGACATTCAAGTCAGATACCCACAACAGTCTTAACTGGCTCATTTCAATGTGAAGGAGTGGAGACTGTACACCGGCTCAGAGCCCAGCCACCTTTGGAGAAATCTCTTTCTTTTGGTCACAAACTAAACTTCATGTCCATAGTTGAGGGTGGCAATACAGGAACCAGTATACAGTGTTGGGAAGGTTACTTTTAAAATGTATTCCACTACAGATTACAGAATACATGCCCCAAAATGTATTCTGTAACGTATTCCGTTACGCTACTCAATGACAGTAACGTATTCTGAATACTTTGGATTACTTAATATATTATCATGCTTTTTACAACTACGTGAATGTACTATTGCTGTGTGATTTATTACTATTACTGAAGGTCCGAACCGTAGTAAAGGGACCTCTGACTAATACGTCGGGTTCCGTGTAGGGCTGTAGCCGAAAAATAGCTTTACTTTGTTGTGTGGAGAGGCGTTGAAAGGCTGCTCCAACGGAACTTATTGTTTCGGAGGAAAACACGAACACGGTGTACAGTCGAGTCTTAATAGCTTACTTACAACTGGGCTTGTCAGGCACTCTTCTTGGCTGAAGTGGTTATTATTATATTTACATGCTCCCAGCTCCCGTTTCTGCTCAATGACAACTCTACTTTTCCACTCGCCTTTTTCTCCCTCCTCGCGCTCACAGACACATAACGAGTATGGCAGTCCATTCTCCCTGCAACACGGACTACACTGCCCATGATGCTACATTCTTTAGAGCTATGCTTGTAGCATTCTGTCAGCATTCAGTTTAGCACAATAACAACAACAACAAAAAGACGCTCTCTCACCCAGGAAACACGCAGAGAGAGAGCGTCACCCTGTAACCATGGCAACCGTAACGCTACCGCCTGGAACAACAGAGCATAGCTGTCAAACAAAACCCAAACAGTCCTGACCCGCGACGAAATGAAACAGGAAAGTACCGCCGTGTAATCATTTATTTCAACAAAGTAACTGTATTCTGAATACCACCTTTTTAAACGGTAACTGTAACGGAATACACTTACTCATATTTTGTATTTTAAATACGTAACGGCGGTACATGTATTCCGTTACTCCCCAACACTGCCAGTATATCATTGGCTTTGCTTACAGTACAATACAGCATCCGTGACAGTGTGAACAAACCCCTGGAAATACTTAAACGCCTTCAGGGCAGCAAATTGTTCTTGACCTGGAGATCGTACTGCACAGCCCCACCAAAGTGAATAAAATCTTTAGAAAGCGGCCGCTAGAGTGCATGAACTGAACGATAGCTGCTCGTCATCATGTGCACACTGTGACTATGATGGTGCACGAAATTGTTGTTGAGCATGTTTAAAGGTGAAAACCCCAATCAATTACAAGTAGCCGAAGATCCTTGAGGCAACTGTTGTTGTTATTTGGTTATATATAAATAAAACTTAATCGAGTTGAATTAAATCACAAGTGTATATTGAGGTGCACTGTGCGAAGCTTAATTCAGACTCTGAACAGGTGGTGCTTCAATGTTGAATATGTGAAATTTATGGCCACACATTAAAAAAGTAGGCATTTCTAGTGTGTACTTTCTCATCCTGATCGTGTAACAGATTACATTTTTCATTATTTCTTTTTTTTTTTTTTTTTTTTTAATAAATAGGACAGGGGGAATGAATGAGAGAAAGAGGGGGAGAGAAAGAAAGAGAACCAAAGGGGAGAAGAGACGGTGAGAAGGGGGGGGAAGAGAGAGAGAGAGAAAAAAAAGAACTCCTGGGTCACCTGTATGGAGAAAAAAAAACAAACAAACAAAAAAAACAAACAGAGGAGACAGCAAACAACAAAGAGCAACATAATAATAGAGAAAACAAAGCACCATCACAATAAACTAGCTAGTCATAGATATCAATATTTACTAAATAATAAACGATATTGTGCAGCACGCAAGATAGACAGCGCACAGTGTGCTTTGAGGAAGCAGCCAAGAAAGCTTTAGTCCGCGTCTGTGAATACCCATGTGTGCATACCTGTGTGGATCAGCATGCTTGCATTCCAAAGGTTTCTCCATGTAATGATCTGCTAGGGAGTGTGGGGGGGCCACAGCCCCGTCCTCCAGGGTGTGAAGCGGGTATGGAGGAGATCAAAACTCCAGACATCCAGAGGCCCCCAGAACACAAGAGACCATGGAAGACCAACAGAGGGGCAGCCGCGCCACTGTTCCAGTAAGAGCTGAGGAGAGTCCCAGATGAGGGCTCGCCCAGCAGCCGCGGAGCAGAAGTCAGGGGGAGTTGCAGTGACGCGCCCGTGAGCTCCGCCGGCCCCCAGCTGTGCCTGAGTGACCGAGCCCCAGGCTGAGAGGCCGGGGGCACCCCACCTCCAAAGGGGCCCGAGCGAGCCCCAGGCCCCAGGCCCCGACAAGCGGCCGCCAAGGAGTGAGCCGGTGTGTACCCGGACGCCCACCCCCAGACACAAAGAACCACCAACACACCGACACCTGAGGGAGTCCGCCACCGGCAGGGGAAGTGGTGGTGGGTGGAGATAGGCCTCCAAACCTTGGAGGGCCTGAGATGTCCCCAGAGAGGTGGCGTCTGATACCCAACCTGACATATAGACACAGACATACAGGCACACACAGACACAAACATCCATTCCCACCCTCATGCTCTCATATGCACTCACTCCACACTCAACCAACGTGGAGACAGACATAAAGAGACGCTGTACACACAATCACACTCCCCAAGCGTACTCTACAAACCGGGTCTAGGTACCCTTGCCCCTGGAGGGGGGAATTGCACCCAGACCCAGGTGGTGTTACCCTTTTCCCTGCGGTGGGGAGAGGCAGACCACCCCGACTCCGCAGCAGCAGGGAGGCCCCACACCCCAGACCGCAGTCGGACGGCCAACTCCTCCTACTAGCCCCCCCGCTCCAGCAGGCCGCAGAGAATGGGGGTGGGAGAAGACTCCAAACCTCCCTCCACCCGCTCATTGTAGTGTTGATGCATATGTGTTCTAAGGTGCAATTAAAACCCAGGAGGGCTTGGAGCTACCTGCCAAGGAGCAGCAGGTAAGCGCATAGTCCCTCCTGCTAGCCCTCAATGACTAAGTGTATTTAAAATTGAGAGGTGGGCAACGACGTCAGGGGTGAGGTATACACCCTGATGGTAATTTGGACTCCGTGATTGTGCCCACCCCCAAGATCCTATATGTATGTGTAATGAGAGTGTGAATAATGTGAATGTCTAAGTTGTGGGATAAAATTGAGGCAGAGGCAGCCAGAAGGGGACGGGGGGGGGGGGGGGGTAGCCTCCTCTGCACCCTGGTGACATACCCCCACTCCAAGGCCCTGCATGTGTGGGTGGTTGTGGAGGAGCGGGAAGAGGGAGGCAGCTGGAGATGGGGAGGGAAGGAAGGGAGGGGCAGGTAACCCCTCCCTGGGGCCAGCTCCCCCGCTGACCCCAGTAGGCACTCCCACCCTCCGCGACCCGCCAGGGAAGGGGGGCCCAGGCCCATCAGACCGGGGCCCAGTGCAGTAGCGCCCCCCGGCTCCACAGAGCCCTGGACAGTCCACCCAACCCCACCACAGAGAAAACTGCACCCACCCCACCATCCACACATCTTCCAGACTACATAAGACGGTAAACGCCCAGGCTGAGATCTTCCTCCACCTCTCCTGTATCTCCCCCTCCTGCAGAGAGTTCCTGAAGAGAAGAAAGCTCCTGCAAGATGTGACCATCCCCCCCACCAGTTGAAGAGCCCCCCAGGCGGCTCGACGCACCGGCGGCACCCTGCTCCAGGGCCGGGCCCCCATGCACCCACCCGCCCACAACCCCGGCAACACACCAACCAGGACCCAAGCCCCCGAGGCCCGGCCCGGGCCCCAGCCCAGAGACGGAGCGCCCCCAGAACCTCACGCCCATCCCGGACCCACCCAGGGGCAGCCAGGTTGCCAGGTCAGTAACCCACGTCCGTCAGCACAGACCCTCCCCTAGCCCCGCTGCACGCAGCCGCGAGGAAACAGTCACCTGAGAGCCAACAGAGCCCCCAACCGGACGTGACCGCTACCCCGGGTTGAGCCCCCCAAGGAAGATGCCTCCGGGGAACCCCCCGACGCCCTAAGCCTGTCCCTACCCCCTCACCAATCACAACAGTGAAGGCGGGACCAAACTATGACCCCCCACCCCCACTAGGTGATGGAGCTGATAAAAGGGGCCCAGAGCAATTGATCTAATGTGGTGGCAGAGGCTGTGTCAAGACTAATGTAATCTAATAGATAATTTCTATATTGGTTAGAATTAAGATTATTTTTATTTTTCCAGTTCATGAGGACTGTTTTCTTGGCTATGCATAGGGCAGTGAAGATCATATCGGCTATATTCTTTTCTGAAGTGACATTATCTAAGCTGCCCAGTAGACACACTAAGGGGGAAGTTGGAATGTTACATTTCAGACACTTTGATAAGTCTTCACATATCTCGCGCCAAAACTTTTGCACTGGTGGACAGAACCAAAGAGCGTGGATGTAATTGTCTGGTGTATTGCCTTGACAGTGTGAGCAGTTGTTGGAAGATGTAAAGCCCATCTTGAACATCCGATGACCTGTATAGTGCACTCTATGAAGTATTTTGTATTGTATTAATTGCAGACTGGGATTTTTAATTAATTTAAAAGTTTTTAAGCAAATCTGAGACCAGAAGTTTTGGTCTAGGTTGACTGATAAATCTGCTTCCCACTTTGCAGTAGGAAGGGATATTGATTCATCTAATTTAGAAAGTGTTCTGTATATTTTAGATAATAATTTGGGGGATTTAAGAGTAAGAAAATGTGCCGCACTTAGTGGTGTTTGTAATTCAACTTGACTGAGGTTAAATTTCTTTTTTACTATGGATTTAATTTGTTGATATTCTAAAAACCTTGTCTTGTTGATCCCATATTGTTCAACTAGTCTGTCAAATGGAATAAATTCTGTTCCCTCTAATATATGTTCTAAGTATTTAATTCCTTTACAACTCCATTCTGGGAAATTAATCATATTATTGTTTTGTAATATGTCAGGGTTATTCCAGATAGGTGTACGTTTGCATGGGATTAATGAAGACTCCGTTATTTTTAGAAACTCCCACCATGCTGTTAGAGAAAAGCTGATGTTGATACTTTTAAAGCATTCATGTCTTTTGATGTTTGAGCTAATAAATGGTAGGTCTGAAATCTCTAGATCCTTGCATAGTGCCTGTTCAACATCTAGCCAGGGCTCAACTAAGAAGGTATGTTTTAACCATTCTGAGATGAACTGAAGCCTGTTGGCTAAGAAGTATTGGTGAAAATTAGGCAGATCTAATCCTCCTCTATCCTTGGTTCTTTGTAGCGTTTTTAAGCTAATACGCGGGGGTTTATCTTTCCAAAGGAATTTGGAAATATATGAATCCAGAGATCTGAACCAATCTTGTGATGGTTTGTTAGGGATCATCAAAAATAAGTAATTTATTTTTGGCAAGATCATCATTTTTATAGTGGCGACCCTTCCCATGAGTGATATGGGTAAAGATTTCCATCTAGTCAGATCGCCTTCTACTTTCTTTAGAAGTGGGATGTGGTTTAGTTTAGTTAAGTCTGAAAGCTTAGGAGAGACATTAATACCTAAATATTTAATATTTCCGGATTGCAGTGGGGCAGAGGAAGAATTATGGAAGGAGCAGTTAATGGGGAGAACTGTAGATTTTGGCCAGTTAATTGAATAATCTGAAACTCTTGAAAACCAGTTTATTAAAGTAATTACCTCAGAGAGGTTGGTTTGTGTGTTTTGCAGAAAAAGCAACACATCATCCGCATAGAGACTGATTTTATGTTCTATGTTCTTACATTTTATGCCCTTAATTGTTGTAGCCTGTCTAAATGCTGCTGCTAGAGGTTCGATAAAAATTGCAAAAAGTGAAGGGGAGAGTGGGCATCCCTGTCTGGTGCCCCTCAGGAGACAGAAGCTGGAGGATGTCTGGTCATTTGTTCTGATACGAGCCGTTGGGGAATTGTATAATATTCTTATCCAGTTTATGAAAGAGTTTCCAAAACCAAATTTGTGTAAAGTTGCGAATAAAAATTTCCAATTAACTCTGTCAAAGGCTTTTTCTGCATCTAGAGATAATATTATGGTTTCGATGTTTTTATCGTATGAGTAGTCTATTAAATTAAGTAATCTACGAGTGTTTGTTGAGGAGTGCCGACCTTTTATGAAACCAGTTTGGTCAGGATGAATTAAGAGGGGGGTCATTTTCTCTAATCTCTTTGAGAGAGCTTTGCAGATTATTTTAAGGTCTACATTTAAAAGAGAAATTGGACGATAGCTTGAGGGAAATAAAGGGTCTTTGCCTGGTTTTAGCAGGAGACTAATGTTGGCAGAATTCATATTTGGTGGTAGTCTGCCCTTTTCCTCGATTTCCTGCAACATGCTGTGGAATACTGGTGCCAAAATTGTCCAGAATTCTTTGTAGAATTCTGCAGGGAAGCCGTCTGGACCTGGAGCCTTATTATTGGGCATACTTATCAGGGCTTCCTGGAGTTCACTTGGCGTCAGTGGCGAATCCAGTTCCATTGCTTGACTGTCTAGTAATTTTGGAAGAGTTACGTTGTCAAGAAATAGATCAATTTCATTTTTAGATGGGTTTATTTGTGGTGAGTATAAAGTTTCATAGAAATCCCTAAAAATGTTGTTTATTCTTCCAGGATCATATATTGTGTTCCCCGATAAATCTTTAGCAGCACATATAGTTATTTTTTCTTTATTTATTTTTAGCTGGTTAGCTAGAAATCGACCTGATTTGTTACTGTGTTCAAAATTCTGCAAGCGAAGTCTTTGTATAAGGAATTGTGTTTTTTTATTAATAGTTTCATTTAATTCTAGTTTTGTTTTGCATATTTTGTTCAATGTTTCCTGATCTTGGTGGGACGCGTAGGCTTCTTCTAGTGATTTGATGTTTTTTTCTAATTCCTGAATATTTTTGTTTTCTTCTTTCTTTTTGTGTGATGAGAAAGAAATTATTTTACCTCTCATCACAGCTTTCCCTGCTTCCCATAGAACAGAAGCAGATATTCCGGGAGTGTCATTAAAGTCTAAATATGAAGTCCATTCCTTTTTAAAGTATTTAATAAAGTCTTCATCTTTAAGTAGTGATATATATATTTTTTTTCATTATTTCTAAATCAGAGTTAAACAGACTCTCACACCATTCTGCTGACAAAAGAGAACATGTGCTGATGCCTTTTCCCTCCCGTCGTCTAATCTATTGTAGAACGTAATGTGGGGATGTGTGTTGAAACAGATCAAATTGGCTGAAAGATTTCACCTTCTGATTGGATCCAATAGACTGCGCGGACACCGAGCTGCATTTTAATGCGAGTCCGTTTAGACTGCCGTCGGTCGCGCTCGCCGCGGCAGTTCGCTTCATGAGGAGGAGGTAATCAACCAAATAATGGATTTCCTAAGGCAAAGAGAGACTTCAAGAGATCTGTATGTTTTAAATCTATCTAGAGTCTGCCTTTTTTTTCACATGATATCCCATCTTTTTCACTATCTTATCAGAATCCGCTTTTTTAACAGATGATAGGAGAAGTTGAAGAAGTGATTAAAAAAAGGTGAATCCGGAAAATTGCCCAAGTGCAGCAGCAGCAACAGTGAAAAGAGGGAAAACGGCACAAAAACACTGTGACACTGTGGTTTTGTTGCATTTTCTTGACTGTCAATATGAAATAGGGCAGCCTGAATCATTTGGGAACACAAGAAGCAGTTGAAACACTGTCTATTAAATATTTAGCTTTAGCTCTGGCAAATAAGTGCTTAAAATGAATGCAATTAGTTTTGCAAGTCCTGTTTTTCCTTCTATATATATATTTTTTTCTCCCATATATATATATATATATATATATATATATATATATATATATATATATATATATATATATATATATATATATATTAGGGGTGCAACGATATTCGTATCGATATTGAACCGTTCGATAAAGTGCTTTCGGTTCGGTACGCATATGTATCGAACAATACAAAATTTTTTATTTATTTTATCAACTTTTCTTCTGACGATGCTGTCTGTGTTGAGAGCTCAGTGGATCTGCGTTCGACTACTCCGCCTAGGCTGCATTGTCAAGTGCAGATCCACTGAGCGCAGGGCAAGCTAGCGAGACAGAAGTTAAGCTCTCGTTGCAACATGGCAAATTGAACCTCCCCCACCCTCATTCAGATCTGGCCTTTGGAACTATTTTGGTTTTCATGTGAAGTATGACCCTGATGGTAAGCGCGTCATGGACAAAAGTAAAACAGTATGTCGGAAGTGCCACGCAATGCTCAATTACATGGGTGGGAACTATTGCGTTAGCGCAGTTTGCTCGTTAATGTGTTGGCCGTCCAGCCCCACGCACGCTGACAGCACTACTGGGAACACAACAAATATGACTGCACATTTACGCCGACATCATCCTAGTGCAAAGACAAGTGTAAGCAGACAAAAACAACAAGCACGCATGCTACAAACTTTACCTGAGTCATTTAGACAGCCGTTAGCACATGATTCTCCTTATGGAGACCTGATATGTTTAATATGCTGCTGAGAATATAGCCCAGAAGAAGCGGATAGTATAGCTTTTATTTTGGAAAGAGCCATTTCTCTGTAATAAACTCTCTTTTCCAAAGATGAGTGATTTCTCGATCAGATAGATTTATTTTTTTATTACGTTGTTGTTGTAGCAACATTAAATTTAAAAACTGTACTTTTCAGTTAAAATATATATTTATAATTTTAATAAATGACAAATTAAAAAGGCATGGACATTTTTTTGTATCGAAAAAAAAAAAAAATCGAACCGTGACACCAAAGTATCGAACCGAACCGAACCGTGAATTTTGTGTATCGTTGCACCCCTAATATATATATATATATATATATATATAAAACCTCCTAAGACCCGAACTCTTCCACAGCACTCTTCCAAAAACAAAGAATTACCAGATCTTTTTTTTTTTTTACCTTACTTTTGTTTTTAAGAAAAATAAGAGCCACATATGAGGATATTCGTTTAAAATTTTGATAGAACAGTAGCAGTATAATGTCCTTGTAAGTGGATTTCAGCCCATGTAGAGCAAAATTGAGTATTTTAGTCTAAATAACCCAAAATGTGATTTCCACATTTGTGGACGCCAGGTCCTAGGAGGTTAAGGGAGAAAAATGGTCTTTAATGTAATTAAAGTAATTGTAGCACCATTCAAGAATATATATCTCACACATGCAGTTTCTTTAGTGTATCCTTTCCACATGTGTCCCTATCTCTACGTCTTCCTCTGTGAGCCTCACTCCGATCAGAATCAAGCTCACTAATAGAAATGCCAGCAACAAACGGTGCAGACCCAGAAATGCCTTGAAGATAGGTGAAAAGAGAGAAAGATAAAGACAAAGAAAGTCAGCGGAAGTCAGTGTAGAGAGAAGCTCGAAGAAGCCACTCTGATCATCCTTAATTCCTGTTTTTATTGGCCGTGGTACTGAAGGAAGCCTTTGTTACACACAGGCTGAGAATCATCACATGGGGAGAGTAAGGCTCTGCACACAACAGACAGGGACACTAAATGAGAAATACTACAAAACAAGCTCAGCTGCAAACCCCTCTGTCCTCCCCACTCTTTTTCATCTTTGTTTGCCACTCCTGGCAAAACAATTTAAATGAGAAAACAGACTAAAACTTTCCACATTTGCATTTTATTTGAGAGGAAAAAAGAAAAACCTCAATGCCTTAAAATTTAAAAGGCATTTTTATGGTTGGGCTCTGTGAGATTTTTTTTTTGAGGCTGTAGTTTTAGCTCGAGGAATATGTTGGACAACTATTTTGGTTGACCATTTTTTCCAGAGTAAACAGCGGTGGTGCTCCTAAACTGTTCATTTTTACTTTGGAATTTTTTGTTTTCATCTCAGTTTAGTTTTATTTCTTTCCATACGGTTTTACGTTAGATTCCATTTGTTTCTCTGTGAGTTTATGAAGGGTGTTTGTCAGTTCCTCTCATTATGTAATGCAAGACAAACACAACAATATGTGAAAGCTGCTGACTCACCATCCAAAGTCTCAATAAACAAGATGCATTAAAGGCTCATTAGACTGACAATGTTGACAAATCTGAGCAAGAGGTGAAGCCTAAATGGATCAAAACTGGTTTAACTGGGTATGACATAACATTATTTTCTAATGAATATTAATATATTTATAATTATGAAAGCATAAAGTTGGTCCTAGTGATGAAAATCACTCAGATTTCGGTTGTAAATCATTGAAATATTTTTTTTTCTTCAAGGTTCTCTATCTGTCACATGCATAGTTATACAAGTATAACACACAGTGAAATGTAGCCTGACACGCTCCTCGACATGTGCAAAAATTGTGTGTGTGTGGGGGGGGGGGGGGGGGGGGGAGAGGAAGAACATTATATATATATATATATATAGTATATACATTGGGTGAATGTGCAGTAGTAGCAGCAAGCAGGTGAGTTCTGTACATTATTTACAGGATAGACAATATTAACATATTTAAAATGAAAGGAATTGAAATGTACATTGTGCCTTGGTTTAGTGTCTGGAAGAGTCCTGTCTCAGTCAATTATAGATGATGTGAGAGGCCGGGTGTGTGTGTTTAGGGTCCGGATGGCTTGGGGATAGAAGCTCCTCTTGAGTCTCTCTGTCCTTGCCCGGAAGATGCGGAACCTTGATTGCAGAAGTTGGAACAGTTTGTTGCCAGGATGGGACGGGTCCTTCAGTATCTGCGCTGCTCTAGTCCGGCATCTCCTGGTGTAGGTGTCCTGAAGCGGGGGGAGAGCAATCCTGCAGCAGTGTTCTGCTGTACGGATCACTCTCTGGAGAGCTTTTTGGTCCTTCACACAGCTGTTCCCAAACCACGATGTGATGTTCTGTGTGAGGATGCTCTCCACAGCACCTGTATAGAAAATCCTGAGGATCTTTGGAGAGACCCTGAACTTCCTCAGTTGTCGTAGGTGATACAGGCGCTGCCTGGCCTTTTTGGTCTGGACCTGAATGTGGGCAGCCCATGTCAGGTCTGAGGAGATGTGGACACCAAGATACTTGAAGGACTGCACCCTCTCCACTGGAGCTCCATTGATGATGATGGGCTTGTAGTCTCTGTGCTGACCCCTTCTGAAGTCCACCACCAGCTCCTTGGTCTTGCTGACGTTCAGCTGGAGGTGGTTGTCCTGGCACCACGATGCCAGATTCTTCACTTCATCCATGTAGGCCGCCTCATCGTTGTTGGAGATGGCACCCAACACCACTGTGTCGTCAGCAAACTTCACAATGGTGTTGGAGCCATGGGTGGCCACACAGTCTGAAGTGTAGAGGGAGTAGAGCAGTGGCGAGAGGACACATCCCTGAGGTGCTTCTGTGTTGATGGTGATGCTGTTGGAGAAGCACCTGCCCACCCTCACCACCTGAGTTCTGCCAGTGAGGAAGTCCAACACCCATGCACACAGACGGCTGTTAAGTCCCAGATCCCTCAGCTTTGTGAACAGTCTGCAGGGCACTATTGTGTTAAACGCTGAACTGTAATCAACAAACAGCATTCGCTGTTACCCTGTTTCTTGTCCACGTGGCTGAGAGTGGTGTGTAGGACGTGGGCGATGGCATCCTCTGTGGATCTGTTGGATCTGTAGGCGAACTGCAGCGGATCTGTGGTGTCTGGGATGGAGGAGGAGATGATGTTCTTCAGCAGCCTCTCAAACACCTTCATTACTACCGAGGTCAGTGCAACTGGCCGGTAATCGTTCAGGGATGAGGGTTTGCTGTTCTTGGGCACAGGGATGATGGTGGATCTTTTGAAGCATGTGGGGACCACAGACTTCACCAGGGACTCATTGAAGATGTAAGTGAACACACCTGCTAGCTGGTCAGCACAGCAGCGCAGCAGACGGCCAGTGATGCCGTCTGGCCCCGCCGCTTTCCTTGTGTTCACTCTCCTCAATGCCGCTCGGACGTCATGCTCCGCGATGCTGGTTTTCTTGATTGTTTGTTCATTTTATTGATTGCTTATGAGTACAAATAGCCTCCAAACTGTCGTTATATTGCACATTTTAAGATAAATATCACAAAAAGTTGCCCAAAAGCAAATTTTAAAGATGATCTTCGATCTGGTTTTTGGAGGGGGCCACCAGGTCCACAGAACTCAAACTTACATCACATTTATCTGTACATGAAAATAATTACATTTCCCAAATTTGCCAAAAGAAAATACATTTCCAGGGTAAACAGTTCATAATTGTAACAACCATTCTGTAGTGTCCATACCAGGAATAACATTCAAGTTGTGCAGCTATTTTTCTTTAATTTAACCTTTTCACTGTATTTCGTGAGACAGATAAGACGTACAAACAAAAAACTAGCATATAACTAATATTGTAGCTTGTGTTGGACGCTGTTCTTATGTTTCACTGAGACTTGGTTCTGAGTTCCGTGTAGATTCCTTCCGTAGTAAGTACTTAGTATTTACTAGGTATTTACAAGGTAATAATTAGGTACTGCGGCACTTCAGTATTTTAATTTCATTTTCTGCTTCTGCACCTGAGAGAAATATTGCTGTTGTTACTTTGTGCATTCAGCAAATTAAGATTTTAAACACAATCTGAGGCATTTTTATACACTCGTGTCATTGCCTCCCCGTCCTCCAGGTGTGAATTCCATCTTTTTGCTCTTCTAATTACTCTGTCTGTCTCTCTGTAAGTAGTACATGTGTACATCGCTGTGTCCATGTGTGTGTTTACCTCTTACCAGCAGTGGGCGTGGATTCAAGCAGATGCACCTGTTTTCCATTCCCACTCACTGGCACGGCTCTTCTCTGGTACTACAGCCCAGGCCTCATTGCTACTTTGAAATGTATCTGCTTATGTATTAATCTGCTTGTAGCACCTACCTGTCTGTCTTCCCATTGGCCTGCGTGGAAAACCTACCTGCCTGACCCATTATCTAGAACATTATCTAGAACTCCCTGGGATCTGGGAACTGAAAGCTCACCCCGGAGGGAAAGTTGAAGGACTTACCTGAATCTAAGCTCCTGCACACTGAGTTTATGGTTTGGCACTCTGAGAAGATCTTGGTGAACATTCATTATTCTTGTAAACTCCTGAACTTGTTCACTGAATTCTTTAGATGCACTTGCAGCTGTGTCATGCTATTGAATCTCTCTGGGGAAAGCAGGATAGTTAATTTCACTAAAACAGAAACATTTGGTGTTACTACATTTTGCTGTAAATGTTTCCCCTTCAAAATATCTGCTCTGAAGTAAAACTCTGTTTTCCAAGGCCTTTGAGTTTGTTTTTGCATCTTTGTGGTGGGCGCAGCAGGTTCCTGTTTGTTTACACACAGTATGGAAGGAGCTCACAGCCAAATTTGTGTCCTTTTCATTTCTTTGTTTAAAGTGCATCGTGCCAATGCAAATTGATTTTAATACCACCGAGAGTATGCAAACCAGCAGCTGCACTGAAGGTTTATTAGAATGCAGACGGCAGACTTTAACATTGAATCTGCAGTTGTAAAAGTGAAAAATATGTGAAACGATGACCTTTAACCCGCTCCACCTCCCGCCAAACAGCCTCCCTTTATGTTTGTACTTCACTAGCTACAGTAAGTTGTTAAATGCATGTATCAATGCACTCTTATCTCACAGTTTCATTTATACAATCTTCCGATTTAGATTCCAACGCTTCACTGAAGCTACAGTATGTAATATATATGTTAAGGTCTATCTGATATCCTCGTGTTTGTGTTGTGTTGTTTGTGTTGTTCCTGTATCAACACTGCATCTGACCAATCACGTTCCTGTGGTGTCATAGCTTTGAGAAAAACCTGCTGATGTCCACTCAGGAAAAAAGGGGGCGTGTGGGGTCAGGGTTAGAGTTGGGGGTTAGGATGTGATCATGGATAGAGTTAGGGTTACAGGGCTGTAATTAGAGTTAAGGTGTTGGGGTTAGGGTTTGTTGTGTGGCTTCATAGTGTTTCCATGTTGTAAAACTATGACATCATTACAACGTGACTGGTCACTTGAACCTAGACCCACATTAGTTTTGTTGATCTAGGAAGTACAGCAATGCAATGATATCGGATCGTGCTATGTGTTCAACCCAATGCTTAACACCTAATGCTTCTATGGCTGCATTGCTCATCAAACAGAAATATTATAATTTCCTACAAAAATATCCAGAAAATATCTTCACACATCTGACATTTTTGGTTTTCCACTCAAACAACTGCGGTTTTGTAAAAACGTCTGCCTCCGCAGCACAAGTTTGCAACATCTGGGACATCCACTGCTGCTTGTTAACAGGTAAAATAACATGCCAGATTTGGAGAGGGTAATGAAGTTTTTATTGTTTGATTTGCAATATGCTGTGGTCGAAATACAGAGGTAAAAAACAATCAGTAAGCTTGGGATTGGTTACATGTTTCTGTTATTTTGTCAGCTCCCCTGAACTACACAATAAATATTACACCTTCTTCTCCTTTCCCACACAGTGTGGTTATCTCTCCCTCCTCTCAAGTCTGGTCACGACTCCCTCAACCCAACCCTCCCTCTCATCCTGCCTTGGGCCGCCATTGTGTATTCATTACCATTAAAGAGTCCTGGGCTAGTCTCACCATTAGGCCGCATTACTATGCTCTCAGCTTTCTGACATTGGTCACACTCTGATCGGTAATCTGGTCTGAACTGATGCAGGATTTCCTTGCGGGGGCTCTCCTCGAGTTGGCTGAGAGGTAGAAACAGACATACTCACATAGCTGCACACACATAGAGATTACATTTCTAGTGGATGTCTACGCCTCATTCAGATGTGTCCGGAACCAATGGCTGAGGCTTCTGATGACTTTCCCACCGTGGCTGGAAAATCGGTGCAGACCAGATTTTCTCCCAGTTCAGAGCTGGAGGATTGGGGAGAGCGATGGGCAACACAGTGACGAATAGTGATCCTGTGTTGCACTTGTGATGAAAAGGGAAATGTAAAAGACAAATAACCTGAGTCGTCATGACTATAAATCACCCTAGAATTATACATATCACACCAGATGACAAATTAATGTCCCTATACTTTGGTTTTATGCTGTATCCTTGCCCCGAAACTTAGATCCACCATTTATTTGACTTTATTGTGGTAGATTTTTATTTGGAAATAGTTTGATGTATTTTAAAATAAAATAAAAAAGTAGAGCTAAGACTTCTTTCTGAAAAACATAAAGTCATTTTGGTGTCAGAACAAAAGATCTTTGGGTTATTGCACCAAGGTTTATTTTAGGATGTGTCTGAAACAGTGTCATGAAAAACTCAATGAGAAAGTTTCTTTTCACACAATTACAAATGAAACAAATACACAAAAATAAAGTATTAGCAGAAACATCAATAAGAGATGTCAGTGTCCTATGGCAGGAGTGTACTGAGGACATTTAGCAGCCACTACACTTTCCCCAACACCTTTAAATATCCCCATCACTACAAAACCCTTATTTAGAAGAACATAAGTACAACAAAAGCAACAAATTTGTGCAGGTGAAACCTTGAACCATCAAATGTTTTGTAGTTCTTCTGGATTTTGTTTTTAAAAGGCTGTTTATCTTCTAACAGTGGTGCACATGAAAGGTCACGATTGAAAATGCCTGTTTGTTCTTGTTGCGTTGAACCTCTCTGTAGCCAAGCAACTACACTGAAATCTTCATTTAGGAGTCAATTTGGGAGCATGCCTCAGTGGTGGTGCCGCTGTAGCTGTCATTAGCGGGAGTTGTGAGGTTACGCAGATCATTTTTGAACATCTACATCTCTGTGAACTTCCGAGCGCACAATTTTCTGTATTCACTTTTTCAGTTCACATGCCAGTTTTGAATGTTTCTAATATTAGAGTGTTTAATAAGATTGTGTTGACACTATTCTTATCAAAGCATAATAATTCTAATTTCTTTTGTAACAGTGACTGATGACAGTAAGTACAGTTGGTTTTTTTTTTTAACCTTTCTATATGTTGTTACTGTTGTTGGTCTTAAATTACACTGACCATGGCTGTACATGGGGACAGAGCCTTTCAGTCTGTTGCACCAAGGCTGTGTCATTACAAATACAAATTACGATGACTACAGCTTCTAGGAAATAAAGAATCTGCTGCTAATGCCGATAGAATAAGGAAACTTCATAGGTTTGGTGCAGTGTAAAATTCAACAAGTTGGCATAACTTGAAAGACGTCAACTTAAGAGGGTAAGTTATAGAGCTCTACAGTAACCATACACTCCACTTTTCTCCACAGGTGCTTTACCAATAATTTTTCCATCAACCTTACCGTCACGTGTCTACAAAACCACAAGAGACAAAACCGTCTCTTCTCCCCTTTGGTTTTCTTTCTCTCCCTCTCTTTCATTCTTTCTCCCTGTCCTATCCCCCAGTCATGTCTGTCCCGTTTGTAGCAACCGAAAATAAAATAAATTCATAATTATAATAAAGGTCAATCAAATGGACCAATATGGCAAGGCCATGATGATCCACTTGGTAAAATAAATCCGCTTGGCATCTTTCTTGGCCTTAAGACAACAATTCTGATGGCTAAAGATCCAAACGGGACACAAAAAAAAAAGAAAAAAAAAAGTCAACGTTCGCTACAAAAACAAAACAAAACAAAAATCTGTGGTCCTGGTGGATAAAGTGGTTCCGTTCCACAGCATTGCCAGTAAATCACATTATTTTCTTAAAACAAGGTTTTTATACAGACTTTTCTAGAGAAGTACATACCACTGTTTCACTGTCGTACCTCCTCGTGACTCTGCTTTTGAGGCTTACAATATTATGGCTCATAATCAAAACCCCTGTGGTGAATATAAATGGGATTTTTACTTCCGTTGACCTCCAAATCAACTGCCTTGTTAGAGTGTGCAGTACGTAAGGAATTTTATTATAGTACACAGAAGCAGGAGAGGTTAGTTAAGCAAATTTTTGGATGAATATAACTAAAGAACAAATGCCTTCATAAAGGGTCTAGATTTCTTTTTTGTTGTTTTTCCACAAAGAGTCCACCTACACAATATTTCTGTTACGTGTTAAGAAACAGTGATCTCACTGTTGCATCCCTGTGCCCCATACACCGCACTGTTACACGAACACTGGGTTTATTAACATTTGAACAATAGCCGGGAACAAAAACACTGACAGGAGCCACTAATTGGTACAGGAGTCTGAGTCATGGTGGCCTGTTGATAACTAAACCTTTACACTGTTCTTGGCCTCACAAACACCGACAATAACATTACACAGCCTCACAGCACAAACAAGACATAAATGAAGTGAGCACAACTGAATTAACGATGTGAAGTGTTTTGCATTTTCCATCACAGAGGTCTTTCTTATCCATCTATCCATCCATGTTCTTATGGTTGTCTAACTCAGGATTGCAAGGTGGGGCTGAAGCCTATCCCATCTGTCATGGGGCAAAAAGCAGTGTACATCCTGGATATTTCTCCAGTCTACCACAGGACATAAAGTACAGTGCTAAATGCTGCACCACTGTGCCACACATAAGTTAATAAAGTGAGTCCAAAAGGGTTGATTCTGTTCATCTGGACGTGGCGTTTTCAGTGGGAGAAACGTTTCGTCACTCATCCAAGTGACCTCTTCAGTCTCAGCTGACTGCAGGTTTCCAACCTTATAAACAGTACATTTGCATAATGACTGAAACCAGCCCACTGAATGAACAATGGGCTGTGGGGTCAGTTCCTTGATTATAAAGTGAGTAAATTATAAGAAAAAACACTATTAAAAAAAAGTTAAATTGTTTGCATTCAGTGTCAGTGCCTCTGCTGGTCGAGGCCGGTTTAGTGGACAGTGAAGACCAGCTGTATATGAGACAGGGTCACTCAGAATGTTTTCACTCATCTGTACTCATCAAACAGCCCATTGCCACAGGCTTCGTTCACTGGCTCCCCTTGAAGCAAGGTTCAGCATGTTTTGAATTAGTGCATGTTGCCAGCACACTGATAGACCGATAGACAGGGAGTTATGTTGGGATTCGTCCCCACCTGGGAAACGATCCTCTACTATTATACATTAGTTGTAAAATACAAAATGAAATGAAGACCCCAATTTCAAAAATAACTATCTATCTATCTATCTATCTATCTATATATATATATATATATATATATATATATATATATATATATATATATATATATATATATATATATGAATGACGGTGTGGAATTACAAAGCAGTGACTGGCAAGATCTTTGTAACTGTTATAACTGCACCCTATTTTTGCTTGAGGCAAGAGGCTTAGGGCTACAATCGCATCACAACTGACTCCCTGACCTGTCGGCAATTGAGCTGCAATGTATGCACAGTGGGCTGCAGGTTCTGAAGAGGTGGAGGTTGGAGGGAATGGAAAAAGACAGTATCTGTGGCTCACTCTCTCCACAGTGAGATCAGTGAAGCTCTCTTGACTCCTGCAAATGGGGAGTGCCGCCATGAAGGTCAATGCATTTGTTCACCCCTGCATTTTGCATTCACTTAAATAGCAACAAACCAGCGTGGCACATGCACACAGAAGCCCTAATTAATAATTCAAATCTGCCCTGAAATGACTAACCAGAAACGTACCCACTAAAAAGCTGATGTCTTCAAGAAGCTCGCTGCCAACTTATTCATTGTCCAATAACAGCATTATCTCCTTCATCATCCCATTACAGTATATGCGACTAGATGTTGCGCACCAATTCATTATGAGGGCTATGAGCTGACATTTCCCCTCCAGAATGGATCATTTATTTGGAGCACCTTGATGGCAGCAGCAGCAGAAGCTGTTAAAAGCGGTGAGCCAATTCGCAGACGGGTTAGCAAGTTATTGTGACAGCCAGCCGCCTAATTGTTCATTTGAGGTAATCACCCGACAAGTCAGAGCAATTTCGAGCACAATGCCAGAGACTAATGGAGGCGGACGTGCTCGCTTGATGAGATCAGAATCACGGGGCCGCCCGTCTGCTGAGTGCCAGGGGCTCCTGCGAGGGCATCTTCTTTGGTACTCAGGGGATTATCTTCACCTCTGCGCCATGACTGAGCGCTCACTCGGAGGATATTAGCAGGAAAACTGCAGGGTAGTGATAATATTACCGTATACGTGTCATCAAAACCGCATCAAAAGGTCTCGTCCGATCTCTCAAAGGGGGAAGCCAGAAATGGAGAAGCGTTTTATTCTTTTTTATCTTGGGGTGAAAATCCGCTTAAGACGAGCAGCATATTGTGGGCTGATTGAGGCTGAAAATTTATTTTCACACCCCAATCAAGATGCTTTGTGGAGCTGCCAGCATGAGATGCAAACCTCCCTCTTAGCATGCAGGAAGACACTCCTGCCACTGCTCTCTCTCTCTCCCTCTGATCTGTGTGTGTGTTTGGGACCGGTGGGTGCGTGTGATGGATGACCGTGCAGTGCCGGGGCGTTCTCGGTTTAATTGTGATGTCAGCGCATGTCTGCGGCAACCCCGGTGGTAAGCGGTGACAGACAGGAGTGTGTAGATGTGAGTGTGCATGGGCCAGCGTCTCTGTCTGCAGCGCGTATGGGGAGGAAAGGAACTCTTGACATGATGTTGCTGGGGATTTTCAGCCGGTCCCAGAACGTCCGTGGGCTCTTGGGAGACGGGTCTGAAGAGTTTAGAATACCGACTGATGGGAGAGGTGGACAAGTGAGACAAGTGTCAGATTAGCTCAGCGACTTGGTGGAAGTTGTCAAGGCAAGGAAACAAACTAGTGAAAGTGCTTACTCGGTGTGTATTTGTGTTTTTTGGGTTTTTTTTCACATCTTGCTCCTGCAGAAAGCTGTCAAAGCGTCTCAGATGCTGGGAAGGATTTGAACACCATTCGCACTACATTATATATATATATATATATATATATATATATATATATATATATATATATATATATATATATAGTATAAATCTTGTTGATGTGCTTGTATTTGCTAGTATTCAAATTGCATGATTTGTAATCATGAAGGCTGAAGGACCTTCTGTAGTCCCTCAGGATGATCAGAGGGTGGTGCTGTTGGACCTGATCTTCCAAACGATCCACACTGTTCCTCAATAATGCATATGGCATTACATTCAGACAGGACAGATTTAACTGTGAGTCAAACAGAGGCGCACGGGGGAATCACTGTTTACTCTGAGGCGTGTTGGGAAGGAAGTAATTTAAGAAAATCTTCCATTTGGGCATGATGCATTTGATTAATATAGCCCGAGCTGATCTTGTGTCATGCAGGAGGCTGGAATCGCTGCTGTAACGACTATTGATGACTTATGTCAGAAATCTGATCGTGCCTCATTAATTTTTCTTGTTTTAGAAATAAAAAAACAAAAAACAAACAAACTACGTTTTCCAATAGTTACAGGAGCATGCGACAGTTTAAAGACTTGGTTGTTTGCAGCAATGAGACAAAGCGGTTACATAAAACACCCAACTACAGTATGCTACAGTATTCTCACTTTCAGATCTCCTCCCTTCTTGCGATTCAGCTCAGGTTTGGAAAACCAGGAGTCATGTTTATTTGTAAGAGAGCGAGAGTCAGCCAGTCTGTCTCGGGAGCCAGAGTTTTCAGTGAACATAGTGTGGAGTTCTTCAGGGAGAATATGTAGTGAGAAGCATCTCTGCAACCTCTCCTCCTTTCTGGGGACTAACTTGTAGACACACAGATAAACAGGCAGACTGGATGAAAATAGCGCTGACCAACTGTGCTCATCCGGTGCCAGTTAAAGCTGATGGACATGAAAACAGCAGATGATACCAGATGTGGAGATGAGAAAACATCCTTGATTCCTCCCAGACTGAAAGCAAAACTGTAGGAGCAGAACAGACGGCTAAATATTACTTCTGAGCGCGTAGCGATTCGGGGGCTGTTCGGGCTTTTGTGTAGCAGCAGCAACAACAAAGTGAATCGAGAATATTTCAAATGTGATTACAATGAACTGCCGCAACCTCCAAAAATTGCTCCCCGAACTAAACATTTATTGGCCTGGACTTTCAGTTTTGATGTTATCCTCTGTCTTTTTCAGACAGCTATTGAGAGGTGATTTGAAAAACATAAGAGCCGCAATGACCTTACCGTGCTGATGCAGCTGTGCCTTTGCAGGAGTGCCTGTTTCTATTTCATTTCAATTCAAGACTCTGAATTGGAGATTGCTCCAAAAGGCCAATGGACTGTAATGTAATTTGAATAAAAAGGCCAAACATAAGAGCCTGATGTGGCCAGCAACGAGGTTAGAGCGCACCGGCAAAGGTTTTCTACTGTGAATTGGTTGCCTCAATCTATTTATCGCCACTACAATCCAGGAGCTGTGACAAAGCGAGGTGTTTGAAAATCCCTCATGAAGTACTGTGTGCTCCGTATGGATTTGTTTTGGTGTGCAGCGACAAAGTGTGTTTACACACAGTTAGTTTAGCTCAAGGTAGTTTCATTTCCTGAATCAATGACTCGTTTTCAGGGATCTTCACCACAAGGCTAAGTGATAATCGTTCACTGGTGAAGGGGGCCTTGCACTCGGGTGACTGACAGAGAATCTTTCAAAAGGAAGTGACACAGGAAATGTTGGGCCCCGCGTCCGACGAGCGTGGACCTCCTTATGCCAGCCTGCTAATGAATTCTGCCACACAGTGCCTGCGTCCAGAGTGGCAGCATGGCACTGGTCGCTGAGTGGGCTCAGGGGACAGCGAGGGTGTGAGATGCAATCTGTTGTGGTGCTGGGCTCTCCATTTCTCTTTGCACAAATGCAACAGGACAGAAAAAAGAACCACGATGAAAGATCCGTTCGGGGGCGGCTGTGGGCTGTGGATGGTTACTAAGTTGCACAATAACCACAAGGGAGCCAGGACATCTGAAAACTTTCATAACAAATTACAGCTGTCGCTCCTGCTGCACCTCTTTTTACAGAGGATCGATATGAGCTGTGGACGTCCAGTGATTTGCAATAATTATAGAGACCGGTTATAACTCAGCCTGTCATGTCTGCTGTTTATAAAGCCTCCAGGAGAAATGTGCAGCTTTTTTAAAGTCTCCTTAAAAATACACATTAACCCCACTGATTTGTTTGTGGTAATTCTTCATCTTTTGAACAAGGAATCTTCATTATTCTTCTGTCGTTAGACGTATAACTCGGTGACATTTTTAATTTTTTTCTTCTCCTTTAAATGACAGATATAAAGAGACTCTTAATTATATTAAAACAAGCATTAGTCTGCGTTAGGATGAGCTAACTTATTTTCATTAATCTATTCAGACAACAGTGGTCAGCAGGGTTAAATTAGGAGTTAATTACCAAAAGTGTTCACTGACCCATCCTAATTATTGAATTCAGGCATTCCAGTCACTTTCATGGCCACAGGTGTATAAAACCAAGAAGCTAGGCGTGGAGGCTGGTCCTGCAAACATTTGTGAAAGGATGGGTCGCTCTGAGGAGCTCGGTGAAATCCTGCGTGGTACCGACGTGGATGAAGCTTGCACAAAAGCAAAATAAACATTAAGTACCAGTCCATTTGCTTGAGCATATTTATTATGTGTTAGAGTTTTAAGTATATTTTCATTTTAAAGAGTTTCTGGCATTGCTTTCACAGGATGCATGCGTCGGCTTTTGTTTCAGGGCTAGGTTGTCATTACATATTAAAAGCATTCACGTGGTGAAACATGGTTGGATTTAATTTTTATATGCACAATAACGCAGACTGTAACTGATCTGAAAGCAGTGAAACCAGAGCCAGGAGCAGCTTTTCGAGCTCACTGGTGTTCCGTCAGTCTCCCATCAGACCAGCGCCCTAACAAGGGTTCAGGGCGCTGTTACAGCTCACCTGGTTGAGCAAGCATTTCACATGCTGAAGACCATTGCAGGGAAGACTCTGTCTTTTGACACACTGTCTTCTCCCTACTAACCCATCAAATAAAGGTTAAATGCCTAAAATAAATCTGAAGAACAAACCACCACAGGTGTATCCATAATGCACGTGTAAACAACCCCAAAACTGCAGATGTCTCAGCTTGCCCTGCTTTATTAAAGCGACACAGGTATGCTAATGAAAACAAGTAAAGTTCATTTATAAAGCACTTTCCACAGACAAAGTCACAAAGTGCAAACCAATAAAACAGATACACAAAGTTACCCAGACACATAATTACCAAACGCCTGTCTGAATATTTGTCTTTAGCTGAGCCCGATCTCTGCATGTTTTAAAAACCAGTGTGGGGCATCAGCTAAGTTGTTAGGAAGTTTATTTAAAATAAAATAAAACACAAAAGCAAAATACATCAATGAGGATGCTACCAAACATGCACAAACTCATGTGTGAATCAATGTTTTTTGTCCCAAAGAGTAGAAGTTTAAGACCTAACCCTTCATGTAAAAATGAACAAAAAACGCAAACTAAATATTTACCGAGTCAAATCATCCTCATGTTCATTTTTTACAATTTTTATATAGCTGTGTGAAATTAAGCAATGATAAACTGGTTTTCATTTCCACTGTGTAGTTATTCCACATTGTTACTCTCTTGAGTGTATTACTGTAATATTCACTATTAGTTGTTGCAGGTGGTTTATTAAACTTCTTAAAGTTTCCGCTCAGTGGATGGTTTCTTTGTCTAACTTGAAACAAATTTTGCATATTTAGGTTCAGTGTATGAAGTCTTGCACTGTACATAATCCAGACTACTTTAAGATCATCCAGGTCATTAAATGTAAGTGCTTTTAATTGAAGAGTGAGTGAGCAAGAATCTCTGCTCGGAAGACCAAAAGGACCAGTTGAAAGTATAGGTCAATAAAAGATCCAGGATATAACGGGGGCCTTAAAGATTGAACAAACTTAAAATTGGTGGAAACAGAGAATCTGTTAATAATATAAAAACTTGAGCATTCGTGACAGTCTAAAGACAGGGAACTGTCCAGAATAATCCCAAAGAGGCTAGATTTTGCAGAGGAACTTTGAGAACACAGTCAAACAGGTTTTTGAAAAGCTCATTAAGTTTGAAAAAGTGGGACAGCTGGATCTCATCTGCATACAAATGGCGAGGGGTTTTTTTTTGGTTTTTTTTTTATAAAAATGACAATTATCTGTCCAAGAGGCAGGGAGATGTTTGTGAGATGAGATTTAAACCAGTCTGATGCTGCTTCAAACAAATCCACCACCTGGTGTCATTTATTTAATAAGATCATCTGATGTACAGCACTGAAAGCTGGACTCAGATTTAACAGAGTAAATGAAAACATTATAAATAGTATAGTATAGCATAATTTTCAGGATCCACTGGTATTAGAATGTCCCTTTAGCCCACCAAATACGCAACTGCTGCCCTGAGACAGCAATAATGTTGATGTAAACAGGCAATGGAATCAACTGGGCCCAATCACTGGGCAAGCAGTGCTGCCTGGCCTGCCCAATAGAAATGTTTTATTGTAAGGAAAACCAGTGATTGAAAGTGCAATAACAAATAAATAAAATACATACATACAAACAGATATATAACTTTTAATTTGTTTATTCTATTTTAATCATTTAATTTATTGATAAATGGATGCAGACAGAAATAAACAGAAGCCATTAGTTACACCATGAAAAAAGACACTAACCTTATATACAGTCTAATGCTAAGCTAGTATTTGATAAAACTCCCTCCAAATTACAAAAATGGCCTGAAAACAAAGTGGAGTATAAAAAACACATTTGCTGATAAATAAAAAGCTGATTTTTCAGTGAAGAATTAACTCACTAAACACTGAAATTCTAATATTTTCTTGTATGGAGGATACATGGCAGCCAGCAGGAACACTTATTTTCACGGCTGTGTCATTTTGTTTGAGAGTTATCGCCAAACCACAGCTTAAACTGAAGCAGACCTGTCTGTTGCTGTTGTGCCGCATGACTCAAAGAAAATTCTCAAAACAAATAGATGTGGTCCCACTGAAACTGTGACAACCCACTGACAGAGTCCATCATTAAAACTAAAATGAAAACACTCTGGATTGACAGGATGGTGTCCTTATTATCCAGTTTTATGTCTCTGACAGTCATTTTCTTGTTCTGGTAAGCCTTTCAAGGCATGTTCTGACTCTCGCCCAATTACTGTAAAACTCGAAACCAGTGAAAGGAGAGCATTTAGCATTCCTCAATAACACAGAGTCGAACGCGCCCGAGGATATATACAAGAAAATAGGCGTTATCCTTCATCATTAAACTCTAATCATATAATTATTAAGTCTACTCCCTGTTTGAGGCACAAGGTACAAGCCCTCATGAAATGAGTACACAGATCAACTTTTTTTTCATTTGCTGTAATGCTTCTTTTCATTTCAAACCCTTTTACGGGAATATTACAACACTATGCTACAGCATCTTCTGTGAAATGTGATTTTTGTTACACATTTCAAAGCAGCTTTGCATCAAAACCCTACAAGCATTTCCACCTTGTGCCGTCTCTCACCAGCTTTAGCTGGAGGAACTGAAGCTTATTGTGTCCCATGTAGCAATCCAATTATGAAGCAGGGCTCTGTTACAAGGTTGCCATGACAGAATCAATGAAAACAATATAAAAGAGTCCCATTCTATACGCATGTTACTGAGAAAGAACCAAAGACCTCAGTTTGGAGGGAAGTAACAGTGAATCCCCCTCACAACATTCAAAATGAAGCCCAGAGTAACAGCTCAATGATTTATGGACTTAAAGAATTGAAAACTTAGTAAAGAAGTTCAGTCATTAGGAACACTCTTTACATTACAATCATTAACATCATAAATAAAAGAGACACCTTGCAAAGATTTTGCACACGTTATGGAAAAATATATAAACGCAGTAATTGGACGTAGCCCCTGCAAAGTCAATGAATTTTTCACGTATATTGCCCACACATTGATCATAACACTAATTCTTGTTTTTACATAAATACATAAATCACATAATCAATTCCACTCATTTCAACACCTTATTTTGCCGACTACCAGAGAAGCCCACACTTCTGTTCCACGTCACGGAGCAGGATGCAGCCTCTGAACTGCTTGTAAGTGCTGCACGGGGTGGGTCGCGGCTGCCTCGCTGAACTTGGCTGCGTTTCAGACTAGTGTGGAGGAGGATGAAGGCTCGCTTCCTTGGTTCTCTCTATGAGAGAGCAAAGGCCTTGCAACACTCTCAACCCACATCTGTGGAAGAAGACGAAGGGAGATGGAAGAGAGGCTGAAGCGAGCCGCCCACACGGCGAACGGGGATGGCAGAGGGGGCACCAGACACGCTACTCCAAAACATTTGTTGGAGGTATTTGTTTTCCTGCCAGATACTATTTTCAGAGAGACAGAAAAACAAGAACAAGGTTTTGTTTCCCAGTGATGATTATACATGCAAAGACGATTTGAATCTTTTTGCATGAACAGGCCTTCTAGACTTTTAAAGCTTTTAAAACCAACTGTAAACGTTGTCTCTTGCGGCAAACTTTTACATAAATAAATACATTAAAAAAAAATCAATAGTTCCAATTTACACAAGGTCTTCATACGAATCTACACCTGTACCCCACGCAGGAACACCTCCCATTTAAACACTCTGCAATATTGACATTTGTGTCTACCGACTTGCGGGGTAAATATCTGCCAGTGTAGTTGCCAAATGTTCTAATTTATTCACTGGTTAGTTAGCTTCAAACTCTTTACCATCTGCCGTTTGGTGGTTTAATTGATTAAAGCGGCTGTAAGTGTCTGCCAGACCTCAAAGTTGAACATTTAAAATATCCTATCGCTGGGTGGCTGTTCCCCAGCTCTAAATACGCTTCCTAAAGTGGTTCTGCTCCCTAAAATATCAACCCTGTCACAACCTCTTACTTCCAATCAAGCATTTGATTAAATATGTTCGAATGGGACCATACATTTTTTTTTCTTTTACATTTTATGTACAGGCTTCTTCGATAGGTTGTTAATAAAAGTTCACTAAAGAGCATTTTAGCTGTTTTAGTAGCCAACCTCAGGTGGCCACTAGAGGAACTGCAGGTTTAGGCATACTGGCTCCAGTTTTCATCCCATGAGGATGTTACTTGGTGCAGCACTACTCTCAGTGAAAAAAACCCAGGTAAAAAAAGGTTAAAAAAGCTGTCTAAGTTTGTTTTGTGTTCTTTAGGAACAAAAGAACAACCGTAATTGATTGACCATGAGCCAACCTACTTCCCCAACCTTCCTCCCCTTTCCTGCTTTTTATCTCCTGGCGGTGTTTACTGGCAGTAATTAGGCCATTAATCAAGTTAATGGAACATCTGAGAATGGACTAACTGTACTCTTTCCCACAGAGCCACCGCACATTGCCCTGGGACTCCCTCTGAGGGTGAGACTTCCTGGTTCACGACCGAGGACAGTTGAGCTGCCCTGCCCATCTGTCACATGCCACCTCCTGAGCCACTGGCTCTGACATCCACATATGTGTGCACAATGGGAAGGTTGTGCATCATATATGACCACTGTCAGCACCCTCTGCCACACCCCTACAGTTCACTAAAGTGATACAAGCTTTGATGACAGAATGGCTGTGAAGGCTGTAGCCTTGGCGAGACGCCATGCCATAAAGCTGACCTAAGGAGAAACCGCCCTCAGGTTTGTTTTTTTAATGGTTAAGAAAATTAATGGATGCAGGGTTTTTTTCTCGTTATTGAACACCAGTGATGTGTCCAATTTAAACATAGCCTGCACTTTGTAAGACTGTGTACAGCAGACATTTCTGCCAGCTGGCATATGCTAAAAATATCAGATTCCAGCAAAGTCATCGATTAATCATCACATCCAGTAAAATCCTAAGTCCTGTCTAAAACTCCAGCAGTGTTAGTGCTAGCTGGTTTAAAGAACTGAAGCGTACGTTTCTGTTAGGGACAGTTTCATGTTTATGTGAGTGGATGTTTCAGTTTGACTGTTTTGGCTGCTCAGATGTCTACCTTCTCTTGAATATGATGATTTGATTTACTCTTGTCTCGAGGAGCTCAAAGCACTAAACAAAAAAAAATCTGAAAAACTCAGCAGCGATGTTTCTTCCAGATATCACGACCCAGCAGTTTCATCGAGGAATTATTTTCTTTTCACTGCCTACATCTGCCAAACAATCAGAGTTTGCAGCTACAGTAGACCTCTTGTCATGAACACAATGTTTTCTTCTGCAGAGTGATATGACTGAAGGAAAAAAAACAAGTTCCAAGGAGAAATCTGCTTTTTTGAGTAACTGTAATTATTTAAAGAAAGAAACATTATTTCTGAATATTTGCATAAAGAGAGTGTCACGTAGTTACATTATGTTCAAGAGAAAGCAACATCTCAACTCACACCAAAGTGGTCAAGGTAGATAAGACTATTAAAAAAATGATTGTCAGCGTTTTTCACCATTATCGCCATTTGTCACTAAATGCAACCAAGAAGCCAAGAATTTGGAGTCAGGTTGGTGTAAATCAAATCAACCGATCACATAGAAGCAACTCAACACACTTAGGCATGTAGACATGGTTAAGACGCCTAGCTTAAATTCAAAGCGAGCGTCAGAATGTGGAAGAAAGAAGATTTATGTGACTTTTTTAAGTGACAAAGCAGCATTGTTGGTGCCAGAGGAGCTGATCTGAGTATTTCAGAACCTGCTGATCTGCTGGGATTTTCCCGCACAATCATCTCCAAATTTTACAGAAAATCATCCAAAGTAAAGAAAATATCCTCTTGGACAAAATGCCTTCAGAGGAGAATGGCTAGATTGCTTTGAGATGATATGAACAGTAAATAAAATAACCACTCTTTACAACTAAGGTATGCAGAAGAGCATCTCTGAATAGAAAACATGTCACACCTTGAAGCAGATGGGCTACAGCAGCAGAAGACCACACCTGGTGCCACTCCTGTCAGCCAAGAACAGGAAATGAGGCTATAGTTCACAAGGGTTCACTAAAACTGAAGACTGGAATAACATTGCCTGTTCAGATGAGTATTTATTTAGCCTGGATCCATCCCAACAAAGCTTACCTGTGTGTTGTTGCTGATCATGTCCATCCCTTTGTGACCAAAGTGTACTATGTTCTGATAAAAGCTCAGATCATCTCAAACCAGTTTCTCAAACATAACAACGTGTTTGCTGTACTCAAATAGTCTCCACAGCACCTTTGGGATGTGGTGGAACAGGAGATTCTCATTATGGATGTGCAGCCGACAAACATGCAGCAACTGTGTGACGCTATCATGTCAACATAGACCAAAATTTCTAAAGAGTGTTTCCAGCACTCTGTTGAATCTGTGCAATGAAGAATTAAAGTAGCTCTTAAGGCAAAATAGAGACAAACCATCTACTAGTAAGTCGTACCTAATGAAGTGTCCAGTGGGTTTATATTCACCCAAAGACAACTTGACTCCTCAGTCATTATGTAAATTTCCTGAAAACTGGAAAACTATAAAACCTCCAGTATGAAAGCAGGTACACGGACAGACACAGAAACTAGTAAACAAAACAATAAAATAAAATAATCATAACTCTTTAGATCTACAATTTGAATCTATCTGTTACCACAAGGCTGCTGTGCTTTTCTCACCAAAATATACTATTGACAAAACCTTTTGAAATATAATTTTATGTGAAGTTTAGTCAAACTACCAATTGAGGCGTCCTGCTGAGGGCTTATTTGCTTGCCCTTTCCCAGACAATCTCCTCCCACAACTCCGGCTATGTTCAGTCAACAAAGGGAATTAGAATAAAATAAAAGCCAGGGCTGTGCTCGTGGTTTCCTCACCACTGTTCTCCCTATGGCCATTTTCTCCTCTGGAGTATTGAATCCTCTGCCCTGCCAGCAGACCAGAGCTCATCCCGATCTGCCTCCCAAACAAGCTGTGGTGTAATTGCTTGTCAGAGCTGTCTGTGTGCCTGTTTTTCTTCTTGCCGCCACATACCTGACAAGAAACACATATTTAAACACAAAAATGAAATTACAGGCAATTTGAGAGCAGGAGCTCTGGAAGCGACGCTTGCTATCGAGCTGTCCAAGTCGATGAACTCCTCTCCGCCTTGGAGCTGTATCAAGTCGAAACAAAAGAGAGAGAAAACACAAGAGGAGGAGAACAAAGAGAAGAAATAGTCTGGGAATGCAGAGTTGGCCTCCTGACCACCTGCCATTCACGGCATTCTTTAAGCACTATACTTCCCATTCTGCTCCAGGTTTCTTTGCTCATTTGACAGTTACTTAGCTTCTCTTAAACAAGCCACTAGTTATTATATCACAGTATGGAAATGCATCTATTCAGCTATAAGCCAGGAGGGCTAAATGAATAAAGCTACGCAGGTTTAACTGAACCTGCTGCATTAATGCAAAAAGGAATTAATACATTACCGGTGCAAGATTTACAGTAATAATTAAGTAATTATTGTGACTCATTTAGATGATCTGGCTTTCTCCATGACATTTACTATAATAACTAATTACATCTAAACTGGGAGAAATCAAAGGATAACCATGTAAAAAGCTTTCTCATGAAAAGCCCCTAACTTTCACCATTGATTCTTATTATGTTTGTTTAATTGCTTCAGAAACCAATTAAAGTGATTACACAAGAGACACTTTTAATTCCTAAATGAATGTTTTCATTCAGATGAACGCAGGTGTGATTAAGTGGTGGAAGCCATTATTTGAATAAACACCAGGCATTTTTTTTAAACTAATTTCGCTCACAAATCAGCTTTTTCTAAGCTAAGATCTGCTTCCTGGTACACTGGCAAATAACATTGCAATGACACGTGAGAAATAAAAAAGAAGCTGGACAAATGTTTTGCTCGAGGCCTCTTTTTCTGAAAGTTTGTTCAAAAAGTTTTTGTTTTGTTTTGTTTTTAATAATGGCCTCGAAAAAACCCTCATTTGTCACTCATACAGTCTCCACATAGGCTATGTGTTTTTGGGGCAACAGAAAGAGTTGTTCGACTCTTTGTTGAGCAGAGTGTTCAGCTTGCATTTGCTGTTTTTTTCTGCCTTCCCTTTTAGGTAAAGTGAAGCTGAGGTGTGGCTAAAACTCAAAGCACACATACACCTGAAAAACACCTTCAAAGCTACCCAAGCAGAGATGCTGAAATCTTAGTATTGGTTCCTCTACAAGTGCACTCACTGTGTGCTAAGTGGTGTTTGTCTCAGATCGGCTGTGAAAAATTAAGGTTTCAGTCGCTTAGTTTAGAGACTGGTCAGGGATCCTTTTGCAGCCTCGTGTAGTGAAAAATGTGTATTCAGATTCAATTCAATTTATTTTATTTATACAGTGCCAAATCAAAACAACAGTCACCTCCAGGCACTTAATGTTGTAAGGTAGAGCCTACAATAATACATAAAGAGAAAAACCCAACAATCATATGACTCCCTATGAGCAAGCACTTTGGCAACAGTGGGAAGGAAAAACTCCCTTTCAACAGGAAGAAATCTCCAGCAGAACCAGGCTCAGGGTTGGGCGGCCATCTGCTGCTACTGGTTGGAGTGATTGCGATTTGTCTGCAAACATTCACATCCTACTCTCTTGGTGTTTGCCTTCAAAGTAAAAATTGAAAAGACTTTTATTTTGATGGTGAATGGTCTCCATTTCTGGTTTACATTGAGTTTCACTATCAGTTGACGACTAGTTAGCAAGTGTTTGGAGACATGTCTGTGTCTTCCATGCAACTTATAGTCAAAGGAGCTTGCACTATATCCAACAATAACAAAGCCAAGCAGAATAACATCACATAGCGCCACTATTATTGACAACATTTTTACTAATGTCATGGATTTCCAAATTAATAGTGGTCTGCTTGTCTGTGATATAACTGACCACTTACCAGTTTTTACTTTGTGTGACTGTGATTTAAAAAAAATAGATACCAAGATCATGATAGCAAAGCGAACAATAAATGAAGAAGCAATTCATGCCTTCAATTTCGATTTAGCACAACAAGATTGGAGTTCGGTGTATGAAGAGTCAGATGTGGACAAGGCTTATGATAATTTTCTAGATATTTTTACTATGTGGTACAATAAACATTGTCCTGTAAACGAACACATGACAAAGAAAAAAAAGATAAAAAGTCCTTGGCTCACAAAAGGAATTATTAATGCTTGCAAAAAGAAAAACAATCTGTATAAACAGTTTATCAAAGTAAAAACAAAAGAAGTGGAACAAAGATATAAAGCATATAGAAATAAATTGACTGATATTATAAGAACAAGCAAACAACTTTATTATAGAAGAAGATTATATGAAAATAAAAACAATATAAAAGGAACTTGGGATGTGTTAAACAACTTAATTAAACAAGGATCTTCTGGAACATCATATCCTGAATATTTTACTGATGCAAATGGTGAAAATCACAACATGAGTAATATTGTCGATGGGTTCAATAAATTCTTCATAAATGTTGGCCCTGAACTAGCACCGGACATCCCGTGTCATAAAAATGAAAATATCAGTAATATAAAATCAAATCCCTTTTCACTGTTCCTCTCAGCTACAAATGAGCAAGAAGTAATAAATATCACATTAAAATGTAAAAGTAAGTCTTCAATGGATTATCATGACATAAATATGTCTGTAGTTAAACAGGTTATTCTGAATATTGCTAGTCCCTTAACATATATCTGTAATTTATCATTTCAGTCCGGTTGTTTTCCAAAAAAAATGAAAATTGCGAAAGTAATACCACTATATAAAAGTAATGACAAACACAGTTTTACCAATTATAGGCCTATTTCTCTACTGCCTCAATTCTCAAAAATTCTAGAAAAACTTTTTAATTCAAGATTAGAAAAATTCCTTGAAAAACATCAAATAATAAATGTTGGTCAGTATGGTTTCAGAACGCAAAGAACCACTTCAATGGCGATAATTGAGGCAGTAGAAGAAATTACTGATACACTGGATAAAAATAAATATGCAGTTGGTATTTTTGTTGACCTCAAAAAGGCCTTTGACACAATCAATCACTCAATTTTACTGGATAAATTGGAAAGATATGGTATTCGAGGGAAAGCTGGTAACTGGTTAAAAAGTTACCTAACAGGTCGGGAACAATATGTTAGCATAGGGCATTACCATTCAGAGAAACTTGGTATTACATGTGGTGTTCCCCAAGGGTCAGTGTTGGGACCAAAACTTTTCAATGTATACATAAATGATATTTTTGATGTTTCTCAAGTACTTAAACTCATACTGTTCGCAGATGACACCAACATATTTTTCAGTAGCGATGATTATACTGATCTTGTAATGACTGTAAACAGGGAGCTAAAATTAATAAAAAAAATGGATGGACATAAATAAATTATCATTAAATATAAATAAAACTAAAGCAATGTTTTTTGGTAATTTAAAATATAATATAGAATTACCAATTATCATTGAAGGTGTACCAATTGATAATGTGAGTGAAAACAAATTTTTGGGAGTCGTAATTGATAACAAAATTTCATGGAAACCCCACGTCAGACACATAAAAACCAAAATTTCTAGAAGCCTCGCAGTTTTGAACAAAGTGAAACCATACCTTGATAAAGATGCACTTCGTACTCTGTACTGTACCCTGGTTCTTCCATATCTTACATATTGTGTGGAAGTGTGGGGAAATACATATAAAAATACAACTAATCCATTAGTCACAGTACAGAAACGAGCACTGCGTATTATTCACAAGGCTGGTTATCTAGATCATACTCACAAATTCTTTCTTCAGGCAAAGTTACTTAAATTCCAGGATCTGGTTAATTACAATACATCCATAATTTTGTATAAAGCTTTTACTAAACTTTTACCGGCAAATTTACAAACTAGATTTGAAATTCGAGAAAAGGTTTATAATGTGAGAGGCTTTGGAGAATTCAAATTACCCAGAACTCGAACAACCCGTAAAGGCTTTTGTGTGTCTGTATGTGGTGTGAAAATCTGGAACAGTCTGAGTTTACAATTGAAACAATGCAAAAATATTCATAGATTTAAATTTCTCTACAAACAGTTGGTCTGGTCACAGTATACTCAATGATGGGTTTTAGTGTGCTCTGTAATGTCTGTCCTCTTACCATTGCTGGTATGGATTCCAAAATAAAAAAAAATAAAAAAAAGTGTGCGTATGTATGTACACATATGTACTTGTGTGTGTAGATATATATGTATGTATATGTATGTGTGTTTGTTACTTGTAGTTATTACTGCCTGTTACCTGTGGTAATGCAATTTATAATTTATATATTCTGTATTCAGTTATGAAGGCTCTAATTGTTGGTTGCGAGCTGCCGCTTAGATGCTTGTATCTGCCCGGGGCTGTTGATGGGTCTGTATGCAATGATGGGCGTAGCTGCGGGAAGTTTATTGTTTTTTTTGTTGATGAGTGAGTATGGGGGTGGGATTTAATAAGTTTTCTTCGTCCCACTCCTTTTTCAGGCAAGTTTTGTTTTTTGTTTTGTGTATTTTATGTTCAATATAGGTATTTGTTGTGCCTGAAAATGAATAAATAAATGAATGAATGAAAAAGAAAAGCGTCTGGACTTCTTTAAGTTGCTTTTATAGACGTCTCACCTCTCATCCGAGAAGCTTCTTCAGTTCTAAGGTCAAATGGTGGGGAGTCCCAGATTTAAACCTAGTGGGAGTATCCCCCCACAGAGGGATTTTAGAACTGAAGAAGCTTCTCGGATGAGAGGTGAAACATCTTCAAGCAAAGAAGTCCAGATGCTTTTCTTTGCAAGCTCCTTTGACTACAATGACCTGGATGACTGAGAACCTTCACAGACACATGCAACTTATAGGCGACCAAAACAATCACTAGGTTTTTGGTGCAGCACCATATACCTCTTTGCAACTAACTTCCACTATTTTCACTTAGCAACCTCCTGCAACCATTCGCCAACCAGTTTACAAGCGTTTGCAGATAATTTAGTGTTTTCCAAGAAAAACATTGGCAACCATGGTCATTTGTAAGCAATCAAAGCAAATAAGGAAGTTTTTGGTTCAGCATCCTCAGCATTCCTCAGCTGGTCAGGGAATGTGCATTTTTCTCTAGCAACTGGGGGTTCCCTACAAATTCCTGGGGCTGTGTGACTGAGATTTAACATTGTTGTGTCTTTTTTAATCTTATGACACTATTATTTTTGAATTAAAATAAATGAATAATATTTAAATTAAACTAAATGCTTTAATAAAAATTGATTTCATACCCTTTTAAAAAGGTTTTCCAAAATTACTTATATTCAAAACTTTTTAAAATAACTTAAATAATTCAAATTAATTAATATATTTTTATCAATTACATTTAAAAATGAACCTCGTTTGTGTCTGATGTTTCTTATCTCATCCTATTCTGTTCTTCATGTTCCGTATGACTCTGAGCACTTATTTTCTTATGTCTGTAAGCACTTCCAAAGTTCATCACTTGTCCACAAAACCATCATGGCAAACACATTGTATCTGTGCATAACAGCTGGGTAACATCTGTAAAACAACAGCAGCGGGCACCTCTGAGGTGTAAGAAGAAGAACCGCACTCGGTATGTCAGCCATGTTTGTGGGTGTTTACTCCTGAGCCGAATTGTGTTTGACATTTGTTCCAGACAGATCTGTTTGGGCCTGGTGGTATTTGAGGATAAGAAGTCAACAGAGGCAAGATGTGAAGCAAAGATGTGAGAAGGGTCGTGATGGGGAAGCCTATGATTGATATTCCCATTAGCCACCTGACAAGGTGAGGACAAGGCTCTGATAATGAATTGTGACACATTAATGAGCTTGTCTAGTGCAGACAATACCTGATCAGCCCTCTTACCATTTAACCTTTGATACCAGTGAGGGAAATTGCAGACTTATAAGGCTTTTGTGTCACTTGCAAAGACAGAACATGACTTTAAAAACTGTGAATTAGATAGCGGTTTGTAGATAATATGCCTGAAAGCTTCTGGAAAATGGAATGTTAAACTTTCTTGGACATTTGATGATGTAAAAACAACTGACTTTATTTTTGCTTTTTAAATCTAATTAGGCACAAATATACAGGCTGTGAGTGAGGTTTATCCTCCAATGGATAACTGTTTTAATTATAGTTACATCAGCTTCAACAGTAAAGGTAGTCTGGAGAGAAAACGACGATAGTCTTGCATTCAAAACTTTAACATTTCTTTTAAGTCTTTTTAAACAAATCTTTACAATTTTCAATCTCACCACTCTTATCTGACAAATCAAAGAAAATGAAAGAGTATAAAATCAAACCTAATCATGTTATGAAAAACTCTTACACTGTGTCTCCTTAGATTTCAGGTAAGTGGCGGAAGTGTCATTGCAGCCAGAAGCATTTGAGTCCTTAGCTAACAGGCTAGCAAAGAAACTAGGTTTTATGCTGCTAGCAAGCTCTTTTTGAATTTTGAGCTTTTACACTGTTAGAAACTTCCTGTGTGGGGCAACATAGAACCCACACTGACACATTCATTACACGTATTAGCTAAATATGCGTGTAATGAATGTAGCTATATAATTAGCTATATTAGCTAATTATATAGCTATTTATACATTTTTTTCTTTTATTCGAGGTCACTTGTAGTCCAGCTTAGTGCAAGTTTACCATAAATGTCATGTCAAGTACTTTATGTTACAACATTACATATTATAAAATTACACAAGTGACACACTCACAGCCATTAGCTACCTCTTAGGTGTATTTTAACATCATTTAGCTAGTGGATATCGGGGTTAAGATACAGCACCATGTTCAGCAGTTGGTAAAGACAGCCATTGGTGAAAAAAAAACAGGTCTTAAAGAAAGTATATACAGGACCTACATTTGCCTGTTGGTGACAAACAAGATGCAAAATGAATGCTAATGTTTAGTGTACCTACACTGCCCCCTATTGGCTCTAAAGCAAAACATTTATGAGTTCATAGAACCTGCTAGAACTTGAAATTCATTAAAGAAGTGTGTGTGTGTGTGTGTGTGGGGGGGGGGGGGGGGGGGGGGGATATGTGTTTTTTTAATGGTAAAGTGTGTTTCTGAGTTTAAGATCTTATGATGATATAGTCCTGGGAATAACTAAGTCAGCCCTTACTGCTTCCATAGAGCCAGGTGCTGCTAGTCAAATACAGTTGATTACATGTTCATCAGCAAGTGCAGTTCTATAAAACCAGAGGTTTTGGTAGTTTGCTGGTCTGACCTCAAGTTCAGACTGTGCAATAGCCAGATAAAACTACATAAAAACATAAGAGTTACATCTCAGACCGTACAAGCCCCAGTTAGCATTTTAAGTGTTAAAGTTCATGACAGTACAGATAGAAAAAAATAATGAACAGTGGTGGCTTGTTTGACAGTGGCAGGAGAAAGCCTCTTGTCTCTAAGAATAACATGGCTGTACAACTTAGAATTGCAAATTTGAACCTTCTGGAACAATGTCCTTTGGATAAACAAGAACAAGGTGGAGATGTTTGGTCAGCACTACTTTTGAAGAAAACCAAACACAGCACATCAGCACAAGGACCCAATACCAATGGTCGAGCACAATGATGGAGTGGTGATGAAATGAGCTTGTTTTGCAGCCCCAGGACCTGGCAACTTACACTCATGAACTCCTCTGTATACCAAAGTATTCTGGAGCCAAATGTGAGTCCATCTGTCTAACAGCTAAAGCTTGGTTCAAATTGGGTCATGCAACAGGAAAGTTATCCCAGCACAGCAGTAAATCTACAACAGAATGGCTGAAAAAATAACAATAGACCAATTAAAGTGAGGACCTCAATCTTATTGAGCTACTCTTGCAGGAGCTTAAGAGAGCTGTGCATAAATGGATGAACTGAAGCAACGAAGGGGTAATAGGATATACAAACGATGTAAGAGAATGATAAAATCATACAGAAAATGATTACTATTGCTGCTAAAGTTGGTTCTAAAAGCCACTGAATCATGGGGTGTATGTACCATGTGTGTGTGACTGTATATGATAGTCAGACTTTCAGCACTGACAAAGACAAAACAATAGGAATTTTAAATTGATTTTAAAATGATAATTAAATTAATTGCTGATCACATCCACAGAAAGCACTGATACAGTATATATGTGGGTATACTTGTAAAAATCACCTGCATACCTGGATGGATGTGCTAAAAATTGATTTTTACAGTATGTCGCTGATACATGAAATTCCAGCACTCCCCCTCTAAAACAAGTTTGTATTTTTGTGTCGAGGTGTGTGTACTGTTTTGTGTGGGCGTATTGATGTTGTCCCTCTGCCCGTCCCCACACCACCCGCCCCCCTCTTGTGCCTCATTGGGACGCTGGCCGCCAAAGTCTAATCCCCGGGGAGCTCATTAGAATCAGCGGAGAGGAGAGGGCCCCAGACAGGGTCAGGACAAACTGCACCGCTGAGCTGCATAGTGATGCCTTCCGCTCTGTCTTTATGTCGGTTTGGTTTGGCTGTATGTCAGTTCATCTGAGTGTATGGCAGATGAGAGATTGGCCCGCTCAAGCACTTGACAACTATGTTGGAACGACCACACACATGTAGACACACATGGAGCCAGCGTGGAACTGTTGATGTTACCCACACCATCCCTGTCGCTACACGTGGTTCCACATATCTTATTCACATGCCCCCCCCACCCCCTTTTTTTCATTTTTCATTTCACATGTGATCAGGCTCACATGTGAAGAGCTGTCACTCATCTCCCTGTCATGCTCAAGTCCGCAGGGTTCTGTGTGATGTATGGCAATAAGAGAGGGGTATGAGCAAGGTCAGACACACTGCCACCCACTAGACACTCATTAAATGCTTATGAATCTCAAGTGGAATCCTGCAGGCTTGCATGGTGTGTGTGTGCACGTATGCGCTGGTGCTTTTTAATTCATAAAACATTTCTGTGTTATTGTGTTTGAGTGTTGTGTGATCTGTGTGTCAGTGGTTTAACTGCATAGGAAGCATAAAAAAAGATGCATGAAGTGGAGGAAGTATTTTACATTCTTGACTAAGATAAAAGTAAAAATACGATGCTGTAAAAATACGGCTACAAGTGGAGACCCTTTGGGGTAAAAAAAACCCCCAAAATAAAAACCTGCAGTTTCTCTAGTGGCCACTGGAGGCTGGCTCCAAACGTGAGTCACTCCCCATAGACTCCCATATTATCGTGGCCAGCTTTACAGCACTATAAACCACGCTGACAGCCTGGTATTAAAAAATGATTTTTGACTTCTTTTACCGTCATGAGGCCTGTAGAGGGGCAATATTGTTATATAGCATTTGTATTAAGACATTAAGTCGTGAATTATAAAAACCCATGGCTGCTATAGATGAAAGACAAGTTATGTTGTTCAGCATTTGTCTGTACTAAAAGAATATTTAAAAAGTCAGCTCTTTTGTTTCCTGAATAAATTCATTTTAATGATTTGGCATTAATCTCATAGTGAATTATGGATGCTGTTTGCTATTTAAACTAATTAGCATGTTCTAACTATCAAGGTTGAATAGTAATGTGATTGCTAATCATGTGGCATTTACTTGTTAACTTTTGGATGTGTGACAGTGTGGGGACAAGTGAATAAGGCCCCAGTCACACCAGTATAGAGACTGTGCTGGCAGTTATGGAAAAAAGTTTATTCTACAACTGGTTGCCAAAAATCTTCTTGGAATTGCTTTAGTCAGTAGCTGATTTCTGCAGTCGCCTGTAGTTTGCATTGAACATGCAGATTTGTCTGCAAGAACTTACTAACTAGTCTCTGAGCAGTTGTAAAACTATGAAAGTATATTCACCTTCAAAGTAACAAAGTCATTCAGCATTGCATCCAGCATGTTTCAAAAGGTGCAGCTTTTAGATTGAAGGCAAATTTTCTCCGTTTCTGGTATGTGCTGACTTTTTCTAGTTTTACTACCTCTTGGTGATTAGTTGGTGAGTGTTTGCAGACAAGTTGTCATCTTCCATGCAAACTACAGGCAGCTGTCAATCTTCTAACACCATAACAATTACAAGGGTTTGTTTTTTTAACAGCAGTGTCTTTGTGACCAGTTTCACCTAGTGACAGGAAGCAAAAGACCATTTGCCAACTCGTCAGGGAGCACATGTTTTTCCTACCAAATGGGGGTTGTACCAAATCCAATATGATGGACCATTCTTAAGCAATGTGCACGTGACATCACATGACAAACCTCTATAGCTAATACTCTGCATAAGAGATGGCCTTCTGTTAGTTAGTGAAGTCCATAAAAGCTGAATCTTTTGGCTGTTGGCATCATTTTTTTTGATGAGCGACTGATGGATCTTTGTAACACCTCATTAATCACTGAGTAGGTCCACCGTAAAGCCTACCCAACTTTATTCTCCCTTTTGACTCCAGTTGGGGCCGAAAATTACAAAATCACGATCTCATCAGGAAAATGGAGCCGAGAGACGTTTTCACAGCGACTTGTATAAAATCTTGCTTCTTCTGAACTCGCACCCTGCAGGTCGTTAGAAATAATGTTTAAGGTCATTCCACACTGACTTGTCAGAAGTTGTAGTTTGGTTTGAATATGTTATTTGATAGTCTTTAAAATGTTATGTAAGTAAAAGCACAAAAATGTTTAGTGAAATGTCTAAGATTTCAAGATGGCGGCGCACGTAGTTGCAGCAGCTCAGTGTTCTACCGATCGATGCTATGTTTGGATAATTTTGTACGCCTTATGTTTGTTTTTGTGTTCTACCAGCCAAGCGAATAACATCTATAGCCGACATGATCTCCTCAAGATTGGAGTAAGCTACCGCGAGAGCGTGACTAGCAAATTTGTCCGCTTACACAAGATACCGGTGGAAATAGCGAGGAGTCCGGGCTCCCCATGGATTGTTATCCCTTCGGGGTGGAGGCGCAGGCGGCGTCGAGAGAGAAGGAGGCTGCAGGGCCGGCGCGCTAGCCAGGCTACGGAGGCAGCCACTCAAACCACCGCTCCCCAGCCTATTCATCACAAATGCCAGATCCCTCGCGAACAAGTTGGACGAATTGAGATTGCAAATAGCAGCGAATAACTTCATCATAGACTCATGCATCCTTCTTATCACTGAATCCTGGCTACATCAATCCATTCCAGACTCTGCTATTGAGCTAGCAGGCTATACCACACAGCGACATGACCGAACAGTGGACTCCGGTAAGCGCAAAGGAGGGGGGCTCTGTATGTATGTGAACAACAGCTGGTGTACCAACACAGTGATAATAGACCGTCACTGTTCACCGGACATTGAATATCTGACTGTTAAATGCAGGCCCATCTACCTACCTAGGGAGTTCACCGTTGTCATAATAACAGCTGTTTACATACCACCAGATGCTAATGCTAACTCTGCGATCGCACTCCTGCATACAAACATCAATAATAAACAGAGCACTTACCCTGACGCTGTACATATCGTAGCAGGGGACTTCAATCACGCAGACTTAAAAAGAGCAATCCCCAAATTCCACCAGCACGTCAAGTGTGCCACTAGGGGTGACAAGATTCTGGACAAAGTTTATTCCAACATCAAAATGGGCTACAGGGCCAGACCTTTGCCAAATCTGGGTCAGTCTGACCACTTGTCACTGTTTCTAATCCCTGCATATGCCCCCCTCAAGAAAACTGCTCTTACCATCACAAAGAATATTACCATATGGCCAGAGGGTGCCTCTCAGCAGCTGCAGGACTGTTTTGACAGGACTAACTGGGATATCTTTGAACATCAGGACTTGGAAATGTTCACAGACGGTGTCCTCTGCTATATAAAACACTGCATAGACACTGTTACAGCAGTCAAACGGATCCGGGGTTATCCCAACCAAAAGCCCTGGATGACCCGGGAGGTCAGGCAGCTGCTGAAGGAGAGGAACATTGCGTTCAGGTCTGGCAACAGGGATTACTACACCACAGCCCGATCCAACCTGAAGAGAGGCATCAGAGAGGCAAAGGGGGACTATAGGAGGAGGATCGAGGACCATTTGAAGAGTAATACCAGCCGGCAGGTGTGGCAAGGCATCCAGCACCTAACCAACTATAAGATCAATCTCGGAGCTGCGGACGGTGACCTGGAGCTGGCAGAGGAGCTGAATATCTTCTTTGCCTGCTTTGAGACCAGGGTACCGGAGGTATTGGAGCCACAGCAGCAACACGCCACCCATAGCAGCACCACCCTCACCCTGGAAGAGCACGAGGTGAGGCGCATGCTGCAGGCTGTTAACCCGAGGAAGGCGGCGGGTCCTGATGGTGTGCCAGGTCGAATATTGAGGGATTGTGCAGGACAGCTGGCTGGGATCTTCACCAGGATTTTCAACAAATCCCTCGCACAGGCGACTGTCCCACTCTGCCTGAAGTCCTCCACCATAGTCCCCTTGCCTAAGAAGCCCCACATCACCGGCCTGAAGGACTACACTCACCCCAGTGGTAATGAAATGCTTTGAGAAGCTGGTCCGCAGACACATCACAGCAGCCCTGCCCCGCAGCCTGGATCCACACCAGTTTGCCTACAGAGCAAACCGATCCACGGAAGACGCTGTAGCCACAGCACTCCATGCTGCATTAACTCACCTGGAAGAGCATGGTAGCTATGTGCGGATGCTCTTCGTGGATTACTGCTCAGCTTTTAACACCATCCTTCCACACAAACTGGTGGCCAAGCTACAAGACCTGGGGCTTCCATACAGCACCTGCATGTGGATCAACAGCTTCCTCTCGGGCCGTAGACAGAGAGTCAGAGTTGGCCATCACACATCCTCAGCCCTGAGTCTCAGCACTGGCTCACCCCAGGGCTGTGTGCTCAGTCCACTGCTCTACTCTCTCTACACACACGACTGCACTCCTCGCCACCACAGCAACATCTTTGTGAAATTTGCAGATGACACCACAGTGGTGGGGCTCATTTCCAAGGGAGACGAGTCTACGTACAGAGACGAGGTGGAGCAGCTGACGTCATGGTGTAAGGCCAATAACCTCCTCCTCAACACTTCAAAAACCAAAGAACTCATAATAGACTTCAGAAGGAAAAAGGCAGAGATCCAACCACTATTCATAAATGGGGACTGTGTAGAAAGGGTGGCAAGCTTCCGCTTCCTGGGAGTCAATATAGAGGAGAACCTTTCCTGGAGTGTGAACACCTCCGAGCTGCTGAAAAAGGCCCAACAGAGACTGTACTTCCTGAGAATTCTCAGGAGGAATAACATCACACAGAGACTGCTGGTGTCCTTCTACAGAGCCACCATTGAGAGTGTTCTAACTTACTGCATATGCATCTGGTACACTAGCTGCACAGGGGCTCAGAGGAAAGCACTCCAAGGGATCATTAACACCGCCCAAAAGATCACTGGCTGCCCTCTCCCCACACTGGAAGTTCTACACAACGCCCACTGTTTTAAAAAGGCCCAAAACATCATAAAAGACACCTCACATCCTGGCCACTCCCTGTTCGAACTGTTGCCCTCAGGCAGACGGTACAGGGCAATCAGAGCAAGGACTAATAGACTCAAACACAGCTGTTATCCAACTGCAATAACACATCTGAATACTACAAAAAAATGTCCATCACGCCACTCTTGTGTTAATCTATGCACGGTCTGAAGCATGTGTGTGGGAATGTATGTGAATGTTTTACTGTTATATCTTATTAGTATTTTAAGTATTCTATCTATTTTATTTATTGAATTTTATTGTTTTATTTATATTTTGATATTGCTAGGGATGATGCAATGATCGGGGACCATTCTTAATTTCGTTGTTCTCATGACAATGACAATAAAGTTTCTGATTCTGATTCTTATAGCATCAAAAGCCTAAAATGTTGCTGTTTTGGTTGGTCAAAGTATTGCTATAGTTAGCCAGTGAAATTAGAGTCATGTTTTGTAAGCCCAACAAAGCTTTGAGTACTCCAAATGTGAAATATTCATTTATAACTGTACCGTTAAAAAAACTATGCTTTCTTCTAATTGTAATAAAGTAGAATTATACAATAGTAGTACTCATATCGAGCACAAGTGCCTCAAATATGTGTTTTTGTACAGCGACTGAATAAAGTGCTGAATCATACAGGAGCTAATCTTTTTACTGCCACTCCTTAAAAAAAGGCCACAACAAAGCATCTGTTTGCAGGCCCTGATAATGGCTAAAAGATTTTAAACATTCACAAGAGGGTGCTTATGCACTCATGGAGATTATTGTAGAATGGTACTAGAGCCAAGGTGAGATCTCGAAATGAAAACACTGCAGCGAACGCCTTATCAGTCCTGTAAACACTTTCACTGCCCGTCTACACCTTTCTTTGCTTTGCAATTGCCCTTCTTGCATTTGTTTGATGGTTAGAATATACTTTCATACACAGACTCCTGTATAATATGCATTACTCAAATGGGTTTTTGGGCTCCTGTGCTGGAAGTGTGCATGACTGGGCTGTGAAGGCTGTCAAGAATGGTTCCTGTTTTGTAGCTTAGATATGGACTTGGTGTTGTCCAATCAACGAGTTTCTTGAAACATTTCTCAGAGATTTTGGTCCATATTGGCATGCCTCCAGGGGCCAAAAGGTGCTTCGGTATCCTAAGCTCTGGTGTCTAATTTGGAGAAAAGAATTACTTAGAAATTAGTCACAGAATAACTTGTTTTGTGGGCTTGATCTGTATATTCACTGCTCTTTGTGGATTAAACCAACAGAATCAACAAGATACTAGCAGATGTTTCTGTCATGGTTTGGCAAGAAACAACCCCCAAAAGCAGACTCAGACAATAGTTGGCAGATTTGTTAGATTTATTAAAGAATGGCGCAGTTAGCAACTTCCCAGAAGAAGATGTTAGTTTACATAGTGAAGTTTGTCAAGCAGAGGTCTTACATTGGCTCAGCAGAACAGAACAGGAAGGTGAGTGGATGAGTCTTTCCTTGAACAGGTTACACCAAAGGGCAAAACAGAATAACCTTCAAAAAGAGTGGGTGAATGTATTTGCATACTATGAGTAGACAGTGATCAGACATGTTGTTAAAACCAAATTATGACCCTCCCACCTGAACGTTGTGGCAGAAATTGAGACTCAACAGACCAGGCCAACTTTTCCAATCTACTGTTGTCCAAAGTTTGTTGAGTCTGTGTGAATTGTAGCCTCAATTTAACTGACAGGAGTGACAGCTGGTGTGGTCTTCTGCTACTGTAGCAGGGTATCTGCTTCAAGAGATGTTCTTTTACACATCTTATCTGTAACGAGTGGTTAATTGAGTTACTTTTTCCCCCCATCAGCAGTCAGGTCATTCTCCCCTGACCTCCTCTGGGGTCATCAAGGCATTTTCACCCAGTGAACTTCCGCTCACTGGATATTTTTATCGTTTTCGGTCCATTTTTTGTAAACCATAGAGGTGATTGTATCAGAAAGTACCTGCAGATCAGCAGTTTCACATACTCAGATCAGCCCATGTGGAAGCAACAACCATGCTACATTCAAAGTCACTTAAATCTTCTTCTAAATCTTCAGCAGGTCGTCTTGACCATGTCTACATGCCTGAGCGCTATCAATATGCTGAACTGGATGGTGAAGAGTGAGGAAGGCCAGCGATACTGTTATTACTCCAAAAGCCTGTAGACACATAAAGAGTTTATCGTGTGGGTGAGCAGAGAGCAGCCCTGTTGATATCCCGAGGCTATCACAGCACTGTCCAATGAGGTCTGATTGACTCCATACATCAAAGGGATTGTGTGCGTGTCAGTACATTTCGATATGTGCGTGTGTGCGCTCCAGAGAAAGAGCGAGACACACACAGGAAGATGCTTTTTCGAATCACACACGGAAGCTCGCGACTTGGTATAATTGTGAAAGATGCCAGCTTGAGAGAGTCGGGTGGGGGAAGCAGTGTGGTCACAGAGAGCAGGAAGACAGTGGGGGTGTTGGCTGCTTCTCTACCCACCAGTGGGGGGGCAGCCATTATGAATGGACGAAACAGCGGGACGGGAGGCTTGATTGGAAGCAACCGGAACCTGTTTGTTGTTTAAAAAGTCTCCCTCTCTCACTTTCTCCCTGCTCCTCCTCCCTTCCCTCGTTCCATCTCTGTGTAATTAGGGTGCTGGCTGGAAGAATGATCAGCTGTCATCCCTAATGGTGGCCTTCCACCGCCTGAATGTCAACACTGTCTGAGACCTCCTGTCTGAGTGAGCTGCACACTCAATTAGAGCCACTCAGTCACCGCAGGAGCCGATAGGACAAACACACTGACGCGTTTACAAAAGAAACAAATGCGCACACATACCTATGAGACAACGTTTATGCTCCAGCGGTACCATATAACCGAGAACCATCACAAAGACACGCACATGCTCATTTTGATTCATCACAGCGGCAGCACCCCCGCCCGTTTCCCTCGGTGGTTACATTAATTAAATCACAGCTCTTCAGGATATAAAAGTAAGTATTGCTTACTGTGACTTTCTTGCATTTGTGGGAATCCCTCTGCAGGCTATTAGGCTTACTCCTGGATGAAAGTAGAGGCAGGTAGGCGGCGGTTAGATGCCCCCTCTGCTCCATTTGGCCACATCAAAGTGTTCAGAGTTAAGGGGAGAGACAGCGAAGAGGCCTTTTTAAAAAAAAAAGAAAGAAAGAAAATAAATGTTCATGAGTTTTTGTATTGGGAATATCTGTGGTGTTTTCTGCATTTCTTAATAAGTGATTCATCAGCATGATGTCATTCAAAATGTATGTCCAGGCTTCAGCTTGCTAAAGAGGACTAAAGGCTCTACAGAAGGCAAAACTATTGCTTTTTGGACTCTTACAAAGGTTCAAAGACACCAGTTTTCCCGATTATAGGCTGTATAATGCACACTTAGTGTGAAGATAAATTAACCGTTGGCTCTATTTTTCATGGGACCGCACATTAAAACAAAACCTAAAGCCGTGCCAGCCTCATCTTTAAACAGCATTTGCCATCAACTAAAGAGAAAGAATGCTTTCTGCCTGTATTTGCTGAATTTCTTACACTGTTCAGCATCATTTTCTTTGACAAATTACTGAGCAGCCACAGACCATCTGGACGTCTCCAAGCCTCTTTACATGCTAGGGATTTAGCTGATGCTCTTATCCACAGCGACATGTGATTGAGTCGGCAGGTAATAAAAGAAAAGAACAAAGATAGTCAGAGTTGGATAGGATGCAAAGGATAAAAATGTATATTTTGCTTCATAAACTGTGCTCGGTAAAGATAATGTAGTATTGGGTAGAAAACAGTAAAGAGATGTTTTTTTGTTGGCGTACATGGCCAGACTGCACACATTTGCAAAATATGTGTGTCTGTGTGTGGGTGTGTGATTATTTTGCCAGTGTGTGTAGTTTTGTGAGGGAGAAAGAGACGAGATTGAGTTTAGAGGGATGAAGGGACTTTGTGGGCCCTGTGGAAATTAGAGCTCTCCATCTCTGTCCTCAGGCCACTGTGTGTGTGTGTGTGTGTGTGTGTGTGTGTGTGTGTGTGTGTGTGTGTGTGTGCGCGCGCGTGTGTGCGCGTGTGTGTGTTGTTATGGGTCACCGCAGGAAAGAGGAAGTTAAAGTCAGAAACCTCTCACTGTGAAAATCTTCAGTAAGCGGTAAAAGGGGAGAAAAAAGGTGTGTGGAGGAGTACATGTGCAGTTTTACCTGTAATCTTGTCTGTATTGTGTTTGCGAGGAAGCTGCAGGAAAAAGAAGTTAACCAATGTTCTGTTATATGGAAGTCCAGATGTGCCAAAGTTAAAATTACTAAAAAAAAAAAATCACTCTGTGTGTTCATTATTTTCAGGAGCAGTCTGGAAAAGTGATCACTAATTTGCCTTTAAGTCGGCTGCCAACTTGGGAATGGCTTCCTTTGGTTGGTAGATTTGATGCTATAGTGAAATTGTTTAAAGAGGACCCCCAAAAAACATAAACATGAATTAATAAAATAATGTAATGCTAGAAATGCTCTCTTTTCTACATTTATAAAAATTTTATTCAGATGCAGTGCGACTTATATTTCAACTAAAAAAGGCAGTTTTCAGCTTGAGGGTCCTGCGCAGTGTCTTAGCTGTTCCTACAACTGCTCTCTTCTGGACAGAGATTTCCGATGTTTCTCCTGAGATCCGCTGGAGCCACTCGCCCAGTTTGGAGGTCACTCCACCCACCGCTCCGATTACCCCAGGGGCCACTGTGACCTTCACCCTCGACATCTTCTTAAGCTCCTCTCTCAGCCCTTGGTACTTCTCCAGCTTCTCATGTTCCTTCTTCCTCACTTTGTAAAGCTGTGTCTTCCTCTGCTTATCCACCACTACTATGTCCGGTTGGTGAGCCATCGCTAGTTTATCTTAGCTCGGTCATTCTCAGCCATCCTTGGACGTCTATACTCAGTGCTGATTGCGCCAAAAATATTGGGCCTCATTCACTATGAAATGTTCTTGTCATGTGCATAAATTAAGCACGCACACAAAATTACAGTCAGATTCATGAAATTAACACACTGACTGGTTTTGTTCATACCACCATGGTGAATCAAAATGAAGGAGGCTTTTTGTCATCTACATCTGCATGCTATCTGCATACTTCTGTGGCTTCTTTACTCTATAGCCTTTAAAGAAACATGTTTGCCTTGAGGTAAATGGCAGAAAGATATAACGATGCTTTAAGAGAGAATCCTGCGACTCTAAGGCAAAAAAGCAGCACAAAGAAATGGAAGCAGGAAAAGCGCACCTTTCCCAAGGGTTTCCACAGGATGACAATGCTTTAAAAAAATCCTTGAGCTGAAGTAATGGAGGTGCTGAATATCGATCCTTGCAAGACTCTCCCTGAGCCATGAGTTAAAAAAAAGAAAAGGTTTGACATCAAAGGTAATATGAAAAAAGATGAACAGACCATAAGAAAAAGAAGAAAAAAGGTGGAGGACAAGGAGTACCTGACCTACCAGCCAGAGATGAGAAACTCAAGGCAGCTATTGATTGTACATGAAATTAGTCTGTAAGAGGTGACGTCCAGCAAAACACATGATGAGATAACATGTTTCATATGTAAGTTAAAAATCAGAGCATTTTAAGTTAATTGTGTTCTGGCAAATAACAATAAACAGAAACAGACAAACACCCACAGCAATATTTGGTTAAATGTTCCTCAGCAATTTACACCTAGACCAGATGCTTTGGTAGCCATCAACAAGCTTGTGGTATTTATTCCATCCACTTTGTGTAATGTACCACTACCACTAGCAGCAGAAAAGCCCCAGAGCATGATGCTACCACCACCATGCTTAACAGCTGCTACAGTGTTCTTGGGTTTGAAAGCCTCACCTTTACTCCTCCAAACATACCTCTTGTCCCTGTGGCCAAACAACTCAATTTTTGTCTCATCTGACCATAAAACCTCATTTTATCATGTCTGTGTGAGCAGCTGCAAATTTCAGTCGAGCTTGAAGTCATCGATTTTGGACAAGGGCATCCTTTCTTGGTCACCACCCTCTCAGTCCATGATGATGTAAAACTCTGAGCCTCAGGTTTTGCGCCTCAGCAGATTCTGAGTTGTTCCTGAATATCCAAACCACTTTCCTCTAATCTAAGAGTGACAGTTCAGGTCTTCCTCAAGTCTTCTGCAAAGCGTTCACGCATTGGAATAACTTAAGTACAGTTCTTTAAACTGTTTGATCTTGCAATCTGCAGTTGTTTAGAAATAGCTCCATAAGAACTCCCAAATTATCAAGAGTGGATCAACAGCTGACTGAGTGCACAATATGCATTTCCATTTGTTTTGCAATTTTCAAACAGCTGAAGAATGACCTCTTTTTAGTTTACAGAGACATGAGGGATACTTCCCAAAGTCTGACCTGCATGGGCTCATCCACCCAGTGGTTACCACCAGGTCTCCAGAAGCACTACTGTGTGAACCAAAACTGAACTTGCACTGCTATAAATTATCAGTGATAATTTGGTAGTTATATAATAATAATAACTACCAACTTGCATTAATTTGTTTGTAACTTCTAGCCAAAGTATATCGATAGAATTGGGCTGAGTGGGCATAGTGCCTTCAGCGAGAGGACATGGATCCCTGAGGTCTATCCATAAGGGCGAATTTGTGCTCGCTGTTCAGCTGTACAATTGTGTCGATTTTTAATATATAAGTACCAAAGATCCGAGTCTGTCAGATTATACAGAGGGCTGCCGACAGGCCTCAGAAGCTCGAGCACCACTTACTAAAAGATTTATGTCAGTGTATGTATATATTTGAGCTTCTGTGTAGACATCTGAGCATGTGTGGATTAGAGAAAAACCTAAATGAATTTAAGCTTGTACACTCAGTTTTTATATTTATAGTCATCAAAGATGTTTTCTGTACAATCGTTCAACCCGAGATAAAAGAACAGTTCAAAGAAACCATTAAAAGCCCCAAATTACCACGGCATTCAGGCTGATTAATGGATGGAAACTTCTCACCACAACTGTAGAAAACACAAACATGGCAGCTGGAAATCTGGGGGGGGGGGGGGGGGGGGGGGTTGCCCCCCCTCACCACCACCACACACACACAACATCGACTGAAAGGTGCCTCATAACCTGAAGTGATGACTAGCTGCTTGAGCCGTAGTTTTCACCGTAAAACAGGTCTTCGCACTAATCAGCACGTATAAATTTGTGTAGAAGGAATAGCAAGCACACATTCTGTTTACTGCACTTTTAGTTTACCTCACAAGTTTTTCTTCCTAAAATATTTTATAAAATCAAGCCTCTCACAGTATTGCTATGATTTCAGTCAACAGCAGCTCCAGCTACCCTTTCAGAGGTGATTTTGTGCAGCTCTCTGCCCCCGACAGTGTGCCTCAGGCTGTTGTGCCCAACCTTTACCTCCATTTGGCCTCTCCTCTCTAACTCTCCTTCTCTTGTTTTCTGCTCTCTCCTCTGCTGCCGTCTCTGCTCTGATTACTATGTTGTGTGGAAAAGTTGCCTCACAGGAAGTTGCTGTCTCACGTTCCTCCTCCTGCGTTCCACACGATAATCCTCAGCTGCAGACTGGACTGAGCGTCTTCAGTGGGAGGCAGCAGATAGGTCTCTTTGGTTCTGTTTTTCCCCCAGACTTTTGCATAAGCCTCAGGCATGGAGCTAGCATGTCCCCCCGGTTTCCAATCTGGTTGGTGAAAAACAAAAGGGATGATCTAACAACAACAGCAGCCTGGAGTTTTAAAGAAATATTCAATTATAAACAGGAAACTTTTATTTGAGTTTGAAAATGACAGATCCCAGGATTTAAAACCTCAGGTTGCAGCTGAGTCAGTAATAAACATTTCACCTAGCTTTAGGTGGGGGGGTTGAAGGGTAGATAACTTTTCCTCAAATTAGCAAAAAAGGTGTAATACCAAAGCTATTTTCTAAACGATTAGACTAAATAACCACTTACTGGAACTGCGTGGCTTTGGAGGGATTGCTGAGGAATACTAATGATGCTTACCATAGCTTCATATTTAAAGCTGCAAAACGTCCTTTGAAATCTCTGATAGCTATGAAACGACATGCATGCATTTGAAAGATTAACCGCAGGATCACGCTCACATTTATCCTGAGTTCATTCGTTGAAATCATACAAAGTCTATATATTTGATGCCGTCACGATTGGTTTGGCCTGAGGTTAAACGGAGGGGAAAGAGTCAATCTTTTACAGCTTTGTGAAGACTTAACGATCACGTAGGTTAATTATGCTGGCAAAACTCGTGGCTTTGCCCCTGATTCTGTGCTTGCTTCAGCCCTGGATCGCGCTGGATATAACTCATGAAAATTGCCAGCTAACATTAACCATGTGCAGCCGTGGCGCGGCAGGAGAGATATGGCCCCATGATGGGAGATAACTGTGATTTATGCTTCATATCTTTAACCGCGTAACCCACACGTTCTGAATTTAATTGCACATTACATTAATTGCACAACACCACAAGCGGTTTTCCCTGTGTTATTACAATGTAAATATGCCATCTGAAGTTAAAAAGGTGCAATATGTTAGAGTAATGATGTCAGATTAGCACTAACATGACGAAGAGGAGCGCTGTAACGACACAGATTAACAGAGAAACAGATTTATGATTCAATTCTAGCAGCTTTTTCGGTGGCAGTTTGAATCCTACTGAATCCAGATGTTTCGGAGAGAGGATAATATCATAACATCAGCAGAGCAAATAATACCCAACCGTCTCACACTCCCATGTAGCTTCACAACTGTAACCAAGCAACAGCTGGTATGGCAAGCTATGAACGTCTCCACATGTTGAAGTGATGTGCATACGGCTGTGTAAATAAAGAGTTCGGATGGTGGTGTCTGTGTGGATGTCCCTTTTCTTTCCTTCTCCAAAATCGAACTCATAAGCACAAGTGTGAGAAATGAATTAAACGCTGTGTTTATCTGTAAACATGTCCGGACAACTAATAGTAGTAACTCTAAAGAGAAAACATCCATCTGGGTGAAAATGCCTTGTTGATGTCAGAGGTCAGAGGTGAACAGTCAGATGGCTCTGAGCTAACAGGAAGGTAACAGTATAACCAAGGCATGCAGAAGAGCATCTCTAAATGAACAAGACATTGAACCTCGATGGACTAAAGCAGCAGAAGACCACACTGGGTGTCATTCCTGTCAGCTAAGAACAGGAAACACCAATTTTGGCTGCACCAAAATTGGAAAAATGTTGCCAAGTCTCAATTTCTGCTGCAACATTCAAATGGTAGGTTCAGAATTGGGTGTAAACAACATGAAAGCATGGATCCATCCTGCCTGGTTGTGGTGTTAATGGTTTGGGGGATATTTGCTTGTATTGTTGTTGAACATGTCCATCCCATGTCACAAAGTGTAGATCATCTGAAACTGGTTTGCTGAACATGACAAATCTGCAGCAACAGTGTACTGCTAATCGCCTTGTTGAATGTATGCATCTCTGAAAACAACAAGTTAAGCCTGATACTAGCAAAATGTACCCAATAAAGTGGCGTGTGAGTATGTTTCTCTGTTCGTTTCTTTTTTTAAAACACAATTCCACTTCAGTATGCCTTTTGGCTGATGCAAAAAAGACATGCTCTATGGTACACTTTGAACAGTATTGACATATATCCACTTTTCCAGCACATCAGCAGCACATAGACTAAGTAAGGTCTTGGTAATGTGTCAGCATTAAATCAAAAACGCGTTATCTGCATCCTAATAAGTACACTAAAATGGAAAAACAGCCATTTTAATCTTTAGAGAAAGTAGCTCATTGACATAAAGCTGTCTTCCTGAATTTATATGGGCAATAAGTGCATATAAGTACAGCAATGAATTTGTATAAGTAGAGCAATTGTTCTTTATTTCAAGAGAGCCTTCCTAATTCATGGAATAATTCTTTTTACACTTGGGGTCCACATCCTGCTGAGAGTACTTCTGACCACAATAAATGAAACTCTGGTGGAAAACAAACAAAAAAACAAGCACTAGTCAAACCCCAGGCTGCTATATTAAAGGGTCATCAATCTTGTGGCTCCATTTCAAAAAGCTGTCTCTCCTTGGTGCGAGGAGATGTGGGCAAAACACCCCGTCAAGGTGACACGCTGCAATTAAACAGTGGCAGTCTGTTGGCGATGAGCTGTCATCGTCGAGCTATGTCACAGGTGTACAGGGCAGCTGTAAGTATAATTGCTACAGGCCTCCGGGATGGAGCTGAACCCTCGTCTCCTGGCGGCGATAGCAGGCTTCAATGGAAGAATGGCTTTAAAGGAGACTTGTAATACACTGACAAATGGTTATACAGCAGTTGCCAAATTAACAGTGACCTCTCCCCCCTTTGCTGTCTGGTGTGGGTGATAATGTGCAAAGTCTTGTCGGCAAGTGTGCTTAATGTTCAAGATAATCTGTCTATTATGTGAGTTCGGTGCTAGGAAGGGAATGAGTATCAATTAAATTTCCTTTTTATGCAGCGAATGGGAAACGTCATTTTTCTGGACAGTCATTGAAGAAGCCAGACCTAATATAGATTTTAAATAAGCAGCTTTATAAGAATATATAACAGGAGATAGTTCAAATACTGTTCATCCGCAGTAGAAGCCCACCTCTCTAAATTACTGTGGTGGAACTCGATGTGCTTACTAATCGAGTCTCGGTGCTCTGAGGAAACTAACAGAGAGAGAGGGGAGAGGGGCAGAAGGAGGACGAGAAAGGAGGGGGAGGATTTTAGTTCATAAACACTGTTTACTTAAAGCACCCCATTGCCTTATTAGTATTAATAGCAGTGACTTCAGAAAGCTCATATTCTGCCATTGGACAGTTTTGTATTATTTATGATTGAAATGAAAGCCTTGGAGTGGAATGAAGGAGCGCTTGCATAGCAAAGATGTTGCCTATGCCAGTTTACATAACCAACACTTGGGTAAACAGTGTATTAAGCGCAGCGCGGGGCGAGAGTAAAACGACAGCAAAATGTTGTATCCACACATTATCTGATTTGAGGCGAGGTTTTGGAGGAAGCTAGGCGAGCACACTGCGGACCTTTTTGATGCAGCTGGTCTTCATCTGCAAGTCCTTTTGAGCATGAAAGCGTGTAGCGGTGCAGCATCTCGTCTCCAGTGCAAGTTTCTGAAATGTTCAGATATAACTGTAACTTGAGAGCTTCCTTGCCTTAATTAAAGACATCCATCTGCTAAATTTTATTATTGAAACTGTTAGCATGTGGATTAGAGCATCTGAAAGCAGCTTTCGTTTTCCATTCTATTTATAGGCAGCAGGGTGGCGTGTCGAGCAAGGAAACCTATGATCTGGGCTGAGGACTTGAGCTTCCCCACTGAGGGGTATTTGAAAAAGATACAGAATTCCTAATAAGGTTAGCAATCCCTGATTTGGCTGATTTTGAAGATACACAACTCATAACAAGAATAAAAACTTTAAAGTGGTGCTTTCCCAAGTAAATATCAAGTAAAGAAAGCCCCCCCAACACTTACTAAACACACGTGCACAAACGACCACACCATATATCGAATCAATCTTTATTTATATTAAATTAAAAATATACTTTTGACAGATTCATGTAACAAACATGAGGAACGGTATTTCTATGATATAAAGCTTTGGGTATGGTTTCAAAGTACTCAAAGAGAAAGTCAGCAATGACGGTGTTGGGTAAAGGGACAAGGGGAAAGTATTGAAAACCAACAGTACGCAAAGAGGAGCAAGCGATGACGCCTTCTCTCCACTATGTCTCCTTTTGAAAGCATGCAAAACAAATTAAATGAAATCAGGGCCTATTGTGAAGGCTGTGCAGAAAAGAGGAGTAAGAGGGTGGACTTGGCTCAGTAATATTTCGAGTTGAAAGTAAGCAGAGAAGGTAACACTGACTCTCAAACACAGTTTATATAGGTTAGTTGGGACCACAGGTTTCAGTTTTATGACATTTAGAAAGATGGCATTGAGTTCTCTTGGTTGACTGACATGGTAGGCATTGGAAAAGTAAATCAGATGTGTCTCAGTTTGCGTACTACCACCCCTACCGTTATTTTGTGAATAGTGTTGATCATTCACCTGACTGTTTGTTAACTGTAAATCTCTGACACATGCACTATTCTGAATGTTGCTCAGGACCTATTCACCCAGGCTTAGAGACCAGCTGGGAATAATCTGATTATGACCGGTTGCTAGGGAAAAATGTTCATCGCCCAACTGGTTGATGAGTGGTTGCTGGTTGTTGCGAGCAATGACTGTGAAATTGATTGCTAAAACCTTCACTCACTTAGGCCTAGAGTGAGTGGGGTTACCCTAACAGCTAGTGAACACCATGGCAAAAGAGTGTATATTCCACAAACAGTATGCAAATGGCTGCTGGAGGTTGTTGGCGGTTGCTAGTATGACATTGGTTGCCAACAGGCATACAGAGTTGTACCAAAAATCTACTTATGATTGTTTTAGCCACTGTTAGACTGGCACAGTCTCCAGTTTGCATGGAAGCGTCCAACTTGCCTGCAAATGCTCGCAAACTACTCATTAAGCTGTAGTGAAACTGTCAAAAGTGTGGCACAATTGGCAAATATTCACCTTAATTGTAAAAGTTGCACCTTTTGAAATGTCTTAGTTCCAATGATAAGGCACTGCTTTTATTTTGAAGGTGAATGTTCTCCGTTTCGAGTTACAGAGAGCATAGTTGAAAAGTGGCTGCTTTTCATGCAAACTACAGGCAAAAGCAACAATATGCAAGCAAACAAAACGATCCCAAGGAGGCTGTCTGATGCAGCACCCCATTTGTGACAGACAGCAATCTCCAGCAACCACTTGTTAACTGGTGGGGGACCATACATCTTTCCTTAGTGATCAGATATTGCAAGGAGAATGATGAACCCGTCGCACAGCCTGTCTGACTTTGGCCTTAAGTAGTGGAAACTAAGGCATTAACAGCTGATCTTCAAATTAGAGCCAGATATTGAGCTAATACTAGCTAGTTAGTTGTTTTTGTGTTGTTGGCATGTTGTCTGCACTGTGGTATTGTCTGGTAGTTTTCTGTGACTTCATAGAGATTTTAGTGTAAGATATCTGACCAGAGGCTCAACAACTTGATAAATTCACTAAATGCGCCATCTAGTGTGAGACTTGCAGTCTGCGCTATCTAGCTAGCTACCGCCAGCAGATGCTTAGCAACCCGGGATTGATATTTCACGCATTATGGCATCGACTGATATTTATGCATGTTAAACTTACATCTGCAATGACAGAAAAGAGTTATACATGGTAAGAAGCTCATTTTGTCATATGTTTATAAAATGTTGCAGCTAGCGCAACAATCCTTGTTATTGCTAGCTATCTGGAAAGCTAAAAGCAAGAGATTTTTCAATCTGGGACTGATGTTGCTGTGTTTACATTACTTCAGAAGAATTTAGTATTACATTTAGTAAGTAACTTGACAAATGTAAACATGAACAAAATGTGCCAGCTAACATAACAGCCATGGTAAAATGCTCCAATAGTCCAGCCTCTTGTCGTGCCTGATTTCAGACAACACTACACTATCAAGCTAATATGCTACTATTATGGAAGTATTCAAAGTGAGACACCACCCATTGTTATTTGTGTAGTGTTTAACAGTGTTCACTTAAACTGAAACGTTACACGTGAACAGCCACAAAGGTCTGAAGCAGGGCCACTGAACAGAGTTTCACATGAGAAGGGAACAACAAGCACTTTTAAAATGAAATACCCATTAGTAAAAAGGGTACACTTACATAAAGCAAATATGTACGGCTCTTTTTGTACAAGTCGATATAAGCAGGAGAAAAAAGCAGTAGGAGAGAAGACCAATATAAATTCAAAGCATCGCCTCCTTATTTACAAATTCACCAAGTCGGCCATTTCGGTGCTTTATAAAAATATTATTCACATTTGTTGTTGAAGTGTGTTAGATAAATCTGGGAGGAAATCCCAAAGATTCTGTACAGTTATACTGATACAATGATTTGAATACAGAAAATGAATGACTTTCTTTTATGAGGGACAATGGTATAGTGGTTTATACATTCGCCTAACAAGCGAAAGATTCCTGGTTTGATTTCCGGTAGGAGACGCAAATCCCTTCGGGGCTGTATCAGGAAGGGCATCCGGCGTAAAAATCTAGCAAACCGAATATGTGGAGCTACCCGCTATGGCAACCCCTTGTGAATAAGGGAGTAGCTAAGAGTAGCTTTTTCTTCTTTTGTGCAATTAAAATGTCAAGAAACCGAAAAACGTGGCTAGAATAACAAACATGTTGAAGAATGTACAGTAGCCAACACAATAGTGGGAAAAAGAAGTTACATCGTTGATACTAAGGATAAAACTCAATATTAAAAAGACACTGTAGGGAGGGGGTGGGGGTGTACTACACTCACACACAAAAATTCCCATGAAACATCGCAGAAATAAGGATTCCCAGTTTGTGCTACTAAACTCGATAAAAAATATCTGATTAATTTTTCCCACACTGGACAGAAATTTGAGTATAATGTTGTCATAAATGAGATACGAAGGTGGAGGGCAGTAAAACACTCACTTTGGGAACCATGCAATGTAATATTTAGTATACAATAGACTTTGTTGAAGCCTGTATGGTGTTTGAGGATAAAATATTGAAGGATTCGGTTCAGGACATGGCTACATGCCTTTGCACCTTGGCTTTGAGGAGGCAGTAAAAAACAAAAAACAAAAACCTAAACCCAGAAAATAATATAAAAAGGATCAGCCTAACCAGCAGTGTTTCCCCCTGGCATGCTTTTGAACTGCCACGAACACAAGCCTGTTAAGGACTGAGACAAATAGCAGCAGGTAACACCAAGGCAAAATTAGTTTGAAACAAGACACAAGATATTAGTCTTCAGAGAGGAAAAAAATGCTTCCACACATTTTGGTACTCTAAAAGGATAACCAAGGTCTTAGGATGGGAAAAAACACGACTTAACAGAAGGGGAACTTCAGGTGCTTTTTCCTACCTTTCTGTCAACAAACAAGTCAATGACTCAGATCAAAAATGGGAGAGTGGGGATGCCTCGGATTCTCTTAAGTGCTCTTGAGAACATTTGAAACCATTTGTATCATCAGTCCTTCAATCTGTTCTTGATTCAAACACACATTTTGCCTGGGTCTGCAGTGTAATTTAGGGCAAAACAGGCATAAACCAAGGCGTGTGTTTTTCTTTCGACCACCATCATATTTTTGTTCATTTTTCTTGAAACCCAGATTTGGCAGTCGCTTCCATCGCTCAGTATAAACAAGCTCAAACGCGCCATAAATATTTCACATTGATATTAAATGCTGTCTCTATTTCACTGAATTAGAGCTCGAAAAAGGACTACAAAATACTCCTTCATCAATTAATCATGACAGCATCAAAGCACTACTATAAATACTGTTTGAAGTCAGCGAAAAAACATGGAAACAAGGACATTCTTGAAGCTGGTCAAGTACCATGTAAAATGTGTTTTCCTTATGACCTCTTGGCCCCAGTTCCTTCCTTGTACTTTTGCTAAAGCTATTGCTTTCTGAAGTGGTAAACGGCTGGATAAACAAGTTGAATATTTCAGTAACGAAGAGTGGAAATCCTTTCTTTATACCCGCGACTTTGATCAAAGTGCTCCATGGGGAGGATAAACACATACAGCGTTACATGTGCATAGACTGAGACAAGCACACTTTCACACACTTTTAAATACACAAAATAAATAACCTACGCAAGAACACAGCTTAGGCAGGGCTGGGCTCTGGCAGAGCAGAATGATGAAAGGTTGTTGAAACTATGACAAAGCAATATTTATGCTCCACAAATAATGAAAAATACCGTTGTTGTTAAAGGTTCAAGAACTACAAGTTTTTCTTCATATTCATTCAACTAAATAAAGGAGATATTGCAAAAGGACCTCTGAGAAAAACCAACATTACACAAGTTTTATCTTGAACTTCTAAGTTTGGCAAGCGTTGCAGTGTTTTCCCCTACCCACAGGTGTTGTGTATGGCTTGGTGGAAGAAATAACGGCTGTAATACAGTCCTTTCAGCAGCATTGACTGGCAAGTTGCCTACACAGGCATCAGTAGTCAGGGTTAGAACTATTTTCTTGAGATTTCTTGAGAGTGACGATATCACTCTGGGCTAAGAACAGATGTGAAGCCTTTATAGATTAGAGGCTTCGTTAAACAGTGGCTAGACTAATTAATTTAAAACTCAGTGGTGCTGAAAGTGCAAATTACATCAAACAAAACAAGAAATGACTTTCTTAGGTATGTTAAAAATTGGCACAGTTATTAATACTGGTAACAGTAGTTGACTGTCTGGTGATTCACCAAGAAACTAATGAAAACTATACTAACTTAATATTGGAAAACATAACATTATAGTTTTAACTGAAAAAAAATGTCATATAGTATAGTACTAATTTCGTTTACCAGTTACCCTGTGCTGCATTAAAAAAAATTACATGTATTCAAAACAGAACTTGCTTTATGAACTTGGTTTGGCCAGTTGTTAACATACACTCATCATGGGCATGAATGTCGTGCTATTTTTCAGCTTAGAATTTTTTTCTTTTACTTTTTACATTTTCAGTGCATGCCAAGAAGAGTGGCCAAATATCCAGCCAGAATTATGCCAGATACTTTTTAAAACTTTAAAGCCCAATTTTTTGTTTTTAAAGCCATTAAATATGTATACTATACAGTCATTTCACCATGGAAAAAAGACAGTTTCAAAGAATTCATTAGAAGCCCAAAATGATCATGATATTTGTGATGAGTGGATATAAACTTCTGACCACAACTGCATACATGGAGCAAAGGCCAAGTTCAGCTAGGTGACAAAGTCAAGCTCCACCACAGTCCCAGCGGATAAGCTAATGTCTCAGCTAGTACCCTTCTACACATCCTTATGACAGTTTTTTGGAAGCAGCCAACCCCACATCCAGCTAACTCTTCCTTTTCACATTTGTTGTTATTTCTGCTCTGTGAAATCTTAAACTTCATTTAGACTACTGTGGGAAATCTCAACATCCCAACTAACTACGTAATTGGAAAATCCTTGTATCCCTACACTGAGGTCTTCCACACCATCAAGTTGTTGTGGTATGCATTGGCCCGACATATAGTTACATTTCTAGGGAAGTGCACGACATGTTACTTAGAAGGTTGCGGCATAGGGTTAAAATGGGGTCTGGTTATGGTATAAGTTACGGCGTAGAGCTGAAACAGAAGTATAGTTTACGTGAAAGGAGTCTTCCTGCTTTGTGCTTTCTACATTAGCCCAGAATAGAACCATACCTCCAAACAGAAATTACTAAAACAACAGTCTTCTGACTATAGTTGTCCTGGTTGAAATATAAATAAAATATACACTTCAAGCTACTGTCAAGTTTTCTGTATTTAGCCACAATCTATGGCCACATATTCGTTGGCAAGATCAGAGATCTATGTTGCCACAAGGTGTAGTTACAATTCTATGGAGGTGCATGTGAGGCTTAAGTTAGCTTTAATGCTAAAGAATAAATTTAGCTTTGAAACATCTGACTTATTTGAAAGCATCATTTTTTCTTGCTCTTTAAAATTCATTTTCTAGCAGACAAGCTTAGCTTATCGACTTCTGCCTTGTGAACAATTTGGGTAGGAACCACTGACACTTCTAGTAGCCAAAATGAAATTAGCTACCAATTAACAGTCTAATAAGAATATGGGTGGGGTCTGGAAAAAACATGATTCTGTAAAAAAAAAGAAGCAAAAAACATCTAGATCAGATGTGGACAAAAATAATCAAGAATTATGTGGCCAAAAGTAGTCTAGAGTTGTACTTTTTCTCGGACCAAGCAATCGAGAATATAACAAACACCATGACCGAGACAAGCTCCAGTTCCAGTTACTAAAATGATAAATCCTCACATTCTTGATTTTGATCAACTCAAAGAAAGTAACGTTAGCTAAGGACACCCTAAATCTATAAAACTCTTCCAGAGATTTGGTGCCATTTGGTGCAGTTTGGGGCTTTTAATGATCTTTTGATTTGAGCTTGGTTTGTTTTATACTTAACATAGGAAAAAAAAGCCTTGATAGAGTCGATCGTTGGTTAGTACTGAAGATCTTTAGCTTTCGACTCCATTAACACTGACTTTTACCCCCCAGTGGGATCATCTGTAGCTTGCTAAAATATGAACATACACGCACACACTAATCCCAATCACACTAACATAAAGACAGATAGACATATAAAGTAGTCTGTTTAACTGTGCTCTGCTGGTGCTGTCTTGTTCCTTCCTTGAGGTCTTCATTAGTCAGTTTGTATAAACTTTCATGAACTTTTCCTCCCCTTTCTGTAGTTTTTTCTCTCTCTTTGAACACCATTTTGAGTTCAGCTGCTTTACTGGAGTACTCTACAGCTCATAGCAGGTTTTCTCATCCGAGTTAGCTTGAATGGGAAAACCAGTGTATAAAAATCTTTTCAGCACTGAAACCCGTGATTATAAAAGTGTTTACAGTGTGGTTTCCCTTTTACCATTTGCCCTGGGAAAGCTGTTTTAGTCAGCTTCTCCAAACAGACAGCAGCCAAGCAAAACCAACAGAACAGCAGTTGCCCTGCAGATTCTCGAGCAATTTAAAAAGTCCATGGTTGAACTACAAATGTGAAAGAAAAGATCACTGTAGTTTTGTCCATCACAGTATCACAGTTACAGTAGAAGGATGAGATGAGATTCACATATTTCATATAAAAGAACACACGGTGGGTATAATCCTATAGGCAAAATCACTGAATATGATTGATGAGTGCTCCATCTTTTGTTGTCCACTCTATATTGTCTTTTCTTCCTCCATATTTTGCTTTTGTTGCCTGGCTACCTCACTCTAATGTCATTCAGAAAACCAGGCATCTTGACATCTAACAGACTGTATTTGTTCTATGTGATTGTGTCTTTCAGAAACCCTTTGCAGAATATTGTTCCTCCTCAGAACTTTATAATAGAAAGCAAAAAGATTAGTAAAACTTCTTGTTCCTCTCACAAATCTGAAACCCAAGTGGCTGGCAGTGAGTTCAGATACCCCCAGATACAGTCCATCCACTGCTGTGTGATAATTAAGCATCTGTTCTTTACTGAAAACTACCATAACCTTGACATTCTGAATGACATGGAGCACAGTCTCTATCTACAGAACAGAGATGGACGAGATTGTCTATAGTGACAGTTCAGGGGTCTGAATTGCTTCTGCTTGGTTCGGTCCACCTCCTCCAGATGTTGCTACAATCTACAGCAGATGGCCTGTTATCTGGGCAGGGCTGAGAGCAGCCTTGGTTGGTGCTACTCTCTCTTTGTGTAGGACCGTGGAACTGGAGAGGATGTTGGGCTTGTTGGAGGCTAGAGGAAGATTGGGGAACGTTTGTTAAATGGAATAATCTAGACCACAGTGTTTCGCTGCCGGTAAGGTGGAGGTGGCAAGATGGTTCCAGCTTTCAGGGAAAACTCAGACATGTATTCAGGGTTTTCAGCTACTGCCGGCCGTATGTGTCCATTCTGCTTATAGAAGAGCTTGGCGTTGGTGGAACCTCCCTGGGCACCATCTGAGGCTGCCTGGTTAGATGATTTGGGAGGCAAGCTGTGCTGCCAGTATTCTGGATTGTCAAAGGTCACCTTCAGCTTCTTTCCGCTGGCTTTACCTGATGTTTGCCCTCCATGCTTCAGCAAACTGGCAGGGTGTGTGGTGGCGTAGCTCTGGTAGGCTGGCAGGCTGCCATGCCCAATGGTGGCTGAAGTGGACAGGGCGCCCGACTGGCTCACCTGAGCCTGAGCAGTAGTTCCTGCTTGACTCTGAGCAACAGAGCTGCCACCTGGATTGCCAGGTTGCCCTGCAGGTTTGACGGTGTGGTGGGCATGGAGGATGTGAGTCGGTGGACCATGATGGCAAGGAATACCAGATGGAGATGGTTGGGCTGTGGGGAGGGGGTAGTGGGGCAGGCTAGTCTGGATGGTAAGCGGGAGATGGGAGCCTGAGGTTGTGGCTGAGATAGAAGAAGGAGGTTGGGTGGGTAGGGGCAGACCATTTCTCCTCAGGGCTTCCAGGCCCAGCTCAGCGGGGGTATGGAAGGTGTTGAGGTAGAGGGGCTCATTGATGTACTCGTCCTCTCCTTTGGGCTGACTGTTGGGTGTGCTGTGGTAGCCTGGGTTATCCAGGGCGTGGATCTCGCCGTTTTTACGTCGCGTGACAAACGGGTTCTCCTCAATGGGATTCAGATATTCTGTACCACAGAAAATGAATGAGAAGGAGAGTGAATTAGAAGAAGAGAAAAACAGTTCAGACAGCAATAACAAAAAATCTGGAGAAATTAAATCAAGAGGTGAGAAAACAAAGGAAATAGAGAATGAAATGGAGTAAAAGAAAGAGATCACTCGGTAATGAGGAGAGAAGATGGAGATGATAATGGCGTTAATGGCAGGCACTCAGGACAAGACGGGCATCTTGCCAGCAGTTCTTTGGCACTGGAAACTCCATCTGCCGGGGTTGAAAATGCCAACAAATGACCCCTCTTCACTGCTTCCAAGCGCTATAATAGTGGGGTGAGAAACCTATTGATTTTGCCCACTTTTCCGCTCCTTGACATTGCATCAGATGCATTTTGCTGCAGGCTTTGTTATATTTTGAGCTGCTCAAAAAAAAAAAATCAAAGACGGTAGTGCAAGAGCAGGGCTGATGGACTGAATTATGATCAAAGGCAAAACATGACTCTGTAGTAGTAGCTGACATACACCGCCGTCGAAGGAAACTCAGTAGGAATTTTAATCAATGGAATGAGATGAAATGAACAGGAAAACTGACAGGCCGACTATCGTACAAAGGATCGTATTTACTCTGTGAATGAACAAAGAGATGACAAGACAGAGAGAAAGGTGCACATATATTATGTACTTGTTTATAATTTTAATTATGTTTCTGTTTGTGGAGCTGCATAGATGATTGTAGCGCAATCAATCTTTAACTTCCTCTACACAGTTTTGTTTTTAGATTAGTAAGAAATTATTTTAATTAGGTAAGGTTATTTTAAAGTTTAATATTATCTACTATGTGCTGTGGATTAAATACAGCTCCTAAAATGCATTTATGCATCATTACTATTAAATACCCTGCAGGACTGCAGAATTCCTACCTGAACTTATTTTTAGCTTCTTTAGAGCAATTCTGCTTCTAATGTATACTCTGGAAAATTAAACTGGATTAACTATCTTCTAAATGATTCAAGTGGCCACAACAGTCTCATAAGGCTTTACTATGAGTACCTGAGGAGCTCTTGTCCTTCATTGCCGTCATGTATCCGTCCTCATCAGTGTCCCCTCTCAATGCTCTCTCTCCCAGAAAGATGGTTGGATCAGCACTGTACCTCTGACCCCCACTGTCTTCCCCTCCAGCCTGGCTCAGGCTCTTCTTATGCAGGCTTCCATTACAACGCTGGTCCTCCAGGACTGGGCTCGGGCCACCTGTGGCATCCTGGTTCACACAAGCTTGTGTGCCTGCCAAGGGTCCTTCTGCAGCATTTGGACCACCATCTCGATAGCCAAATTGATTCTGCAGTAAAGAGAGGCAGGGATTGGGGTTAAGATAAGAAAAACTGAGCATAGCATGAGTTCAAGAGGGGCCATGAAGTCCAAGTCGGAGCAAATAAGTGTATGACACAGCTGATTCTCTGCTAAAGAAGTGCAAGTAAGGCTATTTTGCCCTGCTTGATTGTTAAATCACGAATTAACTGTGATTAACCACATGTTTTTGTAAAGTTACATTCAATTTCAAAAGCCACAACCAAGCCTGCTTACTACCAGACCTACTGAATCAAAAACTCACTTAACAAGAACCTGTATGGCAAAGTGAAGTAGGCCAAAGTATCTCAAATATCAATTCATCATGCTAAGATTTAACAAACTGACATCTATCTGTCTTGAAATTGTTATACAAAACATTTCTGAGGCTTTGGTAAACCACGGTGAGAGCCATTATTAGGGGTGGGTATAAAAAAAATCAATTTTCCGTTTCAAATTGATTTTAGTTTGAATAATGTGATATTGATTCTTAAAAATTCTGAATCTATTTTTAAATGTGAATGTATTTTGCCAGAAATGCCAGAATCTCAGCTCAGGCTCACGAAACTATTTCAAAAACTGCCAAAGAGTTAAAACACTAAACGATTAAAAAGCAGGTGAACGGATTCCACAGAAAGATGTTAACACCTCTGTAACTTTGCTCTGCTTCACTTCAGCAGCAGCAGGTAATACGTTCATAGGTTGATTCATGGTTTGCTTCAGTTTTTGTTCTACTGCAGAATCTGCTATAAAAAGCCAGGGCAGGAAAATCTCCTTCATGTTTTTCTGCGTTTTATCCTCAGTTACTTTGACACATAGGCATCTGCTGTGATGCTTAAACCTCTGATGAAGTCTCAAGTATCAGCTTTGTTTTTATACATAGACATAAAAAATATGGATATGTACTGATAAATGATCAGAATTAAAATATTTCTGACTGTCTGAGTCAAAATTGAATCAAATCGAATCAGGACCTTGTGAATCGGAATTGAATAGAACCTTCCCAGGAGTGAATGGCCTACCAAAAGTGGACTGAACAAGATCTAAAGAACTGCAGTCAAAGTTTATGATTCAACAATAAGACAGAGACTGGGCAAAAATGGCATCCAAGGGAGAGTTCAAGGAGAAAACGTCTGCTGACCAAAAACAAAAACACAAAGTCTCACATTGACCAGAAAACATCTTGATGATGCCCCACAATTTTGGAAAATATTCTGTGGACTGATGAAACAACATCTGAACTTTGTGGAAGGTTTGAGTTCCACTACATCTGCATAAAACTAACACAACACTTCATAAAAAGAACATCATACCGTACAATGTAGTGGCAGTTTGCTGCTTCAGTTCAATTACTTGCTGTAATTGATGGAACCATGAATTCTGCTCTCTGCCAGAAATTCTGATTAAGATACTTTCTGAATTAACTTAGCTGTAAATATCTTTGGTCTGAGGTACTCTGGGTACTGTCTAACTCTTTGATGATATAATATCTATGGCAAATAAGCTAATAACAACAAAGTTTAAGCTAGCGTACACAACTTTTGTTCCAACTGCGGCAAAGCAGTGAGGCTTTAACCCATGCTGCTGCCTTTTGAAGTAAAATTCTCAGACAAAGTTCTGCTGGTGTAGTCATCAGCCACCAGGGACTGTGAGGGGCAGCCAGGCAAAGCTATGATACAAACACCTGAACCTTAAAAAAAAAAAGGCCCACCAGAGTATACAAAACATGACAAATGAAGCAAAGGGCTTCTTGTGGAGCTGTGTTGGCTTGCTGCAGGCTATTTAATCCAGGCCAACTTCTCTGCACTCTTGCCAGCTGCTAGCGCTACAGCAGCAATTACGGGAAGCAGATCTACAAAACACAACAGAAAAGAGGGAAATGTCCCGGGGTTATATTCGTCCACCTACTCCTACGGTTTTCCCTCTACTGCAATCAGCATCCTCCTCCTCCAAACTTCTCTGTTCATCCCTTCTTCAAAGCAAGTCATTATCGGCTCGTCTTTTCAAGTGTGAGCGAGTGAGAGCAAATCAGCACAGATAAGATAACCGTCTGTATCGGACTGTGTCTGAGGCGGCACAACCTGAATAACTAACTTCCTTCGGCAAAGTCAGCTCACTGATGGATTTATACACCCTTCCCTGCTTGGGCACGCGGCAGCTTCTGATTGTAAAATCAAAAGATCTTCAATTGCCAATCTGGTTGTTGACCTTAAACAAGTAGGACTTTGACTCGATTATCATGTGTGGGTTTTTTTGGCGTATGTGAGCGGCTGTCAGGGAACAAAGAGCCACTGGCAAATGGATAGGTCGTGGGACTAAAGTTGTATAAGATGCGGAGCCATGGGCTGGCCAGCAGTGCATGGTGCATGCTGCAAAGCAAGCAGCCCAGCCTGTGCTCATTGTCTATTTGTAAACGACTCCAGCATTTTAAGATAGCGGCTTGTTATTTGCCTATGGCGCTCTGAGTAATGAAACCTGGGGCCTGGGGAGCTACTGCATAAAGAGTCCAGGTTTAAGACACACACACTGTGATGGAAATGATGGAGGCAGGTTATTAGTAGAGGGAAATCATCAGTGTATTGCAGGTTCTTAACCACCTTGAGCATTTATATACTGTAGGACAGTAAAAGAGAAGAGGCACGTACACAAAATTAAAGATGTTTTTTGCTGGAGATCATCTATGATGCTTAACAACTTTGGAGTGTTTGGCACACAAATGCTTCCAAAATGCAGTATAACACAGTCTTCGTCAGTGGTCTTACCCTGTTGGGGTCAACACGAGGCCTGGTCGTGCATGACTGAGTGGCCATGTTGAAACCTCGAGGCACCAGATACTCCTCGGCATCCATCAAGTCATCAAGGTCCTGTTCGTCCAGCAGGCTCTGGAAGAACTTGCTGTCATTGGGACTGGGAAGCTTCATACGGTCGTCTCCCTGAATTATACACGTGTAACAGTTTTAATTGCCGAGCACCAAATTAATTCCAGCAGCATACAGATTGCAGCGAGAGATGCATCAGATAATACTTTTGTGTCTGCACGATATGTAAATGTTTGCAGAGAAAAGAAACAAAGGAAAGTTTTTATCAAAGGACACACCTGAATCACCAGATATCGCTGTGGGTCACGGGCCATTCTGCAGAACTCGGCGGCCAGCTCTTTGAACTTCGGCCTGCTGTCTGCATCAATCATCCAGCCTGGGGAAGAGAAAGAGGGCAAAGGAAGAATGCCGTGGAGTTAGAAAAAGAAGCAGAGAGAAGTTTATTAATTGTCTACAATTCCTTAACCTTTATCCCAGCTGTCTCCTTTTTCTTTGCTCATTTTTCAGAAGGACTACTCTTGAGCCTCTTACTGCATTTGCAGCTTCCTGTCAGCCCTGTGTATTACTCTAAGAGGGGGATAGTTGCTAAAGAAATAGGAACAACAAATCAGGAACAGTCTGATAGTTAATGAGTTGTTCTTTAGTACTTCCCTAATAACTCTTGACCCAGGGCTATTAAATACTTAAGAGCCAGCTGCTAAACACACTATTAGTGAATCATAAGGTAATGATTAGCTCATAATCATCCGTAAATCCGGAAAGGTCCATTTTTTTTTTCATATGTAGAGTTCATTCTCAATAAATCAAACACAGCAGAACAAAACACTAATTGCTTCTTTATTGCTGCTTAGTCATTCTTTTTTATTACCTCAAGTAATTAAGTATATCACTCAGCAGTTACTCACTAGTTACAAAGTAGTTGCTCATAACTTCAGAACTACTTTACCTGTTGTTTCTTTATCTGCTCAGTTGATGTATCATTATAGTTCCTCAGCAGTTTCTCTTTGCTTTGTCATCCTTAGCAGTCATTCCTCCACACTCCATTGTAAACACATACTTGCTCAGTAGTTACTCAGTAATTAATCAGTAGTTATGTAGCCATTCATCATGACTTTAGGACTACGTTGCTATTACATTCCCCTTCTTCTTCTTCTTTTGGCTGGTCCATTTATGTGTAGGAACACCAGATAATCTGCCCACATCCTACCCAACCTTTATCAACCTCTTCTGGCACACCAACCCTCTGCATGTCCTCCTTCGCTACATCCACGAACCTCCTCTGTGGTACCCCCCCACCTTCCTCCATCTCCATATTCTACACCCTTTGTCCAATAAAAACTATCTCAGCCTTGCCTCTCTAACGTTATCTTTGAACCCTGAGCTGTCCTTCTGATGTACTCATTTATAATGAATACCATTCTGGTCACTCCCAGTAAAAATCTTAGCATTTTCCACTCTTCCACTCTGACTCCTGTCTTTTTGTTAGTGCTACCCTCTCCTGTATGATTTATCATTAGAGGTCCTCAATAATTTCTCAATGCTTCAGGATTACGTCACACTTGCCAATAACGTCTTTATCCCCAGTGTAAAAGCATATTTACTCAGTAGTTCCTGTTCCCCACTTTTGAATCTCTTATTGCAAAGTGTTACTCAAACCAAAATAATATTTGACAAACAGCTGGCATATCACAGAATACAGCCAGGGGTGCAGTGATGTGTCTCTAAATACTGGAGGACACTGATGATGCATGAGCATGGCAGGGTTGCGACTGGTTTCTAAGGTAACCATGGTGGTTTTCATACATTAGCCATGATCAAATGCTAGACAGGCGTTATGAATAGATCATAAATCTCCATCTCAGCCTGCCCGACCATCTTCATCAGCCGCTGCTCTCCCTAGACGTGTCTTCTTCCCTCTGTTCCATTACTTTCCTACAGGATGGTTGCCCTCTCTCTCCCCAGTTATTCTTTTTAATTTGGTAGAATCAAATTATACTGACATCCATGCAATAATATTAATAACCAACTGTCAGGGTATGAGTGTCTTTCATTGTGTTGTTTGAATGCAACCGGCATCTACCGACAGCGATTAGGGTGGAATGTTTCCTTGCGTGTTATTCAGTGCACGACTTGATATTGTGAATCAATCAAAAACGCTTTAAACATCAATATGAGAGCTGTGAGTATTTAATTTGTCTTTATTAGCTCTCTTGCATGAAATACCATTTAATAATAATAATTGAATTTCAGCTAGATCGCACTAAATGTGAATATTCTGTTTCTTCAGTTGGATAAAAACAAAAAAAGTGTCATTTTGGTGCAATCCAACAGCTCCATGAATACACTTCAGTAAGAAATGGTAAAAGGGGACATTTCCAGCTATCACTTTATACTGGATAATGTAGTGCTTTGTTAAACTTTTATCTGTGCGCGGTTTATCTAAGAGAAAGCACTCAATGAAAGCTGTGCCACTGTGTACCTTCAACCTTCATTTATTTCAGGAATGCTGAATGAGCAACAGTGCCGTTCACTTTGACTTAATTCTACTGCTTTGCTCAAGGGCAACTCAGAGGTTGTAATAAAAAAAGTTTACTTTGTAAACCACATTTCTCTCCTTCAGGCTACTGCAGCAGTAAACACAGCAAACCCCTGAAGGTAAAATGCCAGGTGGTGTATTAGCTCGGATTAGATCGTAAGCAAGGAGAGCTGCTGATTTCACTGTCGACATCTCCATAACACACTCTGCAGCATCGATGGCTAAAGTGAGGTGTCTCCAGCAGTCCAGTAGGGGGTTTATTGTATGTTATTGTTTGCTTTTTCATGTATTTATGTTACAAAAAACTTGCATATACCTTGCTATACTCTAATGGCATTTATCGAATTAAAAATTTGCAGTCTTATGTGCATTTCTTACATTCTGGGCACCACTTTTAATCTAGCTCCTCTTAAATAAAGCCTGACCCTTTCAGCTGTCACTTCGCCTGTTTGACTTTGTTCAAATTTCCACTTGTAACGCCCCACGCAGGCACATTACCTAAATGAGGTGTAATTACTCCAGCGATCAAACTCTATTTCATTTTTATTGGGGTGGTGCAGAAGCGGTGGGGCACGCAGTGTGACGGCCCATGAGATCACAAACAAACGGCTCGCAGTCAACATGCAATTAGAATTAATGTGGCCGATTGCTGAGCCTGCTTCCGGCTTCTGACTGGGCAGTGTGACTCTCCCGCTACTTGGACTCTGTGCCTGACCTGTTTGGGTTATTTTTGATCACGACGCTCACTGTTAGTTTTTGCTAATTGGTGGGTAAAAAATAGTCTGTTTCTGAAGATTTTAAACCTGCTGGGATGATAAGCAGTAATATAAAATTACTAATTAAAAGGTAATGCCAAAAAACAAGAAGACAAGGAGCCCTGCCCCTGATTAAGTGTGGGATCACATAAAGTCAGAATCACTTATTCTATGATTTTTCCTCCATGGTGTTAAAACAGCCACTCACTAATGTAAACTACATTAATAAGGGTGAAATATAGTGAGTAGGATAAGTGGAACGACATTTGTGTCAGCTGCACAATGACTACGAGTGACAAACACACCACGCACAACCAAGAATAAAAAAGTGCTTGTTGTTACTACAAATCACGGAATTTAAAAGATAGTTCTACAGCATCCGGTCACTACTTGGGTGAAATATGATAGTATTGCTTTAACTGTTCAGGAATCACAGCTCTTTTTACACACAGTTCCTCTTTTTCTGAGGTTCAAAAGTAATCAGACATACAATCTTAAATATAGGGACTGTTTTTAATATGTGAATGAAAATCTGCTGCAGTCAGTGGCTGCATGAAGTCTAGAATCCATGGATATCAGCAAATCCTGTTTCCTCCCTTGAGATGCTCTGCCAGGCCTTTACTGCAGCCTTCAGCTGCTGCTTGTTTGTGGGTCTCTCTGCCTTCAGGTTTGCATTTAATAACTGAGAAGTATGCTCTTTTGGGTTATGATCAGGTCACTGACTTGGCCATTGTGGAATATCCCATTCTTTGCCTTGAGAAACTATTGTTTACCTCAGCTGTCAATATGCCAAGTGAGAAGTGTCCACATCTATTTGCTCTGGAGGAGGCTTAAAACTTTGAGAAAGTCAGCAAAGCTTACTTTGACAGTAATACTGAGGTGAGTTGTTGAGTATATCCTAAACTTTTCCATCAGTAAGTGCTGCTGTTTTTGCCGCTGTTAGCAGGAGTTAGCCTCTGTTAGCTGGTGTATGTCAAACTTTCTTTGAAGTGGATCTAACATTGTTGGACTCTGATACTTAGCAAATCGACTCATTTGATATGAGGATGTGAGAGGGTCAAAAGTCTAATCTGCTGACAATAAGTATCGGTGACAATACCAGGGATAAATAATAATGTTTTCATGTGCTAGAGCCCTGATGTCAGCTCAGGAAACGAGGTTCGTGGTGAGGAGGAAGAAGATGAGGTGGAGATGACGAGGAGAGAGCAGTGGTGGTGCAGCAGAAACACATAATTAGAAAGCATTGATAAAAATGTTACACGATTATATATAGTTTGAAAGAGCTATTTGTGATCTTTAAATTAAAAGTAAAATTATAAGGTGGTTCTCTAATTTGTCATGTAATTATGAGGGAACAGCACTTTCCTGACCACGAAACTGCTTGTCATTCAGTTGTCCAGTTACTTATGGGCAGGGATGGGCAGTAACGTGTTAAAAGTAGTGTGTTACTGTAATCCGATTACTTTTTCAAGTAACAAGTAAAGTAAGGGATTACTATTTGGAAAAATCGTCTTTCTACAGCGTAAATATTAAACTTCAAATCTGAGCAAGCACCTAGCACGCTGCCACAGGAATGTGGAATTCACAGATTTTATATGATTGATTATGAAAAAAAAAAAGAATTGGGCTGAAAGGTCTATTGCTTTATATGGTTTTATGTATCATGTTTTTAAAAAGTAACTAAGTAGTAAGGTAACTAATTACTTTTGAAAATAAGTAACCTGTAAAGTAACGGGATTACTTTATTGGAAAAGTAATCTGCAATTAGTAACTAATTACTATTTTCAATTAACTTGACCAACACCGGTTATGGAACTTGTGAGACAATGTATAAAAATGAATGTAATTCCTAAACAGTTAAAGCAACACTTTTGTTTAATCCTGTGAACTGTAGCTTAAATTCAGTAGTTCGATCATATGTTGATGGTGTACAGAGGCAAAACTACAGAAATGTAACTGACAAAGGGTACTCATACTACAGCTGACTTCAAACTCATCAGCTTTGAAAGCATTCTCCCTTTACTTTTAGCATTCAAAGCTTCTGTGGTGTACTGTGTATCAGACATCTACCCTAATAAATCAGGTGTAGATAAGCATTTTTGCTGCTTGTTAAGCTGAATGAACCTCTCTGACCTCAGCATTTACAACATTAGTGTCCAGACACGTCCAGACAAATTAGCATAGCACATAAAAATTACATTTCTCCACCAGGAGGAAAGAGAGGATAAGTTGGCATTATTAGGCTAAATGGCTGCAGGGCTTTCATGGTTTGCTTCTGTGCTGTCAAAAGCCATTGGCAACTATTAGATATTATGACATTTCGGTTGGATTAACATTTTTGTCATGGGAATATGTTTTGATATCAAGCTCTAAGCTGGATCACATTATTCTCTTTCAACACATTTGCCATTTTAAGCTTTTGCAGAGTGAATTACAATGAGTGGAACAGTAGACTAAGCTTAAATTCACTGCGCTACAAGCAGCCATAAGAATGTATTGAGATACAACACTGGTACAAAAGATTAGATAATTAAAAATAACTGAGAATCACAAGTAAAGAGGGAAAACAAGAAAGTCAGTGGGGAGGAGTGGAAGTGAGGTCACTTTTGGGGAGATTTTCAGACAACAGAAGACTGAGTGACAGAAAAGTCACTCCGACATACTTGAGTTCAGACAGGGCGGCGTGAATACCAGACTGGTGCGTGGATGGACAGCCAACTAGCCAAAGGCTGGCACAGCTCAGAGCATGGTTTGGCATACAAGTCTGGACAGTTTCCTGGAAATATGGGAGGGAGGGTCCCTCCACAGCCATGGACACCAGCAACAGGGTACAGAATTCAGCCAGGGGAACGATTGCAAGATAGGAAAGACATGGGAGAATTTGGGGAGGATGGGAGAAGGCGGATTTTTGGATGAGCTGTACTGGCTTGAGGGAGCGTTTGGGGAGATGTGGTTGTCCAGATGGAGGATGACACCAACAAGGATGTGGGCATTATCCCCAGTGAGGGCTGGGCTGTATGCTGCAGACCATAAACCAGCATCTCATCACAGTTTCATGACAACAGCTCATCTACTTTCCTTCTTTCCATATACCAGCTTTTCTTCTAGCCTTGAAATGAAGCCCCAGAGCCCAACTAACATCTCACCAGATGAATATTTAACATCTGAGCCTTATTATTAAACTACAACTCATGCGTGACACTTTAAGCCGAATTACAGTAGTGAATAAACATGGCATAAAAATAAATTTGATCATGTTCTCCACGAGGCGTGCTTTATTGGAGTGCTACTCTATAACATTGTTTCATGCTGCTATGTGTTGCTTAGACAACAACAATATTTGAATGACTGCTATAAGGAATTTGCTAAAACTTATATACTAATATATAATATGGATCTAGAGTTTTGTAACACCAAGCAGCAAACTTTGGGGCCGAGGCAGTAGCTCCTCTAATGACTACTCGAGGAAGGCTCCAAAAACAGTACAGAGCCCATAGACTTTAGAGCAGAAATAAACAGGTTTACATGCTGGTACAAAAATGCATTTGGTCTCTAAAGCTCCCTTCATTTCATTTATGACATCTTTACAGTAGGTGCCATTTCATATAACTCAGCCATTTCTATTAAGGTTTAAAAATCCGCTTTTTGTAGAGGTGAGACTACTTTGATTGTGGATGATCTTGTTTGGCATTCATTAGATTAATAGCAGCATACTGAGACATACTCCAAGGAGTTGGTTAATTTACTCCAGTAGTACAGTTTCACATCTGTTTTCAGCCTGACAAAATTTGCACATTACTCAGTATCACACAATGTGCAAAACATGCTATTGGCCAAGTTTGCTAGCTTATTAGCTTCATATGCTATAAACACCAAAAGCTTCAAAACAGCAGTCATATTAGAGTAAAAATAAGACAGCAATCTTCTTGGAAATGGAAAATAATCAATGTTGAATCAGTGACATTTATTCTGTTTTGCATTTGTTGATTGATTGCAAGGAGTTACTGTAACCACTTTTGACCACATTGCACAGCTCTCCTGGTGGGAGGCAACCTGACTCCAAATAGCTAGGGTTTAAACATAATTACCATCTAATTTATAAACACGGATAGCTTTCCAACAGGTTGCAATAAATCTGAGTCATTCTACACTCGTCTCTTTGTAGTAGGAGAATCGACCGAGCTGTTTGCCCGCTGGTTGTATTCTGGTTAAATTCCAATATAAAAGCTAGGACCTATGCCATTTAACAGTAAAATGGCTGTTTAGCAAACACGTCACTGTTTGCAGAGGACTTATTTATTTCAAACGTATTAATTTCAGGCTGGATTCTAAATTTAAGTAGTTAATGTGAATTTCTGAGTACATAGATGGCAAAAGTGAAGCAGATAGCAACAGATCACAGTTAATTGATGCAGTTGCAAACTTGACCCCATTCTGCCAGTCTTAACGCACCAAAGTCAACTCAGAGATGACCACCAACTGGGAGTGATCATAGATCTGGTCTCAATTTTTGAAAGCAAGCTTTTCAAAGGAAACAAGAGTGCAAGTTCATTGCACACAGTTGCAGTAAAATTGGTCATTCCATGGTCTCCATCCACTGTTTTCCCTGATATTACTGTAGCATATCCAGTAACTGATATCATGAAGGTTTACATCTTTTATATGCTGTCTCTAGAGGATACCTACCATGATATGTGTCCAAACCCCAATAAGATCCATGGAATGATTAAGCCATCACATATAACTTTTAATATTTCTGACGCTCTTCTATCAGGAGGATCTATGTGTTAATTTCAATTCATTCTGTTCACATGTCAAATTAATCTACAAGCCTAACTTGTAGAGTGGAGAAAGCATGGTTAAATAAACTCTTTATATCTAAAAATAAAAAGTTTTGGGTTTCTGATCAGTTATGAGCTATTTTTCTAGTTTAGTAACTTCATGCTAGTTTCCAAAGAACTTGCAGCTCTCGAGAGCCAAGCAAATTTAACGCTGTTGTGTGTTTACGTGTTAATTAGTAAATATTACAGGTTCTGCTGTTATGTCATTGTCATTGCTTTTAGCTTCAGACAGTTTTATTGTAAGCTGGTGGCCTGTTGACACCAGAAACATATTAAGAAAATGAAAAGCAGGGAAGCCATGTTTATTGGCAAAGCAGCAATAAACTTAAACTAAATTGTAAATGCGTAAATAGACTTTCACATGTGGTTATTATTTATAGATATGTTTATCAGAAGCAAGCTTATCTATGCCATTTCTTTTCACATGTAAAATTATACCCCGCTCATCACTTTGCTTCAGACACAGGAAGAAGTCTGACATGTGTGTGTGCGCGTGTGTGTGTGTGTGTGTGTTCTTACATTTGACCATGACCATGTAGACGTCTATGGTGCAAATTGGCGGCTGGGGCAGGCGCTCGCCTTTTTCCAGGATGTCTGGGATTTCTCGCGTGGGGATCCCATCGTAAGGCTTGCCTCCAAATGTCATCAGCTCCCAGATGGTCACTCCTGGAGTGTGTTGTGCGGAAGAGGAGTAGAAAAACAAAAATATTAATAAGATAGACGGAGAAAGATGGGAAAGGTGAGGCAGAGGGACCCAGAGAACGACAGGAGACAGGGAGCGGGTGAAAATGCAAATGCAGATACACTAAACAGGATTTGAGGTCGCTGGAGCACGAGGAACATTGACGCCTACAATACACTCACCGTAGCTCCACACGTCACTCTGATGGGTGAACTTCCTGTAGTGGATGCACTCCAGAGCCATCCACTTAATGGGCATCTGAGGAGAGACATTAAAAATAAAACAACTAAAATCTGAACTATTAGCTTCTCATTCATCTGATCCATTTATACCTGAATTGCAGACAACTTTCCATTATGCTGGTTTGCTCAAAAGCAGCCATTTCTTTTACTCCAGCATTCAAAAGCTATTGGGCAATCGACAGCGCCTTCAACCATAGTTTTGCTTTGCTCAATATTACTCAAGTATTGTGATTGATTGGACTCAGAAATCATCAATAGCGAGTGCGCTTTTTAAGATGCTAAATGAGATTGTATCGGCCATTTGTCTCACTTTATCCGAGCAGCCTAAAGAGAGCGGGAAGGGGTGCGAAACAGTAATAACAGCAGATCTCTCGACATTCCCGACAAGGACGATGGCAGACGTCGCGCCAAATCCCGACCACTGTGTGATTTCCATATTGACTGGATTTTCAGCATGTCTACTGAGCAAGGCAATTATGTGTCCTTTTGCATGTGAGGTCATTTAAAATCCAGCCCCTCCCTTCGTTTGGTAGCCTGACAGACACACACACACACACACACACACACACACACACACACACACACATTCTTTGGGGAAATGAGCAGGAAGGGAGGAAATGAAACTGCTTCAGGTTGGAAATGTGGTATGGCACCTCCACTTTCATCTCTGTTGATTTATCTCCCACGGCACGTCTATTTTTATGGCATACGTGTAGATGTGCTGACAACAGCCCCCACCCTTCTTTCTTTTTCTTTTTTCTTCCAGGCATCAGTGAATACCAACATGGAGCCAATCACTCAGAATGGCTGAATCAAACTCGCCTGGTTTATGAAAATACTGCCCCCCCACCCCGCAACCACACTCCCACTCCCACCACCCTTTTCGTGTCCAGAGATAACTGCTCCAACTCAAGATGCAGTGGCTACCTACGGGCCTCCAACTGAATGGGTGTAGCGATGAATGAGCCAATTTAATAAAGGGAGTTGATCAGGACATTTGCATAGGAAGTCTCGAGTGGGGTGGGGAAAAAGAGAAGGCGATTCTAATTAATGCAGACTGGTTCCCCAAACAAAACAAACTGATTGGGAGCTGCGGCTACGTTATTTGTTTGCATGAAGTGCTTCTAAATTATATTGTGCTAAAGTTCACCACTGTTTTTTCTGACCAAATGTGCTCAACATAACACATTCCTTGGGGTTTTTGTTGTACGTCCATGCTACTTCAGGTGCTCATGAACCAAAAAGCGTTAATTTTTCTAAATTTGAAACTGTAATCACAGTGCTTTTGTTTTGTTTTGCTCTTGTAAAGATAACTACTTGCGTCTAAATGACTGAAATATGAAAACGACAGCCTTTCTTCTTATTTTTCTCCCTTTTTTGGGTTGATAAACAGCAAAATTAAGCTTGGCAATTAATATCTGGCCAGATGGAGCCAACACGGTGCTGTAACCCCGCTGACGTTCCTCCTTATCTCCATCGTTACCTCTGCTGTGATTAAACAAAGCCACACTTATGATTTTGTTGTTCTCATTTACACGTGTCTGTTTTTGTTCCGCTAAACGGGCACAAAACAGTGATTTGATCGCGGGGTACGGATACTACCTGCTAAGTGACATGAAAAGTAATTCTCCGCTATTGCTCTGACGCCGATAAGATCATTATTTGATCTTCACAAAGTTGTCTGACAAAAGAAAAACACACTGAGATTAATCACTGCAACTCTGCCGTGTGTGTGACTGGCTGTGCTGACATTTGAAATGAGTGATGATAGAGTAACAGAGGTTGTGTCTTCTTTACTTTACAGCTATGCAGCCCCTGACTGTCTGAGCCGGCTTTTGACTGGAGTTTTCAAAGCTCTCTATGGTAACACTTTTAATTGTTCCATAGTCTGGTAGTGAGGTCCCAGGTGCCTCTTTCCAGAAGGCAGCAGGGTAAAGAGTGTGTGTGGGGTCCTCCACGATGCTGGTGGCTTTGTGGATGGAGCGGGTGCTATAAGTGTCCGCGATGGAGGGGAGAGGGGCTCCAACGATCTTCTCAGCTGCTCTCACTATCTGTTATAGGGTATTGCGAACCGATACGGTGCAGTTACCATACCAGACAGTGATGCAGCTGCTCACGATGCTCTCAATAATCCCACTTTAGAACGTGGTAAGAATAGATGGAGGGAGATGGGCTTTTCTCAGCTTCCGCAAGAAGTACAGATGCTGTAACCTTCTTGGTTATGGAGCGAGTCTTGAGGGACCAGGAGAGGTTGTCTGCCAGGTGGACAGCAAGGAATTAGGTGCTCTTGATGACCTCCAGAGATGATCCATCAATGGTAAGTGGACAGTGATCTCTCCGTGCTCTCCTGAAGTCAACAATCATCGCTTTTGTGTTATCCACATTCAGAGACAGGTTGTTAACTCTACACCAGTCCGTTAGCTGTTGCACCTCCTCTCTGTATGCTGACTCGTCGTTCTTGAGATGAGACCCATCCCAAGTAGAAGTAGAAAAACACTGAACAAGTGTGACTTGTGCCTTTCTTCTCCTCTTTAAAAAGAACATGGCAGCACGATTTAGATTTTCTCCACAATGATGTGAGAGACTGAAAATCCTTCCGTCAAGTTTTTGGTTCTACAATCTACCGAATCGTGAGGTGTCATTTTTGAAGCTCGGGGTCTTTTTTTCATATGACTGTATCTTTAAATGCTTTGCCTTATTGATTGAACAGACAAAAACCAATAAGTGACAGTCCCTAGGAAATAAGTAACTAATAAGTATTCTTTACTCATGGTGATACAGAAAAGGTAGTTAATGGTAAAGTATTCCTTATCCAACAAGGAAGTAGTAGTATGCATCTAGTATGGTGCTTCCTTCCAAAACAAAAACAGTTACTGAGTGATTAATCTGTAATCAATCAATCAATCAATCAATCAATCAATCAAAGCTTTATTCGTCACATGCAGGTTGCCCTGCAGTGAAATGGGACTAATTACTGATTTGTGCACTCAGATAATTATGATCCAATCAATATTTAAAGAATCGCACAGCTGGTTCCTTTTTAACTGTAAAGCCACTGATTGGGAGGTAATAAGGAAGCTCTCGTGAATCAACGAGCTGTCAGGTTGTTTCTGATTTGCTCCACTGTTGTCTTCTTTTAACGCTGTAAGTGCTCTAAGTGCTTGTATTTTAATATACAAGAGCTGCGCACAGATGTATTATGAAACTAATCAGGCTGTGCTAACAAGGCCAGTGTGGAGCTAGAAATAAAACTAAGGATGGAAAAAAGAAATGTAACAAATATCATCAATTCAAACACTTTAAAAACTAATTACATATAATTATATAATGAATATACAGGGAGTGCAGAATTATTAGGCAAGTTGTATTTTTGAGGAATAATGTTATTATTGAACAACAACCATGTTCTCAATGAACCCAAAAAACTCATGAATATCAAAGCTGAATGTTTTTGGAAGTAGTTTTTAGTTTGTTTTTAGTTTTAGCTATTTTAGGGGGATATCTGTGTGTGCAGGTGACTATTACTGTGCATAATTATTAGGCAACTTAACAAAAAACAAATATATACCCATTTCAATTATTTATTTTTACCAGTGACACCAATATAACATCTCCACATTCACAAATATACATTTCTGACATTCAAAAACAAAACAAAAACAAATCAGCGACCAATATAGCCACCTTTCTTTGCAAGGACACTCAAAAGCCTGCCATCCATGGATTCTGTCAGTGTTTTGATCTGTTCACCATCAACATTGCGTGCAGCAGCAACCACAGCCTCCCAGACACTGTTCAGAGAGGTGTACTGTTTTCCCTCCTTGTAAATCTCACATTTGATGATGGACCACAGGTTCTCAATGGGGTTCAGATCAGGTGAACAAGGTGGCCATGTCATTAGTTTTTCTTCTTTTATACCCTTTCTTGCCAGCCACGCTGTGGAGTACTTGGACGCGTGTGATGGAGCATTGTCCTGCATGAAAATCATGTTTTTCTTGAAGGATGCAGACTTCTTCCTGTACCACTGTTTGAAGAAGGTGTCTTCCAGAAACTGGCAGTAGGACTGGGAGTTGAGCTTGACTCCATCCTCAACCCGAAAAGGCCCCACAAGCTCATCTTTGATGATACCAGCCCAAACCAGTACTCCACCTCCACCTTGCTGGCGTCTGAGTCGGACTGGAGCTCTCTGCCCTTTACCAATCCAGCCACGGGCCCATCCACCTGGCCCATCAAGACTCACTCTCATTTCATCAGTCAATAAAACCTTAGAAAAACCAGTCTTGAGATATTTCTTGGCCCAGTCTTGACGTTTCAGCTTGTGTGTCTTGTTCAGTGGTGGTCGTCTTTCAGCCTTTCTTACCTTGGCCATGTCTCTGAGTATTGCACACCTTGTGCTTTTGGGCACTCCAGTGATGTTGCAGCTCTGAAATATGGCCAAACTGGTGGCAAGTGGCATCTTGGCAGCTGCACGCTTGACTTTTCTCAGTTCATGGGCAGTTATTTTGCGCCTTGGTTTTTCCACACGCTTCTTGCGACCCTGTTGACTATTTTGAATGAAACGCTTGATTGTTCGATGATCACGCTTCAGAAGCTTTGCAATTTTGAGACTGCTGCATCCCTCTGCAAGATATCTCACTATTTTTGACTTTTCTGAGCCTGTCAAGTCCTTCTTTTGACCCATTTTGCCAAAGGAAAGGACGTTGCCTAATAATTATGCACACCTGATATAGGGTGACAGTTGGCTGCCTCTCACTGAGCCTGGTTCTGCCGGAGGTTTCTTCCTGTTAAAAGGGAGTTTTTCCTTCCCACCATCACCAAGTGATTGCTTGTAGTGGTTTGTTTGATTGTTTGGGATTTCTCTGTATTCTTGTAGGATCTTTACCTTACAATATAAAGCGCCTCGAGTCAACAGTTACTGTGATTTTGCTCAGATAAAGTGAGACAAGTTTATATAAATAAAACTGAATTGAAATGAACTGAATTTAATGTATATTATTGTGAAAAGTGTCATTTATGTACGGTTTTCCCTGTCACAAGTCTTGTAGTTTTAGTACTTTCATATCAATTGTCCCGCATGTGAAATTGCGCTGTACACACATAAAGATTAACACTCTTCCACTTACACCGACCTTTCCCCCGTCTGCGTTGTATTCTTTCTCATCGCCGTCCAGCAGTCGGGCTAGGCCGAAGTCGGTGATCTTGATGTGATTGGGAGACTTTACCAGCACGTTCCGAGCTGCCAGGTCCCTGTGGACCAGCCTCCTCTCCTCCAGGTACATCATTCCCTGAGACAGAGAGAGAAAGAGTTGACTGCGAATCCTCTCATGAAGTCATTCATCATTTTAAATTTCAAGACTGAAGCAGTCTGAGATCGGTGATGTGGCAAATGTCAGCACTAACATAAAATTATTGTCATAATTGTCATTGTCATTAACTGCACATCCAAGCAGACATTTAGACTCAATCATTCATTGTTAGCACTTCTCATATACATGACTCAAAGAGATGGAGACTCCAAGTCGGCTTTTATAGCATTTCAGAGATGTCAGTTTTTTGGCGCAGACGATCTGCCTGTCAGAGTCCAAAAACAAAACTCAACATTTCTCAGTCTAAAATTTCCCAAACTGTGAGCACTCATATGACAGTGATGTCACCACAGATTTGTGGTTAGAGAACATTGAATTGTTGATATTCATGGCCACTGAGTCAATGATGACACACATTTTAAACGTAGAAGCTGTAAACGCCAGAGACCTTATAAGAAAGAGAGATGTGCTCAGTGGAAACCTTAATAGAAACATATAACAGAATCCAGTAAATGCAAAAATGGCAACAAACAGCAAATAACTAACTTAGCTGGAGTATAGTTTCACGACATTTATAACTATTTGGTGGCATCCACTGCTGTGCAAAAGTCTTGAGCTGCCTCTCATGTCTTTATATTTTGCAAGGGAATGGGAAAGAGGTGCAGTGTTTTATTGAAACATTTGAAAACGCACATGTAAATACAGTAAATAAGGCAAAAACAGAGTTTGTACAATCATAACGAGCTTGAAAGTCAATATTTGGTGTGACCACTTTTATTCTTCAGCACAGTCTGAACTCTCTTAGGCAGCTTTCTTGTCATGTCTTTAAGTCGTCTTCAGGAATAGTTCTCCAGGCTTCTTGAAGGACACTCAAAGCTCTTCTTTTGGTGTTTCTGCGTTTTGTTCTGTTCTCTGTCAATGTGATCCCACACTGCTTCAATAATGATGAGATCCGGGCTCTGGGGAGGCCAATCCGAGACTGATGTGGTTGCCTGTGTTCCACAGTTTCCTTAGATAGTCAGGTCTGGACTCAAAATGAGTGAAAAAGCAGCCAATGTCCAAAGAAAAACTTTGATACCCTACAAAAATTACAAGAAAGCTGTTTTGAAGCAGCAAAACATAAAGAAACGAGGGGTCGCTCAAGATATTTCTATCTTCTCGTTTTGATAGTAACGAATATGTGAATAAAAGATGAATGCATGGAGTTTTTCATTATGAATGGTGTGACGTCAGCAATACTGATTGACCTCTTAATGAAGTCATAGAGTTGTTTAATGGCGAGCATGCGTAGAAGAAGTGTGACCTGAAAAAGCTTCAAAAGCCAATTTTTTCAGGAAGAATACCCATTTTTAAAAGTTATTTCTGTCACATTAGACTGGTGGCTTTATACAGTTTTTATGCCCCGATGATAACAGAAAAGCTCTTTCCATATTCATTTTGACAGTGGATTTAAAATAAGAGCCCCGAAGCACTACCGAAATGACTGCCAGGTGGAGAAACTTCCTTCTAGAAGCTCTTTGACATTCACAATATATTGTTAAAAAAACAAAAACAGGTGCTGGCTTTGTACCGAAGTGTGCAACATCAGTACCTACGTCTTGTAACGCGTCCAAGTCAAATGCAATCTTGTTCACTCATAACTGACACGTCGCCTTGGTGTCCTCAGTAATTGGGGCCATTTTCAAGATGGCTGGGCAGGGAGAACAATGGATGCCCTGCTGATTTGTTAACGTTGATTATGAACACCTGATGAGCAAAGCGAGTAAGGGGAAAAACAACAAAGCTTAGACTGGAGACAACTTTGCTTTGCGGCCCTAATTTGTTGCTCAATGGGCTGGACGGAGCAGCGGCTCTTTGACAGTCGCACAAAAACCCATTTGTGGCTGTGCAAGCGCACGCATGGACACACGTGAAGTCAAGCAGAGAATGCCAGACACACGCAAACAGGCACGTCTTATCATGCATGTGTGAGCACAAACACTCACTCTTCTCCTGTCTTGTGCAGTCATATCTGAAGAAAACTGCCAGATGAACAGGTAGACGGGCGAGGCTGGGCCAGCTGAAGCATTATTACTCTGGATGTTAAACAAGTGGATGCCATTTTGCAGGCGGATCAATGAAAACACCTTGGTGGTCATTATGGTCAGCGCACAATGAGGAATTCAAACCACGGCTCACGCATCCACTGGTGCGAGAGAATCATTGCCCATTTGAAATGCTTACTATGAAAATACAGTATATGCCTGTGTGTTCGTGGACACGCGGGCACATATCGAGGAACACTGTGTTGAAATGTTCACCGTGGCGAGCCGCCGCACGCCTCCTCCTCCCAGACGAATGTGAGGATAAATCAATCGCTCCAACGTCTGGCTCGCTGGTAGCTGAGTCCTCATCCATCATCCGCTGGTCTCGGGGAGACAGATGTGTAGAAACACATATGCACACGCACTCACACTGACAGTGACCACCCAGAGACCACCACCTACACGCAAAAGCAAGCGATATTTCACCACGGTGCCCAGCTCCTCGTGAAACGCATCCATCGGCCAGTTTGCATGTCTCTCACTTGCTTTCTCCGTTATCTCCCAGGTCAGGACACTTCCTACTTGTATTTCCTGTCTCCCTTTTTCTACATCTGTGGCTTTCCTCTCTAATATGAAGACAATGTGTCCTGACTAGGCAATGAGCACCCCTCTTTTACTGAAAGTGTATTTAAAATAGATTACTTCGGGGGGGTCGGGCAGGCGATCAATAACAATGCTGATTACAATAAGCCAGAAGACGACCGACTTCGGGCGTATTTATCCCGCCTGTTGACGTCGAGAGAAATTAGGAATCAATGGCCCACACAGTCCATTAATACACTTCGACTTAAAGTGACAGGGCAATGAGGGGAGGCCATCGCACTGACGGGGAACGTAGAGCAGCTCAAGGAGCCAATTAATTTTCAGCCACCCTGGGCAATAAACAGCAGCGTCCCGGGGGGAGGGACGTTGGGGGCAGCCAGCGTTTCAGGTCGAGAGGGTCCGTCTGCCAGTGCACAGTTTAAGACTTTCAATCAAGACCCGAGTCCTGAGTCATGGAGCATAATAAAGAAATAAAAGGGTGATTAGATCATTAGAGATGATTGAAAAGATACGTGGATTACGTGATTTTTTTTGGTATTGAGAGAACAGCGTGTCATGGTTGGCTGTGTGGCAGGCGTGCAAGCAGGAGTGGTGGATCCAAAATGCAGGACTCAGACACAGAAGTTCAACTTAAAGCGCAGCTTTATTGCTGGAAACCCTCTTACTAACTAAAGGCATCAAAAGACAAACAAAAACGCTGGTGGACTAAAACACTGAAGCAGAAAACACTGAACTGGAACCGGAAACAAAACACTGGTAACACGGAGGCAAAACACACACAGCTTGTTGAGGGTACGACGCAACACTGACTCAGAGAAACACAGGGACTAAATACACTGGGAAGTAACGAGGAGAATGAGACACAGAAGGAGAGCACAGCTGGGGGAAATTAGAACTGACGAGACAAGCAAAGCAGGACACATTCACATAAGACACGGACCTTCAAAGTAAAACAGGAAGGATCACACAGAGACGCGAACTTGACACAGTGGAGACAGCAACTAAGAAACACAGAGACATAAACCATAAGGCAGAGGACTCTAAGAACCGAGAGACACAGAGGGGAAATCAAACATGCGAAACAAAAACACCAAAGCACAAGAAAGCCCCAAAACAAAACACGAGCCCAGAAAAAAGAACAATGCAGGGGGCTGGCCAGGGGGCCGACAGCACAGGAGTCCAAACAGGTCAGGGGGCCGGCTGTGCGGAAGCCAACGGCGGCGACGAAGGAGACGACGGAGCAGTGCAGGGGGCCGACCGCGCGGAAGGCAGCGGCGGCGACGAAGGAGACGACGGAGCAGTGCAGGGGGCCGGCCGCGCGGAAGGCAGCGGCGGCGCCCCAGTGTCAAGCGTACTGGCTGAGGCCCGGTGGGCACAGGACCAGGCGGGGCAGGACCAGGCGAAGCACAGGCAGAAGCTGGACCAGGCGTGGATGAAGACACGGAGGCTGGGCCTGGCGAGGCTGAAGGCTCTGATGAGGCTGGGCCTGGCGAGGCTGAAGACACGGAGGCTGGACCAGACGAGGCCGAAGACTCTGATGGAGCCGGACCAGGCGAGGACGAAGACTCGGATGAAGCCGGACCAGGCGAGGACGAAGACTCGGATGAAGCCGGACCAGGCGAGGACGAGGCGGCCGCAGGTGGCGGCTGGACAGGCTCCTCGGGCCCTCCAGCTGACGCGGCGTGAGGCTGAACGGGCCCCTCGGACCCTCCAGCGGAGACAGGAGGCTGAACGGGCCCCTCGGACCCTCCAGCCGACGAGGCATGAGGCTGGTGTGGTTCTCCGGAACCACCAGCTGACGAGGAGGGCTGCTGGACGGGCTCCTCGGGCCCCCCAGCTGAAACAGGAGACAAAGGCCGGAGCGGTCCCTTGGACCCTCCAGCGGAAACAGGAAACAAAGGCCGGAGCGGTCCGTCGGACCCTCCAGCGGAGACACGAGACGAAGGCCGGAGCGGTCCCTCGGACCCTCCAGCGGAGACACGAGACGAAGGCTGGACGGGCCCCTTGGACCCTCCAGCAGAAGCCATCACAAAGCGAGCAGGCATGGAGTCCACTGGCAGACATGAAGGAAATGGGTGCTGTGCTGAGCACTGGCCCTGCTCAGACAGCACTGACACGGGGCACTTCCCAGGTGGCTGCTTAAACTCCAGGGGTCCAGCATCAGCTGAGGACTGGGACCTAGCCTCTGGGGAAGCCCTGGAGCGGCAAACAGTGCCAATGGCGGCTGAACCATGAAAAGCACCTTGAGTAGGACTTAGGCTTTCTCCCTGCATGGAGTGAACGAGTGGAACCGGTAATGCTGGAGCCAGAGCTACTGGGGCCTGCGCTACAGGCGGCACTGGAGCTACTGGGGCCTGCGCTACAGGCGGCACTGGAGCTACTGGGGCCTGCGCTACAGGCGGCACTGGAGCTACTGGGGCCTGCGCTACAGGCGGCACTGGAGCTACTGGGGCCTGCGCTACAGGCGGCACTGGAGCTACTGGGGCCTGCGCTACAGGCGGCACTGGAGCTACTGGGGCCTGAGCTGAGGGTGGCACTGGAGACTGGGCTGAGGGTGGCACTGGAGACTGGGCTGAGGGTGGCACTGGAGACTGGGCTGAGGGTGGCTGCGGGGGAGCTAACTGGGCTGAGAGTGGCTGCGGGGGAGCTAACTGGGCTGAGAGTGGCTGCTGAGCAGGCGACATTGGGAGCTGAGCTGCTGGAGACACAGGTGACACTGGTGTACTGGGGTGAAGGCAACGAGGATGCAGTCCCTCTCTTAAGGGAGGATGGAATGATTTAGTGATAAAGCTTGATGGGAACAGATGCTGATGCTGAGAATACCAGGCAGTGAGGGCTTCCAGGAGGGTAGCTGACTCTACCTTGCCTGGACCGCCCATGCCAAACAGTTCGAAGCAAATCCTGGCTCTCAGCGCTGTTATTAATTGTTTTAATCCGTTAATGTCCAAAAAACCAGCTGTGCAGAGGGTGGAAGACAAAAAGTTGTCGAAAAAGACCACCTGAAGGAGTCTCTTGGGGGTGTCCTCAGCGTGGATTACCTCCCGGCAGTAATTCCACAACTGCGCGAGATACTGAGACTGTGAGTCCGCAGGATCCATTTGATGGTTGCGTCGTTCTGTCATGGTTGGCTGTGTGGCAGGCGTGCAAGCAGGAGTGGTGGATCCAAAATGCAGGACTCAGACACAGAAGTTCAACTTAAAGCGCAGCTTTATTGCTGGAAACCCTCTTACTAACTAAAGGCATCAAAAGACAAACAAAAACGCTGGTGGACTAAAACACTGAAGCAGAAAACACTGAACTGGAACTGGAAACAAAACACTGGTAACACGGAGGCAAAACACACACAGCTTGTTGAGGGTACGACGCAACACTGACTCAGAGAAACACAGGGACTAAATACACTGGGAAGTAACGAGGAGAATGAGACACAGAAGGAGAGCACAGCTGGGGGAAATTAGAACTGACGAGACAAGCAAAGCAGGACACATTCACATAAGACACGGACCTTCAAAGTAAAACAGGAAGGATCACACAGAGACGCGAACTTGACACAGTGGAGACAGCAACTAAGAAACACAGAGACATAAACCATAAGGCAGAGGACTCTAAGAACCGAGAGACACAGAGGGGAAATCAAACATGGAGACACAGACTTACACAGAACAGAGGGGACATAGAGAAACATGAAGGGCAAGGGATCGAAACTAGAAACTCACACCAAGTACAATAATACAAAAATCACAAAGAACTAAAACGCTGGGTCAGGAGACCCAGGACCCTGACACAGCGGTCTTTTCATGCTCCCTGAACTGTACACGGTGAAGATGGTTCCTGTGACCTCTTGAAGAACTTGTTTGGTTTAATACATCATTTAACAAAGGTGCTTACTGCACAACTGGTAAGCCAGACAATTAAGCATTGATACCATCACAACTAGTCACCAGAAATACCAGATGAACTAATTATTCATAATTATTCATATAGTCTTAAGATCTAACACAATCTTGTGATTTTTAAATCACGAATGAACTTTGATTAACCCCAGTTGATTACTGTTGAATTAAGAAATCACTTAATAAGAACCCGTTTGACATTCTCAAAAAGTACAACATCATGCCACAAGAAACAGCAGAGAAACAATTTCACTGAGGTCGATCAGTCTTGAAAGTGTTAAAAAAAATTCTTAGGGACTCCAGTGAACCACGATCAGAGCCGTTATCCACACATGGAGAAAACTTCTCAGGAGTGACAGGAAGCTAGCATTTATCCACTCAACTAGAATAGCACATAACCATGTTCAGTTAACCTGAAACACATTAAATGCTAACAATGCTAAAGTTAGTGCCACTTGACATTCTGTTGAAGAGTCACACTTTGGTGCTGGTTTATCTCGCTGGCAACTAATACGCTGTAAGCTCAATGCAGCAGCTTGGGTTTGAATCTGCCTTGAAGTCATCTTTTCTTTTTCTCTCCACTTTCCTATTGCAGTAAAGGCTAAAATGCCACACTTGGAGCTACATTTAAAATATGATTGCTTTTAAATGGCTATTAAATACACAAGCAATATTCAGACAGGCAATTTTTTACCATAGTCATTAAACTGCTGTTTGTTGAGAGTTTTCTGGGTGTCTTTGGACTTTTGGATGATCAGTCTGATTATTAGTTGGCTTTGGGTCCCGCATCTTAAGAAGTTGGATTTAAGGTGAATGATAACAATAACATTTAACATAAACTCTACAATAAGCAAAACTGAAGAAATTACAAAATGAGTTCGGTGTTTGATTTCTGTGGTTTGGTTCAGTCGTTCCCTGAGCTTAAACAAGCTGATGTGAGATGTAACGGGCAGGTCAAGCAGTGTGGTAGGCGGCTTTAGCTGAACTGCAAGGAAAAGGGCGTATAGAGCTTGGCAGCACTGCAGGATTTCACTGCCTTAAATCCCTTAAAAGAGTTTGCAACACTTCCTGCACATAATACATCTCGCCTTATGTGGTACCAGCCTCAGCTGTGCCTCAGAAACTGCCTGTTTTCATTGAAATTGTCGATCCCCCACATCGTTTGCTTTGAACATCTCCTCAGAGCAAAGTAGTTTGGTTCTTCTATAAATGTGAGGGAAGATGATATGAATTCTTTTCAGATTTTAACTGACAGATTACATCAGAAAACATTTGTGTCTCCTAGCATTTTTAAGGTTTGTGGAAGCCCATTTTAATACCAATTAAAGCCTAATATTTATAACTATTTCAGGATCTGCAGGAACCCCAGAACAGCTTGAAGAAACAGCAGATGAGTAAAGTACCTGTCTATGTGCCCAAAAGGCAAAATCGCTTTGTTCTCTCTCTGTCAGCCATTATTTTTCTGTGGCAAAAAGCAAAGCTGTCGGCGTCAGAAGAAGAGCTACATTTGGCACCGTGCGTCACTCCAAACCTCCCACCGGGCCGATGCACTCAAAGTTCAAAGTAAATGTTTACGGCTGACCTTTGAAGGAAAGATGATGATGCTCAGGCTGATGTAGATAAATAGAGAGAAGATGCAGTTTGCCTGTGAGTTTTCTAACAAGTAACGAATGACATGCTACACCTCCCAATATGTAACTTTATCAGTTTTTGATATAAGTAAAGGTAAAAAAGGGCTCTTGTGGACTAAGTGCATTTTAAAGTCAGTTTTATCATGAGAACCGATAATGAAGTTGAAAAAAATATAAGGTGGTGGTGAGCATGCAAACATTTCAAGGACATTTGGTAACATTCACTCATATGTTGGATGTAGAATGACCCCAAGTTACTGAAGCTAAATGAAAAAAGGAGCTGAAATACAAATACAGTGATTCACACTGAAGCTAGAAGAGGGACAGACGTGAATCCTCTGTATTTGCTCATCTCATTTCATTTAAATGGCAAGTCAGCTTTCTCATTGTGTAACACAATTTCGCTGTTAATGTTGACACTGGGGCACAACTGGATGAATGGTCACTGTGAACAGCAGCAGCTCATTTGAATACGTCTGTCCAATTCAGGCAAAGCCACAGTTTCCGGACAACATGTGCTTGAACCGTATATGAAAGGTCCCGCTGAGCATGTTCACTGCAGCTTTCCCCCGCCTCCCAGCAGCAAGGTTAAGGGCCTAACATCCTTGCTGCTAATCCCAGATGACACCGGGGGTATGTTTGAAGCCCTCTGAGCATGAAGTGCTGCTATAGCAGTTTGAAATAATTTTACTTTTTTTTTTGTCTGCCAAAAACATTTACTCTGTGTAACTTTTCAATAGCTGTTTTGCAAAGACCTTTGTAAAAGTCAGGATGTGCTTTGGGACGTTGGCATGGTCAGCCGTGGTCTACTGTCTGTGCATACACTGGCAAAACACCAGTTATTAATGCACTATATATATCCAAGTCATACACAACTACTTTTTTTTGACTGCAGATGAAAAAAGTAAGCGAGTATGACTCTTTAAAAATTACAAAAATGGTGTAAAAGAAAAAAAAATCACATATGATTTGATTGGCTGGCGGGTATTCAGCTGTTCAAATGCTACCAGTTGATGACACACAGCTCTATGAAGGTATTAAACACTGTCCATTTTATTGGTTCCTCTGCACACGTAAACTCAGGCAACGAACTATGTGGACTCACAGGCCACTTTATTAGAAAATGACACCTGTTCAACTGCGCATTGATTCAAATATTTAGTCAGCCAATCACACGGCAGCAGTTTATTGCATTTATGCTTTTGAATGCATGTTGAACCTCGAAGCAGATGAACTACAGCAGCAGAGGACCACACTGGGTGGCACTCCTGTCAGCTAAGAAAAGGAAACTGAGGCTATGATTCACACAGATTTACCAAAATTGGGTCGATCCTACCTTGTATCAAGTGTATCAAGTACCAGTGCTGTGTTAGCAATATAATGTAGTTCTTTATCTCCTAGATGCAGTTTGCATTTCCCCCTGGATGTGTTGGCTGAAAGGTGACGAGTAATTACGGCACAAAAGCTGTGTAATTAACAACTTTAAACAGTGTTTAGTCAGCTATTTAAACTTTGCTTTAGCTATTCTAATGTCACTTAATAGACTCGGCAGAGGAATGCTTCTTCTTGTCATAGCTGTCTTTACCTCTGACTCATCCTTTTTATGTTTCCACTTACTGAGTGAGCTGCGTTGGAATAAAATATGCAGACCTTTTCTCATATTTTACACCACTTGCTTCAGTTTTTGTTCTATATAGAGAAGAAAAAGGTCAGAAATCTGAACTAATATGCAAGATAGAAGGGAATGAATGTTTCCTTGTTGTTTTGTTAAGTGTTCGTTAAATAGCTTGTGAAAGCAGAGGGATTTATTGTGAATAGTTTATCCTTTTTCTGACCTGGTGTAGGGCTAGCAAGTGGGATAAAATCTCATTTTTAAACAGCACCGAAGGTCTTTTTCATCTCCGCGGGCTCCTGAATTGCTTACAGGGGCTAAAAGTCTTCCAAAGCACGCAACAGACGAGGTCACGGCTGGTCGGCAACCCATTAGCACCTCCTATCTAACAGGAAGAAAAGAAGAAGGAAGATCTGAGTCTTCGGTAATGTAGAAAAACAAGCGCATGAAAAAAAAAGGGAGTGGAGTGGAGGAGTAACTGCAGGGAGCGGTGCACCTCAGCAGTGGTGCTGCAGAATAACAGATGCTGGGCATAAAGGAGAGCAGCTGGAAGGTAAGAGGAGAAAGAGGAGGATGGACACGGTGGACTACAACAGGTAATATCCAAGTCAAGTCAGCAGATCCAGTTTTTGCTGAATTATTACCAATGTGCGGCAGTTTCAATGGGGACTCTCAGCAGTTAAATAGCTTTAATGATCCAATTCTCAGGTAGAAACACGTGCACCGACTCCCTGGACTTCACTTTATTTGGGAATTCATGTTAAGAAAGGCTAAAAGAAAAAATTCCAAGGAACCAAAAGGTGATGTGTCTGTTTCCAGAGGGAGTGATAAGAGCACCGCATGTGGTGCACCCCCCTTCCACCACCACCCATCTCCCACCCAGAAAAAAATGAAAATAAAAAAAATCCAGCCGCCCCACAGAAAGGGTGAGGAGGCAGCAACAATATGAGCAATATGGAACTGTCCACACGCCGGGAACTGGGACCAGTGCGATAAGGAGCATGCACAATGGCTCCGCTCAGGTGGCGCAGGTGGTCGTCTGTCATGCGCTGTGTGCTGAGCTGGAGATAGAATGGAAGGCCTTCCCACAGAGCTGGCAGTCTCCAAAGCATGTGTGTGAAAAAGACCTCGCTGTGCGCTTGTGTGGGAGCGAGGGAAAATAGACGGGAGTGAGAGTGAGCCAGTCTCTTCAATTGAGAGCGCATAACAAATTCAAATTTTATTCTGAAATGCTGTTACAGAAAGTTGAGTCAAATTTGTTCCCCAAAGAAGAGATTATATGCGTAAAAAGTAGCATTCTGTTTGAATTACCCTCGCACCGTCGCCGGATGGTTTGGATGGCTAATGAACGATGCAGGTGAATGTGGCATAGCGGGACATATGTAACGACGGCTAAGCGGCGGCGCAGCACGCCGGGTGTGGGCCCATTTACTCCGCATTCAGCCATTCTGGTTTCACAAAGCAGGAGAAACTGTAGCTATCTATCAAGCAGAGCTGCTGATCTGTGCGTCTGTGTGCACAAAGGGTATGGTGGCACTGGGGTGCAAAACATGACAACTAAAGACAAAGAGTAACATTTCTAGATTGGCAGCATCTTTGCAATGGTCCTGGGCTTTTGTGTTGCAATGATACGCTTTAGTTCTGTTGTATTATACGATTTCAGGTTCCTCTTTTGTAACTTTCTGTTTGGATTGCTTTGCTTTTGATTGTCTTAAGGTTGTAACTCCAGCTTCTTATATTTTTTTGTTTTAGCTTTGACTCTTCATGGCGCAGATTCAACCAGGTGCTGGAAACACTCCTCAGAGATCTTGGTCCATGTTGACATGACAGTGTCAAACAGTACAGTGAACTCATTGTTATGTTCAAGAAACCAGTTTAAGATGATTTCAGCTTTGTGACATGTGTGCTGACCTGCTAGAAATAGCCATCAGAAGATGGTTCATTGTGGTCATAAAGGGATGGACATGGTCAGCAACAATATCAATACTAAGTGGGCTATGGTGTTTAAACGATACTCAGTTGGCGCTCAAGGGCCCAAAGTGTGCCAAGAAACCCTCCTCCACACCATTAAACTACCAGCAGACTGAACCATTGATACAAAACAGGATGGATCCATGTTTTCATGCTGATTATGCTAAATCTCAACCCAGCCATTTATGCCACCAAATTTGGTGGCATAAATCAAGACTCATCAGACTGTGCAGCAGTTCTCCAGTTATCTATTATAAAGTCTGGTGAGCCTGTATGAATTATAGATAAAGTTTCCTGTTCTTAGCTGAAGGGAGTGGGACCTGGTGAGATGCTCTTCTGCACACTGTGGTAGTAAAGACTTACTTACTTTTGCCTTATCAGCTTGGAACAGTCTGACCATTCTCCTCTGACATCTGACATCAACAAAAGCATTTTCATGTAGAGAACAGCTGCTCACTGGATATTTTGTCTTTTTCAGACGATCTGTACTCTTCTAGCAGAAGCCTATCTCAGCTACCAAGGGTGAGAGAAAGGGTACATCCTATACAGGTCTCCAGTCTCTTGCAGGACTAACACAGAAACAAAGACAGCCAACCATTCACACTCACGTTCCTATGGGCAATTTAAATTCACCAATTAGCATAACTCTACTAACTGCATGTTTTTGGACTATGGGAGGTACCTGGAGAGGACAACATGCAAACTCCAAACTGAAAGGCCAGATGGTGGATTCAAATCCAGGTTAACCGCTGTGCTGTCGCGCTGCCTCACAGTATTTTTCAAACCATTCTCTGTTAACCTTAGAGATGGCTGTGTGAGAAAATCCCAGTAGGATCAGCAGATTCTGAAATACTCAGAACAGCCGATCTGGCATCAACAACCATGATGATCAGTTCAAAAGTGTGTTGTCTCGACCATAATCTTGTCTTGGATAAGTAGATATCTGTGTTAGCAAGTGGTTGAACATGCATAACTAATAAAGTGGCTGGTGAGTGTGTAGTCATGTTCTTGCTTTGTTTTTCTCCGACCATCTGATGCGTTCTCTAGTTTAGTTCTCTTGTTGTTTTTGATCTCTAGTTGTTTTCTCTGCTCTCTAGGAAAGTTTCACTTTTGGGTTTTGTTGTTACAAGTAACTAACTTCATAATGCTAAATAAACCTCACATTTTGTTTCTTTACAGATTTCTACATCAGTATTTGGATGATGATGCAAGAACATTTAAGTTGTTGCATTTATGCTAACTGTTCTGTTTTCTGGTAGCTTTTAAGCTTTGGTAATCCATTTTTTTGTTTGTTGGCATCCATCCATCATCATACTTTTATTAAACACTTTCTATTTGTGTCAGATATTTAAAATGTTTCTATGATTTCTTGTATTTTGCAGCTCAGGGCCACCGTACGCAGGTAAGACAGAGCACGTAAAAGCAAACCCCTCAGTGGGAGGGAACAATGTCAGAACTTATCAGCGCTTGTTGTCTTCCTCCTTCCTTTCTTAATTATATCTTTCCTCAAGAGAGGGAACCAAAGGTAAAAATATCTAAGCTCCGTTGCCATGATCTCAACTCCCCTGTGGGACAGAGAGATCCCTCCAAAATGTCACTGTGCAGGCAATAACAGACCGCTGCTGGCGAATTTACACGAGCAAATGTCAATAATTTTTTTTGGCTTCTGCAACGGAATTAAAAGGAAGATTTTTTTCCCCCTTTCAGTGCGATGAATTTCATCTCTCCTGAGGAAATATGGGTAATATATACCGTAGCGTAAAGCTGCAGAAACATGGAAGTTCGAGTAAAATTTAAATAAAACCCTCCTGCTTCAGCTGCAACAAAAGATGACATTTTCAGCCATGTAACTAAATGTCCTTGTGGGGGTGACGGTGCTATCCAAGCATCAATTAACAGCACTCAAGTGAGATCCTGTGAAGTTTAGGATGGCCTGCGGGCAGCCGAGAGGACGGTAATGATGGGTTTCATCAGCAGCTCAGCGGCCTCGTGACTTCGACAGGTGAAGCGGACAGAAAGGAAGAGAGAAAGCAAACAGGAGGAGAAGAGGGGGAAAAAAAAGAACAATGAGGACATCTGATCCTGATTTGAATCAGCTGAGCACCAAGCCATACACTCACACAGTCCAGCGTTCACAGTAATGCCTGTAATTTGTCTGCTGCTCGCTGTGACACTGAGAAGTTATAATTTTTAATCACAGAGGGTAATTATCTCGGTGAGAAGCTGACAGACTATTCTGCCCACTGGCTACTTTTCATACGGGAAAGGGGACACTTTACTGTTGACATTGCACGCATGCACACAAATAAGTAACAAAAATGCTTTAATTTCAGCACGCCGTTTCATCCCGTTTGTTTGTAATAAGGCTGCTCGTAGCAAAGAAAATGAAATCCTGATTGCACGAAATTGATTCACAGAGCAACCTGGCAGAATCGTTTATGCTTGTTTTGTTAAAATGACATGTTTAGGACTCCATAATAAGTACAGAAGAAAGTTGTTTCTTGTTTGCAGCCATTTCAGAAAGGCACGGTTATGAAGTGTTTGTCGGAGAATCCCTGCGAATTTCCACCTGCCGCCATTCATCTGCATGCGTGCGGACGTCTGTGTCTAATGAGTCTCGGTTCCAGGCATTGTGAGTAATCGGGATGTATGGTAAGAGGTGACCGATCCAATCAGGCCTTCCTACCAGTGGATCTGGCAGTCAAATCCCTCCCCTTATGCATCCTTGAGCACTGCTGATCCTTACAGATAATTAGAAAGACCCAAGAGGCTTATCTCTCCGCCGCCCATTCCACTCATCACCTCATACTCTTCCTCTGCGGTCTTCCCCCGCCCTGTTTCCTCATTTTGTTGCATCAGCAGGGACATGTGCGTCCTCCTGGGGACCGGCTGGTGTGTGTGTGAAAGAATTTGAGAATGTGTTTGCGTTGGAGGAAAACACATCACTTGGTTTGGTTTTTGTTTCTTATCATAAAAGATAGTATTATGGGTTGTTTGGTAATCATGGCGTGATGTGGCTCCCGACAAGCTCTCAGATGCAAAGAATTGTGGGACTGCATTATTAATGAAGCCCCGGGGAAATAAAGAGCTGAACATGGATCACTACCATATAGCCTGCTGACAGTAATAAATTCACTATAACTTTATATAATGTGTTTTTAGTGGAAAATATAGACTAAAAGGAATTCATCAATCATTTGGCTTACGTGCTAAAATATATGATATACTCCTTTGGTGTGAAGGATTTTAAAATGTGCTATTTTCACTGCTAGAGCTGGCATCCAGTGACAATTTGTCATATCTGGATTCGGAAAAAAAAAAGCTTTAGAAAGTGCTCAAATCTGTTTAAGCAGTTTGTTTGGAGGGACACTTGAATGGATGTGGAATAAAAACCTGCTGACATCAAAAATAGAGTGTTAAAAATGAATGTCACCACTTGTAGTATAACATATTTTGGAAACAGCATTGTTTTTTTACAGCAAGTAGTGCCCATATCTTGGACAAGAGGGTTGAGTGAAGTTTTCAGCCAATGCCCAGCAGCTTGGCTGTCAAGGAGCATTTTGCAAATTTAAACACAAAACAAAATATGTTATTTGTCATATAAGTGATTTAAAATGCTCCAAAGCGAAACCACACTTCAAAGTGACTTGAATGGAGGTTTTAAGATCCTAGTAAGTCACAGAGGTCAAGAAACAAGCTGTCAACCGTCTGAAAAATGGCAAATGGGCTGATACTTGCATAGCACTCGTCTACTCTGAGCACTCAGAGAACTTTCTACTACAAGTCTTATTCACCCAATCACACCCCGGCTAAGATTCACACTCCGATGGATGCGCTTGGGATAACTTGGGGGTTATTTTGACACACAGACTGGAGGATCAGGGAGCGAACCACCAACCTTTTAATTGGTCGACACCCCACTCTACCTCTGGATCTACAGCCAGCAGTTGGCTAGTTGTTGGTCGTGGTTGTTGGCTGTCTGTTAAATCCATTCCTGCAGTCATACAAGCACTCAGTGACCCCCTGGTACCCTCTGATTACTGTGGAAAGATCTGTATTCCCTGAATGGTTGTTGAGTGGTTGCTACCAACCGCTAGGTGAAAAGTGGTTGCAAAGAGGTTTACCCCCTCATGATTGGTTTGTTTGCTATCCGGTTGCTGCAGTCATTGAAACACCCACACGTCTGCAAGCTAACTGCCTACAGAGCAGCAGTGAAAAGGATCTTCAAAAAGCTTGTTGATTTTACTTTTACGTTTTAATACCAATCGGCAAGTAGATGACCAATACTTGCAGACAAGATGCAGACAAGTCAGCATCTTCCATGCAAACAGCATTTGACTATGCGAATCAGTTAGAGACCAAACAAACTGCAGTTTTGGCTCACCTTTTTAGGCCAAGAAGTTGCCACATTTCAAGCTCAGCCACTTCTGATTTCATAGATATCAGAACATTAGCAACAGTAGAGACATAACAGGGTTGAAGTTAGTAAGCTTTTTTAAATCTGCACATTAAAATCATGTTTCTCCGCTTCCCTGACATACACCACGCGTGTACTAGTTTCTGCTTATGTTCAACATGCCAGTGATGAACACACGCACGTGGAAAAACATGTTTCACCTCCTGGCTGTATTAGATTTGCTCATCAGATGTTAACAGGAATTTAAATGGACATTGTTGACAGGAATCATGCTACTCTTCAGTTCGTAATTGCTTTTCAGTGCACAGTGAAACATTTTCATCACTCTGTGGTTAATTGCTTCCGCTGCAGCGCCTTTTATTCCCAGCTAAAGGACGCCAATGGGGAGAGATATCTGGTGTGTAAACTAAAAGGTGTTGCTGTTAATTAATAATGTATTATATTTTAAACATGAGACCTGAAAATGAGCATTCTGAGGAAGGTGACACACTTGGTCAAAATGAAGGTAATTCCTCAGTGGTTATTATAACATCTTTGACAAACCTACTGCATTATTTTAAGGGTCCAAATACTGAGTGTATTAAAAAATCACAGCAGAACTGTGTAGTTATTCACATAAACGGCTGTGCTTTTACTAGCACATTGTGTAAGCATAACTCTCAGAAGATGCTTGATGACTATCTTTTGGGGTTTTCTGAGTCTGCTCAGACTGTTATCTTCACCAGACCCCGGCAGGCAGTTGGCTGTAGTAGTTTCAATGACGGCTAAAGAGAGATTTAAGATCTGTGAGGGAACTCTATACAAGAGAACAAACCCTGCACTGGAGGATTTTTCGGGTATCACGGCACTACAGAGAGAAATCAAAGACATCTTTGTACACCAAACCAACTGCTCAACTTAAACATTTATATTGACATCGGCTTTGTTCCTATTCACAGTACTACAACCGTAGATGTGATTGTAACAGCAGAGGCACAATGTAGAAATGAGATGTCAATAGCAGTAAACTGAGATTTCTATTTCTTCTTCTGCTTGTTGAAAAATGTACTGGGTCTATGATACGGCAACCAAACAATGACTGAAAAAATAGTAATCGATACAGTGAGTTTACCGCATAACTGAGCATTTTTACAGTCGTTTGGTCTCATTTACTTATCAGCTACACGACAATGGGAGTCAACACTGTGATAAGCGAATAGGGCAGGGACAAGCTATTGATACCACAATATAAACACATTGTATAATGACACCAGACTTAAGAGGAAAGCTAATCGAGAGCTAACAGAATACAGAACAGAATAGATGCATCAACACACTCGATCAATATGATACACGTACACGGTGGCCATTTTTTCTTCTTCTATACAAATATTGCCATGAATCTTAGATAACTGTCTTACTCGCGATCGTGGCTCAAGAGTTGGGTGTTCGTCCTGTAATCGGAAGGTTGTCGGTTCGAGCCCCGGCTCGGACAGTCTCGGTCGTTGTGTCCTTGGGCAAGACACTTCACCTGCCGCCTACTGGTGATGGCCAGAGGGGCCGATGGCGTGATATGGCAGCTTGCCTCCACCAGTGTGTGAGAGTGAATGAATAGTGGCATTGTAAAGCGCTTTGAGGGGTCCCGAAAAGCGCTATATAAATGCAATCCATTATTATTATTATTATTACTATATAACGAGTCTATCATATATCACATGATGACTGATTTGTGATATCATTGTTACCATGGGTAACCTCTGGAGCTGAGAAGAGGTAAAAACTACAGTTCCTCTAGTGGCCACTTGAGGAACTGCAATGTGGTCAGTTCCCAAAGTCTCCCATGTTTAAAATAATGTTTACAGCCTGGTACAAATAAAGGTCGCAGCTTCTTTGATCCATGTGGGTGACTGAGTAACTCGATTTCTCTGTTTGTGCCCTTGGAGCCTTCTGGAGGGTTTTTAATGGAGTGTCTGACTAATATAATTTCTTGCTATGTAGTTTTTTTCCTTTCCTAGTATCTTGTATGTATTCATTGTGCTTCCTTTGCTTCCTTTTTTTTTTAAACATACTGTATTGCAGTAAAAACAAATGCAAAGCGCAGGCTTTTGTTATTAGCCCTGCTGAAACTCATTTTAATACACCTGACATAATTTTGAGCACAATTATTATTTTATTCATGCGGCTACACCAATTTAGTAAAATTAGTTTAAATGTTTAGTTATAAATATCAAGCGTTTTGATCACAAGTTCACTTACTTTTCCAAAAACAGTGATACTTATTTCAGGAACCTTGAACATGTTGTTATCTATTTAAACTGTTATATCCTGGCATAAAAAAATGTTGCCAATAAAAAAGGAAGCAGAAATTTAAACGCAGTTTTAAAGATAAGATTTTATGAAAGTTTGACCTTATTTGACCTTGAAGGAGAGGTCAGAGGTCCAGAGTAACATGATATTTACAACAGCATATATCACCCCCTACATGCCTGCACGTTGTCAGTACAAACCATACCAGTAAGAAACAGTATTAGCATCACTACATCATTCAAAAAGTGAATTCCAAAAATCTTGCTGTTTATGTAACATGTGAAAATACATGTTAAAGATGTTTTTGATTCACTCCAAAAGGCCCAGCCTCAGGGTTTTTGTCCTTTGTGCCCTGAAAAGTGACTCCTTCTTTTTCACTTTTCCAGCAGGAAACTTAACTGTGTAACGGGAGGGAAACAAAACCATCAAATCAGGGCAATCTCATCTCAGAAAACACACCTGTCCAGGTCCACATCTGCATGCTGAGAGTATTGAGACATTTCACTGACATGCGATGGCATGATAGACACACGAGCGCAGGAGGGAGATGATTTGATTCCAAGCAAAAGATTGACTCCGTTATTTTAGCGAGGGAGGGTAATATGAGGGGAAACGTGTTGGGAGGGAAAAGAGAACAAGCAGCAGAAGGAGGAAGAAGAAGTGTTAAGGCTGGGCTAATAAGTGCAGGCGAGATGTGTTTGCTCAGCACCGAGAGGCGTTTCACAGGGAAGTGAGTGACACAGAGGGCTCCACGCTAAGCTTGACCAGATTGGATCTCGTGCCATTGGGGTGGCATCTCCGGGGAGCCGCCGCAGGATGCAACTCTAACTGCACGTGGAAGAGCACACACGCATGAACAAAAAAGTCCCTGCTGATTTTGCCTTATTTTACAGTTTGTTGGTGTGTGTGTGAAGGGGTTTGTGTCATTGCTTGTTCACACACACACACACACACACACACACACACACACACACACACACACACACACACACACACACACACACCTTCTTGCATATTTTAACAGTGTGCAGAAATGCTACGAGGCCAGTGTTAGCACGGAGCCACAGTGACAGCAGAGTCCAAAATCTGACTGCAAGGTGTTTCCTGCAGGGCGTCACGTGCACTGGTACAAATACAAATGACCCCACTGTCTCACTGTTCACTCGCTGACAGTGGCCGAGATACAACCCCCTCGTTCCTACAGCCGTCCCACCTCTACCCCCCCACCATAAAAAAAACCCCCAGTGGAGACCGTTGTCCAGCCAGAGCTTCCCTGCAAAAGCCAATCATTTTAGTGGCAGGACAGCTACTCGCTGAATGTATTCTGCTTTCATTATACCGAGCCTGAGGAGAGAGACCGTGAATGGAAGACAGAGAGGGAAAGGGGAGAGGGGAGCCAAATTAAAAGACTACTGTAGCCCCGCATACATTCAGTTTCAAACCCATATTTAATTCAGTGATTGATTTGTTCATTAAAATACATCCCATTACTAATTATTCCATTAATAATCCAATACCTAATGAAAAAAAATGCTCCTAATATGAGTGTGAGAGGGAGCGGGAAAAAGAGGGAGGAGAGAGATTCACTGAGTGAGATATAGAGGAGATGCAGAAACAGATAGGAGGACACGTGTAAATATGAGCACAGGGGGGTCATCTAAGGATCTGAGGGCTGAAGTGGGAAATGTAGGACATGATATAGAGACACAGGACCACACAAAATAAGAAAACAAATGATAACATAGGCACAAATGAGGAAAGACAGGAGATGTGGGGGGTAACAAGAGAATTAAAGAAGGAATTTAAAATTAAAAAAGAAGATTGAACGTACTGTAAAACAAATGGCAAAAAACAGAACAGGAAAATACAGAAATATAGAAAACAAGCAAGAAACTATAAGAAAAGAAAATGTCAAAATTAAGTCAGAAGGAAGGAAGGATGGGAAGACGTGTAAAAAGGATATGGGAAGAAAAGAATTAGTTAAGAAAAAACTGAAACAGATGAAAGGAAAGAAAAGAAAAAGGAAGTAAGAGACAATGACATGGAAACAAAATAAGAAGAAGAATGAAAATATTGTGGAAATGAAAGAGAAAGAAGAAGGAAAAAGAAATGATGTGGAAAGAAAAGCAGAAAGGAAGGAAATAAATGGAAATGGAGCAAAGAAAGGGGAAAGGGAAGGATAAATGAAAGGAAGACAGGACGGGGTTATGATGAAAAAACAAAATCGAATGTGAAGAGAAAAGGAAGAAGGGTGTCAAAAAGAAAAGAAGAGGAAAATGAATGAGTGTAATAAAAATAGAAAAAAGAAAGAAAGGACATAAAGAGGAAGTCCTGGAAAAAAAACGAGGAAAAGAAACAACAGATGAGTGAGGAAAACCGGCAGAGGGATAAAGGAAAGAGCATAAAAAGGAAAGGAAAGATCGAGACTTATAATTTAGAGGCTATTCACACACATCTAAAGAGACCTCTGTGTGGGTTATGTGTGCAAGTGCATGTGAGTGTCAGTCATTGTGTGTGTGTGTGTGTGTGTGTGTGTGTGTGTGTGTGTGTGTGTGTGTGTGTGTGTGTGTGTGTGTTCGTGTGTGGCAGTGGGAGTGAAACAGCCCTGAGTGTGGCTCTAGATTAATGGGGGCCATTATCTCAATGCCCAAAACACTCAGTGATGAAGAGTCACTGCCTGGCGACAGGCCTCGGCCAATCAATTTGTGGCACAGCAGTCACCTGCCCGGGTCAGAGCCCACATACGGCGGGTGTTTGTGTAGTTGTTGTGGTAGCGGTGCTGGGGGGGACTGGCAAGTTGCCACCACGTTACAGTATGGTGAAAAATGAAAAACAGCCTTCCTGTGCCAGGGTTTCATGGTTTTGGCAGCATGCACAGATAGCTCCACAACTGTTCTGGGAACTAAATTATATTTATATTTTATTCAAAATAATATGCTTGTTCAGGTAGTTGTACTTTAGAATTCCCAATTAGTTTTTTACGGCCTTAAAGCTACACTACACTGGATGTTATGGACAATTCTTAAGCAGGACTGCATGAAACAATTAAGGAGCAGGACCCACAAAGTCCAAACTGTTAACACCTTCAGGAAGATCATCATATGTGATGATAAACTTAGTATTCAGCTATGACCCAGACCCCTAAAAAACATCTGTTAGTCTAAAAGCAAAACAAGACGCACTGGGTCAACAGCACACTCGCCATGAGTTCTAGAAGTTATGTCCAGATGCTTCTGAGGGGAAAACCCACCTGACCCAAGTGCACCTGTCCACAAAGCACCAGAAATAGCATTTTAAAGCAATACTAACACAATCTTTCCTATTTGGGAAGGGGACAGTGGCTACATTTGTATCAGGGATGTGTTGTTAACTTTTAGAGGCAGATTTATGAAATGCCGTTCAGGCTGTTGTATTGCTTTGATTGCACTTTATACACATTAAGATAGTGAAGCCAGAACCTCATAGATTTTAAACAGATTCAGCAATTCCTTAACAGATAACAACAAATTTGGTGCAGATAGTGAAGTAACTGTAAAATGATACAGGTGCTTGGAAACCTTCCTTTTTATAGGAATATAACCAGAATACAACCAGTTGGCAGCCAGCTTTGAGTCCCCTATGGCAAAGGGACATGCTGCAAAAGAGTTAAGCCCATCAGTGCAGAGTGACTCAGACTGATTCCAGTGTATTGGCCCTGTCTGCACTCATAAAGTAGACAGAAATTATTTGCAAAACAGAGAATGAATGCAACTGGTGCCATTTGGAATTTGGTCACTTAAAGACAGGCTCCCTCCCACCAGCCTACCTGTGTAATTGTGTCCACAGTGTTTCAAACCCCAAATATTTATATAATAATGGATTGGATTTATATGGCGCTTTTCAAGGCACCCAAAGCGCTTTACAATGCCACTATTCATTCACTCTCGCATTCACACACTGGTGGAGGTAGCTACAGTTGTAGCCACAGCTGCCCTGGGGCAGACTGACAGAGGCGAGGCTGCCATATCGCGCCATCGGCCCCTCTGGCCATCACCAGTAGGCGGTAGGGTAAAGTGTCTTGCCCAAGGACACAACGACCAGGACAGAGAGCCCAGGGATCGAACCGGCGACCTTCCGGTTACAGATACGCTTCCCAACCCCCTGAGCCACGCAACCACTAATTTTTCCTAGAAATGTCATGATAAGATTCCTCAAGTTGCTCCACCGGCACTGCAAACTTGTTACAATCAGACTAAATTGCATTTTTTTGGTCTGCATGTTGCATGTAATACTTTCACCACTGATAATAGAGTGTACTGGTAAAACTTCTGCAATAATCTTGAAATTTCTGAATTTGTTATTAAATAACTGTGGCAGTTGTACTTTAGCTAAAAAAAAAAAAGCTTGACATTTTCCTGAAATCTGCTTGTAGGCAGTTTAGATGAGAAAGCCGGTAACACACTCATGTCTGTTCATTAAATGTGAAGTTGGAGCCACTGGTAGTTGAGCTTAGTTGAAGGGTAACACCAGGCTCTCGCCAGTGTCTGAAAAACAACCGGACATACATGAGTGCTATCAGTCATCCAGTCCAACTCTTACCAAGTAGTTGAAGCAGGTGATTTCACAAAATGTCAAAGTGTTTCTCTGTAAAGACCTGACTATCACTGTTAGTACTCATGATACAATGGGGTGCGTTTGATGAATGCGTATGCAGCAGTTCACAGTGGATGCTTGGTCTGGTGCCATATGTCGAGCGACCTTTTGTATGCTGTTTCTTGAACTCTGTTTTTTGTGTTTTTTTTATATACCTTTTCCTCCCACCTCTTTCAAAGCTAACTGAAGAGCAAGGGGAAATTATTTTCCCCTTTGCTAGAAAATTGTGCGTCTTCTGAAGGATGCTCTTTCTCCTGGAGAAGAGGTTCCTCGTCATTACCTTGAGAGTGCCAAGATCACTCAGAGAAGAGGGCTCTGAGTTATTTATTCGGCTCACATGCCCAAACACACACAAGCACGTGTGCAGATAGACAGGGATGCAAAAACATACACCACAGAGAAATTCAGTCTTTTTCTGGCTTGAAAAATATCTTAGAGCTATGTGATGGAGGACCTGTGAGGAGGATCCAAGAGGCTAACTTAACACAAAAGAACCACGCTACCTTGGTCCCCCGCTGTGAGCATTTTTAACTCCGTGCACTGGGCTTGTGTGGCTTAGAAAACCCATGCTGCTAAATGGGCTCCCTGCAGTACCTGGCAACACCTTACTGTAAGAAGGGGGTGGGGCTCATAAGAAGTCAAATTGATTCTCTTCTATTGGCTGAATACCACACCAGGTCATACACGTGACTATACCTTTGAAAGGCAACCATTTTTTTGTGTGTTCCAGCATGAGCTTTCTGGTTCAAACCCAACACAACACATCAATTTTTCCCCCATACAAAAAAACACAGCTATGTTCACAGTCACTCATGTGAGATTTCCTAAAAATCACTGATTTTCAAAAGTACCTGTATATGTACCTTTTAATTAGAGAACATCAAACATGGGTTTCTGGGATCAGTTCTGATACTTCTCGAATAAAAAGTATTCAGGTAGCAATATATGGACCTATATTCTTCACATTTCTTACAAATCCATGTAGTATGCTAGAGCTACGCTGAAAAGGGAAAATAATGGGATCACTCTGAATATATTTGGTTATAGTGGGCATATACAGGAGTTAGAGTAGGTCATCTTTTAACTGGAAGGTTGGTGGTTTGATCCCTGACTTCTCCATTATGCATGCCAGTTATCCTTGGGCAAGATACTGAACCCCAAGTTGCATCCATTGGAGGGTGAATGTTTGAAGGAAAGCACTTAAGCATAGCAAAAAGTGCATGTTTGACTGGGTGACTGTGGCATGTTTTAACTGCTTTGAGTGTTCAGGAACAGAAGAAAAGGACTATATATAAGGACCAGCCCATTAATTGTGCAACTAGCAGCTCGGATTATAAATACTAGCCTCTCAGCAACTCGGGTTGACAAGCTATTTGATTTTTATTTCTAGACTGCACCAGGCTTTTTCATTTTTTTAATCAGGCTGTTGAAAAGTCAAATTGGAAGCTGAATTCATTAAACAGCTTGGTAGAAAGATGTGTTCATTTTTGATTAAGTGTGCTTCAAGCTGATATTGGCAACACTGTTTCAACCGAAGTTTGCATAAGAGCATCTCTGAACGCACAACACAGCGAACCTTAAAACAGAAGACCACACCGAGAGCCACTCCTGCCAAATAAGAACAGGAAACTGAAGGGAAGGAAAAGGGAGTCAACTCTGGAAGTAGCAAGCTGCAACTAATAAAGTCTTTCTTCTAAATGCTTATCTTAAAAAAGATTATTTTAAACTCGGAATCACACAAAGCTAAATGAAAAAGAAGCTGGAAATAAAGACTACAGGTCCCCTACATCCTCTGACGAAAGTTAAAAGTTCCAGTGCCTTCGACGATTAGAACTTGTCTGAGAGTCACCCCTGAGTCAGGACTCTTTACTCTTTGTTAGATTTTTGTTTTTGTTGATACTCTACCTTGAAAACAAAATAAGCCTTTCAAACAACACACTGAGATGCTGCCACTGCAAATGTAGTTCTCAGTGATGAGTCATTTTAACATTGCAAATCATGGCCTGTCATTAAGCCCCAGGTGGTGACAATCCAGCCAGCACGCTGATAGCTGCTAGTTATTGATAATAATGGAAACAATAAAGGGAAATACAAGCCTGTTTAGGGCTAACAGGAACAGTTTGTCTCTATTCCTCCACTATGCCGATTCACTAATTCACTCAATAAAAACAAATTATCCAAATACGATTTTCAATCAGACGAGCAGCTTCATTCCAACCCTACATCAAGACTGAACAGCTGTTATTGGTACTGGTCACAATCAGTTGAATGCCACAGTACAGGAAGGGTAGAGGATGGTTTTGAATAGTCTCCCCTTGCTCTCCATCGCCTTCAAAACTACCACAACCTGACATTTCCCCTCCTGCTACCACAGGTGAAACTAAATCCAATTACAGCAATAAGTACCTCCTTAAGTAACCTGTTCCTCAGGCTCTTGGGAATCATCTATCATTGGAGAATAAAGGGTTAAGCCCTCTCACGCTAACCCACCTCCCACTAACCCTGTGAACCCGACGCTCTCATCGCTGACTCAGAGTGATGAAACAAGAGAATACTTTGCCAATACAAATCAATTCTGATAAAAAGTGCTTTAGAAACAGGCAATTATCTGAAGAATACTCTGTGAATCGCTTTTCATACACATTCTGAACACACAGTTTTGTCATGCTATCACACCAGTTTTCAGGGGTTAATGTTAACATTAGTGTGGTGTTAGTGTGTTTATAGCTGAAAACAGGGCCTGCGTGTATAAGAACAGTGTTTGGTGCAGTAGGCATTTCTTACTGTGGTTTTATTTACTACACAAACATTGCTTTAAAGTGCACATGTACGTTATTTGATGAAAACTTAAACAGAACCAGTTTTTGAGAACAAAAACCAGCACTGCCTGTGTACAGTAAGGTCCATGTTTGACAGCTTTATCAGTTTAGCAGCAGATACAATAAAAGATTAGCAAGTCATCAAAGTAATGATAAGCAAAAATGATAGACCTGCTGGAACAGATGAAGAGCCGTTCAGGCTCTCACTCACTACATATGAAAATCAGATCACTGCATAATAAACGTAATATATTATATGGTAGGTGAAGAACCAGAATCTGGTTTCAGTTTGCAATCCAAAGTGTATTTACCTAACTACAGTTGGCTGAACTTTGACTGCGTACGGGTTAAAACTCCGATTGGATATTTAAAAAAAAATGAACACGTTGGCTACAAAGCTAATTTACAACCACAGGTTCTTATCTGATGTCCTCTGTTTGATGTTTTTAGTTTCTCCTCTTTCATTCCCAGACTGTAGACAAGCATGTTACATGTCTGTCTGATGACCCTAACTGGTGGGTTCCCATATTGCTAGCACTTTATCTAGCAAAGCGTTGCTAAAGAAAAAATAAAAATAAAACACTACTCAAATACTATTTTATACTAAGAGTTATCATCAGATTAGATACTCATTTGCAACAGTATCGATACGAACAGTGCCACCTTCAGTTGAAACACAACTTCAAACAGCACCGCTGGTAGCAGCCCCTCTCCTCACTAGCAGCTGAACGCATGAAAAGTAGTTAATATCAACAGACTGAACTACACTTTAAGATGAATTACAAAAGGTCAGGAAAGTTCCTGTTTGAAAAGTACTAAATGTCAACCTGGCCGGTGCACACATTAACATTGGCTGTTTAACAATTAGCAGTTACCTGCTAACCACATTAGTCGATTTATTAAGTTATTTTTACAGTAGAGGCTATGGCTGTGGCTAATTATGTCCTCTGTTTGATGTTTTTAATTTCTCCTCATTCATCGCTAGACTGCAATGAATGACCATTGAACGCGACAGGAGGTCATATTTGTCTGATAAATGGCCCCAGCCAATGGGTTCCAATGTTGCTCCTCCTTTTCTAGACCAGGGTCCAAAAATCAATACTAGGAATTATTATTGGATCAACATTATCAACATTATCGATATGAACAGTGTCAACTTTGCCTCCTTCAACTGACACAACTTCCCACAGAACCGTTGCAGACCGTCAGGTCACAGCCCCTCCCCTCACTAGCAGCTGAACACGTGAATAGTAGCTGATGTCAAAACTAAACAATTTATGAGGTATGTTAGATGTCAGTAAATCTTCTGTTTCAATATTAAAATATTAAACAGTTATATCATAAATGTTGACATAGCTGGTGCACATGCTAATGTTAGCCATTAAACTATTAGCAATTATCAGATAGCAACACTGGCTGATCTATTAAGTTATTATAATGGTAGGAGCTAGTGGCCATGGCTTATAACAAAAAGATAATATTAATATTGGACCTAGTCAGCAAACATTATTAGTGCTTCCTATTGGTAACATTAGTAATGTTAACAGAATACATTATTCCCACTATTCCTAAATCCAGAGATTAAAAAGATATTAAGTATAAAAAAAAAAGATTTTTAGAAATTGTACCAGCAAGAGCATCTTAAGATATAGTTGTCATATATCAATTCACTGTTACATCAGAAAAAAAGAAAACAGTGATGTGATTGATGTATTATTCTCATCTTTACAAAAAACAAAGACTGTGAATTTTTTGGGTATTTTCCTGAGTATTATATTTCGTTTGAAATTTCAGCGATAATCCTAATCTAAAGAGTTTGTTAGCATAATGAAGTATGTAAACTTTACAACTATACTGAGATATTTTTTATAATCCCCCCGTTTTTCCCCCTTATTTGCTTCATGAGACTTTTTCCACTTCAGATTCTGACACATTTTATATTAGGGGTTGCGTCAGAAAGGGTAACAGGTGTAAAAATCTGCCAAATCAAATATGCAGAGCTACCTGCTGTGGCAACCCCTTGGGAAAATGGGGCGCTGCCAAAATGGAAACGGAAAGCTTGCTCACTTCCTTTTGAAGTTGGATTAATGGCATAAATGAAGCTGTGTTTTTCGGACCATCCCGACTGGTTTAGCGCAGATACGATGGAGTTGTTCACTTTGTCCAAAACCTCTGATGTATATCCAGACCAACCAGCTAGCGAAACAGCTACGATTTTAAATTACAAAAACATTTCCTGGAGGCACAGTCGAGCTGGTTCCTTTGTCTCTTTGCTCGACTTAAACCTCGACGGGCAGAAGTGCTCAGAATCCAAAACTTTAACAGCATTAAAGTCAAAAGTTGTTCCCTTGTCTTAACTGCGATCAGTGTGATCAGCGGTAAGTCAGACTTCTGTCAGATCCTCTTTTGCATGTACCGCTTCCAAAACTGATGGGGGGATGCCTCTGTATCACAGCAGATGTCTGCCTGCACAGCATGTAATTGCAGCCAGGCACCCCACTGCCATCCCAGAGTTATAACTCAGAGAAGTTAAATCTTACCAGGCAGTTACACTATCAAGCACTCTGGCTGCATCAACCTAATTTGCAAACAAAACACAAATGTTCTTTGGGTAAGCAAAAGCACGCACACAGTATTTCAAGCCTTACTGCTGTTTCAACGATTCTGAGTGCAGATTTTGTTTGGGCAGCAAAGAATGGGTCTGTAATTTAAATGTTTGTTATGACGCTGAAAGAATATGCTGGCCATGATCAGGGCCTCCATGTCGAATGCTTCAAGGACAAGCTCCAAGGCAAGCTAGGCCTCAGTCTTGCTCACCGTCAGTAACCTATCATGTCATTTAAAGGGCTGTGAAAACTGATTTACACCTGAATTTCAACAGCAACACACTGCGGCGCTCTATATTGTTTTTCAAATGCATGCAGCTGCTTTTTTGATTTTGTTATGACTGCTCTGGGTTTGCATAATGTAGATGTTTATACAGTTCCACAAAGCCTGGAAAACTACAACAGAAACCCAAGTAAGTAAAGCATCCAACTGAAAGGTCGGCAGCTTAGGGACATTTGTGTTTGTGATAGCAGCTCAAAAATTGTTTTGAAAGCTGTTTAAATACAAATTTGGAAAGTGCAATGAGATCATATTTTAGAAAAAAAATCACACTCGTTCGGTTTGACACTGCACTTGGCAAGCCTCTCCATGTCACCTTCAGCCAAATTTTTGGCTGGGGATGAAAAAAAATAAGGCAGACTCGTCCAACAAGAACACAAATCCATAAAATCCAATGCCGCCCTCACACCTGCCAGTAGTACAGTAATGCACAAACACCACAGCACAAACAGACGCCGTCCTCTTTCGACCTGATTATAGTCATTTACCTTTGCAATTTGGACACACCAGTTGAGCAGCAGCTGCGATCCAATGTTGTCCTTGTGCTCGTGCACATAGTCGAGGAGGCAGCCGTGGGGCATGAGCTGGGTGACCAGCTGGATGGTGGGGCTCAGGCAGACACCGAGGAGACGCACCAGGTGGGGGTGCTCCATGCTGGCCATGATCAGGGCCTCCTGGGTGAGAGGGGGGGAAGGAGGACAAAAATGGACTAAGAAGACTGCTGACTTACAGGGTTCAAGAAACTTCTCTTCAGATACTTTGGAGCTTCTTTGCTTTCTGTACTATATTTGTGTCGCATTGAACACAATTTTAAGCTTGCAGCTTCCCCCTTTGACCTTTTTGCGCAATTTCAATATCATTAAATTGTAGTCATATATATTTTTGTTATTTTTAGTTGGCACACTGAAATCTGAAAAAAAGAACCTGATTCAAAAGGTGGCAATGTGTGAAAATTTATTTGTAATCTAGTTCCTGAAAATTTGCTCATTTAGCGTGTGGAAACAACCCACACTGGGCTGTTTGTGACCTGGTTAAAAAATTTAAGGAAAAACATGAAACTGAGACCAACATCCTCCTATACGTCACAAATTCATGACCATTCAATAAAACCTCCACCAATTAAAATGACGGACAACAATGGAGAAACGTCCTGCTTCTTTTTCTATACTATTACTGTACCTGCCCACTCTGGAGTATTGTCTGATTAGTCTGTGTTTGGTGGTTGCTAGGCAATGTGATGACTTCATAATATATCATGCATAATTCAGGTTTAGTAGACATAAAATCCAAAATTAAAATGATCTGCTGCTTTTTTCAGGTGTTGTAGGTGCAAAAAAAAAATCTGATATTTTGAAAAAAGTTAGCATCATCAAGACACACACAGGGAGCCGTTTGGCACTTTGGTACCTTGATGCACTAGCTGTGAAAATACTGATGCTGATTAAAGAGGGAAACAGTTCATTTTTAGATGTTGGAAAGATGGTGATGCAATGAGATGAGTTTATCAACCAGGAAACTGCCATGTTTTCACACACTCAACATTCACATTATCTCACTGAAGTCTTTGTGGTAAGATTTACGCAAACACTGAGGTTTATTTCAACTTAAATTTGATATCATAGGAAGTAGAGATTGGTGCACAACTGCACAATGATATTTATCTAGTGATATTGTGTGGATAAAGGCACACAAAATATCAATATTTTATTACATAAATAAAAATCTTACAAAGTACTCATCTTATGCACCGCCATCCTGACATAATATTAACTGAGAGGCCTTATATTAAATCAGCTCAACTAAAAACCATCACACACTAGACACAATTAGCCTGATAAAGCTACCTCGTACTTCAGAGCAAGGTAACGGCTCAGGAAGGCGAGTAAAAAAAAAAAATTGGACATTTAAAAGAAACATTAGTGACCCGTGACTAAATAGCTGCCCAGAGTTTGGGGGTGTTGAACACTCGTGACCACTTTTAATCTCAAGGCGACTGCACAGGTTGCCTGATAGGAGGCAACCTTTCTGCAAACAATTGCAGTCTGACTTGGACGGCTTGCAAACACTATCAGAGAGATTGTTAAAGGTCTGCAAATAATTGCTTTCTGATTTATAAAAGCAGACAGGCTGCAAACATGTTGGTATCAGTCTGATTGAATCTCAATGATTTTCCACGATTTATCACAGTTAATCGCTTATCAGAAACAAACTGCATTTAATTGCCAACTTGACCCCATCCAATCACAGACTGGTTGCAGACTGACTGTGTTACGTCAACATTTATGGCAGGTTTTAGTGTGCTTAACAAGCCTAATTTTGCAACACAACAATAACGGAGGCGAGGTAACCTCACTGAATAAAGCAGGTATTGACAACGTTTAACTCTAACTCAAGATACTGCAAAATGTTCAAAATCACAATAACATTGTTTTGTGTCGGGTGATTCCCGCCTCTAATGGGAACTCATACAAACAAAACTTGACGACTTTAACTCTTTAAAGTCATCAAGTTGTCAAGACATTCCTGTTTCAACATTTCCGTAAACCCAGTTTTTTAAGGCACTGACGCCAAAGGACACGTTGTCATAACATCTGACGCTCTGGGCTCAAAGTATGTTGGAATCTTTATTCTGGGTTTTTGTAGGAAAACAATCAACATTATAAATATTAAGTTTATTGAGCAGCATTAGGTTCTATTATCCTTTTTTTTCTATGACAGATCAAGCTGTTACCCTTGGATAACACTACAGTGTCTACCAAAGAATTCCTAATAGAAATGAAGTTAGATGCATAAATTAATATTTGTGAGATGATTACTATATCTGCATGCACAGCATCTGCCCTGAGTAAACTCATAGTGAGAGAAAACCCTGCAGAACCCTTCTTCAAAGCTGCACAAACACAGCCTTTTTAATCTATATTTTAGCATGCACAACACACAGAGGTTCTTAAATGATGCTCCAATTAAAAGAAAAAAAACACAGTGAAACGTGCATGCTTAGAATCCACGCTGCTGTCTAACACAAAGTTACTGCGCCTCTGATTCCAGAAGCTGCTTCAGAATTTCTCGCTCTTGTTGTCATTTTGGCGTGTAAATACATTTTCTGTCCTCCCTCTCCGTCTCTCTCTGCAGCAGATGGACGCAGGGGTCTGAACAGTTGGGAGTCAACGTTGGGTAATTGTTATTGCGGCGCTGCGAGCAGAAGGATGTGTGCCGGTGATGAAGTGTTATGATGGCGAGGACCGATACTTGTGGCCGGCGCGTATACGCGTTACGGCTGAGCAGAAGCTGCACTTCAGTGCCATCGCTCAGAAACACTCACTTCACTCGTTCTCGTCTCCTATTGCCTCTCTCGGGCTCTCTCTCTCTCTCTCTCTCTCTCTCACTGACATGCAGACACACTCTCTTGGCAGCTCTCGAAAACACTCACGCCCTCAAGGACACACACGCACACTTTCTCTCTCTCCGTCTTTGCATACGGCAAGCGGTTGAGGAGGTGTATATCCAGGCTTGGCCCCGGGGCAGCCGATGGATAGATGAGGTGCCTTTTTAAATTTAGATGCTAAAGAATGAGCTGAGAGGGAGAGAGGTGGTGGCAGTGTGGGTGGTGCGCGAGTAGATTAATTCTAAACAGCAGCGGGGCCATAGGCCGTCGTGAGGCTTTTGGCACCATCAGTGGCCTGATTTAAGCAGAGCCTCGCAGCACTGAAGTTGTGCCACTACTTTTTCACTTCTTAAAACCACCTGCTCCCCCTCTGCCCCCAACCACTCGCCATCAGCCACCTCTGCACCAGGAATGTGCCTCGCCTCGGGATCCAGAGAGGAAGGGAAAAAAAGGGGGAAGAGCACTTTTATTCTCAGACTGTGATCTCAATAGAGACCTGGGAGTCGTAAACTGTGTCGGGCTAAACTCTTGCTCCTGCTTTCTACTCTCCGGGCAAATGTTATGAGGATTTGCCCGTGTGTGTGTGTGTGTGTGTGCGTGTGTTTTGGTTTCCCTCTCATCTCCCTGAGCGCCGACCTCCATTACTGCCGGCTGACCCTCCTTTTCCATCTCGCTCCCTTGCTCACTTGCCCCCCTCACACACACTTGCACAAACAAGAGTTGATAGACTGGCAGAGCCGTGTGAAACTTGCGCCTGTGCTAGTGCGTGTGGGTGTCTGCGCGCGAGTGCTACAAAAGTGGAGCAGATGTATTAAATGAATGTATTGTCAGGGCCTTTACATTTCACACGTCACATAATCGAGTCAAATCCACATATTTGCAAACACGAGCAATTCACTCTGCATCTCTCGCAGGCAAGGCCACCCCACCCCGCCTCCCTCACCCCATGGGGAGGCTTATTTTTTGTTGCACAGAGCGTGTTTGGTTATGTGTGTGTGTGTGTGTGTGCGGACTTTCAGAGAGTGTTTGGAGCTGGCACTCCAGTGGCCAGTTTCTCAGTGGCGAAGCGTGAGCCTGCCTTTAGATTGCTGTTTAACAAGCCAGCAGACAGAGCATATTGGCTCTGGATGGACAGGGACGCCCACTGGGAGAGACACCGAGAAAGAGGAAGAGAGGGACCGATGAAAAGGAGGGAGATTAAAAAAAGTGCCCAGAAATGGGGAAACACAGGACGGAGCGCAGCTGTGTGTGCGACGGGAGAGAGAATAAAGTGGTTCGCACTGTGGTTGGTAGTCAGCTAGTTGTGAATAATGATTTTAGTGTTTGATTTTTGCATTAACATTCTTAGTATTGATTTTAGTGTTTGATTTTAGTGATTGATTTTAGTGATTGATTTTAGTGTTTGATTTTTGCATTAACATTCTTAGTATTGATCACTGTGTGATCAATACTAAGATTGCTTACTACTGCTTGTCATCTGTCTCGCAGTTGTTAGCACTATGCTACGTGTAAGGATCACGGATGGTCTATGAGAACTGGATACCAGACTCCGGCATGATATCAGTCCAATTAGCGTTCATCCAGCGTGGACACCTTCCTCTGGGTTGTGTGTCCAAGTGCACATGTGAGTGGGAGTGTCGCTACTCTTTAAATAAGCTTCCTCTGGCTTAACTGTACTGACCCACTGGGTTCAAGGTTATAAAAGGCTGTTTTTTGACTACTTTCAATTTCACCTTTAGAAACAGTTTACCTTGCCTTGTTAGGTATCATTCTTTTCAGCACAACCTCACATGTCTGACTTTGCAGTTATTTTTCATACTGTATTAACACATTAAAGGCTATTAACACATGTTTGCGCTAAAATATGCACTGTGTTTTCAATAACATATATGTGGTATCCAAATACGCCAAATATTTTCCTTTTAAGCACATTTTATATAAAACCAGTTTACCAGTAGGTCACCATCGTTATTTACTTCTCAATGCACTCTAGGTAGTGACGTCACATGGTTGCACCACATCGAGTTCACAGTTAGAAGCGCACTGGAAATGGCTTCTGTTCAACCTCTCCAGTTTCAACCAGAGCAAACCGAGAGAGATGATGAAAATAGTCAACCAGTACTTACTTTAGATGAAGATGAAAACAATCCGTCACACGAGGACGCGAGAGTGAGGGAAAACTACTGGTGTCTATGCGGCTACTGCTTGCCAATGGCAACGGCGACTGAGAGCGTTTGGTGTAAAGAGCTTAATTTTATGGTAGCAGCTATCCATGGTATCGCATAACCGCATGATAAAAACATTAATAGAATTCTAATTTCTATTATACAGTGAAATTACGATATCGTTATTTTTACAGATTCTCCATGCAACACAGTGCAGCAAAACTTTGAAGCCGTTGTGCCAAACTAGGTAAAATTTGTTTCCCCTGCGTTGGGAGCATACACTGGCCTTTCGAAATCATGGACTAACAGTATCCCACGTTCGTGATTTTTAGTTCATAAACACTTCTTATAATGACTAACTAGTCCAGAAATGTTGGAGATGTTAGCTCTTTATACAGTAAAATTACAGTGGGATACAAATAATATCAAAATGTGCTTAAAAGGAAAACATTTGGCGTATTTTAATACCACATATGTGTTATTGAAAGCAAAATGCATATTTTAGTGCAAACATGTGTTAATAGCCGGGGTTCCCTTTAACACAATGGAACTAAAATCACCAAAAAAAAGCACAAAATCTGAGAAGCAAAAAGTTCGATGTTTTTACTGTAACAACCACAAACATGTTAAACAAAGCATTTTTATAACTTGAAATGCAAACATAAATTGCACATTTTAAAAGATTATGTACAAATGCAGCAAAGAGCAAAGGTACAACTGTTTGCATTAAATGCAGCCGATGTCTCAGGTGTGTTTTCCCCATCAGGTGCCACAATAAGATGCCACACAAAGTATTTGTGCCACTTCAAGCACCAGACAGAGCGGCACATTACTGCCCCGACACCTCCGGGGTGTATCACTCCTCCTTTTGTCCCCCTGGAGACACTGGTGGCATCTTTGACTACACTACACGCTAACTACACACTCCAAACACGCAAAAGATCACAAATCTCTCTCAAATTTTAAAATCTGCTATCGACATCACTCTCTCTCTTTCGCCGCCGTCCCTTCCCTCTCTTCCTAAGCAACCAAATGCCATGTGCCAGTGAGGCCTGTCGAGTCTGAGATGTAGCTACTGGGTTTTTTGCAGTGTCTCTGAACACTGCACGATCTGACCTTGGACTGAATTAGCAGAGATGTCAACTCCTGGGATGATTGGGGACTATCTTGAATGTTTTTCTGCCTGTGAATAATCTTTCTCACTGCAGACTGACGGACTTCAGATTGTTTGGAAATGACTTTATAACTCAAACTGACAAAAACGTCTGCTTTTATAGAGGTGCTCACACTTCCTGATGATCAGGTAATCAAGAGTATTTAATAATCTGCATCAAGCTGCTATCTACCCCCTTAATTCATGTGGAAGCGGTGAGAGTGGAATTAGTTTTTCACACTCTGATTCTGCATTTTTACTTATCTTTGCCTAAAATTAGTAACGCAGCGACTTATGGCATGTCTGCTTGGTCTGAGCTTGTATTTACAAACTTTTTAAAACCTTAAAACTCAAAAGACGGGGTACTTTACTTGACTAATAATTACAACTGCGAGGCTTAATAACTTTTTTTTGCATGCTACTGATAACCTTTTATCCACATTGTTTTGCTAACAATTCAATTTCATTATTTTTTATGCTGTTCTCCAACATCTGCATATCACATACAGCTATTTCATTTACGTTCTCATTATAATCTATTCAAATCTTTATTCTGGCTGAATTAAAGGAAAGAAACAAAACACAGACCATGTTCGTCACATGCATAGAGTACAATAATGAGACATTAAGCTGACCTGTTTTTCCCAATCAGCAACCTGAAATGCAACAATACTCCATTTCAGTGCCACATAAGATCAAGAAGAGGCAAAAATCCCCCCAAATGAAAAGGTGGATTTGAAAACAACGGGATATTTGCTTTTAAAAAGACAGAAATGAACAGCTAGATGAAAGGGTTCATGATCCAGCATCCACAATTGTATAATGATGAGGCACCTTTTTGCACAACCTTGTGATAAATGAGACACAAAAGCTTGTGTATTTGAAAAAAAAGGAAAGAAAGAAAAAAATGGAAATTCCACCGCCTGCCCTTCCTCATCTTCCTCTCCCTTCCATCATTCCTGCATTGCTATAAAGCCATATCTCATAAACTAGTGCTGTTCTTTAATAGAGTCTTGTTCCATACATGGCTGGCTGTACAGCGTGGTGGAGTTCACTTTATTACAGGCTCCGACTGAGAAGGTGCTCTCGTAAGAATTTACCGCCAAATGCACAATTCCACAAAGCGACAGACCCGGCAGTCTCTGTGACAACGCTTTATGGCTCGCGCACGCACATTCACACACACACGGCCGAAAACAGATACAAATTGTTGCGATATAAATACTCACGTCCATGAACTCCACGTTGGCTTTAGGACCGGTGGTCTCATTGAGGATTTTAATAGCCACGGGGATCTTCACCGTCTCACCTTCTGGGACCCAGATGCCCTGAAATATACAAGCAATCACCATAAATGTACCCAATAAACAACCCCTGGCACACACTCACACACAGAGCTACCGCAGAACTGACTTTGAATGGTGGTTGTTGTGTTTAACTGTCTCCTGCAGCTCTAATAAATCCAACCCCATCTTCAAAAAATACCGTTGGCCTTCAACAATTAGCTCGTGCATAACTAAGTTTAAAACCCTTTGGATAAAGCGATTAGAAAAGACAAATATCACAATTTCAATTCACTTTATGAGGCTTAAATTCTGCTAAAAGCAAACTGCTGTGGGATTGTACTGCCATAAATTGCATGCAGATTAATTTAAATAAAATATGCCTTAAAACGGGCAGATGAGTAGAGGAATCCAGAGGAATTTGGAGCCAGCGGTAGAACGTGCAGTATTTATTTGATGGATTCTGCTGATTTTCGGGGTGCTATGAATAATTTTGCCAAGGGCAGCGAATTTGGCAAGCAAACAGCAACTTCTGTTCCAGGTCCTTGAGCCGCCCTCAGCTTGTGTCTGTCAGGAAACGCTGTGACAAAAGAAAAGGTTTGTGTTTGTTGTTCAGAGGTTGTTCTTCAACCGAGAGAGGTCTGACACCTATGCTGGTATTGGTATTGCCCTCCACACTTGCGTGATAAGGTCTATATTTTGTTTATTTTTGGGGACATTAGAAAAAATACCCCTCAAATATGACCTATGAAAGATATCTGAACATCAGGTGTTGATTGTCAACAACTGAATTTCTATTCAGTCACGTGACCACTTTACCATGCAGTCAAGCTCATTGTGACATCACTGGTGTAGTCCAGTCATCTTTCTGCCTGCCTCCTTCAGGCCCATCAGCCTCCACTCTGCAGACATTAAATATCACTGGTTATCTGTCATTCTAGTTTGCAGATGCTGTCACGCAACCCACCCGCCATTCTGGTCTAACCGGTAAATACCTGAAATTGAATTCCGTACATCAATAAATGATGTTCAATTCCTGCTAATGATCTCTCCTTATTTAAATCCCAAGTGGCGATTTCTAACTCAGAGCTCCACTTCAGTCACATCTACGTGTATCTTTTATAGAATCCTTCATCTTACCCTACTGCCAGGATGAAAGCTTTCAAAGGACGGTCAGCTACATGCGTTTTCACTCTGGACGGGTAAATAATGTCACCGTGTGGGAGAAGAGCAAGAAACTGATCATCATTAATACGTAGCTAGCTTAAAGAAGCTACTTAAATGATGTAAATCTTATGTTTTGTTGACTTGGACATTTACAGTGTAGGGCCATAAAAGTTCCAGTAGTGTTAATTTGTCAGTGTTGTGTCATAACATTGAAGTTGACCAAATATTTTACCAATATCCAGCAAATCATCTACAGTTTAAATATGTTGCTGTGGAGAAGCAGGGACTGGTGTGATTCAGCCTATACGGCAGGGTTAAGAGAGATGTGCTCACAGGTTGGTGCCATACTCTATGTCTACGCCAATCAGAAAGCTGTAACTAAACAGTGATTAGTGCATCTGATAGCACAGCAACTATCTGGCATTTTGGCTTTCAAAATACATGAAAAGCTGAAAGATGTGTTTTATTGTGTTAACACAACACAACAAGTTGTGACACACTGCTGTCCCCTACATACTGTAAGCTGCCTTTACAACTTAAAGGTATCAGCAATACCCTGTATTTACTTGATATTGATCGGCACCAGAGTCTGCAGGATGGCTTTACCACACACTGACCTTGTAGACTGTTCCGAAAGCTCCCGAACCCAAAATCTTCACCCTCTTCAGCTCTGTCTCTTTCAGGATCCGCAGCTGGGCCTGGTTTGGAGCAGTTCCACTGGGGGTCAGGGGCTCCACCAGCTGAGGAAGCAAAACACACAGACACACTCATATTAAGACTATTTATCCCACTCTCTGTCTCATCTGGTGCCAAGAATGTGAAGAAAACCTCCTGGCAGCTATTGTTTTTATTGCAAAGCTATCGAAAACTAGAAGTGTGCCTTTCTTTTACATCAAATCCAAATATTTTTAACCTCCTGCTACTTGGCACTGTGAATGCTAAAACACATCTTCAGAGCCACCGGGAGCATGCAGCAGGGTGAGGCCGCTCCATTTAAAATAATAAGTAAAAAGCAAGTCTAGGAAAGAGCGGTGGAAGGTGAACACAAGGTTTTTATTTGCAGCAAATAAAAAAAAGAAGCCAAAAAACTGAGACTGTACGGCCCTGATAGTTATGATTCTGCAACACACACACACATTTATGAAAGACAAATAATTCGGGGGTGTGAATGTGGAGTTCTGTCAGAACTGGCAGTTGCCAGAGTGGACAGCAGCGTGCCCACCACTAGGCAAATCACAGTCTGGTGTCAGCTGCTATCACAGTCGACAAAGAGCAGCAGCTCACCAGCTGTGCACATACAAAACAATTCCAATTCAAGGTTATGACAAGCCTCCTCCGCACGCCGCCTCCCTGCCAGTAACAGCTGACACTGAGCAGCATCCCAGCAGCTGGCCTGGCCACCCGCCTTCACCGCTAGCCGCTAAACAAAGCCTCGGCGACTAAGTATGAAAAAAGCAGGAGCTGGCACCTGTAACCGAGCCGTGAAAAGATCTGAGCCAGAGGCAAGAGAGAAAGCCACACACACATTTTCATCCAGGCAGCCTATAGTACACATCTCAGATCAAGCACACACACACACAAAGTCAATGCACCTGATCAATACGTGTCTTAATGAGCATATCGGGTCCCTCATTCGCTGCGGTTTATCAGCGGCATAATCACCCGGCTTGGCCACGACCATCAAACAATATAATGAGACCATATATCAGTCGGTCAGCCATACAAGCACTTACTCAATGTGATATAAAACCATCAGCACAATAGGACCGGCAATCGCAGCGCCGGTCCGGTCTGCAGAATAGATGACATTGCCCGCAGCTCGGCAATGACACGTCGTTTAATGGCTATTGTTATAGCCGGTCCTGAAGGCGCAGTGTAAAGCCCGCTGAGATGTCACTGCAGGTAGTGAGTTAGAGCAGGGGAAGGGAAATGACAAATTTCATAAGACGGGGGGAAGTGAGTGAGATGAAAGAGGGAAAGGAAGGAGCGATGAGAGGATGACTGAGTGGATCGAGTGACGGTAACGTGCTGTTTGAAACCTCGTTCGGTCTGTAGAGCACCAAAATCGCGTTTTTGTACAAGCGTTAAGATGAAGTGCGGAAACAAATGGCCACAGCTGTATCACATTGGGGCACATGTGAGATGTTTTAAAAGGTTTGGATCATAAATCTAACATGGAGAGAAACTGAATTTTCTTTCCAAGGTCAAGAAAATGGACCTATTTTTTTTTTAAACTCCAAACATCAATTTTCTTATTTTTCTTTGCAATGTACGTTGCAGTAACCCCGCCATTTAAAGTGCTGCCTTGATGACGTTTTTCAAATCGCTTCAAATGCTGATAGAAGCATTACCTGACAGTTAACTGTGAACTATGCACACATTTAATGCAACTGTTTGGGCATACTTGCTGAATCTGTGCCATGAAGAATGAAAGTAGCTCTCAAGGCAAAAGGGAGTCTGCCAAGTACATTTATGTAGCTAATAAAACAGCTGATGCACACGTGGTTACATTGATATGTACTGTGTCATTTTAGCTGGGAGAACTCATGGGAATACAGTGCTGAGCCCAAGCTGCACTTCCTCACATGGCCACTTTGGGGGCTGGCACCAAAAACGGGAATCAACAACTGTCGAGTCCCATGGTAAAATGCCCAAGTTTACAGCAGAATAAGCATGTTTACTGCCTTCTGCGCATAAAAAGTTCTGAGTTCAATAATCAGATGTCATAATTTATTTCTAACATCCCTGTGCTTTGTTAAGGACCATTTTAGTGCAGTTGTTTTGATGATTAATATGGCTAACTCTGTGGTGATTACACTAACAGACTGTCAAAGACAGGTAATTTCTTTAGTTTTGGTGAGTGATATTCTAGCATGTTCCTTCACCCTGATTAGCAGGTACCTGTCTCTGAAGGTCACCCGTAGAGTCTATGCCTGCATCTTGTTAATAAATCTTCCAAGTTCTACCTGATAACTTAGCTGTCTTTTCTCTTATGCTCACCTCCGACTCCAAACAGCCAAGACAGGCTTTACAAACAGTGGGTATATCACTGCGTCTATACAGTGTGCCTCTGAGGCTTTAAATGAAATATGAAATTTTCTAGCAATGACTGGTTGCTGACTGGATGTATTTACCTCAACAGAAAGGGCAAGCTTTGGTCACATCCATCATATCAGCATGGTATTTGTGCAAAGAGCATTTTTTGCATTTCGGTGTGTGTGCATACATTGCTAGAATAACAAAAAAAAAAACAATTGCCGCTGTGGGTGGAGAGAAATGGAGTGATTTGGAAAGAGAGAGCAGAGATGAGGCACAGGGAGGTGGTGATGGAGCAGTAATAAGAGCAGATGGTGACAGGCTGTAGTTGTCATTGTTTCATTAGGATGAGGCTGGACTGGACTGGAGAGGAGAGGGAGAGGAGAGGTCTATTAAATAAGACACAGACCCGTAGCCGACGAAGCTCTCTTGAGCTCGTTCTCACTCTCGCACACACTCACCACGCCACTTTATTTACCAGCTAATAATGCACCGTGCCTTTGCCAAATGAGCTTCACTGGTGGCGCGGTGGAGAGGATTGGGATGCTTCATTGGACAAATAAGCAGTATGTTCAAGCCTCGAGCTAGAATACATTCACAGAATTATTGTGTATTGAATAAGTAAACAGTGTCTTCAAACATGAACTTGCTCTGCAAACCCTCGGGTACATGCTTTAATGTTCGCATTACCCATTCAAAGAGCTACATTTGTTGTGTTGGCTGTAATTGAAACATATTGAGGTGAAACAACGTTGTCGTGCCACAAGCGTTTGCCCCAGAGCAGTCGCAGTAGGTGGTCTCGGGGCCTGTGTTGCTGCCTGGTCAATTTTCAGGTGAACTTTGTTGGCTTATTTTGATTCTTAGTGACTGATGTCGGACTTACGAAAGCACCAGTGATTTAATAGGGGTTAAAACTGGGTCACTGGAATTTATACCAGACAAACATGTTGTATAACAATAACCTCACAATTACAAATGTAAAAATGTGATAGCCATCTAACTATTAGACTCAAACACATGGACTGAGACATACAAGGTCACAAAAAAGGAATTTTCTTTGCACCTAACATTGTTTTATTAAACAACCAGCATCGTCTGCTCTTCATTCGAATGCGGGTTGTGTGTGTGTTTGTGTGTGTGGTGGTGGTGGTGGTGGTGGTGGTGGGGGGGTTAGCGGCTTTGAATGTTAATAAGTTTGCCTCAGCCAGAAAGTACATTGGGTCAACCCTTGTTTTTTTTAATTTGCTATATTGACTTTGTTATTCAAATCTGGCGAGAGTGCTTAAACAAGAGTGCTATATTGGAGAAAGGCGAGCAGTAACTAATTCCTCCACTGCTGTATGGACTGAAACAGACTTTTTCTTACTCATCTCTCCTGTCACTTGAAAAAGACTCAGTAACTTTCACAGTTATCATTTAAAAAGAAAAAAGTTCTTTACTTTAGGCTAAGTTTGGAAAATATGGAGGACCTAATGTGCCAAAATTGATGAATTAATAAATATGACTTTAAATAAACCAAAGATAATATTATAACTAAATATAGGGATTGATTATGAAATAATTAAATCAATAATGTTTTTCTTTTTTTTACATTTACTTGTAAATTAATTGCCTGTGTTATTTACTTTCCTACTTAACTTCCCTGTTGTTGTTAGCATTGATTATACGGTATGTATTATACTGTCTGTTACTCCAAACGTTTCTGCTCTTCTTTGATATTTTACAGTACAATATTTATTTGGACATTGGTTCCTTTTTCACTCATTTTCAGTCCAGTCCTTGTGCCTGAACGTTTTTGTTTGTTAAACCATTTAGCACTGACATATGAATCAGTCAAGCACAGTAAAGGCTCCTAATTCAAGGGATGAACCAGTGTTTTTGTCTAGACATACAGTTAACTTAACAAAGAATCAATTTTAAATTGTATCTTTAGGCACTTTGTTACTAGCAGGCTGTCACAAAACAAAGTAATTCGCAAAGAGCTATTGCCAAACATTTGGCATTTCTCAGCATGGTGTGGAGTGTGTCCTTAAAAAATTTGAGGAAAAGTGGAGGACAAAAGAAGAAGTGTCAGGCCTAAAAGAATGATCTGAAGCACATCCTTAAGAAACAGGAAATAATCCAGCAAAGACCTGATACAGGAGATAAGAGATGCATCCGGACCTTCAGCTGATCATCTACTGAACACTGAAGTGTCATCAGAAATGGTCTTTGTGGAAGGGTGCTGTCAAAAATGCTTAAGGAAAGGAAACAGGGATAAAAAGCTGAGGGATGAAAATTACACAAAAACTGGACTGAAAATCAGTAACAATAGGTCTAAACGAGTGATGAATCCAGATTGGTGTTGGAGATCTTGCAAAAATTGATGAATTATGAACACAGAAAAGTGCCATCAGATTTTGATCCACAATGCAAAAATATCTGGAACACATCTGATTAACAACAGCTTCATTTTTCAGCATGACAATGCTCCCCAACCAAAATGCCAATGCAGTAAAATCATACCTGCATAGAAAAACACACAGTGGAGCACTATCAGTCATGGATCAGCCTTCCCAGAGTCCGGACCTCAACATTACTGAAGCAGTGTGAGATCATGTTGACAGAGAACAGAACAAAAGGCAGAAACATCCAAAGAAGAGCTTTGAATGTCCTTCAAGAAGCCTGGAGAACTATTCCTGAATACGACTTAAAGAAAGCTGCCTAAGAGAGTTCAGACTGTGCTGAAGAATAAAAGTGACCATAACAATTTAGACACAGTAATATAAAGAAACAACAAAAATGTAGATACATAGATATCTAAATGGACCGATGCCTTCAGTTGAGTATTTGTTTCTTTAATGAGTCCATTTATTTTTTGATTACAGAAGCGCAGTGCATGCCTATAAAAAGTCCACTGAGGAAAGAAATCAAATCACAGAAACAAACAGTCCTGGTCCTCAGAACCCACACCTGATTATTTCTTGATTAGCACAACACACCTGACACCTGATCCAGCTAATCAGCAAAAGAAAGAAAAAACGAGACCTCTGCAGAGCTGGGATTTCTGCCAGGCTATGTTGGGTTTTTTTTATTTCCAGTCTTCAACTGTCCAGCTCTTTTGAGCCTGGTGCCCGCTACTGCCTCCGATTACTCTTGCTGGCTGACAGGAGTGGAACTCAGCTGTGTCTTCTGCCTCGTCTGCCTCAAGCTTTGACATGCTGGGCATTTCTGAGATGCTTTCCTGCTCACCACTGCTGTAAAGAGTGGTTTATCCAAGTTACCGTAACCTCTCTGTCAGCTCAAACCAGCCCAGACATTCTTCTCTGACCTCTCGAAAAAAGAAAACCCCAAAAAACAAGGCGCTTCGGTTTGCAGAAGTGCCTCTCATTGGATGATTTTGGGCTTCGGAGTATTTGGAGTATATCCCAGGTTATTAGCCCTTTCTAAAGAGGTTTATGTAATTTTATGCTATGTATCCTTATGTATGAGAAAACCGAGAGGCTGGATGTAATATAAAACACAAATTTGTACCTTAATCCTTTAATGCCAAGTATATCATATTTAATACATGGGGTTTTTTGAATTTTTGAGACTGCTACATCATCAGTGTAGTAAGCAATAAAACTGAACAAAAATGTCATCTGTAGCAAAAATGAAGCTCCAAATTAAACCTGATTTACGCAATGTGATATTTAATCTCTTTTTTTATTCGCCACAAGGTTTCACGGTTCAAGCCTCAGAGGGTTAACTTTCATACGTTCCACAATGCGTGTCATGTATATTCTCTTTGTTTAACATTTGCTGTGACATATTAGGTGTCATATTTGGTTTGAATTTCTCAGATCTTGGCTTAAATTTAACATAAACTTCAGTTGCATGCATTTCTGATGATTCCCCATGCCTCTGCTCAGTCAGCCTGCCTTGGGGTGAACAACAGGAGCTGTCCATGCTGAAACCCTTCATGTAAGAGAGCGTATGAGCAGCAGGGGAGCTGTCCTCACCCGTGGTGCTGAAACACTCACACCTGTACAAAGGAGCTAGAAGAAGGACCTTGGGGGGAGGGGGAGATGAGGGGGATCGAGGGGCGGGGCATCGGAGGATTCAAAGGCATTAGTCCTACTTCACTGAGCTGGGTTCAAAGGTCAAAACCCTGGGGTCACGCTGTAGCAGTGAGGGGACTGCTGCTGTTTGTGCCGCCTGTCCCCTGTGTGAAAGCAATCTGTTTTCAGGGGCTTCATCAAAAAGGCTCCACAGTATGTGAGGGGGTGAAGAGAGAGGTGAGGGAGAGCGAGACAGAAGGAGGAAAAACCAAAACCAAAACAAAAACAGGAAGTTAAGATGACAGAGGAATAAAGCGTCTGTTCAGGGAAAAAACGAGAAGGTGAGGACACGACGAGAGACAGACGGTGAATAGTAAAACAGAGAAAATACTGAAAGAAAGGGAGAACAGTGAAATGGCAGAGTGAGTGTGAGTGTTTCTTTCCTTTTTTTTTTGCAAGTCAACACAGTGCAACAGCCTTCACACGTGTCCTTGATATGGAAATGCAGAGTCGGGCGCTCAGATCACGTTCTGACAGCATGCACTGGAGGCATCTTTCCCTCCCGTCTGACGCAGGAGGTGAGCACTCTGTTTAAAAAAGCTATGGCAGATAAGGAGAGAGAGGGGGAGTCCCAGAGCCCGGCGCCGTCCCCCAAATCCCTCATCCAGACAAGCTTGATCTCCATTCACAGACACAGAGTCAGCTCCATTATTCGTTTGAATAGAGAATCTGCACTCGGCCGTCCAAAGCCTATCACGTAGTTTCATCAGCCAAAAAAAAAAAAAAAAAAGCGTGATATAAACTGCAAAAGCGCATGGTCTTTTTTTTTTTAAAGGATGCCGGGAGGGCGAGAGCGCGGGAAAGCATTCAGATGGAGAGAGTAGTGCGTGCATGCACAATGAGATGATACATTTAAGGGAAAACGAAAATCAAATGGAGAACCTAATCCCTTCTAGAACCAGCAATAAATAACAGGAATCTGGACTGAAATTTTAATCTTTCTATTATTTTAAATTACAGTAGGGGAATTACATATTCAGGCACCGATCACAACTGTCAGGTAATGGCATCGATCCACTGCTTTTGTCCTTTCGCCGTTCGGCTGATGCTCTCGTACGCGGTAACCGCCAAAAGACTGAGGTTAAACGTCCAGCTCAGGACACTCCACGGCTGCTAATATGTGAGCATGTGGGCGGAACCTGTGACCTGCTCTTAATCTGTGTAGCCCCTGGGCCAGAGGCGTTTAAGATTTTATGTGTAATTACTTTTACACGTCCCCTCAGGGAATGAAGGGGAGGGGGAAAAAGGTTATGCTGGCCTTATTTCAGGCTTTCCTGCTGCAGCACTGAATGAACATTGAACAGAGAAATGCAAAAAAAACAAAGAAAAAAGGGTCAAGCGGATCCCCATCCCCCAACCTGAATCCTTCTCAGCCACCCCCTCCTGCTCCGTGACACTACATTAGCGAATCTGCACGGAGTGAAGACTTCCCTCCGGGTCAAGCGGCTGTCTGAGCAGGGCCTGCTTGATTAAGATGGATGTGCATGGCTGGGATGAGGCAGAAACTGCCCATGGCTGCACTCCTCTAATTCCATCTCCTGCCTGGCAGCTGTCTATAACACTGCTGCCTCTACCTGTAAATTATCCTAATCCAGAATGACAAGCAGCCTACCCCACCTACGGGCACGGCCAACTCGGCGGACCTGCAGTGATGATATGACTGCTGGAGGAAACAGTGTGAGAGAGTCCTGTAGCACCATAAAAGGCATGGACCAAAGCATGGATGCTTATATAAACCCTGCACCCTTCCCGATCTTTGACTTTCACCTTTGATAATGAAGTCCGCTCCGCTCTCTAACGCTTCCCAGAAATGAACCTTCTTCAAGGCAAGATCGATGGGCAGCGGTGACCATGCATAATTTTCCAACCTTCCTTTGCGCTGGCTGCTTTGGCTAAGTACCTTAGCCAAGGTTTAATATTTCAAGGTTTCCTTAAAGGTTTAGTGCAATGAAACCTTTTAAGGAAACTTAATTCAGCTGAAAGCATTCAGAAAACACAGGTGAGGAGAAACCTCCCAATATGTTTGCTCTACCCTCTACTCTCTCACCTCTGTCTCCAGGAAACGCCGCAAGGCCCTCTTCTTTTTGATGCTTTTGCGGCGAACATAAACGGCCACGCTGAGCGCCAGAATGACGATGATGAATAGGCCGCCGATGACTCCAGCTGCTATCAGGGGTGTCCTGTAGAGACAGGGGAAGAGAGAAAAAAAACATGAACACTGCTGAAACATTAAGAAACTAACGAGCACACTGCAATAAAGTGCAAACCTCAGCCAGTGCTGACAAATTATCCAATCTGCTCCAACACCCTTTAGATTTAACCCCTGAAGGTCAAATTGAGTCTTCTGCCGGAAAAATGCGATGCTCGCTTCAAGATCGCCATAAAAGTTTATTAGTGGAGCGGCCCATTTCTGTTGGGCTAAGAGATCGTTTGATGTCAGTGGAGCCATGTGGAAAACAAACAATGTTCTGCTAAGAGCCTTTTTCAGCATCTGCTAGCAGCAATTAAATAGCTTGTTTGTGCCGTGTTTCGCACAGTTAAACTGTCGATTTTTAATCGGTCAAAATGCTTCTAATGTAAGGCTGACACACACTCATCACCGGGCATCTAATACTGAAGCCGCTGATGTTTCATAGACAAAGTGTCCCTTTAACTGCACACAGCAACACTGGATGATAACATATAGGGCTGAACGATATATCGCATTTGCGATAATATCGCGACATGATCAAGTGCAATTTTCTAACCGCAAAGGCTGCGATTATACTGCGATTATATTATACAATTCATGGGCTGCATCCTCCTGAGGCCGCATTTGTAGACCGATTACGTCACAGCAACGCGCCGAAGGCTGTCCAAATTACTACCATATCCCAGAATTCATAGCGCGGCCCAGCCAAACTCCAGTTTCCAGCAATGGCGGCCGCTACTAAGTTTTAAAATTACTCATACTAATCTTTCTGGGTCACAAAATAAACTTTTAACATATTTTCAGGCGAGAAAGTAGTTGTGTAAACATCAAATATCTGCTCGGTTTATCAAGATATCCCATATTTGCAAAAGTGCTTCGACGTTTTCAGAGGCGTCTGCTACCCACCAGCTCGACAGCTAGCCGGGAGCTCGAGGGTTACTGATGCGGCCGAGAACGGCACAACTCCCGGCACATCATTTTCAGATCACCGCGGAGTTTCGCTGCTCGGGTTAAACGTAATATATAAGTCACTTAGACAACCTAAAAATGTTATTGTTGGGCTTTTTTCAGTGTTTTGTTTGTTCGTGAGTAAATCGGTTTGGCTGAGATTAAAGTTATTAGATTAGATAAAATAAAACTTTATTAATCCCCCGGGTGGGTTCCTCCTTGGTTTTCACACAGCTGACTAAACGTCAAACAGAAAACTTATTAAACAGAAGTATGAGACAGTCGAGAATTTACACCAGTGTCTGGTTATATTTTAGATAGCAAGAAGCAGACGGCCGAGTTTATTAAACTCCACCGAGACAGCGGTGACGCTAATCAGAAGGCTAGACCGTCCAATTTCACGCCTTTAAATTTTAAAGGCGTGTTTGTGTGTGTGTTTATACAATTGCTATTATGTTTGCACTTTATGTGTAATGTTACTGACTGCAGAGATCAGTAAGATGTGTGTATTTTTTATTTATTAGTTTTATTTATTTAATATTATTTTTTAATTGAATGACTGTCTAGTAGTTCACAGATGTCGAAAAACTGAGTGTGGTAAAGCCACTGATTTTTTTTATGTATATTTCTGCAATCTGCACATTGTACTGACTTTCATTTTAATGTTTACACCAGGGTTCCTTGTCAGCACTTTATGCTCAGATGTTTGTAAGCTAAAAATAAACTATTGTGTATGTTCAAATATACTGTTGTGATTGAAGAAGTTAAATAAAAATGTCAGTCATCAATTCATGCATCACCTCATGTCATCATAACAGAGGTCTGTCTTCCAGGAAAGAACAGTTTAAAATTAATGTAATATAGTATTGGCCATACTATATGATGTATTGCTTGTCTTTGTTTAATAATACAGAAGACAAATACCTTAAAAAATAATCGCATATCGCATCGCAATCGCAATATTGGGGCAAAAAATCGCAATTAGATTATTTTCCATAATCGTTCAGCCCTAATAACATAGTAGTCTTGTTTTAAATATTGAATTTTACTGATGCTCCAGTTTTCAACAACAGTCATCTTAAGCTGTTTTGTATTCTAAGGTAAAGGAAATGTGCCTGAGGTGCTTGGTGAAGACACCTATGACAGAACAAGGCAAATGTGACGGGATGCCATGATCGGTCTGGGTGAGGGGAAACAGAAGTCCAAAACAGTAGGACAGAAAATCGCACATTTATCAGACAGAAGCTGTGCATTGTTTTCTTCACTTTTTCTCCCTGCTAGGTTAGATTTACGTACCAAAAACTATTCAGTAAAGTCTAAATTATTAGATGTAGGGGGGAAAAAAAGCTAAGATGAGGTTTAGATACCAAAAACTACTTGGCCGGCTTTACACTCCTATGTGTCTACGTCTAATGCGTCTAAAACTACTTTGTTCGGTTTATGCACCAAAATCTACTTGTCTAGGATTGGGCATTAAAAACTACTTCTCAGGCTTAATGCTTCTACAACTACTTAGTTGGGTTTATGCACCCAGAACTACTTGATTAGGTCTTTGGACTGAAAACTACTTGTTTTGGTTTACCCACTAAAGATTTGTCTGGCTTTGTGTTCTTTAAACTACTTTGTTGTTTTTACACACCAAAATCTACCTAGCTAGGTTTAGACACCAAAAACTACTTGGCGGACTTTACACTGCTAAAACTACTTAGTTGAGTTTATGCACCAAGAACTGCTTGATTAGGTTTTGATACCAAAATCTACTTGGCTAGGTTTAGGGATCAAAAACTACTTGTCATGCTTTGAGCTTCTAAAAGTACTTTGTAGGGTTTATGCACCAAGAACTACTTGATTAGGTTATTGGACCAAAAGCTGTTGGTTTGATTTGCACACTAAAATTTATTTGGTTTATGCACCAAACCTATTAAGATAATTGGGTTGGGTTTAGGTGAAAAACAATAACATACATAACAATAACACTGCTGATTTAAATGACATCAATGGGTCCATATGAGATGATTTGCGAGACCAGGGCTGTCTTCGCACAGATGCCAAAGGACACTTTGCACCTATCTCTGAGACACCAGCAGCTTCGACAGTGAGACAGTATTTGACGCCCCTGGAATGAAAACCGGGTTGGTTTAACTCTTCTTGCAAGTATTTTCCTTTTTTCTGCCCTTGCTGCATGGCTCATGACTTCTTAGATCACCTCCCCGACTCATGCCTTACTCTTCAAACAGTCCAATCTCCCACCAGCAACCACCCACAATCCTTAATGTGACTGTGGCCAGTCTTTCTCAAGTTGCTCACACCTTCCCTCATGTTGTTGCAGCGACATGCAATAATAAACAACCTCGGACACACACAGCTATTTTTACTACCTTCCCTAACCCATTTCACCAAACAGTCCCACCCTATAGAGCACAGAGCAATTTCTAATTGAAGGGTACTTCCATTTTCACAGGTCAGAAGATAAAAGCCTTTGAGGCTATGTGATCCTTTTACTTGCTTTATTAAAGGAGCCACCGCGCTGGATTTCCTTATAGTTAATCCAAGCCCAGCAACTCATACGAATTAGTTTTCACTGACTTTCAAATTTCGAACAAATGAGAAATTAACAGTACCTACCCTTCGCAAATTGCTTCTCCATCTTCTGAGGTGAATCTTGCTTAAGGCAAGCCTAAAGGTTGGAAGTTAAAAGCTATTTCTCTTCACTAATGATGGCACTAATGCATTTGCCATTTACATACCCCTTTCACTTGTGTCTAGTGTTACGCTACTACTCAATTCTTTTCTTAATAACACTCTTTTCTTTTGTTACCCTCATTCTTCTTCTCTTTCTTTCCAGTCTGTATTCCATTTTCCCCTTCTTGCCGATGGCAGAATCAACACAACCGCATAGCATAAAATAACACCTGCTCCCACCTGATACCTGAAGTTGAAAACTCTATTAGTTGTGGAAGCCATTAGCGGCTAATGGAAGACTTGTGTACCACGGTGCTCTGGTAGAGGAAGGTGCCGCAGCATTTGCCATATCGATTGTGATGGACTTAAAGAAGGGGGAGCTTGAAATTTACAAAGAGGCTGTGGGCTTCGACATAATGAGATATACGGCCATGTGGTGAATAGTAATGCGGCAGTTTGAAATGATTAGGTCGAGAGGGGAAGACAGACAAGGAGAAACAACAAATAAAGGAAGTGTAAGGGGTGGGGGGAGCTGTAGATAGGAGGTGAGAAATAAGGAGAAGGCAGGAGGGGGGAGAAAAAAGAACAAACAAAAGAAGATGAGAAACTGGCAGTGACACAAATTACAGAGTGAGACAGCGCTAAACAAGGGAAAGGACTACTTTAATTAGGAGGATAGGTTTTATAGCAAGACAAGTGACACAGGGTCATCAGATGAGACAGGGGAATAACGCCGCTGTAAGAGCAGAAGAAGAACCCGGAGACTCAGCAAAAGACTCCCAGAGGAAAGTAAAAAGGTCTAATTTTCTGGGTTTAAGAGGACCTCGTGGCTTCTGTTTTTATTGGTATACTGGTTTGGTTAAATTCTAATGACTCCGTCTCTCTTTAGAATTTGCTCTAATTGTCTTTTATGGGTGTTTTAATAGAACTGTTGTCGTCCTCGGGCTGTTTAGGTTCACCACATGTTCTTAACCCTACTTGCATGCTGTTGTTTTGCCCTTTTGTTAATAATAGTAATACGGTTCTCTGTGCCGTAGCTGGTAACGCAGCTGCTTTTATGTATTTTGGGGATTTCTTGCTGCCACCTGCTCTTTCAGCCTTTTGAACATTTAGTCTTGTATCTTAATAATAATAATAAAATTCTGTATTTTAAAAGTGTGATCTTTTTAATTTGTTTTTGTACTTTACTAAGCCAAGATATAATAGCAGCCAAGTCCCATTTCAATATCAGATCCTGGTTTTATAAAAAAGTTCAACAGTTTGGCAAATGCACCTATGTGTTTCCTTTTAGCACAAAAATCTGGGAGAGGATTAGCCAACAAAAGTAACACACAACATTGGGCATAACCAGCTATGAGTTAATTGATGTCTGGACCTCTGTAGGATGGTAAAAATTGGCACCTTCAACTTGTACTTTATTTGCATAGCACATTTAAAACAACTAAACCGAAAGCACTAAATTCTCTAAAAGCCAGGGAAAACAGGCGAGCTTTGGGTAACAACATGAAGGCCCCTAAATTATTATCAGATCTGGTGTTCAGGGGTAGCGGGTCCACAGTGTAGGGCCTACAAGTATTATAAGAACAGTAGAGGACCTTAGTGCCGTAGCAGGAGTCTGGATACTTAAAAGCTCAGATAAATAAGGGGAGGGGGGCCCATTCAAAGACTTAAAAACAAGCAACGGAATTTTAAAATCCATTCTTAAATAGACAGGAAGTCAGTGAAAAAAAGAGTAAAACTGGGGTAATGTGACGCTCTAGATCAGCGGTCCCCAACCGTTTTTGCGCCACGGACCGGTTTATGCCCGACAATATTTTCACGGACCGGCCTTTAAGGTGTCGCGGATAATTACAACAAAATAAAACTAGTACTGGTACCAAAAAAAAGAAGATTTATTCATAACACACGTGAAAAGACCCAGGAAAACCGAGTTAACGATAAAAACAATAACAAAATAACGCTGAAAACCGATAAAAACCCCGAAAAGCATACATTTCACACTTGAGCCTCTACTCTCGCGGCCCGGTACCAAACGACTCATGGACCGGTACCGGTCCAAGGCCCGGGGGTTGGTGATCGCTGCTCTAGATGGCTTTTACTTTGAAAAGACTCTGAAAAGGCCCTACTGTGCCTCTGACTGGGTTGCGTTTAGAGGTGTTAGGTCGAAGTGTGACTCATGACGAATGGTTTCTGCTGTTGTGTAGTAACTTTTTTTCCCAAATGCTTTTTTTTAACATTTCAAATGAAGGGATGATTCCATATTTCCACATACCAGAAAAGGAAAGCTGTTTTTTTTTTTAAGTTTTCAAAATTTGACTGTGTTGTAATGCTTTGATCTAGTTTATTTAGAAGTTTAGGCTACTGGTCAGTGGGGCAAACGTTTTACCCCTAAAATGTGATAGATTAAGTGAAAAAAAGCCTCACTATTTTCTAAACCCTGATTATGACCCTGCACGTAATGAAATCACTACTTGGTGCACTATATTTACCATCTGCCATTCTAATTCTGAGTGTTTAAATGATTCACCGTGCTGTGGATCAAAAAAGAGGTAGCGTCTTTTACCCAATTTAACCTGAATGTTCTTAGATATGAAAAAACACTAACGTAGCAGATCAGTGATTGTAATTACAGAACTAGCTATTATGTCAGGAGTCTCTGGTGGTGGTCTGTCAACATAATAATCAAAATGGAGCTAAAACGTGCTGACAAGTTCATTTTTTCTTTACTCTTTCCCACAGCTTTCCATCTTCATACTTTACACAGCTACTTTACAGAAGTGGCTTCCCATCATCAGTTAGTTATTAAAGTGTTATCAGTTTTGCATCTTTTAATTATCAATGAAAAGATTCATTTAAAAGATTCACAATTCCTTTATACCCTCTCCAATGTGTTAAAAGGCCTAAAACTGATGTGTCACTATGACAAGTCCAAGTAAACAGATATATAAAAATAAATAAATAAATTAAGCCATTAAATGCACCATGACATTATTAAATAAACGTATAAACAAATTATTTGATAAAGTATTAGAAGAATACTCAATTCTGTTTTCATTTGCTTATGTGTATTATTTCCCCGTTATTAATTAGAATTTTTTTTGTGCATTTCTGCTTCATTACCAAACGAGGAGGGGGCTTTCAGCCTGATTAGAAATTAGCAATCATCTCACCGCAGGATGCCGTCTCTCTAAAGGATAAAAAACTGATACCACAGAACACTTCCAATGACAGACGGTCTTATTTAGAATGCTCAAAAGAATGTAAAAAGAAGAAAATAAAAATAAAAACGTGACCAAAAACGTATAAATATACTTAATATAAAGACTGGTGCTTTTAATGGCAGTTTCTTAATGTATATTTTTCTTTTGGCCACCCAAGTACTGCTTTTGCCATCACTGAAAAATAAATATAATAACGAAATTAAAATTAAAAAGTTAACTAAAAATGTAAAATTAAATTTTAAATAAGAAGGACAATATAAATATAAAATATAAATATAAAAATGTTGCTAATATCAGTTTTTCAAGCAAAAATTTACAACATACAAAGGACCAAAATCATCATTTATAATCAAATAAAAGAAACATTTTGTAAATATCTTTTGGCACTTTTGGTCCTCCATACCTTCTATCCCACATCTGTTAAGGTTTTCAGAGGATTTTTGTTTTCTTTTTTTTCCCCTTGCTGGTTCCATCTACACATATCAGACACAGTCAAAGTAACATAATTGGACCAGACGAAGGCTTAGCACAAGCTTAGACAACAACATAAGATTCCCATGTTACCTGTCAGATGGACTACACTGTTGTTAATGAGCATCATAAGGTACGGGATTTAACAGAAACTTTAATGAGTTTTAGCAGGATCTGATGGTGGTCTCCCAGTCCCACATCACAAATGTATCCTGAGATGCCTTACCTGTCCATCATCCCAACACAATCTTGGAGTCTTGGCCCGACGCACCTGCAGGGCAGAGAAACCAGAGAGATCATCCATTAAATCGGGGACAGGTTATGAGTAAACCTCATGTTGCTTTTCTTCCACGTCAATCAGCTGTCACTGGGCAGGGACCTGTGAAATATTGAATCCCGAGCATGGCTGACCGCTTGTCAATATGACACGAAGAGGTGTGTGAGCTGGAAGGCTTGTTTGTTCTCATTTGGTTCACGTGCTATTTCAATGGATTTCTGGGCTGAGACAAAAAACCCAACAAACATCCCAACATACATCATTTAGTTCAAACCAAAGTGCTGTTTCAAACCTATGGGGAAATCAATGGGAAAGAGACAAATATCAATCTAAAAAGAAAACTTTCAATAGTTATAAAAGATTAATAACGGCAATTTAAAAAAGAGCACAATAAGGCCATTTCTGACTCCACTGAGCATTTCCTCATTTTAGCGACATAAAACAGTAATGAGGTTGAGAAATGTTGGGTGTGAACTTGTGATCTAAAGTTTTAGAGAATGGAGGTCAAGATTCACATATTCTGGTATGACAGGATTTACTGTCGGGCCTTCTAGTGGTATTAACAGCCACCCTCATTCCTCACACAGCTTTATAAAGTGGCATTTACCTTAAATATGGAAGCTGCAGGGATATTTCTTAAAAGAATCTAAAGCCTTTTATGGCATACAGTTTTATTGCAGTGGTGTTATACTGTTTGCATGTCTGCTTGATAAACGGCTGAGCATAATGACAGCTTGTCAGTGAGGAAAAAGGAGCCGCCCAAGTGATGAATACACAGATAATAATCACCTAAATATGCAAATCTCCTCAGCTCTTTGGGGTTTTTCCGCTCTCTGTATTTACAAAAATTTACATTTACAAAAGCAGCTTTCAAAACCCACCGCACGCTACCTGCCCAGAGACACGTGGCAGATGGACAAGACTTCCTACTCCCTAAAAAACAAAGTAAAGCATTAGAATTGATCAAATTGATAGATAGCAGCATGTGTTTCCTTCAAGGATTGGTGGAGAGAGAAAAACAGAGGTAAAAGAGCAATGTGACTGTATACGTATGTGCGACAAGCTTTTTGGAGTTAACCATTTTATTGGGTAAGCTATCTGTATTTTGGGCGAGGCCTGTATGGGTCAACCCATGGTGGAGCCTTTCGAACGCATTGACCTCATTATACATTTCCTTGAAGATTCTTCCTGCCTTAGGAAAACCTGATGCCTACACTACAACGTAGAGTATTTGAGGGCTTAGTTCAGGGTTAATGCTGCGTTTTTATTGTTACAAAAATGTACTTTTCACAAGGGTGATGGTAACTTCTGCTGCAGACCTAACATTCATGTACAATATCACTACCTACTGATCAGCTAAGTTCCTAGATGATCTTGTGGACTACAGTGGATAGATACTCGGGGTATCTATGGTTTTAAGATAGTCTAAAGCAGGGGTGTCCAACTCCAGGCCTCAAGGGCCAGTGTCCTGTAGGTTTTAGATGTTGCCTTGATCCAACACAGCTGATTCAAATGGCTTGAAGTTCTCCAGATGCCTGGTAATGAACTAATCATTTGATTCAGGTGTGTTGACCCAGGGTGAGATCTAAAACCTGCCGGACACCGGCCCTTGAGGCCTGGAGTTGGACACCCTGGTCCACAGCTTCGCTATGACAACCATCAGTAAGTACTGCATATCTCATCTAGCTGTGAGCAATGTTATCAAAGTCTCAGTGTAGCCTCAATGTAACATGGCAGCTACATCTTATACCTTAAACGTTCTGAGCTTGTATACAATTTGCAGGTAAGCCTACTTTACTGCTTTTAATTATGCTTTATTCTTTCTTTGCACATCTTGTTTTTCAGTCCATTTAACATCAGTGAGGTTTGTGCTGAAAGAATTTAGTCTCTCCAATGTCTACAATACATGTTTCCATCACATTTATTAAATTATCAATCATTTCATTGTTAATTGGCCCTGCCGTGAAATGTTTGATGACTGAAAAGAAGAATGCTGTAGTGTTTCTTGTGAGATATCACTCTTTATCTTTCGAAGAATCACATTTATCTTTTTCTCCAAGAACAAGAAATACAAGTTTATCTTTGTTTCTTCCTATCGGAACAATCAAAGCAGGATGGTGGTGAAAGCACAGCGATCAGTAAGAAGTGTTGTTAACACTAGGTAAGCTGGAAGTGATTAGAGTAGACTCTTAGCTGCTCATTAATTCCAGATCCTTGAGTGGAGGACTTTTGAACAACAAGAAAGACACAGGAGAACAGGTTTTGAATGCTTCGGTGTGTGTGCACGCGAAGGCTGTGTGAGCACACACGACACAACAAATTGCTTAGCAAATTAGGAGAGCAGGCTAACTTTGGAATTAAATCGGTGACAACTGTGGCTCCTCAAAAGTCACTTGGTTGTCAATTAAATGGTGTACCAAATAGCTAATTAGCAAGTAATCAGTGTCTGTATCCAGTGTTGTGTTGTGTGTGTGTGTGTGTGTGTGTGTGTGTGTGTGTGTGTGTGTGTTTTCAATCAGTTTTCTTTCTGCATTAGCAGAGAACAAAGGACTTTTCTGACAACAGACACAACAAGCCAGGGATTATTTTTTGTCAGGAAAGTCGTCTAATGAGTGACCTGCCATGTGAACGTGTCCTTAAACAAGGTACCGATTCTATACAAGATAATATTAATATTAATATATATATAATATAATATTCTTAATATATATATATAATATTCTTGATCTTCAACTTGTGTATCTGTAAATAATTTGTACCTTTTCCATCCTTTGTCATCCCCTCTACTTCGAAAATTCTCCTTTCCATGTCTCTTTAAAGCTGCACTGATACTATCAACATTTACAGGCTAGCTGCAGTAAAATAAAATGACCTCCTGCCATGTTAGAGAATGAACATTAAGTTCCTTTCTACTGCACATCGTCTCGCCAGCCCTGTTGCTAGGATTCAGAAGTCTAACTTTGTTTGCAGAGACAAGCTCCACCTCAGCACCTCACTCATCATCTTCTGTCTGTCTTACCAGTCCCCACTGTTCGGCTTCTTCCATAATAGTCTCCCCACTAGCAGAAAATCTAACTGTTAGCAAGAGAGCAAATCTGTATATTTTCTGAAAGTTAAACTATTACTTTAGTCCAATTTTAAAACCCACTACTTATATGCAAAACAAGACACTACTAATAGCCACTTGAGGCTAACTTCAAAAGTGAGCCATGATACACCCCATGTTAAAATCCCCAACTTTACAGCAGAATTAATCATATTTATAGCTTAGTATAACAAAACAGTTTAGTCTCTAATGTCCTGTTCTGTGACAACTATATGATTATTTTTTAAATACGAAACTCAGCCTTTTAAATTACATTATGCCTTAAAGAAATACACGAGTAGCTAATTGGATATAAAGTGGCAAATTCAACTCAATTTAAGAATATTCGTGGTGTAGATGATTATGTACCCTCTCTCACTCATAATGCTAGAATTAAGGCTAAAAAACTTTAACAGCATAAAAGCACCAAAGCCAGAAGCTGCTCAGGGTAACTATGAAGGCGAGTGGACACTTGAAAGAAACGGATTAACTTTTATACATAGACACATCTTTATGTATCATCCCTCTCTTACCCCTGGGTGCAATTGGCATGGCAGGGATGACACTCGTTGTTGGCCTTGGCGTATTTGAAGATGAAACTGTTGGCTCCCTGCAGCCCATCGGGGCACTTCTCTACGCAGTTAGGGCCGTCTTTGAAGTGGAGGCATTTTACACACTGGTCTGGGCCCTGTGAGGAGAGCACAACAAGGAGGAGCGAGATGAGAAGATGGGTTACAAAGAGGGTGGTAGACAAGGGGTGAATAAAGAAGAAGGAGGTAAAGGTGGCAGTAAGAGGAGATAACATAAAACAAGAACAAAATAATGGGTGAAGAGCTAAAAGAAACCAGTGGAGAAAAATAAAGTTAAGAAAAAGTTCATGGAAATTCATACAGCGATAATCCCACATGAATCCCAAGCAATGATTTATACATTGTATTGCAAAAAGTATTTGCTCGTGTGCCTTAACACACACATGAACTTGAGTGACCTCCCATTCTTTATCCATGTGATGTTGGCCCACAATTTGCAGCAATAACAGCTTCAGCTCTTCTAGGAAAGCTTACCACAGGTTTAAGAGTGTTTATGAGAAGTTTTGACCGTTCTTTCAGAAGAAAATTTATGAGGTCAGACACAAAGGCCTGTCTCATAGGCTCTGCTTTAATTCATCCAAATTCATTTGTCCTTGCTTTGTGCACTGGTCATGTTGGAAGAGGAAGGTACCACCCCCAAACTGTTCCCACAGATGTCTTGGTATGCTGATGCATTAAGAGTTTCTTTCACTGGATCTAAGGTAATCCCCCCTCCACCAAACTTTACAATTGGCACAATGCAGTCAGACCAGTACTGTTCCCCTGGCGACCATCAAACCCAGACTCTTCCATTTGATTTCCAGACAGAGAACTAAGATTCGTCACTCGAGGAAACATATCTTCACTACTCTAGAGTCCAGTGGTGGGGTGCTTTACACCACTGCATCCGACCCTTGGTGATCTAAGGCTTAGATGCAGCCATGCTGCCATGGAAACCTGCGCCATTAAGCTCTCTACGCACCGTTCTTGAGCTAATCTGAAGGCCACGTGGAGTTTGGAGTTGGTGACGTCCTTGCAATATGTGCCTCAGCATCCACAGACCCCAGTGTGATTTAGTGTAGCTTCTACTTTGTTCTAATCCCACTAACAGTTGACGATTGAATATTTAGTAGTGTGGAAATTTCACGTCTGGACTTGTTGCACAGGTTGCATCCTGTCACATTACCACACTGGAATTCACTGAGCTACTGAGAGTGATGCATTCCTTCACACATTTTTGTAGTAGCAGTCTGCATGTCTGGATGTTTGATTTTATACACCTGTGGCCATGAAAGTGATTGGAACACCTGAATTAAAAGATTTGGATGGGAGAGTGAACACTTTTGGCAGTATAATCCATGTTGAGCTAAAGTGCCTGGAATTTATTCCACTGTATCCCTGATAAAACTGGGAAAATGGTTAGGGAGTCAGGTTGTGCCAAAAAAAAGTGCGCACTGAAAGTGATGGAGGAGACGACAAGAGGTAAGTGAACACGAGCTCAGCTGCAGCAGGAGCATGAATAAGTTAGAATGGGAGCGGAAAACTGACTGTACACTTTGTGTGAATGTCTATGTGCGTGTGCACGAAGTGCTGACAAAAGTGTAAGCTTAAAATTGCACAGAGGTGTGTGTATGTGTGTGTTGTGAAGAACAAGTTGCATTCTGGCGGCTGGGCTTTTCAGCTCCACGCTCTGCTGCTAACGACAGCCACGGCGACCTGATGGACAGCTTCTCACCACTTGACACATTTAGACACACACCATCAATAAACATTATGCTCACTTTGCGTAGTTGCGTGTCTGTGTGTGAGCAGGGCAGATGCATACAGATGTCCGAATGCATTTAAGTATGTCCGTGGACACTGCGCATGTGCGTCTGCGTGTGACTGAGCACCCGTGGATGATTGACTCTGGTGTTATTCACTGCTCAGCTGTGACCAGCATCCCAACGTCACCAGCCTTTGCGCATCCTTGAGGAGCTGCTCTCTCTCTCTTCATCTGTTATTCTCTCCCTCAGACAGTCATAAAAGGTTAGTCACACAGTCACTAGAATCCGTGAAACAAGTCATGCTGCACATTAGATGCAACTTTTTCGTAATGAAACATTGCGCTGTAAAATCAGCTTCCTGTACAGTTATAGATCGTACCCACATTTGTCCCACTACAGTATTTATGCCACCAGGATTCAGAATTCATCATAGTAAAGAAAAAAAACAACAAGCAGGTAATTTAATTAAATAACAGTATTGTAATGGATATTATTGGATGTAATCACTCTATACTGTATGTGAGCACAAGTAATTTAGTCCAGGGGTTTTGAAATAGCTCAGAAAAAGTTTCCAAGGATATTCTCATAACCACGTGGATGTACCTGGTTTCAAATTCGCACGTCTTGATAACGCAGAATAAGTCACATACACAATATGCACAAATGGCCATATCTTTGAATTCAGGTGTTTTCAATCCATTTGACAGAGGCGTATAAAAACAAGTACCTAACCATACAGTCTGCCTTTATGTGAGAGAATGGGTCGTCCTACTGAGCTAACTGGAACAGAGTGCAGTGCTGTAATAGGATGTGGGACCAGCTCCCAGTTTGGATTTGGGAGACAGACACCCTCTCTACTTTTTCTTTTTCATAACGCTTATAGTTGAATCAGGTGACTCTGAATCCTCTCTTAGTTACAGTAGAATATGCCTAGGCTGCTGGGCGCTTGCCATGATGCACTGAGTGTTTCCTCTTCACTCACTCATGTTTATCTCATTTCATCTCTGGCTCTCTTCCACAGTGTCTTTGTCCTGTCTTCCTCCCCTCACCCCAACAAATCGTGTTAGAAAGCTGTCCCTCTCTGAGCCTGGTTCTACTGGAAACTTGTTCCTCTTTAAAGGGAGTTTTTCCTTCCCACTGTTGCCTAGGACTTGCTCAAAGGGGATTGTTTAATTGTTGGTGTTTTCTCTGTACTATTGTAGGGTCTTTACCTTTTAACATAAAGCACTTGAAGACAACTGCTGTTATGATTTGGTGCTAGATCTATAAAACTGAATTGAATCACGCTGAAATTGAATTCATGTCTTGCTCTTTCAGTATTTTTTCTGGCCCCTGGTGTCATCCATATGTATATTTAAAAATATTTATTTTGAAGGTGAGCTGTCTCACCTTCAAAATAAAAATTGCTGTAGTAAGGCACGCATTTTCCACTGAAGGGAAATGTTCTTTGTTTCTGGTTCGAACTTTCACCACACCTCGGGAATTCGTTGGTGATTGCTGCAATCACCTGTAGTTTTATATGAAGAATAGTAACTTGTCTGCAAACAATCTGCTGGTAACCAAACAAATCACAAGGAGGGTTTTGGTACAGCATCCTCATTGTGAAGGATTTCACCTGTCAACAGCCAGCAACCTCAAGGATCCGCTTAGCAAACGGTCAAGGAATACACATCGCTGACAGAGGGTCGTTGACCAGTCTCTAGACTTTAGTTGACAATAATTCTGATCATGTCCTGAGATCTGTATTCAGTTACAACATCTAGACTGATTTGTCAGCTTACTATATTTTCTTTTTATGCTTTTTACAAGTACAAAGTACAGAAAATATATAGTAATTCACAGGAATTTTAGCAAAAACTACCGCAGTTATGTTGTGGAGATTATTTTTGGCATATGTGGATTCTTCTGCTTTCCAATCCCTTTAATCATCCTGCAACTCCTGAGACGTTTGGCAACCTTTTCTGGGCGTCCCTGCAGGTTTGATACGAGCACTGGCGTATACCCTAGCATGATAATGATGCAGCTGCAGCCTTGCATGAGCAGATTTGTTTGCATTTGGTGTTGCTGCGTACAATTTCTGTGCACATGCATGCAGATGTGCATGTTCTCCACTGACATTTCAGCAAGGAAACATTTTGGAGAGTCGTATTGCGATCATTCTAAAAGTGACTTTACCGGAAGGTCAGAATCTAATCTCATTTTGCTTTTTTTTTGACTGTGTGCATGGGTGCTTGCCAAAAGCATGCCTCCAAAAGTAGCTACAGTACTTTATCATCCCTCCCATTAACCTACCATTCACCTTTGCAAACAGTACTTATATCTTCGGAAATCCTGTGTGCAAAACACAGCAAAATAAGTTGGAAATCCACTTTGGCACGTAGAAGATAGTCCCCTATCTCGCACAGAAAAATGAGGAGTGGTTTTAATCTAAACAGCTTATTTCCTGTATTTATAAAATGTATTCTTAAGTAAAAAGGAAGTTGAGACTGAGGGTCTTACCGGACCGAGACATGTCACAGTGTTTCCATCCATCTTCTCACATTGGCTATCGCACGCCAGGCACACGGATCCATTGGCAAATTCACGCTCTTCCCTGATAAATAAGAAAAATGAAAATAGGAATGCATGTATTATAGATTTGAGAGCACAGTGAAATATTGATTAAGAGCATGCCGCAAGTACGAGCTGTACATTGAGGCCTTTTTCAACAAAATCAAGTGTGATACAACAACCGGTTTATCTGGGTCATCTCCAAGATGCAGTGCCCTCTGCTGAAGGGGCATGCAGGGCAGCGAGCTACCTAAAACTATTTGACCAGGTTAACGGCTTAGTATGGTCAATATGCTTACAGAGAAAGTCCATGAATAATGAACGTCTTTTTAAATCATAGGCAAACATGAGGGGATGTGTGGAAGGTGGAGGAAGCAGGAGAAGAGATGGTGGGAGGGAAGGAGGAACGGGAAAGATGGTATGAAAGGCCACGGAGAGGGCATTTAGAGAGGGAGTTTGCTTTTGATAGGACCAGAGTGAAGAGACAGAGGGAGTGTGTGATAAAAGAAAAAGAAAAAAAAGCCAAACACATTTTCTTTTCATCCCGTTATCAAAGAATCACTGCGGTTCCTGCAACGTCTAAAACGCTTCAGTCAGCCGGTTAATGTGTACTTTATGTTGGTTTTGTTTTTTCGCTTCTGAGGGGAAAGAAAGTAAACAATAGAGCTCGATATTGGGTTTATACACTGCAATTACCCTGGCAGGAGCTCCACATAGCCCCAGGCCTTACTGTTGAATCCTTATATGTGTATATTGGTGTGTTTCTGTGCGTGATTGTGTGTGTGTGTGTCTGTGTGTGTGCACTCGCATACTCTCAATCTAAAAATTCCTGTCTTGTTTGTGTCCGAATCAGCGCATTATCTTCACTTTTGAAGTGCGGCGTCTCGGGCGGGCGGAGGCAGGCTGCTGTCAATAACAACTGCTGCCGATCAAAACCACTTTTCACATCAGAGGGATCGATCAGCCAATGCAGAGGACAGACGCTCTCAGAGGAGGATTCGCCCAGTTACAAACAAACCTCTTTCTCACAGCAGCGGGATAATGAAAGGGACTGTATGTGTGCGCGCGTGCACGTGCATGATTTTTGTTCATATTTGCATGTGATGCTATTGGGGTGGAATAAAGAGTCCACAGATTCCTCCTTGTGAGCTGTTTTTATAAGATGTGGCACTGAGAATTTTGGATCTCCTGCGGGTATGTGGGTTTTTATGCATTTTCATGTGGGTAATATTAGATGAAAACCTTTTAGACTCGGTAGTTTTAAAAGCAACAAAAAAAAGAGAAACTAAACATCCTGACACTCTAGTGTTCAGCTCACATTAAAAGGCAATAAAAATGAAGATAAAATCCCAGATTTCCCTTTGCTGAGCCTTTATTTCAGGGTAGTTTTTCTTTAAATGGTCCTATTGATTCTTTATGATCACAGCAGTTTGTCTGACACATCCAAAAAGCAGAGTGTGTAAGCTACAGATGGTCCTTTTATTAATGATGTTTTCAGTGGGAAACTCCCATAGCTCTCTTTGCATTTCTCCCCCAGCTTTTTTTTCCCTTGTTCCAAAATAAATTAGATTCCTCTCTCCGAGGCACTATGCAGGGGAATCCTTTAGGGGGGAAAAAGGCCCAGGCAGTGGAGAGATATCTCTTTTCTTGGTTGAGGTGGAAGAAAAGATACATGGAGCAGAATGGGTGAGAGACAAAGACCTCTGCAGTCATGCTCTCTGGGGTCATTTCCATTCCTTCAAAGCCGTTCTTCCTGATTGGCCTCCTTCACAGCTGGTAGTGCGCGCCAAAGCCCCACTGGGGGGATGACCTGATGGGGGATTAGTCCTGTTTTGGTGGAATTTAAGCAGGGCTGTGGCCGCTGTTCAGAAATCCAAACATCCAAATAGCCACAGCACGGTCAACCCACCAAAGCAACTTTTTAAATTTTTTTTAATTAAACCCATTCAGCTCCTCCCTCACTCACTCCCTCCCTCCCTCCTCCCGCCAAACCCAGGGGGATTGCATTTCAGTCCTCCCTGCTCACCCCCAAACTCCTTTGCTCTCTCTTTGTTTTATTCAACAGACGTATAAACTGAAGGGAATTAGTGCCTCTTCTCATTAACAATGGAAACACAGAAGAAGAACGAGCTGAAGAATCTTAAGGTTTAAAATCACCATCCCGAGAACATTTTTAATGAGCTAACACTAAATTCTTGAGAGATATACAGTTCAGTAGCTTCAGAACAAAGTGAAATATTAAGCAAATCTATGCTGCATACAGCAAAAGTGCTGAAAATAAGCAGCGCTATGACAATCTGCTGTCCATATCCAGTCATTAAATTAGTGTACAGACTGTGGAAATAAGACTAAAATGATTTTTTAAAGGTGAAAACTATATATAACTCACATACCGTAACAGAACAGTATTGGCTGTACCCACTTTTTAAAAAAAATCAATTTAGATATGCCATGATGTGGCTTTTTTATGCAGATGATATGACTTTCTTCAACAATTCAACAGTGTATTTGTATCTACTTCTACAATCTTCAAGACACATGCCATAGAATAAAGAAAATGTACATAGCAAGAATAATGATATTAAACACAGTGACCCCATGGCAAACTCCAGTCACTGGGGAAGATTCCTTGACCAGTATTTGAAGCGGTTGGTAAAAAGTTTGGTCAGTCGCATGTTGCTGCAGTCGTATTTTGAAATGAAGGGATGGACTCATCTACAAACACTGTGCACTTACTCTCTGAGCTGCAAACTGTGAAAAATGCAACACAAGCCAGAATTTTAAAAAAAGTTCACTTTTACAGAAAAAAGTGCCTCAGTGCCACAACTTTTACTTGGAAGGCAAACTGTCTACATTGTTTCGCACTTTATCAAGTTGTACTGCCCTGCGGATAGTAGTTGAAATAGATAGTACGGTAGTTTTCGACCAATTTCACCCAGCAGGAGCCAGAAACTGCCAGGAATCTTTGCCAACCAGTCAGGGACTACACCTAGCAGCTTTTAAGCAATGTACAGTGGGGCAAAAAAGTATTTAGTCAGCCACCGATTGTGCAAGTTCCCCCACTTAAAATGATGACAGAGGTCAGTAATTTGCACCAGAGGTACACTTCAACTGTGAGAGACAGAATGTGAAAAAAAAAATCCATGAATTCACATGGTAGGATTTGTAAAGAATTTATTCATAAATTAGGGTGGAAAATAAGTATTTGGTCACCTCAAACAAGGAAAATCTCTGGCTCTCACAGACCTGTAACGTCTTCTGTAAGAAGCTTTTCTGTCCCCCACTCGTTACCTGTATGAATGGCACCTGTTTGAACTCATCATCTGTATAAAAGACACCTGTCCACAGCCTCAAACAGTCAGACTCCAAACTCCGCCACGGCCAAGACCAAAGAGCTTTCGAAGGACACCAGGAAAAGTATTGTAGACCTGCACCAGACTGGGAAGAGTGAATCTACAATAGGCAAGCAGCTTGGTGTGAAAAAATCAACTGTGGGAGCAATCATCAGAAAATGGAAGACATACAAGACCACTGATAATCTCCCTCGATCTGGGGCTCCACGCAAGATCTCATCCCGTGGGGTCAAAATGATCATGAGAACGGTGAGCAAAGATCCCAGAACCACACGGGGGGACCTGGTGAATGACCTGCAGAGAGCTGGGACTAAAGTAACAAAGGTCACCATCAGTAACACACTACAACGGCAGGGAATCAAATCCTGCAGTGCCAGACGTGTTCCGCTGCTGAAGCCAGTGCATGTCCAGGCCCGTCTGAAGTTTGCCAGAGAGCACATGGATGATACAGCAGAGGATTGGGAGAATGTCATGTGGTCAGATGAAACCAAAGTAGAACTTTTTGGTATAAACTCAACTCGTCGTGTTTGGAGGAAGAAGAATACTGAGTTGCATCCCAAGAACACCATACCTACTGTGAAGCATGGGGGTGGAAACATCATGCTATGGGGCTGTTTTTCTGCCAAGGGGACAGGACGACTGATCCGTGTTAAGGACAGAATGAATGGGGCCATGTATCGTGAGATTTTGAGCCAAAACCTCCTTCCATCAGTGAGAACTTTGAAGATGAAACGAGGCTGGGTCTTCCAACATGACAATGATCCAAAACACACCGCCCGGGCAACAAAGGAGTGGCTCCGTAAGAAGCATTTGAAAGTCCTGGAGTGGCCTAGCCAGTCTCCAGACCTCAACCCCATAGAAAATCTGTGGCGGGAGTTGAAAGTCCGTGTTGCTCGGCGACAGCCCCAAAACATCACTGCTCTCGAGAAGATCTGCATGGAGGAATGGGCCAAAATACCAGCTACTGTGTGTGCAAACCTGGTAAAGACCTATAGTAAACGTTTGACCTCTGTTATTGCCAACAAAGGTTATGTTACAAAGTATTGAGTTGTATTTTTGTTATTGACCAAATACTTATTTTCCACCCTGATTTACGAATAAATTCTTTACAAATCCTACCATGTGGATTCATGGATTTTTTTTTTCACATTCTGTCTCTCACAGTTGAAGTGTACCTCTGGTGCAAATTACTGACCTCTGTCATCATTTTAGGTGGGGGAACTTGCACAATCGGTGGCTGACTAAATACTTTTTTGCCCCACTGTAAAAGCAAGTAAATACCAACTCAGCACTCTTTGTTGGTAGGTAGACACTTCTTACACCAGGCCTTTGGGTTATGGATGTTCTGATTCCACAAGTCAGGCCAGTGACTCAAAACAAAAAGTGGGCCTGTTGAATATTGCTTGCATTTCCTCACTGTGACTGACTGTATTTACAGTATTGGAAACAAGTGTGGTTCAGCCGCTCCCTGCCATGCGCCTTTCCTCGTCTTCTTCAAAGCCTTCGCTATGAGCTGTTTTCACCGGCATCTTCAAAGCTTCCCTCCCACAAACGGCGCAGGAAAGGACCAGCAACAAGTCAACATGACCGAGGGTTGCTCGCTCTCATACACACTTACAAATGCGCTCTCCTCTTCCCCTGAGGAAAACACGAGCCTGACATCACACCGCTTGGAAGAAAAGTCATATTTATCTTGTGGCAGATGCTGCCGGTACAGTCTTATTTTAGATGGATGCTTTCAAGTGTTGCGATTCACAGCATCTCCCCGTTCATTCAAGAACAGCAAGAAAAAGGCTGGAAACTACGTCTACAAAGGAGGGTTTCTCCCCAGGTGAGTTGGCAGTGATCTTTTTGATGTGCCTCTTGGCAACATAGAGGGATGACCTGAATGCAATGACTCACAGCGAAGATCGGTGGATTGTGAGGACACTCGGAAACAGCTTGCTTCATTTTCCTGCTCAGTGCAGTAAACACTCATGTCTGTCAGTCCAAATGGGTGATTTGAAATGAAATGTGCTTCAACAATGGTGTATACTTAAATTGAGTTTGGACAGTGGGTGTAATATGCAGCCAAATGTTCCTCTGACTGTTCGCACTGTAAAATTCCTTATTGGTTCATCTCATTACATTCATGCCAATCAGCAATTAGACTCTCCTCCTCCAGAGCCCTTGAGGATGTTTTGACTTCATTTTCATGCATTAAAACAGTTTAAATTGATTTTATTTCTGCTGCTTGTCACGTATGGCTGTTTGCTGAGGAATTAATCCAGCTTCCTGGGACCACAATGATCAGAAATGTGTTGTTTTTTTTTTATTCTTTCACAGTTTAAGTCAGATCTACTCAAAGATATTTCCAGACCCACGTACAACATTTGCTCAGAATGTGTCAGAGGAAGGAAAGGACTTTTACTGAATGAATCGACTACTCACCCATCAAAAAGGTTGCAGGACTGAACGCAGGTACGGCCTCGCTTGAAATATCGGCAAGAGAGGCACTGGTCTGGCCCTGGTCCCCAACAGCCATCGTCCGAACACATTCGGTCACACACCATTCGTTGTTGGACTGTGAGGAGAATGTTCAAATGGTCAAAATAGTATAATTTTCTTTTAAAGACAACAGGGAGGATGTTTGGTGTCAACACATTAAACAAGTGTTGGGGTACGATCACCTGTTAAGTGTGTATGTGGCTAATATCCAGCTTATATCTTTGATGATCCTTGGTCTGGCTATCAGCTATCAATTATATATCAGTTATATATTGTGGTTACGTAACACCTCGAAATGTCTGTGTCTTGGGATACGCCACAGTACGATCAGATACAGGCACTATATTTTGTCCTCTTGTACACAAAAATAACTTTAAAATTCTCAAGTTCTACCAAAGTGCTTAACAGTTTTATTAAACATCTCTACACATATCAGTACTAAACAAATTAGGGTCCTGCAGCACAGACCTAGAAACTGGTTGGCAACTGGTTAGCAACCAGTGGACATGAAGGAAAAACATGTATTCCCCAATGATTGTTAAGTAGTTGGTGGCTTTTGCTAGTATTGTTGCAATAAACAGTGAGACTGTGAAAAGTGAAATGCAATTGCAAGAACTGGGTCCTAGGATCACCAATGTTTGGCTTGATAGAAGTGTTGCTCACGTCACTTCCTGTATGGCAACTCTGCCTCCTATTTTGATAGCAGGGACATATGTATACCTGAAGATCATTTGTGTTATTTTTTTAACAACATAAAATTGGTTGTACAGTCCTCTGAACTCGGTTTGTTCCAATAATTGATGCAATTGTCTTCTCAATCTAAAAATTAAGAATGGTGCAAAAGTTACAGACATTAACACATTTTCATCTTTGACCCCTTGGTGGCACAAGATGAAAAAAGTTGGCGAAATGGATCACAAGACTGTCGAAAGTCAGTGTTGATTCTTGGGGAACCCACAGACTTCATTGGCAGAATGTCTTTTCTTTAAGATGTCTATAACATTGCTGCCTGTCCCAAATTATAAGTGTATAAATGTAGCAATGTGTGTATATCTATTCTGTATTCATGCCTAGGAGATAAGTCAGTGCTTGTAAATGGACTGCATTTATATATTTTTTTCTACAGCTATCGGAAGCTCAAACTGCTGTATGTTTCTGCCCACCTGAGTGAGTAAACATTGGTATTCCCCACATCTCTGCCATTAAAGAACACATCCACTATAATTGTAACCCCCCCACCCTTTCCTGTTGAACCACAACAATCAATAATGCTCATCACACTCAATCGCTGAGTGACACACATATCCCCGGGAGTGTCGCCTGGTGGGGGCCAAACCCTTTGTCAACAGGAGAACAGTCAATCGTAGACAGTGGGTTGAGCCTAATGAAGAGACCTGTGTAAGGTGCCATCGATCGATCTCTAATACACACACCGTACTCATTAACTGGCTAATGATATGAACCGCAGTGTGGCAGGACCGTGAAAAACTATGGCGGCTTAGTTATCTCCATCTCAGACACAGAAAGCTTTAGTGGCAACCACCTCTAACAAATCCTCACAAATATTATAAATAAGCTCATTACCCTGGGTATTGTGGAATCATATGAGCAATATGTCCCTTTATTTGCCTGTTGTTCATTCCATCACGCCTCCACTTCCCATTGCAAGCGTTATACTTAACATACCTTTAAGGCATGACAGTTCCCATGAAATTGGCCAAGTCAGTGTGTAATACTGGGGTAGAGGTAATTAGAGTGCTAATGGTACCATGGCTATGGCTGTCGTTTAGTCTCATTCCTACTGTTTTCCCTTTTTTTGTGCCTCTGGCTGCTGTTTTTTTCTCTCTCTTTTAGTATATTGTGTGGCTGTGGTTAAATCATCCACTTTTTCAGTCACTCCCTCATCCATACATCTATCTTCTGCCTTTTGTCTGGGACTGGCTGAAACCCAAACCTCTCACCCCCCAGCCACCTTCTCCAGTTTATGTGGGGTTTATGCTGGTCAACAGAGAGAGATGTAATTTCTCCAGCATGTCCTTGGTCTACCTCAGGGCCTCCTCGTAGAATGGCATGTAACACCTCACCCAGGAGGCATCCTAGTCAGAAGCCCAAACCACCTCAGCTGACTCCTTTTGATGTGGATGAGTAGTAGTGATTTTATTACTGTACACTGATTTTTCATGCATCATAAGGATTTCTTAGAGCACTATATAGTGGATGAAATTTGCATTGCACTTGCACAACGGAGACGCATTCACTCTGACAGACTGCTCAGTTCATCTGTGTAGCATTAAAGAGTAACTTACACTAACTTTTAATGTTATAATGTTAGTGTGTGAATGTGTGTGTGAATGGGTGGATGACTGGATATGTAAAGCGCTTTGGGGTCCTTAGGGACTAGTAAAGCGCTATATAAATACAGGCCATTTACCATTTACCATTTATACTGTTAAAATCCAACCCACACTGAGAGTCAATCACTTTAAACTTCTAAAAGATACTCTAAACGTATCCTGTCTACTTTATTGCAGGTAACTTTCACATGAACTAGTCCAAAAAGCAGATGCTAGCAGCTAACAAAAACTAGCCAGCTAGCACATCACTTTTACCCAATCGGCTTTCATTGCAATTTAAATTTTGCATGGCCTTGTCCTCACATAGAACCGGTGCTCAGAAATTACTCCAGCAATTTATCCATCCAATCATCCTTTTAACTGACCCCTTTGTTATGAAATGTGTGTGTACCAGATGTGGTCATTGCTAACACTGAACACTGACCCAGCCAAGTTTGTCCCTTGTGTTGTTCGGCCTCTTCAGTAGCTCTTTGCTTCCACGTGACTCGGGTCCTTTATCTCATTTGCCACCACCACCCTGTCTCCTGCTGCCACATTTTCTTTTGCCACTCTCAGCTTCATGTCATTTTCCCGTCACCTCTCTCCTGTTTTTCCCAACCTGCCACGCGCTCTGTCCACCTCACCTGGAACCTTCCCTAGTTTTCCTGGCAGCCACAGCCTGTCTGTCACACTCTCTCAAACTTGAACACCAGCCAAACCCAAATTAGCAATAGTCAAAATGCAATAAAACTACAGTTTCTGAGTGGTGCTGCTCACACCCCTCCTGAAACACTCAGTACGATTACGTGGAGGAAAAAACAGGAGAGCAGGAGTTCTTGAAAGGTTTAAAAACTATTCAGAACCCTACTTTGGCATCAAAATTTGAACCATTTTGGATTAATTATGCAGCTAAGACACTGCGTAATGATGCAATATTGCTTAAACTCTGATTCCTCCCTCAGAAGGTGCAGAGGTCTGCAAAAGCTAAAAACTTTAATAGTCTTAACACCACATCTACTCACTGCACTCCTTTGGATCTTGGTTGTTACGGACGAGGACTTTTTGGCTCGGGGTCCTAAATAGCGACGTCCAGTTGATAGTGTTATAGAAGCAGAGGCGGCTGTTGTTGAAGATGTAGACGTTCCCGGCGCTGATCTCACTCAACGACTGGAACTGGAGTGAGGAGATCCAACGCTGCTTCAAGATCAAAAGAGAAATACCACTTCCACTGAAAGAGAAGAGAGAATAGAAAAGGAAATGAGTCATGGCAAAGGGAGAAGGGGTAGAGGGGACGAGTAGGGAGAAGAAAGGAAATCAGAGAGAAATAACAAATTTAAAAGAAATAGTTGGAAGCACACAAGAAGATTTGGAAAGCAATTTTAACAAGATGGAAGAAGAGAAAGTAGGATGAAGGAGTAATTGAGGGTTTAGGAGGGGGGGGGGGGGGGGGAAGGAAAGGAAAAGACAAGGTTAGAGGGTGGGATGAAAATATATGATGGAGAGGAACAGTAATGAGGGGAGAAAGGGAAAATGGATTAAGAGTTAAGCTAAGAGTCAGACAAAAGAAGAACAAGAAGTCACGTAAAGCTAGAGAAAAAAAAACTCCTATTAAAAATGTAATGTTAGAAAAAAAAAGAAATACCAGACATAAAGAAACTTTTGCAGATGCAGAAGGTTTCTCCAGCTCGGACTTGTACTCGAGCACTGCTGAGCTACATGTACATCATGGGCATTTACAAAACACGACTGGACCTCCTTTGACTCTGCAGCACTATCTCTCTCGAATCTGTCACTTGCAAGCAAACACAGAACCTGTTATCAAAACAGGGCAAATCAAAGCTGTGTGACAACAGCGCTTCAAAGAGCTTCTGTGAGCAAAAACCTGCCGGTGGCGCACCAGCTCCAACGGCGAGCATCCGAAAAGAGGAAACAGCAGGAAATTAGATGATGCTCTCGGAAAAAAGACCATAAAATGCTCGAAATGGCCAATTTTGCCAACTTTTCTCTAAAGAATCCAGGAACCAGCTGAGCTAAGTCCTTCTTCTGGCAAATGCAAATCTGTGCATCACTATTTTGAGTAATTTTGCTAACAGACAGCCAGCACAAACCAATCACATAACCTCTTTGGCAAAGATAGAAATACTATAATTTAGCTGCAGGCTTCAAACATGGTTATTTCTGCAGAATTGTGACATCATTTTGCAGCCTACGAGGTCTCTCCTTGACAAGGGCAGCTGATAACACTGGTCTACAATTTTTGAAAAGTTGCATGCATCAAACAGCATATTAGATGCCATAGCAACTCAATTCAAGGTGTATCAAGGTGGGATGTTGTCACATACAGACGTTTCATCAATTATTCGGAATATTCTGACATGCAAATATGTTGATATCGTCCCGGAGTCTTATCATTTTAAGCATCTGTTTCATTTTCAACGATCAGAAAGGAAAGAAAAGTTTGACTACATTTATTTCACAAGCATTTTGTCTATAGACAAGTGTAATATGAACAATCCCTCTGGAGTTAAGTGAGTATAATGGCTTTATTTTAATTTATTTAAATGTATGCTGTATAGCTTTGTGGAATTTATTATTACTCCTCAGTAATGAATGAGCAGAAAGCGGTGATATTGCAGTGTTTCCTCTTTACTGATCTCGCTCAGACGCACGCATTTGCAAACCTGCAACATCCATCCAGTTTTGTTACGTGGGCAAACAGGATATTATAGACATCCTTGTTCTGTCTTAGACATTTTCCAGATGAGATGTAAACATGGGTCTTAAAAGGTGTCTTCCCACCTGGGCTTTGCTGGAAAACCTCTAAGAGCTTTTGTCCAGGATGCATCATGATTGGAAGCCCAAACCCAATACAGTTGGCTCCTTTCAATGCAAAAGAGGAGTGGCCCTACTCCCAGCTCCCTGTGGATGTCTGGGCTCCTCACTCTATTTCTAAGGTACAGCCAACCACCTTACAAAGGAAACTAATTCCAGCATTTAACAGATGTATTCTTTTAGTGACTACCCCAGACCATATGTGAGGGTTGGATATATATTGGCTGGTGATTTGGAAACTGTCTCTCTTCACCACAATAGTCCAGTACAATACCCACGTTACTGCTGACATCCCAACAATCCAACTTTTTACAATCCACCTGCTCCTCTGTTGTGAACAATACTCAGAGATAGTTAAATGCCTTCTTGGGGCAGCTACCGTAGTTTACTCACAGGGAAGCCTTCCAATGGTTAGAGGGAAAGTGTAAGTGCACCCAAATGATTTATCCTGCAATGGTCCAATTTTGGCAGCGTGGTATCGCGTCAGGTCATAGCAAGAAGGTCCTGCCTTCAAATTCTGGTTACACTGGCTGTAGGTTTAACTGTGAACAGGACTGGCTATCTGTCTTTATGTGTTAGCCCTGTAACAGCCTGGCAATCTGGTGAATCTAGTCTCTCGGCCCTGAAATGGATAAGTGGAAGAAAATCCATGGATGGACAGAAGAAAGTTAGTGTGGGCATGCCTGCAAACATACCTGTAAAGAGATCTGCCTCCAATGGTAGCCAGGCTGGAAAAAACACTAAGATCTGTCATGTTTTCAGGCCAGGATTGGATGTTGAGGTAACCTAAAGAAGACATGTCAGGCAAAGTGGTTGAACATGTGCTAATTAGTATGTGGCGGTATTTGATGAAGGAGCACAAAAATAATGAGCAACGGATAAAAACCCTTCTGTTGCCTACATCCAAAGTTTCAGATCACGGAGCTGCTCTGAAGTTCAAGCAAGAAACCCTTTTCTTTGTAGGAAATGCGCTTGCAGAAGACAATATTTAATATTTAATATTGCTAATTAAAAGAATGGATTTAATATTCTGCACAATTTGTCTGGTTGCCTTTAATGACAGATTATATCAAATCAGCATCTGTGGAAATGACATTAAAAGGGATAGGAACAGGAAATGGCTGGGATAGAATGGCCATTGCTCTTTCTTATTGCTTAGGTTTTCATTATGAAAATGCAGTTTCACTCCATTAGCTGTTTGGCTCAACTGCAAGTCGCGGTTTAATATGACAAAAGGCTTTGTATACGAGGTATTGCTCATCCCTTAAGGCCTCTAATAGCTAATGAATAAGTACACACACAAGGATGCACACAGCAGCAGCAGCACACAGTGAAAGAACGTATAACTATGGAGATATTGCACACACACAATAACATTATATGCACCAGAGCTCCTTTTTGAGCTTACTGGCAAAAATCTGCTGTCCTCTTAAAGCTTTCTTTCACTACTTTAGAGGCCAAATAATTCACACGGCCGCATGCACAAACACACCCTGTAATTCTTCTTGTATTCAGTGTTTCCAAGTGAGGCCGTCTTACCTGTGATCTCTTTCACGGTGCGGAACACGTTGAGGCGCTCAGGGTCCAAAGGCCCAATACCGTGATACATATCCCTGAAGAGAAGTATAAAGCATAATAAGTCTATGTTGCTAAAGCAAGGCTTTATAAATGAACGTTTCATTAAGGTTTTTAAGCCAACTAAAGCCGATAGCCAAATTATGATTTATAATCATTCTGTCCTCAGGATGCTGTTAAGAGTAGCTGACAAGGTAAGAGCGCTCCCTGACCTTCACTGCTCTCTTTTTTTCTCCATGTGCAGTGGTTTTGTGTGTAAAGTTTTCATCCATGTAGTGAAGCCTATGTTGTCCTTCAGTAAAACTGCACATATTGCTGCTCCTACATAGTACCCCAACAGTGGGTTTATTAACTATGCATAACTAGAATGTGGTCACTTGTAGGGATCGACTTGAAGGCAAAAGTACAGTATGTCTGTACAGAGTCTCAGTCACTCAGTATGATGAGCTAAAGTTCAAGTTCAAGTGGCTTTTATAGTCATTTCAACCATGTACAGTGGCACAGTACAGAGTGAAATGAGACAGCGTTCCTCTGAGACCCTGGTGCTACATATGACATATAACGTGCGGAGGGCGGTGAAAGAGGCGAAGCAGCGCTACGGGAGGAAACTAGAGTCACAACTCCAACAGAGTGACTCTAGGAGCCTGTGGCGGGGACCATGGACAATAACGGACTATAAAGCACCAACAACTGGTATGACGAACGCGGCCGTGACTCTGGCAGACGAGCTGAACACTTTCTATGCTCGCTTCGAGGCTGCAGCTAAGGTCTCCAACAATGCTAGTGTTAGCGGCGCTAACGGCTGCAGACAGGAAGATACTGCCAGCACCGGAAACGTGCTCGTCATCTCCGAGCATGAAGTAAGGAGAGCCTTCAAGAGAGTGAACACCAGGAAAGCAGCAGGACCAGACGGCATCCCAGGTCGTATCCTAAGAGACTGCGCATACCAGCTAGCTCCTGTGTTCACTGAGATATTCAACATCTCTCTATCTCAGTCGGTGATCCCCACATGCTTCAAAGAGTCCATCATTGTTCCTGTCCCGAAGAAACCCCACCCTGCTTCTCTCAATGACTATCGCCCTGTAGCCCTCACCTCAGTAGTGATGAAGTGCTTTGAACGCCTGGTCAGAGACTTCATCATTTCTTCACTACCAGACACACTGGACCCACTACAGTTCGCTTACCGTCCAAATCGCTCCACAGACGATGCCATCTCTCATCTCCTCCACACATCACTCACTCACTTGGACACTAGAAGGGGGAATTATGTTAAAATGCTCTTCATAGACTACAGCTCTGCATTTAACACCATAATTCCCTCCACACTCACCACCAAGCTGGAGCATCTGGGACTCAGCTCATCTATGTGTCAGTGGATCTCCAACTTCCTAACTGGCAGACCACAGGCAGTAAGGATGGGCGGACATGTCTCAGCCTCCACCACTCTCAGCACTGGAGCCCCCCAGGGGTGTGTTCTGAGCCCCCTGCTGTACTCTTTGTACACATATGACTGTGTGGCCACTACCAGCTCCACCACCATCATCAAGTTTGCTGACGACACCGTCGTGGTGGGCCTGATCTCTGATAACAACGAGACGGCCTACCTGAAGGAGATTAGGAATCTGGAGAACTGGTGCCAGAGGAACAACCTCCTTCTAAACGTCAGTAAGACAAAGGAGCTGATAGTGGACTTCAGCACTAAGCAGGAGAGGAACTACCAGACCCCCGTCATCAACGAGTGCCCAGTGGAGAGAGTGGACAGCTTCAAATACCTCGGAGTTCACATCACGCAGGACCTGTCATGGTCCTGTCACATCAACACCGTGGTGAAAAAGGCCCGACAGCGTCTCTACCACCTCAGACGCTTGAGAGACTTCCAACTGCCCTCCAAGGTGCTCAGGAACTTTTACTCGTGCACCATAGAGAGCATCCTGGCGGGAAACATCTTAACCTGGTTCGGGAACAGCACCATGCAGGACAGACGAGCTCTACAGAGGGTTGTGCGGTCAGCTGAGCGCACCATCCGCTCCGAGCTCCCTGACCTGCACTCAATCTACAGCAGGCGGTGCTGGACCAAGGCCAGGAAGATCGTGAAGGACCTCAGCCATCCCAACAACAGACTGTTCTCTCTGTTGAGGTCAGGAAAGCGATTCCGCTCCCTGAAGACCAACACAGAGAGACTGAGGAGGAGCTTCTTCCCGCAGGCGATACGGTCTCTCAATCACACCACCACACAGTACTGACCCACACATATGGTTCTTACACACACTGGACATTCTGGACTTTGTTTTTGCACAACACTGGTCACTATATTCTTCATTTCCGGTTAATACTTGTACAGCTGCTGTTATTGTGTATATATTTATTTATATTTCTTCATACATTCTTATATAGTTCTATATTGTGTATTTTGTTGTACAGTTATTTTATTTTCAACTTTAATTTATATATTTTATCTTATTCTTCCCAGTTAAATTTACCCTTCATTCTAATTTGTGTTGTACAGTTATTTCATTTTTAACCTTAATTTATATTTTATTCCTTCCTAGTTAAATTTACCCTTTTTATTTTTTCATATTTATTTCCTATCTTATTCATAGCCTTTTCCTTTTTTGTTTTCTTTAGGTCACGAGCAGTTGTCCAAGCATTTCACTACATATCGTACTGTGTATGACTGTGTACGTGACAAATAAAATTTGAATTTGAATTTGAATTTGAACGGACAAACACAGGCCTACGCAAAGTGCAATATATAAAAACAGCAAAAATGAACAAGACAAGACAGTGCAACAATAGACAGAACAGGACGATACAGTGCAATGGAGATGTGTGTGTGTCTGCGTGTGTGTATATGAGTGTGAGATAAAGTGCTTGAGTCCAAGACAACTGGACTTCTTTTAGGCTCTTGAAGACATTTCAACTCTTGTCCATTCTTTTTCAGCTAATAACGCTTAACACGTGAAGTAAAATGTCTTCAAGAATCCCTAGTTGCCTTCAGCTCAAGCGCTTTAAAGCATCTATATGACTCGTCAGTAGACCAAACTGTGTACTAGACACCATCTTCACCGCACCCAATTTAAGAACCCAATGGGTATTGGGGCCGGCCGTGGTTCAGAAGGTGGAGCAGGTCATCTGCTAAAAACCTTGACTCTTCCAACCTGTATTTCAGAGCAAGACACTGAATCCCCAATACATCGAAAGGAGTATGAGCAAGTGAATGCTAGGTCAAAAGTGCGTAGGCATGGAAAAAAAGCACTTGCATGAACTTGTGTGGCTGGGTGAATGATGCTTATTGAAAGTGCTCTGAGTGGAAAAGCACTATATAAGTATCAGTCCAACCCATTCCATCACCAAGGTCATCAGTGGGGACAATGGGGATGCCAGAAGACATCTGGATCCAAACTTCTTGTTCTGTATGGCAGTTACTTTTTTGCCAAAGCAGATGAATTTCCCAGAAAAGAAAAACTGATTATCAAACCTCAGTAATTCAAAGAATGTACAGTTTGACACCTTCTAGTTTAAAAAAAAATCATAGAAAAAAACCACATAGACAGATAAAATTTGTTTGTGCATGTTAATCTAGAAGTTCTGAAATTGTATGACACATAAAAAAGTAAAAACAAATCTTTTTTTTGTGTGTGCTCCATCAAATATGCTTAACAAAAACTTGTGTGAAATCACTGAGTGTGAGTGGCACTCACCCTTTAATGCCAGTAATGAGAAAGATGAGGTTGCCATTGATTTTGGTGCAGTTGACAAATTTATCAATATTGCTGGCGTCCACTGTTTGAGCTGACTGCAGGCTTCCTGTTCCTATACCGTCACACACTGAAACAACAAACATCGAAACACACAATTAGTTAAAAATACTACTTAAATGACCATTTTAGCTGCTTTAGCAATGGAGAATTTACCTACTTTAATGCATATCTGAAGTCCCTGTATATTGCAAAGGCCTAATTTTGAGAAATGACCACTGGCCATTTGTCACTGTAATGTTTCATACTCTTTTATGAAAATATGGTCCTGCTTTTGGGTGTGCATGAAAGGCCATGGCCCCTCTCCATGCATTGGAATTCCTTTGATGAAAGCATGGGCCAATCCACAGCCAATTCCTCCCTATAATGAATTCATTACATCTGCATTAATTAGACTTGCGGTCTAGTGTGAGCCAAGTATTTCTGACAGAGGCGGAGGGGATGATGAATAAGGCTGGCATTAAGTGGTGTAACCAGTTTTTGATAGTGATTTATACCAGCCAACGCGATATCTGAAATGTTAATTTGTTATCATTTCCCACAGTTCTTTGGGCTATCCCTCATTAACCCCTCCCTGCTATGTGACGATGTAATCAAGGGATTAGCCAATCAATGGATGCCACAGCCCATACATGGAACCTGAAGAAAAACACTGTTGCCTTGCCTCCGTAAGAGAGAGGTCAGATCAGTTACCTTTGTGAGAACAATGTGATGACGGGGCTAATCCTCTGTATTGAACTGAAGTAATGCTGTTTAATTTCACATTAGCCATTTTAGGCATTTAGCAGACGGTCTTCCAGCAAAATGACTTGTAATTACTGAGCAGGTAGGAGCAGTTTCTCATTATGAGACTATTTTGTGTTAATTACCATGTCGACTGTTGTGGGGATCAAACACGTGACCTTCATTTATGCCATATTTAACTTCCAACAGGATGTAATGAGTATGCACTGGATACACATTGCAGTGATAAGAGAAAATGAGTGTCATGTAGCCAAAGCCCCTTTAATGAAATGCGCAGAGATTAATTTTGCGTTAGGACCTAACTATTAATGTTTGAAATCAACAATATGGAAGGTTTAGAGAAGACTTCATTAATAAAATGAGATAAAGTTTACTGCATTGCTGAGAATGTTACAGATGTGAGCACTGCACGGCGTGGCTCATACAGGAAAGAAGATGTTGATTTTGGAAGGGTCGCTGGAATCAATATCTGAGCTGTAAGTACATTCACGGTAACATAAAAAAAGCTAAGCTGCCTCCCGTGAAAATAAATTACATTTCTTATATAAAGCTTTTTAAGTGATTCCTCTGGGCTCGTGTCGATTTGGTATCATCACTGTTAGCATAAAGCTATTAGATTAAAATGTTTTAACTGCATAAGCTCTTGTACATACAGTAAATGCAGTGCAGTGAGCCTGGTAGCCGTAGAAGCAGGGGGAAAAATGAGAATCAAACTGGATTATCACTTCACTTTGTTTGATTTGCACATTATACCTGTACATTATTGTTATGCTATCATAATAAATAGATAAAAATCTGCTCATTTTCATGGTTTATCCATTCAACAGCACAAATTTGACAGCCTAAACCAAAACTACCCAGGCCAACGGGCAATAAAACACCCCAGGGTGACTTATGAGTTACTCCAAGTGTCAATTAATATGAAACCATGAGAAACCATGAGACAGAAATATACCTTGGCCACACTTTTCAAACATCCATCTTAGGTCTCAGTCACACAGGCTTAGAGACCAGTTGGTGCACTCCTTGATGGCTTGGTGTGTGGTTGTTGGAGGGTGCGAAACCAAAGTCCTCCTTGGGATCACCTTTGTTGAAAGTAGATTGCTGCAGTTGACCATAGTTTGCATGGAAGTTGCAGCATTATATATAAAAACTGTCCAACTGCTGTCCAAGCATGAGCAAAACGAGATCCCCACAAGTAAATGGAAACCCTCTGAGGTCACAGTAAAAGTTGTGTTTCCCTGCTGCCATCAACACATTGCTAAAGCCACAACTTTTACTTTGAAGACAAATGTTCTCATTTTCTGGATCAGTTTTCATAGTTTCACTGCTGCTGAGAGAGTAGTTGGTGAGTGTTTGCAGACAAGTTTGCATCTTCCATTGAAACTATGAGCAATCGCAGCATTTTGCTAGTGGTTTTCAGTGTGGTTGCATCACTGACTGGTCTCTATGGCTTCATGATTGGGACATTAGCAATCAGTTTCATAGCAACTGCCAATCTCAAGCAACTACTTGATTGGGGAATTTTTCCCTTGGGATAGAAATATGGTTATTATTTTTTTACTTCTGGCGACTGATTGGGGGAACAGTTGACAAATCATAGACCTGAACCTATTACAGAATAAGCTTTTGAGCAATTAACTGTGGTCGCTTTGCACAACAAAAGCTGAAAAATCTTGCATTACAAGTGCATAGAGAATTTATGACGAACAGCTGCTCTAGCTTCTGTTTTGACTGAAAATGACTGTGTAGGTCAGATCTTGCTCTGTCATTATTTACTCTATGGTCCCTCTTGTGTTTCTCCATACAGGAAATTAAAGATATTCTTGCTGAAATCACCTGGTTTATCCACAGATTTGTATATGCTTTATACCTATAACTTTAGAATTGCAGCTTTTGCTACCTTGTTTTTTTAGAGCCAGAGGGTGGTTTGCTAAGCTATAAGCTAATGTTAGCACTTTTGTCTCCAAAAGGCAATGCAAATTGTTTTGTAACTTTCCTGTTTATGTATTTCCTTTAGGTTTAAGTTTCATTTTGTTTAATTAGTAACTTCCCTGCTAGGTGTATGCTAGGCTTCTACTTCAGTAGTTTGACTCACAGAACTGGTCCACCGTGTTTAACAGACATGAAACACTTTAATATGACATTCAGCACAAGTTGACTGAAGGAACTATATATTTCGCACTTTATTTTCAGAAATCGCTGCTTGGGTTTACCTTTTGGACAGATGTCTGTGCAAGGGATGCACATTTTAATCCGGTTCTCCTCCACTTCCATCTTGTTGCTGGGACATGCTCTCACACAGGAGCTGTGGTCCACGACAAAGTTATCTGATAGAAAAAGCAGCAAAAATCTGAATTAGAGGACTTCACCAGTCTTTTAGCATACCGCATACAACCCCCTACAGTAAATTTGAAATATAATACTATAAAAATCAAAGCACATTCCTGGAAGGACCCCTCTAATTGTATGAAACTGATTGTATTTTAATCACATTTGTGTAATGATCAAAACTAATGGTCTATATCAATGAGAAACAGTAATGAATTAGCTAAGTACTTGGTTGCAGAAACAGGAAAGCCATACTGTGGTATGATCATCTGATGATCAGTAGAAGTCGAACATGCAGTCTCTTCATGTCACTCAAATTTTAATGCACGTTCGCTGAAATATTTCACTACCATAACTGCACATCCATGACAGAACGAGCTAAGCTTTTTCAGCTGCCAGAAGCTGAAGCAGATGGCATAGCAACTAGCTGATTGAGATACACACTTTATTTATGTTTGATTTATGTTTGAGTAATCTATCTTGACTTGAAATAATTGCCTGGGGTCCAATTTCAGGATTGACAGGGGATAAATGACTCATCAACAGACGCCAGCACAGATTCTAAAAACCAAAAAACAAAGACTTATTTACGAGCGTTATTATCAGCATCTATGTTATTGCGGCGTAGCGTTGTGTAATGGCACACACACCAGATCATTTTGCAGCTGCTTGGATGTGCACTGCGTTCGCTGAGAACTAGGTGCAGACTTACGTGGACATTTCTTGACACAGAAGGCTCCATAGGTGTACTTCGCCCTGGGGTTGTGCTCTAACTGGAAGGACGTCGGGTTGTACACAAAGGGCTGAGGGCACTGGGTCACGCAGGCCCCGCTGTCGTTGAAATTGGTGCAAGCCTGCAGAGGGAATACAACCGCAGTGAGCTAGGTTGAAGGCAAATGGGGAGGGCTGTGATTTTCCTGCATAAGTCACCATGAGCGAAAGAGTATTACAGCAGCATTTCATTTTTACGTGGGATTGCGACATGCGAATCATGCGGCCCTCCTTTGTCTCTTTGAACGCCAAATGGGAGAAAAATTGGAGCCATTGATCCACAGCCATGATGTAAATGGTGAAATGTTTTCCCATAAACCTCTTAAGTGATTTGTCGTCTGTGGCCACAGGCGGAAACAGCAGTAATTGAATTGGATGAGCCTTTCTGTGAATTACAACTACAATATCATCCCTGTCAGCATGTGCAGGGAAGTCATGCACCAGTTTGAGGAAAAAGGTAGAACTTGAGGTGATAAAAGGGATATTAATTATGACACAGAATCCCCAATTTGTCCTTTAAAGAGCGCCGCTGTGGAAGATGTTTACAGCACCATAAAATGACAAACAATTTATCAGCAGGTAAACAAAGTGGATCATTTTCGGGCGGGGAGGATGGCAAACAGATGTTGGACAAAAGATGTGGAATGGGAAGAAGGATGAGTGTAGATAGGATGATTTTCTTTCTTTCTTTTTTGGTCACTGTACGTGTGTGTTGAAGGCAGAAATAAAAGAAGTAAAGAGAGTTAAAGAGTGAGAAAGTGTGTGTGTGTGTGTGTGTGTGTGTGTGTGTGTGTGTGTGTGTGACGTACAAAGCAGTCCGTGTCCTTGGGGCCGGAGCAGCCGCCGGCGCATTCGCGATGGCAGCAGTCGCTGACGTAAGGCCCGAAGCATCGACCGTCACACTGCTCTGCACACACCGTTTTTGTCACTGCAACGGAAGTGGAAAGACTGAATTTTAAAGGTCTGGCACACACACACACAGACACGCACACACATCTACATACATTCACACTCATAAAGAGAGACAATACCACCACGCTCAACCTTCCTCTCTAGTCACAACTGCTCACAGTCGCATGTAGGCAGGAAGAAATTTGGGGCTTCAGCAACCTAAAGGTCAGCCAAGTTGGTTTGCGACCACAGAGTCACTGCCTAGAAAGCACAGACGTACTTTAAAAACATGAAGCACTGTCTTCTGTCTCAAGAACCTCCTTGGAAACCCTTGAAGAGGACTCTTCTCCTCTAACTGCTCCGAAGCTTCAGCTCAGAGACCGAACAGCTGAAAATAGTGTTTGACAGCGTCCAGGAATGAATCTAAGGGGGAGCTTTGCTTGTGGAAACCCAGTTGGTTTTCCCTAGATACATAAAGTTTGGAAAAAATTTACTGAATCTCACAGATTCGCCATATCAGTGTTTATACAATGGGTGCTTTCAGCCAAGCGAGTCAATTGGCCAAAGACGCCGTCCAACTGTTCTGATTCCCAGAAAGCCTGGCTTTACTCGCTGATATGCCAACTTTTGCAGTAACCAGGGAAATATTTACTGCCATTCCAGTTTCTTCTCTGTATTTTATTTCAACTAGTTTAACGGGAGCTGTGTAAGTATCATTAGTAATGTGTGGCTTGTCCCCATTTCATCAGCCAACATTTCTGATAAAGGACAGTCTCCCACACTGTATTGATAAAGAAGGATATAGACCAGCCAGAGAGTCAGCAGGAGCTTGAAGCCCAGGCATTAAAAACTGCTGTGCTCACTCTGTGCTGAGTTGCGAACATAATGATGCAGTAGTGAAAAAAAAAAAAAACCAAGCCTCTGTAATCTATTAGTCTGTTAGTTTAAGAAAAACAAGCCAGAGCCTCTGTAAGTCTTTCCATGAGGGGAACATCCTGTAATTATATGAACGACAAACATTTCTCTAGTTAAACTCCTTCCTTTGGTATCTCATTTTTTTCCTTTTATTTGTTATGTGCCAAGTATTGCTACACGGTGATGAACAGTTATTTCCTACCTATAATTAATAATACATTTTCTAGATATTGGCTATAAGCTTAGTGTCCAACTTTAATAAAAATGAGAAGAAAAAGAAAAAAATAGGATAGTCCTCATGAAGCTTAAAAAGCAAATCTATCCCAAAGCAGATTACTGGAGATTACAGATTATTTTAAAGCAGATTTTACAGTATCATTAATTTTCTCCTGCCAGTCAGTAAAAACAAGGGGTCACTTGGCCTTAAACTAATAAGTGATTTAAAAGAATTTCATTAAACTACTTCTCAGTATTTATGTTGAGTTCTGCTATTGCACTTTGCATAAATAGATTTTGAAAAACTTTTTCAGTTGTAAAATGAATTATTGTTTGTGTGGGTTGTACTTTTTTTTTCTTTTTAAATGAAATGACTTATGCTAGGCAAATGAGTCGTAGGTTGGCATAGCTTACTGGCATAACACTAGACTGTCTATATCTGAAGTGAAAAGAATATCCTGGTTGTTCCTAGCTTAGCCCTAAAAAATCAGAGAGAAATAATGTCTTCAAACAACATTTCATAACTGTAAGATTAAGAACATCGATATTAGGCCCCAAGCCTTTGCATTGCAGGGTAAGGTTAGCCTAGCTTAGCCAATAAACTGCTAGATTTCACAGTCTAAATTTTCACTAAAATGAACATAACACATTTAAACTTCACAAACTGACCTTTTCACACTTCCACAAATCTAATGATATACTTTATATGTGTTTGAATGCATTGGATCTAGAACACTATTAGCCTGTCTTAGGGAATAACTAGCTTGGTTTTGTCCAAATTGCCAAAAATACATATAGGCACATCTAAAACACCATTACCATGATGAAACTTGGTTCATTAAAGGGCTCAGTTAACATCTAAAATGTTCAAGTTCATAAGAGTACAACTAGAAAAAGACTTGTTTGGAAGCATTTTCAGGAGAAAGCCTCTGCTTTCTAAAAACAACAACAACATAGCAGTAAAGCTAAGTGCAAAGTTGCAAGTGAACAAACTACAAGACTTCTGGAACAATGTCCTTCGCACAGACGATAGCAAAATGGAGATGTTTGGTCATGACACACAAAACCAAATATAGCATATCAGCACAAACACATATCAGCTGATTGATGGTGGGGTAATGATTCAGGCTTATTTTGCAGCCACAGGACCTGGGCACCTTAAAGTCATTGAATCCACCATGTACTACCAAAGTACTCTTGCGTCAAATGTGAGTCCAACAACTTAAATTTACTTCAAACTGGCTCATATAATGGGAGAATGACCCAAAGCAAAGCAGCAAATTTACAACAGAATGGCTGAAAAAGATAAAAACGAAAGTGCTGCAATGGCCCCGTGAACTGAACTGAAGCAACATTGTAGAGAAGAGTGGGTCACAATTCATCCAAAATGATGAGACTGATAAAGTCATAGAGAAAAGTATTACTTCAAGTTACTGCAGCTAAAGGTGGTTCTGCGAGCTCCTGAATCATGAGATGTACCCCAGAGGGCCACGTAATGTGAAAACATTCTTTTTCACATGACTGTCTCTCTCTGTGCATAGCTATTTGACACCACTCTTAACTTCAATACATGTAGCACTGGTCCACAGTGTTACCTTTACAATAAAGGGTGTAGCTTTGGAGTTGTGTTATCAGAATGGGATTTATAACTTGGCACCATAGACAAATGGAAAATTGAGCTTTCAATATAAGTAATTATTGTGAAAAAGTTTTCCAGCCCAAAGGATGATGTTTGTCTAACCAGCAAGTTCAGGGATTGTTGGCCAAGTTGATCCACCCCTTATTTGCAGGGTAAAAGTCTTCTGATTGACATTAAACTACCCAACACCTAATGTGGACTTTAGTTGGCCTTATCCGCAAAGAAGTAAAGCTACACATGCATGTGATATCAGTAAAGGGCAATAGGAAAGAATTTTTAATTTTATACTGGGAAAGCAATACATTACATCACGTGTGAATCAGCGTTTTGAGGTGGGACTGCGATAGTGCACTCACAAGTTTGACACTGGTCCTCCTGATGGCCCCAGCAGCGTCCGTTACATGAGCGATGACAGCGTCTGCCTGCAAAAGACACCGTACATCAGAGAACTCTCTGCAAACTTTAGACGTAGTTTTGACACAAACACACATTAAAGACACTGCCCCCACACACATCAAACACCTAATCGTTCGCTCGTGCATGCCCTTAAAACTGCTTGACTAATGACAGTGACAGAACTGTCGAATCTCCTCCGCTCATCCAACAATAGATTTCAAGTCACTGGCGACTCATGGCCTGTGAGAAACATGAGCATGAAAGACAGGCTTCTTCTCCCTTCCGTCAAGAGCTAGCAGGCAAAGTGGGACCTGACAGAGCATTCACAGCCTTCATCTCCCTGTGGCCCATCATCAAGACTTAATTGACTATGGGTTAATTACAGAGTAAGTGGAATAGTGAGGCAGATTGTCACCCGGCCCCTTCAACCACTCCCACTGTGGGGTTGTTAATGTTAAATACTAACTACAACTTGGCAAAGGGCCTCAATTTGGCAACCTCCACTCCCACAAACTCTCTTGTCATTTTTGGCCCACCTCCTCTGTTCTTTGTTTCTTTTCATCCCCTTCCTCCTACATCAGTGGCATCTCATCAACAAAATAGCAACGTTTCACGCACATTGTACTTGTACAGGGTCTTCCCCAACCTTTATTGTCTAGAAACAGGCTTTGCATGATGTCCTGATCCCTGCTCATGCTAGTCAGATTGTATTCTGTTCATTCTGCAAAGTGTAAAAAAAAGGTCATAACGCCTTTTCATTTGCCCCATTGTCTATGTCTTTGCTACCACTCGGTGCCACAGCTGTCCCCATTGTTCACCCTGACACGTTTTGATACAGAGACCCTGAAGAAACTGCTTTCCATCCCTCAAAATGAGCAAAAGGCTTGTCCATAAATGCACAGAAAAGTTTGAAAGAGTTGTCTTTAGCAGCCAGTTCCTCTGACAGAATGTCCGCCGGATACTGACGCCTGTTATGGCCAAAGCAGAGGGAGCTGAGGGACAGCCGGGACCACAAAGGGGGTGAGGCGGTTGGGTAACAAGGGAAGTGGGCAGCTTCAAACCAGCTGTCAGATTCACTGAGATTTAAAAAGACCACAGCAGACAGCAGCTCCATGGGCCTTGCTGCAAAGTCGTTAACATACCACTACAATAGAAAGGTTCACGCGCTGATCTAACACTATGTGATTTTGCTTCCAAATGACCGCCAGGCAAACAGAATGAGGATAGGGCGTGATTGCTGCTGGATGTGTGTGTGTGTGTGTGTTTCTACAGTATGTTGGAATGTGCCACTTTAACATTTCACTGACGATACTTTAAAGGGCACCTATTACATTCATATCTTGCTCCACATTTTTATTGTTGGACTCTAGTAGAGAAGCTTTGCATGATTCACAGTTAAAATGAACCTTAGGTATCTTATACTGGGCCTTAGTGCAACTGCCTGTTAGTTCATTTACTGCTTGAAACAGTCCTATTTGATTCCTTTAACTTTTCCTTAAGCCAGCTTTCTTATAATTGGCTGCCCCATGCAAACAGAAGGTTTGAACAGCTGTGGATGTGGTTTCAGTGCCAGAGATTAAGTATTTCTGTCATATTAAACCTGTATATGACGTATATACAGTTGTGATCAGAAGGTTACATCCACTCATCATGGGCATGAATGTCATGGTAATTTTGTTTTATTTCCAGGGTGGAATGACACATATTTAATGACTTTATGATTTTGGAATCTGCAGTTGTTTAGAAATGGCGGGTAGAGACCTTCCAAAGCTGTGAAAATCTCCTATTATTCTTCTTAGAGCTTCACTGAATTCATTGGACTTTCCCATTGCTTTGAATAGTGTTTAACCCCATTAGTGCTGTCAAACAAACCTTTTTTATGCTGGCAAAGAGAAACTACCAGTTGTAGTCTATCATGATCACTAATGAGAAGTTTACAGGGCTTGGTATTGTTGAGTTAAAAGACATTATTGAACTTTCAACACCAAACTGTTAAATGATTTAAGTGAATATATGTATATATTTGAGTCTGTATGTATACTTTTGGCTATGTGGATTAATAGCTTCTTGCCAGTTTGTTCCGAAACCTCCATCCTTCATTCATCCATCTTCTTCTACTTATCCACTTCAGGTCTACCGGGGTGCTTTTAGCCTATAAAATCCCATTTACCTCTTCTTTAAAACAAGAACTTAAGTGTTCATTGCTTGGGGGCATCACCAGTGACTTAGAGGTCAGAAGGTTAATCTAATCAAAAACTACTGGTTCTACCGGTTTGCACCCTCACTCTGTACTCACATCCATTGTTGCTGTTGTTGGACGGCACCACCAGCAGCTCAGCTTGGGGGTTCTTGATAATGTCACGCCAATGGATGGTGTCTGCGTGACACAGGAATTTGTTCTGGTCAACATAAACGCCCCCATTCAGTATCTCTGCACAAGGAGAAACAGAAAGGAGAGAGAAAGAGACAAATGAGCACATAGCCGTGGATATAGAGTACATGTGCACGATGGCAGAAAATCAATACTTCAAGGTTAACTCTTCTCTTTGTCTCAAAGTACCACGCTGCATATGCTGTTCCCTGAAGCGCATCTGAGCATGACGATAAATGCTATTGACAAATGCACACAGATATTCTATGCCAAGTCCAAAGATATTTGTATAGAAAGTACCTCATAAAAATAAGCAAATGGATTTTAAAGAAACTCCTACTATACGCCAGTCTGATTTCCTAATTATGCGCTGAGTATTATTAAGTAATTTCATTTATCTTCAGAGTTAATGAGTTTGAATGTCACAGGCAGACATGATACTTGTTGTGTTAATTAAAACTGGAGCAGAGAAAGCGCATAGCTTCGGAGTTTAGATGCACTTAAATCTTGAAACTTTTTTCTTTTTATTGTTGAATTATTAACTTCAAGACTCCTAAGCGGCCCAAACAATCAAACTGTCTCATAGAAAATAACTGGAACTGGAGCTTTTCGTGACCTACTCCACAGTGAGAGCCAACACACCAAAGACAAAGGCAGGCACTTCAACCAGCATTTGCTTAATAGCAAAAATATGTTTCCTTTCAAGGACCAGTGCCCTTAACAGATGCCTGGGCATGGATAGTGATAATACATTCTAATCCCTCTCCCTGTTACTAATCCAGGTTTTGGATATAGAGACTGAATGAAATGATGCTGCAGTAATCCCCCCCCTCCTGAGTTGTGACCCAAAGCAGAAGGGAAAAAACAGCCCCCATCTGTGTTTCTTTCTCTCTGGGATACCAGCAGACTATATAATTTAACCTATTTGGGGGATTTAGATACAATCATCTTGCATCTCCGTCTCCTTGAATATGATTCCATGAAAGTACTTGTCAAAATAAATGAAATTTAATAATGAAAAAAGAAGCAACAATGTGCTTCAGATTAGGGCTGGATTAGCTGAAGGTAAAGAAGGGCATTGTCTCTCCAGGCAGATTATTAACGGCGTGCGCTTATGATTCGACTGCTGAGAAGCACACACACACACACACACACACACACACACACACACACACACACACACACACACACACACACACACACAGGAAGCTAATCATTACCATCCGACACCCTGATTAAAGAAGTGGGCCTTGGTGGAGACGGGGACATTTATTCAAAGCTCTCTTAGAGGTGACATGGCGCTCTGTCTGCCTGCTGAATGGCCTACAGCCGCAGCTTCATGTAATCATGTTCCCGTCACAATGGACGATTTATCTGGGCGTGTTTAACATTCATGGATGGCGGCTGGAGAGAAAAAAAAAAGGAAGAAGAAGCTTGTACAAATAGCACATGGACTGCACCATCAGCATGCTTTGATAGCATTCAAAAATAGCTGTGAAATGAACGGCCATCCGTTACCGAACCCCGATTAATTATTTTTCAGACGGCAGATGTGTCCATATGTGCATTTCGTGTTTTCCCTTAAGTCTCCTTCATGTGATAGAGGGCTTTGTTGTTGAGCCGCTTCACGCCTCTAAAGATCCTTGAACAAACAACCCATTAGTTCAGACATACTGTGCACATAGACAAGGTCATCAGGGAGCACGTAACAGGTCAAGATTATAGGTTTTACACACACACAGGCTCATCGGACATTTGCTTGTGTCAGGCATCTTTCCACCACGACTGGGTGAGGGCCCTACTTTGCTTGAAAATGACCTCTTTTTACAACTGGCTAGAAGTGAGCATCCCTCACTGGATTGTTACGTGTCTTGCCTATGAGATAAAAACACTGTAAAGCCTTGAAGTTTCTGAAGGATGTTTTAGTTTATGTCAAACTACAGACTCAGCAGATGTTGCCTCTCATATTTTGCAGCTGCAAGTGAGGATTTATAATGGTGTGCTATGCTAGGGTAACACCTTGAAAAGCTTTTGAAGGCTTTTTTGTCTAGTAACTGAAAAAAGACATAGTATTGGTTCGGCATTGTAAATAAAGGCCGACACACTAAAAAGCAGGTTTTGTGCAGTGTGTTTGACAGGCACATAAAGCACTCTTAATGCTGTGTAAATGTTGTGAAGCACAAACAAGCAAGGTTCAGCTAATTTTCCTTTAATTACATTTATTTATAATCTGTTTTCAAGCATGGGGCCATCGTTCAATTGAAAGAAATTGGAAAAGAAAGACTTGACAGAATATATGAATCTCTGGAAACATGTTGCACATTAAGCAATCTCATCTGATCTACAGATGTACCTTCCTACTCAACCCACATCAGACAATGGTTCACTTAATACCTGTCTGTGAAGGTTCTCAGTCATCCAGGTCATCGTAGTCAAAGGAGCTTGCAAAGAAAAGCGTCTGGACTTCTTTAAGTTGCTTGAAGACGTTTCACCTCTCATCCGAGAAGCTTCTTCAGTTCTAAGGTCAAATGGTGGAGAGTCCCAGATATAAACCTAGTGGGAGTAACCCCCCACAGAGGGACAAAAGGACCCCCTGATGATCCTCTAATCGCCTGAGCCAAGGTGTGAAACTGGGTGTGGGTCCCAATCAGCCAGAGTTTTGGGTGTGTTCATTGTGAAACCTGGCCCCACCTTATCATGCGAATTCCTGAGGTCATGCGAATTCCTGAGGTTCCCGATTCACTTAATACCCTTTCCACACAATGGTAAATGGCCTGTATTTGTATAGCGCTTTTACTAGTCCCCCCTAGGGACCCCAAAGCGCTTTTCACACCCAGTCATCCACCCATTCACACACACATTCACACACTGGTAGAGGCAAGCTACAGTTGTAGCCACAGCTGCCCTGTGGGGCGAGGCTGCCATATCTGCCATATATTGGCCCTTCTGGCCAACACCAGTATGCGGTAGGTGAAGTGTCTTGCCCAAGGACACAACGACCGAGACTATTCGAGGCGGGGCTCGAACCGGCAACCTTCCGATTACAAGGCGAACTCCCAACTCTTGAGCCACGATCGCCCCCCAATCAGTTCAGGAAACCCATATACACTGCATTGAAAACATTACTTTACACAACAGTGATTGTCCATCTGCAAGCTGCTTTGTAACCCACCTCCTCCCCAGGCCCTCCTCTTTTTATATACTATTTCTGACTCAACCATGAACCCTAGTCATGCATCTTCCCTTGGTTTTGCGGTATGCACCTTCAAACTCATTTTGTAAAACACTGCAGAAAAATTCTGTTCACTTTGATCATTTTGATCTTAGATATAGAAATATTTTATTTGATACAGGAAAACTGGTCCGGTCAGTGGTGGTCGTGAAATGAACTGGACATATTAAGCAAATGCAATGATAAATCATGGAATAGTTGTTCAGACAAGTCTTGACTAAGATTGTGGACCAAATCCTGGTTCATTTTGCTTTTTATTATCATTAGGGAAATGTGGTTAATAACACATGACCTACATGAAGCATGTCTTTCAGTTTCCCAACACCTGAGCACCTTTAATGACATCGGCTCACTCTTATTCTGCAGAATTACTGTGGTAGGTGGTACAGTCTATCCAATACCAATCGGAAAGTCATCAGATCGATCCCTGGCTAACCCAGTTCATGTGTCAAAGTTCAAGGTGAACCCTTGGTTGCCCCCAATACATCCACTGGAGTGAGTGTGCATATGAATGCTAGAGAGTGTGTAATTCTGAGTGTTCAAATGGACTAGCAAGGTGCCATTGCATCAATGCATTTACCAAACAGTAGTTTGATCATTCTTGGGCTACAGACTCAAAACTCACATTGATATCAGTGACAAAGGTCTGAAACGTGGCCTTAATTAACACTGTTTGCCTTGCAGTCTTGATGACACATTATACTTATGACAATTTGTGGGAGTCCAATCAAAAGGGTCAGTGGTCAAAGTTGGATGTAACCATCATTCTACAGTAAAAAAAAAAAAAGTGAGAAACTTCCAGTCATGACATGCATAACCAATCCAAGCAATTACAACGTATGAATCTGTAAATTGTGCAATAAAATGTCTTATTCTTTAAGAGATACGTTGGTTAGTAGCAGATTTCACCCATTGTAATGATAAAGAAAATGTCTGAATGAGTGGGATATTACTATAGGAGACTATGAAAGACACTTTCTTACATGAATTGAGCTCCAGCTAACCAAAGCAGGAAGGATTTGAGATGAAGTAATATTCATATCAATCACAAAGCTCCACATCACTTCTTTAATTTCAGCTCCATAGAAAAATACACTATGATCTACTATGCAGTCTCTAAAATAGGTACAAAAAAGAAAAAAATCTCCTGTCTCCCTTTTGATCGTCTATATGTTCAACCAAAAGACTTCAGCTCCTCTGGGTGACACTTCCTAGTCATGCCGTTTTATGCATGTATACGGCCGCTGAGGCCTCTAATGCCATATGGTCAGGTCATGTTTGGTTCAAGACGGCTTCTGGTGCAGCATTTTGCTACAGCTCTCTTGGCAGTGAAATAAAGTGCCTCACTGTGATGGAGAAAAAAAGAATCACATAGCAAAAGTCGAAGTGTCATGCTGAATCAGAGATTAGATTTGATATAGAACTGTGCTGGGGAATAAGAGGAGATCACTGGAGAAATTCCATCAAATGCAAAACTGAAAAATGGAATAAATGGCTTAATTTAATGACACCACCTTTATTGAATTCATTTACTTTCTTTCTTCTCCATCACTCAGTCCCATAAACCCCACATTTCTGACTCCCTCTAATGCTCCATCATAAAGGATGGTGCTTCATATTTAGCGCAGTCAAGCTCTAAAAAAGTGTTGCTGAACAATATAACAGTGCGGGCATTCAAGGAATAAAATGAGGGTTTGTTTCAAAGTGATAAACAGTGACTTAAATATCCACACTGTAAGCCTTATTTAAACCACCTGCTTGGGTTAAGGGTTATGGTCAGAAGAGACTTTAGGGGGGTTAAGAAAAATGAAGAAAATGAAGAATGGCTCCAAAACTCAGTCTTGCAGACTTGTCAAAATGCCTAATTTTACTTTAGGGGTTAAGGTTATGCATTATTTACAGCTTGACTGCTTTGAGCGACAGGGATCCAGTATTTGGTTTGATTAAACTTAACATTCAATATCAGTGCAAATTACAGATGTTCCTTCCTATCCAACCTTGTAAGCCAGTGTGAGTTAGTTAATAACTCTGCAGTTCTCTCTTCCTGTCCAAATATGACCAAATCACTATGAAAACCACTTTCTCACATGAGTTGAGCTCCAGCTGACCAAAGCAGGAAGGGCAGCTCCTGCTCTGAAGGCTCAAGCTGCTTTTGGCCTTTTTGGTGTTTCAAAACTGGATATGACAAGAGAAGGGCAGGACTGATGGTGAATCAGCACATTCGTTGGCCAATAATTTGTCGATTATAGGTTGTTAACCAATGAACATAACTCCTCCTTCTTTCTGAAACATCCATTAATTTTCTTCTGCTTATTCAATTTAGGGTCTTTTTGAAACAATGTTAGGATTTAAACTGATTAAATGAAGCTGTTTTTCTGATTTTTATATACACATCGCGATGGGTTCATTATCGAGTTGATGCACATGATGTAACTCATGAAACCTCTATTGGTATCAACCACTGGTGGCCATTAAAAAAACATGCATGCTTAAGGCACTTCCATTTTAGCTTCACTTTTTAGACCTGGAAGCTACACCCATGTTTTATGCTGTCTACAGATGAAATCCAGCTTAGAAAAACAGGATAGGGACAGCCAAAATGCCAGTGAGTTACATAGCATTGGAGACTATGGCATGATCAAAATTATTGTGAAAGTGTGCAATTAAGTTTTGATCTTGCTGCCTTTGAAATAGCTGTGCCACAGACTGTTGACTGAAAGTGTTTGCCCAAAGGTTGAGGTACCATGTGTCCACTTCAGCTGCTTGCAATGGGTTGCTTAATCTGAAAAAACAAAATCAATAAAATCACCAGGCAACTACTGATTTTTGTAGTATTTATTTTGTATTTATGACCTTTCTAATGATAATGTAAATAAGCTGTTTCTTTTTTCTTCCCCTTAGAGTTTATACGATAGGTTATCATGACAGTCCACTGGGTATATTGAAGTCAGACATATCAATAGATATGTATCCCTTCAGTTATCACTGAGAATTTTCTGGAGCACAAACAAAACTGCACAACGAATACAAGTGTGGGAGCTGTCGTTAAACTTGATAAATTAACCAATTAAAGGGCAAAAACACAGGTCTGAAATTAATGGCTGAACACTTGAGGAAACCTCATAATGCTGTGGAAGCGGATGTGGAAGTAACCTTTTCACATCCCAGCTTCTATAATTATATTCAACATTTTGTTTGCTTTCTATGCTCTTCTCTGAGGTGGGGGAGGGTGGGGTGCGGGGGTCAGCACTGACTTTAATTTTCAGATCACTGACATTAAGAAGCAGTGAGTCACTGACATTAGTGAGGGAAGGAAAATAAAGTTGGAGTGCCCTGACAATGTTTCTGTGACTCTTGAACGGTTATGCAAAGTTAGAAACTAAAATAAGGAACAAATGTTTTTGAAAAACTCGAGGTAAGAGCAGCATTTTAAGATTTCACTGAGATATTTATTTGCATTGTGTATCCAACACTTACATAGTAGAGAACAGGCCAATAAGTGTTCAGATTGTTAGGGATATAAAAATGATCCCTGTGCCAAGCTGCTTTTCGCAAGCCAATTAAGTTCATTTTACTGTCGTTGAGCAGAGCGAAGAGCCTCTATTTTGAAGTAGGTCCTAGGCAATGATGGCCCCAGCACCAATCAGTGGCCATAGCTCTATAGGGAGCCTGCTGATGAGCTTTCATCAGTGCTGCGAGCCACTTGTCCCACATCTCTTTCTCTCCCTAATTATGCTGATGAATAAGTCCGTAATAGTGATCTGTCCTCGGTTGATGAGTCCATGCATTTGCTGTTACTGTCTTGTCTCGAGGGCGGGTGTGTCACGTATCACACAACTCAAGCTGAGTGCATTCGGGCCATCCACACTGCCCTTTTGTATTACGATCATCTTTCTGTACTTGTCACCCTCCACCCTGCACCCAACCCCTTCAGACCCACCCATCCTCTCCAGCATTAAAAGCACTTTCTCACTCCGGTGATGGGCTGACTTGCTGAGCATGGGGAACAGAGAAATCGAGATGATCACTCTTTCTTTTCACAGTCGGATGCCCTCTTTTCCGTGAGTCAAGCACACACACAGTCTTACAAACACACACACGAACACAGCCAGAAGCTTTTAAAACACTCAGAAAACAATGCCTCTGAAATAATCAGGCAAAAGTGAGAAATTTGTTACATAAATGCAGAAAATCCCAATAACTACTTCCTGTCCAACACCAAAGAGCATCTTGGAGATCAGTTGCATCAGGTCGACAAAGCCTCACATTTGCGGCAGAGCTGGAGAGTTAAGCTGCAGCTTTACCTCTTAAATGCCAATTAATCACTCAGTGACTGAGAGCGAAATGTGGAGAGCACTGTGAAGCCTCTTGAGATTTTTTTTCCCCTCACATATAAATCAAGTGGAATACATTGTCTCCGACTTGTTCGGATTGTTGTTTATAAATTTAGATACTTTAATGCCATAAATTCTCCACTACAGAGAGACATTCATGTTGTTTGCAGTTTTATGGATATGATTCACAGAGCACTCTCCTTGGTATGTTTAGAATGCGAGTACCTTAAGCTTAGACTATGCAAGAGAAAATAACTAGGGGTGCAACGATACTCGTATCGATATTGAACCGTTCAATACAGTGCTTTCGGTTCGGTACGCATATGTATCGAACAATACAAAATTTTTCATTTATTTTATCAACTTTTCTTCTTATGATGCTGTCTGTGTTGAGAGCTCAGTGGATCTGCGTTCGACTACTCCGCCTAGGCTGCACTGTCGAGCGCAGATCCACTGAGCGCAGCGCTAGCTAGCAAGACAGAAGTTAAGCTCTTGTGGCAACATGGCAAATTGAACCTCCCCCACCCTCATTCAGATGTGACCTTTGGTTTTCATGTGACGTATGACCCTGAAGGTAAGCACGTCATGGACAAAAGTAAAACAGTATGTCGGATGTGCCACGCAATGCTCAATTACATGGGTGGGAACTACTGCGTTAGCGCAGTTAGCTCGTTAACGTGTTGGCCGTCCAGCCCCACACACGGGGCGATCCGCGGTAGCTCGTTAATGGAGATTTGCCGTGTTGTGGCGTTAACGTCATTTCTGATTAACACTGACAGCACTAGTGGGAACACAATGAATATGACTGCACATTTACGCCGACATCATCCTAGTGCAAAGACAAGTGGAAGCAGACAAAAACAACAAGCACGCATGCTACAAACTTTACCCGAGTCATTTAGACAGCCGTTAGCACATGAAGAAAGTCTTCCTCAGAAGACTTAAGAGACTTCCATCTGCCACTGAAGGTGCTCAAGAACTTTTACTCCTGCACCATCGAGAGCGTCCTGACGGCAAACATCTGCACCTGGTTTGGGAACAGCACTGAGCACGACAGACGAGATCTGCAAAGAGTGGTGCGCTCGGCCGAACGCATCATTCAATCAGAGCTCCCTGACCTGCTGTCCATCTACACCAAGCGGTGCAAGTCCAAAGCTAGGAAGATTATGATGGACCTCTCCCATCCCAACAATGGACTCTTCTCACTGTTGAGGTCTGGGAAGTGCTTCTGCTTCCTTAAGGCCAAAACAGAGAGAATGAGGAGGAGCTTCTTCCCCCAGGCTATTCGGGCCCTGAACCAGGTGTAGGACTGGACTCTCCCAAACACGTCACTATAAGACTGGACTCTCACACACATCACATCACCACACGCACTCTGGTTTTTCTTTATGCACACTTCCTGTAATTTATAATCTTTATAATCTCTTTCTGCTATTTGCACATTTTTACTGTAAATTTCTAAGTTAATGTGTAAATTTTGTAGTAACCTGTAAATTGTAAATACTGTAAAACCTTTTTCTGTCATTTAATGGTCGGGCATTGAACAGCTACAAGCATTTCACCCCCCATGTCATACTGTGTATGGTTGTGTGTGTGTGACAAATTAAATTTGAATTTGAATTTGAATTTGACACATACCACCAACTTCAACTTTAGTGCAGCCCAAGCACAACCTCAACTACCCAGCAGCACCACAAAAACTTCAAATAACAGCTCAAGAAAACCCAAAAAGAACCCAACACCTCCTTAACACCCAACATTACTGCTCTTATGACGTTATGACTGCCATTCTTCGCTTTGGTGTCGTTTCAGATGGTCATTTAGTCACCAGAGGGATGATTCTTATGTTACAGAGAGGGAGATTTTGCAAACATAAATGACTGTCTAGAGACAATTCTGAAAATAACGCCACAATCACTTTGCTTCCTGTTTTGACTTTCCCAATTCTTTTTTCTCCTAGTGGTTGCGCCTGAGTTGCGACACCTTTCATTCGGGTTAAGATTGAAGCGAGCGCTTTGTCTCTCAAGCACCAGCACAAATGGTTAAGAGGCTGTGGTGATGCACAACATCCAATGCAGTGACCATAAACTAGGCTTGAGGTATTAACCCAGCATCCAAACTCCCCATGTGTCAGCCCAATTGAGAAGCTGGAGCAAGCTTAATCCATGGATCACCCACTCTGCTGCCAATGTCCCAGTGGCAAACACCACAGGACATCTGCATAGGTTGTATGCCAATGCCACAGCAAGCAAGGGAAGGGACCCACACTATATTACGAATGTGGTTTTAATCTTGAGGCTGATCAGTTTGGGTCCAGTGAACTTGAATCCCTTCCCATTATTGTCAAAAGTATTTTAACAGCTTGCAGAACCTCAAGTTGTGAATGTTTAAGACTTTTATCCTGAAGCATTAACAAACAGTATTTCAGCGTTGACACAGAAGAGCATTTTTAACACAGCGGAAAGAATCAGTCAGAGTAAATAATCTTTTGTTTTAAAAATAGGGAAATACAGTAACTGAAAGGAAAGGATTGCATGAATGTGGTTTAGCGCTGAGGGAATTAATGCTGCGTGAATTTACAAGTATTGTCATCCTTCACAAATATATTTTTTCAAGAAGCCTTTACTGGAGACTCAGCAGGCAAAAGGATTGTTTGAACATTGTCTTTTATCTCAGAATTATGGTATGTGTGTGTATGTGTGTTGTCTAAGAGACGTGTAAGCTCTTTGTAGTCATTTACATGCATCAGTTCCTGGTGCTCTGTGTGGCCTGTGACACAGCGCTGACAGCTGGCATGACAGAAGGTGCCGAACTGGGGAATGAAACAAATTGCCTTCATTTTCTTAGAGTGCAACCTCTTCAGGGAACACCGATGAACATTACACAACTGCAACGGCAACAAATCTGTGACTCTGGAAAATAATGACTCACTAGAGAGACAATGAAGTAAAGTTACAGAAACGGAGAGGCAGAGAGATTGTGTTCTGTTTGCTGTGCTGATTTTCAATCTAACTGTTCAGTCAGACCAACTATAATCAAAAGTAAAAAGAAGGAAGTCATTTCTGCTTGAGATATTTTATATTTGGTGTTGAGGATCGCCCCAACTTTGCATGAACACATTCAGAATGCGTAAGGCAGAGAGAGAGAGCACAGGGCATGGAAAGTAGCAGCAAGGCCCCCACCCAACTTACCCATCTTGTAAGTAAAGAGAAGGCTTTATGCAATGGTAAAAGAATGAGTTTGAGTGGAGGTGGGTTGCAAAATGTGCAAATGCACAGTGATTATAAAGCACAACTCACATAAGTGTAGAGACTGGTCTGTGACCATCTGGCAACCATTAGTCAAAGGTAAAAACATATATTTTCCAGTCAAATCAGTTGCTAAGGCTTTGGTCATGCAACCCTAGAGATTGGTCAATGAACACTTGGCAACTACAGGTTGCTATGGAAAAATGTGTATTCCCAGACAAGATGGTGCGTGAACAAGACAAAACTCGCAGCAAGGAGGTATATGGTGCTGCACCTAAAACCTCCTTACAATTGCTTCTGTCACTGGTAGATTTCTGAGTAGGAAAAAAGACTTCTTTAAGAAGTCCAGACGCTTTTCTTTACAAGCTCCTTTAACCTCTGTGTTACAACTTTCAGAAATGCCTGCCGTATCTATACAAAATATCCCACACATTGACTGACCTGCAAATATGAAAGACACACATTCACACCTTCCTTGACTCTCAGCACAGATCTTCCATTGTTCCATTGTCACTGTGTATGTGAGGAAGTGGCATTGCTTGACTACAGCACAGTGCTGTGCATAAAAGCAGACCGACCCAGGCGGGAGAATCATTTCTTGTTTGCATTTCTGAGAACACACATCAGGATGGCCTCCGTATCACTGCCACGCAGGAAGAACCTCTCCGCGCAACAGGCTTTGCCTTGCTTCAGGAAATGGACGAAGCATATTCTGATGGAGGAGAGGTTTCATTTGTCCAGCAGGCCACTGATACCTCCTCAGAAGAATCTGAAAAGGAGACGGAACAAGAACCCAATATGCCTCCACAGAAGAGGCCCCGTGATACTGGGAAGCCCAGCCAGAGCCACACGGCAAAAGACAGCACTGTGTGGGTTGAGGAGAACATTGGAATGCCCAGTGCAGTAGCAAATCGCTCGTGCTTCACTGCGCAAGCTGGACCCACAGAGTCTGCTAAGGTTTGTCATTGCCATATTACATATGATATTTATAAATAAACCCATTTAGAGTGAGCTTCATGCAAATTTACCATTTTCTATTTGTTTATCTTCTGACAGCGTAAGATTACAAGTGTGCTCCAAAGCTTCGTTTGCCTCTTAGACGTGGGATTGCTGCAGACCATCGAGAGTGCGCGGTACATCAAGCCCGCAGAACAGAGCCAGACTGGAATTTGTCAATTCATGAACTGATGGCATTCATTTCAATCCTGTTTGTAAGAGCAATTATGTGTCCTGTTGGTGTCATTGTGGATTGCTGGTCAGAAAGATTTCTGGTGCCAGTAATCAAAGAGACAATGCCCCGAGATAGATTCATTTCAATTATGCAACACCTTCGATTTGATGACAAGGACGCGCAGGCAGAACGGGTGAAAACAGACAAATTTGCGGCGATCTCCGACATTTGGACACGCTTCAACGAGAACTGTGCTAAGAGTTTCACTCCAGGAGAACACATGACCATAGATGAACAGCTGTTCCCTACCAAGGTTCGTTGTCCATTCACACAGTATATCGCAACCAAGCCAGACAAATTTGGGATCAAGTTCTGGATGGCCACGGACTTGGACACCAAATATGTCTGCAGTGCATCTCCTTACTTGGGAAAGGACCCCAGTCGTCAGAAGGGAGAGAGGCTGGCAGAGAACGTGGTGTGAAAAGTGTGACACAAACCAAAGTAAAAGTTCTCCCTTTTGAAGTGTGTTGGCTCCAGTGGTGATGCACAACTTTGAAGGTGAATATTCTCGGTCTTCGGTTTGCACTGCACTTTTCTATCACCCAGTAAGTTAGTACTGATTTGTTTGCAGCATCTTCCATGCAAACAGCAAACAACAGCAATCTGAATGTGGAAAACAAAGCAAAAAATCACAAGGAGTTTTCCAGATTTCGCTTGCCAATCCATTGGGGAATATATTTTTTTTCCCGAGCGAGTTGAAGTTGTTAGGGGTTGCCAGCTGCTCTCGAGGCCTGCACGTCAGAGGGTTCAACAGCCTAAAGCAGCTTTAATATGGATTGGTGAAAGAGTATCAGCCCATAAATCCACAGATGTAGGATGGCACCGAGAAGAGCTGATCTGCTGGGATTGCGGCTGAGTTTAATGGAATGACTGAACTAACAGTTTACTTAGTTGGAGACAGAATAAAACAAAAAGTGGTTACCTTAGTCTGACTACTTCCACCATCCTCCCAAGAATGGGATCCACAACAAAAACACAAAATATCCACCCACAAAATTCCCTTGTGCTAAGCCAACTGGCATCCATCGTAGAGCACTTTGAACTCCACTCAAATACTCACACACACACAGACAGGAGGCTACAAGCATACAGCGCAATGGGATCAGTAAGACCAGGGGAACAATAAAGAGTTCATTTTTTCATTCTAGTGTAAAAAAGTCTCTTTTATCTTATGGCTGGAATGCCCGCCATATACTTGCCTCCACTCCAGCAGAGAGAGAACAAAAAGATTTCCTGAACAAAAGACACACAGTGTTTGGGAATCCCGAGTTTGTGTGTGTGCGCATGAACCGCATAGTTAATTGGTACTATGGTTGGCAGGATCTGAGTGTGCACTGATGTGTATGCACCTGGCCAATCTGAGCAAAATCAAAACGCCGTAATTAAAGTTGCGGATTTCTCTGCTCGGGCAATTTACAGTAAGACTTAGAAAGCCCACGACTTCAGGTGAAAACATGATGTGACTAGAAAACAAGCAGTCGGTCCCTGAGGAAACCCTCCGTGTGTGTTTGTGTGTGTGTAGTTGTGAAGAACTTTACTGTACAGTGCCTTGGAGCATGTTTGCTATAAAGAGGGGGGAAAAAGGGGGGAGTGAAAAAAAAACAACCCAGTGTGTTGAGAAAGTAGCTGCTTAAGTGAAGACGACTTTCCAAATCCCGTGAATAACTGTTAAGTCTCCAGCCTGCAAACGAGCCGCTGGTAGATAAATGGCTGCAGATTGCCAAGATAATAGAGACAGAAAACAACCACTGGTTTGCCTGGAGGCACACACACACACACACACACATAAAAAGCAACACATCAGCAAAAGAGCTCGGGTCGTGAAAGCGGCCGAAATGAAGTGAACTTTTCTAAGCTCAAAGTGGGTAAAGCGTTGTTCTTCTCCAGGAGGAGGGGAAAACGTTTCTTTTGCTCCCGCCGCTGCACATTTTTATAAAGGCCTGCATTATTCACACACCTAAAAAGCTGTCAACCGCTCCTGCTGCGTCTTATAAATGATACAGCCCTTACAAGCAAATCCGCGGTGGCTCTGGGCCTCTGACTTGAGGAGAACTTATCTGATCTTCACGGGAAGGCGGAGGTGGGTCTCCAGAGTCCCGTTTCCACCCCCCCACACACACACTTCTCCATTATTAGCTCTGCCAGCCAAAGAGATATTGCGCTCGGTGACAAATGGGAGAGGAGCGCTGGGGTGCAGACAGTGCGGGGGAGGTCCCCCCCCCTTCCACCTTCGCCTCCCCCCGCCCCATCCCCCCTCTTCACCGCAACTCTACCATCTCCACCCTCCCAACCTCCTTCCTCCTCCACGATCCGGGAGCGCTCGCAGCCGTGTCCTCCCTGATAACCATAATTGTGTTTTAAAGCCCCTGATTAAATTTCGCAGTCTCGAATGATATTGTTTTGCGATGAATCCTTATGAAAAATGCTTCACGTTAGGAGATTATGGAAGCGGTGTAGGAGGCGGAGGCGGCAGAGATGACAATTTTTTGTTGTTTTTTTTCTTTGAAACTTCTAAAGCTTCAATGGACGCTAAATGAATCCCTGCCATCACTCTCCTTCTTTTCCTCCGCCCACTCTTGCTCCACCCATCTGTCACGCTCCCTCTCTACGTTATAAACACACACAGAGACATAAACATTCCCCCTTTTTTCCTAAATTCATCCTTTTCTCTGACACCCACAGGCACACAGGTTCCACAGCCATCGAGATTAAGAAAAGTTTCAGAGACGTTTCTCAAACTGGTTTCAGAACCATCTCAGTGTGAGCGTCCCTTCGGAGTTTCACAGTAGCTCTACCTTCTTCTTTCCCCCCTTTTTTTTTTTTAGAGGTGACACAAAATGCAATCAGGGTGAATGAGAAGCCAGCAAATTCAATAATGGAGGCAAATGAAAATGGAACTGGAGACTCTGCACTTAAGGCCGGATGGGCTCACCCTAATAAGCCCTCTTCTGTCACCGGCTTCCCTGCATCTAAATTAACCAGAGGCCCCTCCAATCAGCGCGGACAAACAAAAGAGTCAGCCAAACACCATGAGAGAGCCGCTGAATACTAATAAGGGTAACGAACGGTCGTCAATAGCCAACGCCGATGATGTGCGTGCGTGTGTGTTGGGTGAGGGTGTTTGATTAGTTTTTTTTAAAGTGAAAATAAACTTAAAGAAATGAGAAATTTGAAAAAAAAAAAAAGTGATTTACTTCTATATATACTGACCTCGAGGTCAAGGAACTCACTCATCAAAGAAATTGCCAGCTTCACAGTACAAACAAGCTCAGAACTGCAGGCCGTGTTGCTGTGTCCACCCCTCCAACACCAGTGATAGGCCGTTTTACAGCGGATTAAGCCCGACAGTCAGTCCACTTTCTGCTCTATTATTGTGCTGGAAATGGTGTTTTGGTACAATTGTCCAAGATAAGAACATCAAACTTAAATTTAGAGGGCGCTACGAATGGACCATAGGGGAGCTGTGAAGACAGTAAAACTGCCTGCGCGGCCGAGCTCATAACTTGAAATGTGGGCTATTATTAAATGTCCACTCTGGAGTCAGGGTGCCAGAAAAAAACAGAAGAGAAAAAAGAAAAGTTCTCCTCAGAGGTGCAGAAAAATGTGCACGAGCATGCATGCACTCTGTCAGCCCTGACGTGCGTTTTGTAATTCAGATTAGACTCATTACATATTTTCATGACACAGAATGCTTAAGAAGTGTTAAAAACAGAACTAACCCTCTGCATTGGAACTGACAGTTACAATGGGCTAAATGGGCAATTTGTCATTTTCTGGCACAGAGCTGCAGCACTCATCCCTCCACTTGGGTAATTTAGGACACACCGACACACACACACACACAGACAGGCATTAGCAAATCAACTATGACCAGTAAATTACCTCCATCTGGTTCTACTGTATATTTAGCGTCAGGTACTGTGAGCCAGTCCGGCAGGACACTTCCTTTTCCCCCCTCTGCTGGATTCTAGCTTTGGATTACGTGGCCTCTTCAGCAGATGCAAACGCAGTCCTTCACTGGTCTGCTCAACACTCTAATGGATTCATTCTTTTGGGGAATCTCAAGGGGGGAAGACTTAAAAAATAGTGGACCCAAAAATGTCATTAAAGCACAAAGTCAAACGGGTTACAGACGCCTGGGAGAGAATGAAGAGAGGAAGCTGCACAACACACCTTCACCACTCCAAGAGCCCAAAGCATGCAAATATGTAGCAATGTCAAAAGGGTGGCGCGAGGCTCGTGGGCGAGACAAACAATCAGCCGCTTTGAATATAATTGCTCTCAGACAGCGACCGGATACAGCCTCGTTTTGTCTTTAAGAGTGGTTAAAAAAAACCTCACATACCCATCCGATGGACAAAACATCATCCTGACACAGCAGCAATGTCAAGTAATGTCCTGTATCACATCAGCGAGCACACTGAGGTTTCTCTCTCTCTGTTAAGGAATGAAACGATGCTTACATCTTGTGCTTCAGATCATTTAGAATGGGAACACAAGACTCTGGTCACAAGCAATTCTAATCTCCCGAAAAATTAATTCAGCTCTAATGAGCAAGTTTGATGAAGTCACGGTTATTTAGTTTGATTAGACTGGATTTCCAAGAAGTGCCGGGTGGAAACGCTGACTCATACGGGCTCGCCACACAGCAGTTTCACTCTGAATAGCAGTTGTTTGAGTTTAAGCACGAAAAGTATCGATGTTCCGACAAAGGAGAAAGCAGGGGACAATTTACTCACCGTCTGACTTTGTGAAAATGACTGCTTTTTTGCATTATTGCCTTTAATTCTTAGTTTTGTAACCACAGTGCATTTATTAACTTTTGAATTCATTAGAAAAATGTTTCAGAAGTCATTTATCAAACAGTCCCGTTAAATGCTTAACAATGTTATTCAATTCATTTCTATTCAAATTTATTTTTATAGCGCCAAATCGCATCAACAGCTGCCTCAGGGTGCTTTATATTGGAAGGTGAAGACACTACAATAATACAGAGGAATCCCCAGCAATCAGGCAGCCTCCATATGGGACAGCTGTAGCTCAGCAGGTAGAGCAGGTAATCTACTGGTTGAAAAGTTGCTGTTTCGATCCCTGGCTCCAGTCTGCATGCCAAATATAATTGAAGAATAAGCACTCAGTGCATCATCACTCCCAGCAGCCTAGACCTATTGTACCAAAACTAAAGGAGGATTTAGGGTCACCGGATCCAGCCATAACTACAGGGAGTGCAGAATTATTAGGAAAGTTGTATTTTTGAGGAATAATTTTATTATTGAACAACAACCATGTTCTCAATGAACCCAAAAAACTCATTAATATCAAAGCTGAATGTTTTTGGAAGTAGTTTTTAGGTTGTTTTTAGTTTTAGCTATTTTAGGGGGATATCTGTGTGTGCAGGTGACTATTACTGTGCATAATTATTAGGCAACTTAACAAAAAACAAATATATACCCATTTTAATTATTTATTTTTACCAGTGAAACCAATATAACATCTCCACATTCACAAATATACATTTCTGACATTCAAAAACAAAACAAAAACAAATCAGCGACCAATATAGCCACCTTTCTTTGCAAGGACACTCAAAAGCCTGCCATCCATGGATTCTGTCAGTGTTTTGATCTGTTCACCATCAACATTGCGTGCAGCAGCAACCACAGCCTCCCAGACACTGTTCAGAGAGGTGTACTGTTTTCCCTCCCTGTAAATCTCACATTTGATGATGGACCACAGGTTCTCAATGGGGTTCAGATCAGGTGAACAAGGTGGCCATGTCATTAGTTTTTCTTCTTTTATACCCTTTCTTGCCAGCCACGCTGTGGAGTACTTGGACACGTGTGATGGAGCATTGTCCTGCATGAAAATCATGTTTTTCTTGAAGGATGCAGACTTCTTCCTGTACCACTGCTTGAAGAAGGTGTCTTCCAGAAACTGGCAGTAGGACTGGGAGTTGAGCTTGACTCCATCCTCAACCCGAAAAGGCCCCACAAGCTCATCTTTGATGATACCAGCCCAAACCAGTACTCCACCTCCACCTTGCTGGCGTCTGAGTCGGACTGGAGCTCTCTGCCCTTTACCAATCCAGCCACGGGCCCATCCATCTGGCCCATCAAGACTCACTCTCATGTCATCAGTCCATAAAACCTTAGACAAACCAGTCTTGAGATATTTCTTGGCCCAGTCTTGACGTTTCAGCTTGTGTGTCTTGTTCAGTGGTGGTCGTCTTTCAGCCTTTCTTACCTTGGCCATGTCTCTGAGTATTGCACACCTTGTGCTTTTGGGCACTCCAGTGATGTTGCAGCTCTGAAATATGGTCAAACTGGTGGCAAGTGGCATCTTGGCAGCTGCATGCTTGACTTTTCTCAGTTCATGAGCAGTTATTTTGCGCCTTGGTTTTTCCACACGCTTCTTGCGACCCTGTTGACTATTTTGAATGAAACACTTGATTGTTCGATGATCACGCTTCAGAAGCTTTGCAATTTTGAGACTGCTGCATCCCTCTGCAAGATATCTCACTATTTTTGACTTTTCTGAGCCTGTCAAGTCCTTCTTTTGACCCATTTTGCCAAAGGAAAGGACGTTGCCTAATAATTATGCACACCTGATATAGGGTGTTGATGTCATTAGACCACACCCCTTCTCATTACAGAGATGCACATCACCTAATATGCTTAATTGGTAGTAGGCTTTCGAGCCTATACAGCTTGGAGTAAGACAACATGCATGAAGAGGATGATGTGGACAAAATACTCATTTGCCTAATAATTCTGCACTCCCTGTATAAACTTTATCAAAAAGCAAAGTGATCTGTTAGGGTGACACGGTATCATGAGGTTTCTAAGATAAGATTGGCCCTGATTATTCAAGAGTCTAGTGAGTAAAAGTGAGTCAGAAAAAAAATTATTCACCAGCTGGATGTCGAGTGGTTGCTAGAGTTACAAGGTGAAACTGGTTGCAAAGAGGATGATGCTGCAGCGAAAACCACCTTGCAGTTGCTGGTTCCTAGCAGATTGTAATGGTTGCCCATAGTTTGCATGGAAGACATGTCTACACACATTCACCAACTAGTTGCTGACCTGCAGTGAAACCTGAAAAAGTGTGACACACACTGGAAACAGGAAATCATCATCTTCAATGTATAAGTAGTGCATCGCCACTGCAACCAACACTTATCACTAACGTTTGGCATCTTTCATGCAAACCGTGGGTGAATACAGCAATATGATAGCAACCAAAGCAATCAGTGTGGCACTGTATACGTCTCTGCAACCAATTTTTCCTCCAGAAAGTGGTTATGTCAGTAGCCACCCTCTAGCAATCGCTTACCAACCAGTCATGGAATACACCTTTTTATTTAACCAGGTTACTAGGGTGTCATTAATTGGTCGCTATGCCTGAGTGACTGGACCATGCACTCTGTGGGACTGTTGATTGGGACCTAAACCGCTGCAACCTCTCTTGCCTCTGAATTTGAACTTTGCTGCTATTAAAAAAAAGACTGTTAGCACTCTAAAAGGCAGTATTTGACAACCAGTATGGTGACACATAAAGCTCCTTATTTCTAATTAGCTGTAGATCACATTAAAAACTCTACTGTGACTGCAGTCTTTAATACTTCATATAAACCCACTTGTAGATTTGGAAGCCTCTTGGGTAAGTAACTTCCCAGTCTCTGATGTGCTGAGCTTGGTGCATGCTAGCAGGGAGTGATGAGTCAGTCTGTTTATGCTGGGTGATCTTGACAGATCAATGCCATCATTGCCAGAGTTGCTATCAGGCCTGTTGACGTATGACTAATAGATCGACTGCTGCAGACTCCCTTAGAAGAGGGATTTAGAAAATTTTGCATACACTAGTGTCGGGGAGGGTTCAAACAGGCTTTTCTTTGGCTTTATATGGTATTATGGTGTAAAGCCATTGTTGCTCTCTGGGAGTTCTTTCAGGTGTGCAGGTAACTCAGTTAGCCACGGTCAGCTAACACTGACCTATAAAGTACAATGTGTCAGCCAGTGGAAGTGAATCCAAACATCAAAGAACAGGGCACTGGGAAGCAGGCTTACTGCCCTGGGGTACTATTACCACTCCATTAGAGATCATTTTGCCCTCCTTCCAGACATGCCACAGCCAATAATGGAGACAACCCTGAAGCCTCTTGGGTATTCCTGTCAAAGAACTTGGAAAAGAAAGGGGAAAAAACTACACTAATAAAACTGAGCACAGTCCCAGCGACTTCTGTGTGCAAAAAGAGAAAAAAGTATGGGAAATAAGATGTGAAAAGAAGAAAAAATTAAAGCCAGACGTGTCGTCCTGTTGTGTGCAGACATACAGCAGGATGACAGCAGGTTTGACTGAGGTTCTTTTGGCCCGGCTGCCTTTTCTCCAAGTGACAGCACAAGTAAGAGCCCTCAGGAATGTGCTGCAAAATGATTTCCAAACTGACTTTGCATGAAAGTTCATATGTAAGAAACGTGTGGATTTACGGGTTGCATTACATTACATAATTCTGAAGTGTTTTTTGTTTTCAAAAAGGAATGCTGGTGCTTTGGTCTTTCAACACTCCAAAAAGAGGGATAAAGATGAAAGAAAAAAAAAAGCAAAACTTTATTTCACAAGCAGACTGAAGGGCTCTCTTGCTTTGCAGATCCACGACTGCAGCATTTTCTGGGGTACCAAAGCAGCGTTTGAAGCTGGGAGATATGTTTTAATCATTTGCCGCCTTAATGATGACACTGGATTCATTATTAATGGGCCCCATCCCTCTACTCTCCCTCTTCCTCATAACAGTCCAGAGTGTGAGTGGGTATTAGCATTAGCCGCTTTTGCTCTATTTGATCTTTCAGTAATTACACCACTTTTTGGAGATCACACCACAAGCTTTATGTTAAATAAAGAGGCCTTGGAAGTTTTTTTTTCTATACAAATTCCAAACACAATTATCATGGTTGCTTTTTTACCCCAATATTTATTTAATTTTTTTATTCCATAACAGGGAAAACAGGAATGCTGCTGGAAACTGGAAGCAAAATGGAAAAGAGCGCCTAACATTTATTGTCTACAAACATATCTCTCTGAATTGCCAGTTTGGGATATGAAGAAGAGGTGGGAAAAGTTACAAATGGAGGCAAGCGTGGAGGAATAAAAGGCAACAAGAGTCAGTTGTCTTAATATGAGCTACAGGATTCCTCTTTTTAGGTGTATGCTTTTTAAAAAGAATAAACAGAGGATGTAATAGCTTTGATGTGCAGGATCTTTGTACTCTCCACTGCAGGGATTTACTGTATAGATCAAATCCAGCTTTTATTATACTTCTAAAACTTAAGAAGAGGAAGTTTGCTCATTCTCAGTAGCTGAGAAATGCGCAGCTTACACAGAGGCTTTTTTTGCATGTCTGATTCTTATTCATTTTAAATATGCAAAACCTTACTGGTTTTATATTAATGCGATGTACACATAACCTATGTTCCTGGCATCATTGCTGCCATCATGCACAAGGTATTCACTGTCATCAGTGAAGTGCTGCACCAGGTTATGTTAACAGTTCGTTACATACAGATGTTTTAATAGACACTGTGGCATCACCATTAACCACATCGGTGTTTAAGTGTTATTTTGCAATGAGCGGGGATAAAGCCTAGAAATTAGATGGCAACCCACTGGTAGATACTTTGGGTGAGAGAGTGTGATCAGGAGATATTTTATTTTGTATTCTCATAATTAGTTATCATTGATTAATCATTTACCATTGTGGAATCTGATGACAGTATAATCTTTGTTTTATATCTATGGTAATCTGAGTAAAGATTAATGTATGCATATTATCATCATTGTAACCAAGTCTCAAATGGTATCCACAGCATTGTATTCACCGTCCATAACTGGAGGGTCCAGCAGGACCTTGTTCTAATTCATTTGCAGGCCTACATCAGAACATGCACATACAGAGTTATGTAAACACGCACGTTCGCACACACACTTATTTACACAGGGAGGTCATGTCAGGACATTCTCTAGTTGGACACGCAGGCTCACAGAACTGCACAACATGACATGTCACACACTTGTTTTTCTCTAAAGTATCATCTGATGTTTGTATAAGGAGAACTTTGGACTATGGGGAGACTGTTATCATTTCCAGTAAGGTCTAACTGTGTGATGTCATCATGGGTTATATAAGGATGGGGAACGGTCCACTCTTTGGAGATCTGTGGCTGTACGCTTGTCTTCCCATGCTTCTGTCTTAGAAGTGTGTAATAAAATCACTATTTTTGTCACCTACACGGACTCGGCTGTTTTTCCTTCTTACCCAAACTGAACCAGACGTAACAAGAGGTATCTTCAACAACCATTTAGTAACTGGTTGTTGAAGGAAGGTGGCTGTCATCAGTGATCTCCTGGCAAACATACTCTTCTTTGACTGGCTGAAGGTTTCTGGCAGTTGCTAAGAGTACCTGGAGGTTATGCAGTACTGACTTTATGTACCCAACCAGGGCAGATTCTGCAAACACCTACCAACTACTTGCTGAGCAGCAATGAAACTTGAAAAGGTTTCCGCAGACTGGAAACGGAGACCTTCACTTTCACCTTAAAAGTCAATATGTCACAACATTTACTGTGAAGGTGTAGGTTCTTTGTCAGTGTCAAACTTTTTCAAGATTTACTAACACTAGGCTAGTAGTTGGTGTTTACAGACAAGGACTTCTAAAAGTTGGGTGACTGTGGCAGTCTGGTAGTCACAAAACCAATCACAAGGAAGAAGTGACTGGTGGTTGCTGGTGGCAACTGAACTGAATCAAGATGATAAGGAGAGGAAAAGGATCAAAAGGGGAAGTAAACTGCAAGGACAAAAAGTGCATGAAATAAAACAGGAAGCAACTGAAAGCGAGACAAGACAGAAGTTAAGCAGACAAACAGGAAGACAGAAACATGAACACAACAAAAAGACAAGGAGAAGAAAGAGTAAAAGAAACCACTTTTATAAACAGAGGGTGAAAGTAAAAAGTGATTTACAAAAAAAATATAAGCGGCAGGTACATGGGATGCAAACTTCTTTACGGCTGGAAAACGTGGTTCTTACATCTTTGTGTTCTCCAGGAGAGAAACTATATCTCACAGTATCCACTGTTGTCACTACTGGAGGGTCAAAGAATGGATACCAATGAATATCTTTATTAGCATCAGACGTTTGGGGATCAGGATGCATTCAACTGATACTGGAGTGATCTGGTGATCATTCGCTCACAAATCTCCTCCAACACGAAGAAAAATCACCATCTGCTCAGCTGATCTAGCCAAGCTGAGCGACTGTGAAAATGATAAACAACTTAGAATCCCCGTGACCTGGTAAATCAATAGTCATGCTCTAAAAATGAAGATGCATATGGGGTTAATTATAATCAAGTCTGTTAATCAATTCATCTCAGCAGTAACTGCTGTTGGTAATTTGGCCTAAATGCATTCAAAATGCCCACAAAAATGCTGCAATTAGCGAGACAGCAGCAGTAAATTATTAGTTTTAAATTAGGGGATCCTTGGGATGCTGCCAGGTTGTGAAAACATAGCAGTGTCACTATTCCCCCCAGTGAGTCTGAATGAAAGTGGGCGATAAAAGAAGAGAGGTTGTCAGAATAAACGAACAGGGGGATGGCAAAAACTGGTGCTTTGCTTTCTGCACACGGGCAAAGGGGGCATTGCTGCCAGATGGGAAGTTGGAGTCGGAGCTCTCTTTGGGGCATGCTGAGCCATTTGGCTCTCATCCAAATGGGCAATTTCACAGGGTAGGGGGGGAGGAATAGAGGGGGGGAATAAGCTCGAAAACAAAGCAAAAGTTAAGCAAAGAAAGAGGCGGAAACTGGATCTGAAAACCATTTCACACGCAGCACTTCATCAGCTCGGGTGCTTACGATACCCACTGCTGCGCCGCATGGGGTAATTAGCACTGCTATGTGTAGCGAGCCGTGGTGTATGTATGCACACAGCTCTCGTGGCTTCCTATGGGTGTTATATACTGGCTCAGAAAGAGCTTGAGGACCACAGGGTGAAGCTGAACAAGTCACTATCAGAGGAGTCACTTTAACACAGATTACTCTATATCCTCGCTGCCATGAAGACTGCACAACTGTATGCATACTGACTCCGCAGCCAAATTGAATTTCATGCTTTCTGCGGACACCTACTGTGTACTAAATCCACAGAGGGATAAAGTAGCCGAAAAGCTGTTGTTTAATGTATTGTGTGCAGCGAGAAATGCTGAATATATTCTTCCTTGGCCACGCATACATCCCTTGTAGATATGGCGGACGCAGTGGTGGGATAGAAAATGAATTACAAATGAGTACATTACATCATACATGAATCTAAGCAAATGTGCATGTTATCTTCCTCGTCGTTAAGGAAAGGAGAATAATCTGCTGGCCTAATTGTCAGCTTAACAGAGAGAGAGAGAGATACTGTACTTCCCATTCTTCCCAGGGAGAGGTGTGGAGGGAATCAAGAGGAACTGCACTGATCTATATGCATCTGGCTTAATTGCGGCACCGGGGTGTGTTGGGATCAGGCGGTATGGACTAAAGTCTAGCATTGTGAAGCGCCCATCCTGATTATGTGCTGAAACGGGGCACGGGAGGAGTGCCAGGCAGACAGGCAAGAAACCCAAAGTAAATTCTGCCTCTGCGGCTCGACGCAATCTCCAAACGCTTCGAGAAAAATGTTAAAAAAAGAAAAGGGGAGAGAGAAATTTGGAGATGTGCATTATGCATTGTGGGCATAAATAATGCAGGGAGAAACTTCTTGCACTCGGAAAGGATCCTACACTTTCTCTTCCACCGTCAACAGCCCGATAGTTGCACAAAAACTACTGGACTTACCGTCATTCGATAACATGGAACGACGCAGAAATGCTGGACAGTAATTGCATCATTGTCTCGTTCCTGGCTTCTTATGAAGCACACTGATCACGCAATCGTTTCACTTCAGGGGAAACAAAACACCTTAGAGAACAGGTGGACCTGCTTGAGCTGTTTCTTGTGAGAGAAAAAAAGGTGGGGGGGAGGACTTAATCAAAACACAAGCTGGCCAATGAGATGACATTTCCTGTTCACCTTGCGTGTGATCCTTTCAGTCCATGTTATTTGCAGCACAGGAACTGAAAAGAGCAATGTGTTGCCCATCATGAGTCATTCAGGGATAAAGGTGCTCTTAGGCCTCGCTCTCTTTGTAGGGGTGGTCGAAATGGAAGGCGTCCTACCGGTTTACTGGCTTAGGATGTCAGCGTGTCCTCTCTCAGGAGTCCTTTATCACAGCGTTCCAACTCCATAAAACACTGCATATTAAACTAAATCTGTCAGGTGTTCAATATGGACCACTGTTTGGTCATCAATCATAAAAATAAATAAATAAATAAATAAACACCACTGCAAAGTCAACGGCATAAGAGCCAACTATAAATTTCTGCCAAACAACCTCCTGAACACCAGCGGTGATGTATGGGCTTCTAACATTTTACTGCTCCTGCTGAACCTTCTTTCAAAGACGTAACAAAAATACTTCAACACACGTGACTTCTGTTTTACACCAAGCTTAATTTGCTTCATCTGTGAGACGTCGGACAAAGAAATTGCCTGAAGCAAGAGTGCAGGATAGATGCAGGATAAATTACAATGCCCACAGGAAAGAGGAATAAAGTAGGCAGATCGATGCCAGAGAAGAAACCTCAGGCAAAATACAATAAAGTGGGATATAGCAGAAGCGTCTCAGTGGCTTGGCCAGTTTGTTACCCTTCCCTTTTTGTATGTTTTGGCATTCTCCTCTGCAAGAAAACAAAAAGGAAACCCCAAACCCTAAATGTGCTACAATAAACCGTATGCTCAATGATCTTCTATTATTAATTCATTTGATTCAATTCTAACAAATTACTTCTGATACCTTGGTTTGAAAAACAATCGTCAGTCACTGGCAGATCCTCATGCATTTGTCTTTGTCCTTTGGCTGTGCTTTAGAGGACATACGTGTTGGATGTGATTTTTCCCATTGGCCATGGTATAACACTCGAGAAGATTTAGCTCCATCCGTGTTGGAAGAACAAGAATTTCATCTTGTTTTGCCGAAGTAAAGGAATCCAACAAATTTCTTCCAGAATCCAACAAGATTAAAGACAAAGCAGAAGCTGTCTACAGACTCAAAACGGCTTCGTGATCCGTCCTTTGCGGTCTTGTCTACAAGCAGTTAACAGGCATTTCCCATTTACTAAACTATAAAATGAACGAGATGGACTGATACTGTATAATACAGAGCATGAGGAGACTTAGACAAACACAGGCAGTTCTTAACTGACATTTTTCATTTCCAAGCAATTTTATATTCTTTCCTTCAGTTGCTCAATCTTTCTGATGTGGTAAAGGACAGCCTCCCCGGGTGTGCGCTTACAATGCCCATCCCAGGTCCAGAGTTGTTTCCTTTCAGTTCCCATCACTGCCTTTTTACCTTCATTGCCCTTTCTGACAGCAGGAACGCCTTTCTTCTGCCAGATAGAGATTCATGTTTCATGCAGAACGAAATGAATGACACCCTTTTTCATTTTCTTTTGATACAGTTTCCTTACACCTCGTTTTTGGGTGTGCACAAGTCTCGAGCCACTCCTTTTTGTGTTTTGTGTGGAAAATGGGAAATAGTTGGAGACATTTATTGAAACATTTAATTACAGTATACAAGGCAAAAACAGAGTTTGTACAATTCTAACAACCATGATATTTAATATTTGGTGTGACCACCTTTATTCTTCAGCACAGTCTGAACTCTCTTAGGCAGCCTTCTTTAAGTAGTCTTCAGGAATAGTTCTCCAGGCTTCTTGAAGGACATTCAAAGCTCTTCTTTGGATGTTTCTGCTTTTTGTTCTGTTCTCTGTCAACATGATCCCACACTGCTCTGTTCTGCACCCAGATTCATTGCAATTTCTGACATAATGTCAACATGTGACACAAGTTGCCTGTTTTTATTGATTGCAGGGCACCAGTTGAGTTGCCTTTCCCCCACTTCATATAAAGGAAAAATACTGATAATAGCGACTATATTGTGAAATAACACTTATTTGATATTTTGATATGTTAAAATAAAAACTGGCTGAATGGCTGTTTAAGACGTCCTGAAATATGACACCATCTTATCCAGTCTTGGCCATCGCCTTCATTTCTTGGAACACTCTGTTTTCCTTCCTGACCTTCTCTCTGTGTACCATCTTCCCTGCAGTTCCCAAAAGTACAGCGTCAAATTATGCTGTTAAAGAGAACACATGACCCCCCCAGACTCTACTGCTTCTCCTAAGATCACATGTGACAGTTGTCCGTCAGCCAGCGTTCTTCCTGAGACATCTTGTGTTTCTTTCTGGAAGGGATGGCAATGCTGGAGCCAAGCTGGCAGATAAAGGTAACATCTGACTCCTCGACATGCAGGGAAAAACTAACCTTTTAGCAGCCGCACTGCCATTAAATCTGTGAACATCACATGACTAATAGAAATAATGAGAAAATTGAGTGGCAGGGATGTAATTCGGTAAGACAGTGAAGCAGTTGCAGGAAAAACACGATTTCAAAGCTTGTAATACAACATAGTCCTTGCTTCTGTTATTCTGAGTGCAGTTGGAAGGTCGCTCTACCACTGGGTCACATCAAAATGGCAAAGATTAGCTGATGCAGAGGTCGCGACTCAAGGACCTTATGCACAAATAAATTTAGCGCAGACAAAAAGCTACCCTTTCCAAATACAATCCACTTTAGCTTATCCACGCTGACATAACAAAAACAAGCGGGTGAAAAAAAGGGGAGCAACTGTTGCATAAAACATGGCACAATCACTTCCAAAAACTTACTACATGAAAGAAGCCCATTTTGGAGTGTGTAAACAAAATGTAATTGACAGGAAAATAGGACTTTTCACAGACATTTGATCTCTCTATATGGCAACACTGAAGATTAATTTGCCAGCACGGCAGATACGTAACTTCAAAAGTCGAACTCCGATTTGTGACTTAATTAAAAAGGCCCTATTAAAGCTGTATATGTGGGTGTTAAAAACAAGTCAAACCAAAGCATTCGTAGTGCCAAAAATGGCAACATGTTTTATAGGGTGCTGGGAAATATATGCATAATTCACAAAAAAGATGCTATTTATTTTATGAGGGAGTTTAAATTGCTAAGCATTTCACTTTTTTAAGAGTGAATTATCATAACTAAAATGATGAAAATATATTTATTTTGGTTGGGTTATTTATTTATTTATGAATTATTTTGCCTTATTTGTCCTCTAAGATAAGATAAGTGAGAAACGTGAAGAGGTTTTCACATGAACATACTGGTTATTGAGCGTATTGTTCAAAATACATTTCACTCATGACATAACTCTGACCTGTGAGGTTACGTAATCCCAGCTGCCTTAGTCCGTACAGACCGTCCCGTCTGTAGTTCAGGAAGATGGCCAGAGCGTACCGACCCTCGTAAAGTTTGGTGCCTCGGATGATCCGCAGGTTCTCCAGTGGCAGGTAGTCGAACTGATTAAGTGCCACCAGCACATAACCGGTCACTTCTTTGATAGACTGTATGGGAAGGAAAAAAATTATAATTTTAAATGATTGAAAATGGAAGAACAATCGAATCAAATTAGCCAACATTAGCCTTTGTGTTAATCATAATCACGAATATTCTTAACTTTAACCAGTTGTTATAGATGTATAACCATATTTTCACCATAGCTAGGATATTTAACAATTGATTTATTCAGTTTTCAGGACCAGCTTCCAGTTTGAATTTAACCTTGCTAGTACCAGGCTGGATATCTTAGAGATGGCCCTGGTCAACAGCAATACTGAGGTAGGCAGGTGTGAGAAGTATCGCCCACACCATTACACCACCACCACCAGCCTGAACCGTTCAGGCAGGATGGATTAATGCTTTAATGTTGTTTATGCCAAATTCTGACCCCACCATTTGAGTTTTGCAGCATTATTTGCAAATCATCAGAGCAGGCGAGCCTGTCTCAGTCTCCTGTTTCTAGCTGACAAGAGCAGCAACTACTGTGATCTTCTGTTGCTGGAGCCCATCTTGGTTGTAATAAGTGGTTATTCCAGTTACTGTTGGGTCTCTATCAGCTCAAAGTAGACAGAGAATTCTCTTCTGACTAGGCTGACAGCATGTGTGTCTGTATGAGGGACTGAACATCCTTTTTAATCCTTGTCCGAGGTTCCACATCTTGGTACAATGTCCCACATTCTAGTTGATTCTGCAGGACATGCAAGTTTGGCATTTACCTAATGCATACTTATTTGTTTAATCACAGTCAGAAGAAGATTAGCCTGTAACCTGAACATTACAAGATACCAAAAAGTCCCATCTTTTGCATATTTTGTTGAATGTTATGGAAACTACCACGAAGAAAATGAATCGGCAGTAGATACAGAGAAACAGTTTGTCTCTTTTATTCAAGTTATTTTTTTGTATTTCTGAAATACTCAGACCAACAACAACAACTATGTCATGTTGAAAACACCTTAATCAGATTTCTTCCTCAGTGTTATGGTCAGTTTGGCCTTCAACAGGTCATCTTGATCACGTCTACATGCCTTAACATACTGAGTTGCTTTTATGTGATCGGCCGATTAGATGTTTGCTTTAGCTTAACACAGTAGCCAGTGAGCATAGTTGCCAAGACCAAATTAGGGAGTAATCCAACTGGTTTTGAAGAATCATCCAATGTGACAATTGATTGGATACCAATAAATAAATGACGCCCAAGTCCATAACTTCAGATTTAAACCCCCACTGTTGTACGACTGGTTGTTAAAATGTAAATGGCCTGCATTTGTATAGCGCTTTACTTAGTCCCTAAGGACCCCAAAGTGCTTTACACTACATTCAGTCATTCACCCATTCACACACACATTCACACACTGGTGGTGGCCAAGGTGGTGGCAAGCTACATTGTAGCCACAGCTGCCCTGGGGCGCACTGACAGAGGCGCGGCTGCCGGACACTGGCGCCACTGGGCCCTCTGGCCCTCTGTAAGTGAATGGAAACTTACATTTTTACCTCCAATTCCTCTCTTCCAACGCCTGCTAGCTCTGTCGACTATAGTCAAAGCTGTATTGCATTCCTCTCATTGTCTGTGCAGAGAGCATGTTATTTGCATTTTGAAATGTCAACCACATAAAAATTTTTGATGTACAGACCACAATGATTAAAATGTCAGCTTAGTTGCAGACTGATTGCACTTCTCTGATTATATTTCCTCAACTGTTCTTTTAGGGTTGGGAATCTGCAGTCGCACATCGCATTCATAGACCCAATAAGCAATCATATCTTTATATTCTTTATATTCTTCTTATTCAAATATAAATGGTATCGGTTTGATTTATTTTCACAGGCTTCAGCAGTATATGCTGTTGAAGAAACTACAAAAAAAAGAAAAATAATCTGCCCGAGAGGGACTCATAAAATGTGAAAATAGAGAGCTTCAGCATGCTGAGTGCCTTGCTGAAGAGCATGGAAGACCTCAACCATCTGCCTCATTGTGCATCAATTGACCTTCTCAAAAGTCACAAAAAATCACACTGATTACCACTGCGTTATTCACTTGTCGGGGGAAATTTATTCATCTGCCAAGTTAGGCATAAGGATGGGGCCAAGGCAGGCTCTTTGAATTTTGGAGTATTTTTCTTTTTTATGAATTCTCCACAAAAGCGTTTGTCCTCAACCCTGGGTCATCACTAAACAAATTAAGAAAAATAACTGAAAACTTGGGGTTAAATGTCAACAGTAGACTAGCACTTTATTGACACATCAACAGAAAAAGTCCTCATAAGAAGAAAACTGAGAAAACTGGCAGCCACATCAATCAGACAGACACCAAATTGCCACTTCATATCAAGTATTATTACCAGATATGCAGCTTTATCTGTGTATGCGCATGTGTGTGTGTATCTACGAGACAGCTTATTCCCTTGATGCTAAAAATCTATCGCTGTGGCAGTGCATCAGTTATGTGAGTGACTCAAACAGCAGTGCAGGCTTCCTTATACTCACAGACAGAGAGAAAGAAAGATAATCACAAACATAATGTAGACACAACAGCTGCTAAATGGTGCACTAACACATTTTACCAACCACCACTGACAAGCTAATTGGAACCCACTACTTCTTAAAAGTGCGAGTGTGCACGTCTTTTTGTGAGTATTATCCTCTTGTTCTCCTTAGTTAAAAAACGGGATCAATTTTCCACAGATTCCAGTTTACTTGTACCGATGCCCCTTGCCTCAATACCATTGGTCAACAGCACTTGCTAAAGTTAGCTTATAAACAAGTCCATGTAAGGATTAAAACAGATGGGTGTAGCTTTTGGGTATTAAAAGCCTGTGGCTGCACAATGACTTTTAATGGCATAGAAATCAAAGCGAGAATGCCCTTCGGCGTCCTTACTGTGTCTGGACACAGCTTCCAGGCATGAAAACTGAACCAAACACTGAAGTGCCTTAGACCTGCAACCTCACTGCAATACTTTATTATCCATTATCCATCCATCTTCTTCCATTTATTTAATTCTGGGTCATGGGGGGGGGGCTATCCCAGGTGTGATAGGGCGAGGTGCAGGGTCGCACAGCTAACACAGAGAGACAGATAACCATTTGCACTCACATTGACACCTATGGGCAAATTAGAATCACTAATTAACCTAACACACACTAATTGCATGTCTTTGGGCTGTGAAAGGAAGCCACAGCAGCCAGAGAGAACATTCAAACTCCACGCAAAAAGGCCCTGACCTTTGAACTCAAGATCTTGCTTTGAGGCAACAGTGTTAATCTACTTTCAAACAATTCTGTCTCTACTTTGTCAGCTATATTTAACTAATAACTGCCAGATTTCAGTAATGGAACAGTGAAATTAGAGTAAAGTATAAAGTAGAATTGCAAAAAACATCCACCCATCCATTCTCTTTCGCTTATCCTTTTTCAGGGTGGGAAGGAGGCTGGAGCCTATCTCAGCTGTCTTAGGGCAAGAGGCAGGATACACCCTGGACAGGTCACCAGTCTGGGCTAACACAAAGACACAGACAACCATTTGCACTCCCATTCACACCTATGGGCAATTTAGAGTTACCAATTAACCTAGCCCCACTAACTGCATGTCTCTGAACTGTGGGAGGAAGCCGGAGTACCCTGAGAGAATTCACGCAAACACGGCGAGAACATGCAAACTCCACACAGAAAGACCCCGGACAGATGGGCGGTAGGACAGACTACACTTGCAGCAGGATTGCACAGGTCACCTGGATAGGAGAAACCTGCTTCCAATCACAGTCAGACAGTCTGTACTGAACAGAGAATACAATTCAACCCTGGTTACATGCCAGTTTAAAAATAAGGTTTCAAGCTTTGCTGTTAAATTGCTGTTATGCAACAACTACTTCACCATTTATAAAAGAATTTCTGAATTTTCATCCATTACTTCACCTTCTCCTGCTTATCTAGTTCAGGGTGATAGTGGAGCTAGAACTGATCTTAGCTTTCATAAGGCAAAAGGCAGCAGTCTCTTGCAGGAGTTTCTGTTTATGTAGATGACAGGAGATTTCCAACTGACAGTAACAAATTTGCAGTTTATCACAATTCGTTTCTCAATTATCAAAGACAGGCCGCATGTAATCGCCAGCTTGACCCCAATCAACTATGAACTGACAGCAGACTGACTATCACCGTCTACTTTGCACATAAAAGTTTCTTTGAAGACGGCAGTTGACAGCGAGTGGCTGCAGTTCTTATCCCCATCCTCAAAGTAACCATTTAAAAAGCAACAAGATGAAAGGTTAATTGTGCACGGTTACAATAATTTTGGTTGCGTCATGGTCTCCAAGTTCTCTCTAGTGTGACTGTCGTGTTAACGACAGCTAGCTTGCTGTGTTTTGCCCAAAGCTATCTTACAAACTGCCTAGGTTGCTGACTGCAGTCACCAAATGTCTGAATACCAATAAGAGCATTAGATGATAGAAATTGGTTATGTCAACATGTGTTTCTTTAGTGTACGGGGCATCAATGTCGCTACACAAATGTGCCTTCTGGAGAGAGTTGCTGTGCACCTCCTCGATTAAGATAAGTTAAGGATTTAATACAGGCACAGGCCTTTCACGTTATCTGATTTGGTTTATATTTGAGTCTTGCATTTGAACTGAAAGCAGCAATTATTTCAACTTGTAGCCGAGGTGAGCCCTTTGAATTTTTGACTGTCTTTATTTTAATTCACCAGAAAAGCCTCTGTGTTCAGCCCTGGAAATGAATTCATGGCATTCGTTTGCCTTCATGTCCTGCAGAAATCTTCATTAAATAGTAAACTCTCATTTAAAGGCATTTGAAATATCCAGCGACAGGGCAGCTACTGAGACATCCTAATGACCAGAGACAGGCCAATAATGATGTGGATGATTGGTTGGGAGGGGAGGGAGGAAATGAGTAATGTGAGGTTTGATTGGCTGCTGACCCCCGGGGGACATTAGCAGAGAGTGACAGCTAGGACGCAGCGCACTGGGTGGCTGCGTTTCACGATAATAGCAGGTAACTGAGATTAGCTTCTTTTTATATTGAGTGCTAAGCAAACGCTATGCACCTGCCAGGTTGGCCTATTATAACACTAACACAATAGGAAGGAAACAGACACTGGAGGTGCTTATTAGCAAGATTACAATGTGTCAATCACCTGAAAAGAGACAGAACAACATAATAAAAGAGCAGTAGAATCAATTTCAGTGTAGGCTTTGATTAGCATACTTATTAGAAGAAAGAGTTTCTATTGTGAGTTACTCCACTGCCTGTCAAAAACCCCTCAGTGAAATCATTTTCTCTCAAATATGTGTTGCTATATTTTTTGCAAACTGTTTGTTAGAAAGTTGTGCAACTTTATGCAACTCTGTGCCACTTGTGACTCAGCCTTTAAAGACAAAGAGCTCAGGAAAGGCTTTCTTCTCCGAGTGCCTTTGGTTGACGTGGCCCCGCTCGGCTGGAAGCCACGCCGTTTCATTTCTTTGACCCCTCCGTGACCTCATGTTTACAGCCTGAGGGCCGGAGTGCTACGCGAGCTCGCCCCTTCTACCGTCAACTCCGCCGTAACCCTCCAGGTGCCTGCCAGGGGCATCGCGGGCTGCTCCGCAACCCCGACCCAGCTGTAGGCATGCACTCGGCTGCTGGCAGACTCCACAGTGCCTCCACTGTGCCCCCTTCTCCCTGCCAGCCTCCGGGAGCCACTGGCAAAACCAAAGAAAAACTGTTTCCCTGTTGCTTGGCAACCGAGGGAAAGCCTTCCAGCAGGAGCAAAGGAAACGAAGAGGGAGAGAGGAGCGGAAGAAAAGGGAAAAAAAAAACAAGACTTAGAAAGGATTTTTTTTGTTGTAATGTACCCAATTAAATGAAAGGATTACTTTGCTCTTTCTCTGTAATTTTGTTTGACACTATTTAATTTCCTTCTGTTGCTATAAATAGTTTTTTTTTGGGTTTTGTTTTTCCTGAACGCTTTCTCGATCAATATGTATCTGCATTCCTCAGTGCTGAAGGAGGAGGAGGAGGAAGGGAGGGAAGGAGGGAGGTCCGGGGGGAAGTAAACGCAAGCACCTGCATTTCCCCTCCTGCCGCATCAACCGTGCTCTGTCTCAGAAACGCAAACACAGAAGCTGGAGGATGCTACTCGGAGTAGCTGCCCACCGCTGCCTTGTAGGCGTTGTGTGCTCCGATTTAACAAGGTGGACAGTGGGCACCAAAACTGATGCCTTTTTTCCCCCTTCCTTGTATTTTCTTGAAAAAAAAATAAAAAAAAATACACTTAACAAGGTGAGTGGGAGGGCTAATTTGTACCAGCAAGGTGCATGAACCCTCGTTGACACACACACACACCTTAATCCTCCCCTACAATGACTTGAGCCGGCCACTGAAAGAGCCATTGAAGCAGGTCAAAAAAGGGGAAAGAAGAAGGGCTCTAAAATCTTTGCACAGCGCGGGTCATTATTTTAGATGGTATCTTTTGATTCGTGCCTGAAGTCTGATGGATCAGAGTGTTTTTCCAGTTCTAAGCGCCACAAAGGCTTTGTGCAAAACGTCCTCTCTGCCCCGCACGCAAACACACAACTCTGAATGCACGCACGGGCCTCGCGTATGCCAATAACCCCCGCCTACGCGTGAAAAAGAAACATCGCCGAGAGGCACAGACAAGACCGAGTCGACACGGGTCAACTACCCATGATGCATTGCAAGTTTAACGTTTCCTCTAGCGCTTTCTGCCATCAATCGCAGGCAATTAGCGGCCTAGTGTGGAGCGCTCAGTCAAACAGAATCTCATGCGCTCCCGACAGGCTTGTTTCTTCTCTTCTTTTGCTCTACCTCCGGGTAAAATGTGAATTTCACATGTTGCTAAATTGCACTTTGTAGCTTCAGGATACACGGCACCCAGTCCAAAGCAGACAAGCCAAAAAAGTGCTTTATTTACTCCCCACAACATAATCATGATAGAAGGTGCCCGTGCTGTCTTGGAAACCGAGGCTGTGTGGTGGAGTTGCTGAGCTCAGGCACCTGCAAGCCCTCCAGATATGTGGGAATGTTTTTGTAAGGCACAGACATGCAGATATTCAGTTCGGATGGTGCAATAGAGTAACTCTGATTTGGAAGGAGGAGTATTTGTAGGAAATGAGTAAACAGTTTTGTCATTTGAGAAATCGAGACCTTCCAGGCTGGCGCGCACGCTCAACTGTATCATTTTACATTTTAGCAACAGTTAGTAAGAAGGTGAATGCCATCAAGCGACTATGAGCTACATGGCATTCAGAGCTCGCCCATTTGAACAAAAATGCATGACGTTTTTAGGGTAATAGCCTGTGCGCCTTCAGTAATGGATTCATCTAACTTACTTTGCAGTTACTCGAGAAACGCTGCAAACACAGCTGATAGATATGCATACAGATTTCTCCAGTGCAAGTCCTCCCATGATGTGCCTTTGGGCTAAACCCAAGACTTTACACAACTTTTATTTTACAGGAAAAAGAATTTAAGACATGGTCATTTAAAAAATAATAGCTACACACACTTTTTTTGAACAGTGATGGGCAAAACTTTTGGGCCACCATAGTTTCTTTTTATTTTGCAAGGAAAATGTGAACGAGAAGCAATGATTTATTGAAATGTGCAAACATCCATGGAACTACACTAAGGTTTGTACAATTCTAACATATTCTGGTGTGACCACCTTTATTAATCAGCACAGTCTGAACTCTCTTAGGCAGCTTTCTTTAAGTTGTCTCCAGGAATAGTTCTCCAGGCTTCTTGAAGGACATTCAAAGCTCTTCTTTGGATGTTTCTGCCTTTTGTTCTGTTCTCTGTCAACATGATCCCACACTGCTCTGTTCTGCACCCAGATTTATTGCAATTTCTGACATGATGTCAACATGTTGCCTGTTTTGATTGGTTGCAGGGCACCAGTTGAGTTGCCTTTTCCCCACTTCATATAAAGGAAAAATAATGATAATAGCGACTATATTGTGAAATAACACTTATTTGATATGTTGATATGTTAAAATAAAAACTGGCTGAATGCCTATTTAAGATTTCCTGAAATATGACACCATCTTATCCAATCTTGGCCATCGCCTTCCTTTTTATGGAACACTCTGTTTTCCTTCCTGACCTTCTCTCCGTGTACCATCTTCCCTGCAGTTCTCAAAAGTACAGCATCAGTCGGGGCAGTCTGCTTTTCTCCACCCCAGAGAAGACGGTAACACTACCTGGGTCTGGGTGCAGTTTCCCCCTCTAGAGGCAAGGGTACCTAGACCTGGGGTATAGAGTACGCTTGGGGGGTTTGATTGTGTGCATAGTGTCTATTTATGTCTGTCTCCACGTTGGGTGAGTGCTGAGTAAGTGCATATGAGAGCATGAGGGTGGGAATTGATGTTTGTATCTGTGTGTGCCTGTTTGTTTGAGTCTATATGTCAGGTCGGGTATCAGACGCCACCTCTCTGGGGACATCTCAGGCCCTCCAAGGTTTGGAGGCCTATCTCCCCGACCACTCCCCCTGCCTGTGGCAGACGCCCTCAGACATCGGTGCATTGGTGGTTCTTTGTGTCCGGGGATGGGCGTCCAGGTACGCACCGGCTCACTCCTGGTGGCTGCTTGTCGGGGCCTGGAGCCTGGGGCTCGCTCGGGCCCCTTCGGAGGTGGGGTGCCCCCGGCCTCTCGGCCTGGGGCTCGGTCACTCTGGCGCAGCTGGCTGCCGGCGGAGCTAACGGGCGCGTCACTGCAACTCCCCCTGGCTTCTGCTCCGCGGCTGCTGAGTGAGCCCTCATCTGGGACTCTCCTCAGCTCTTTCTGGGACAGTGGCGCAGCTGCCCCTCTGTTGGTCTTCCTTGGTCTCTTGTGTTCTGAGGGCCTCTGGATGTCTGGAGCCTGGATCTCCTCCATACCTGCTTCATGCCCTGGAGGACGGGGCTGTGGCCCCCCCACACCCTCTAGCAGATCATTACATGAAGGAACCTTTTAAATACAAGTGCGCTCATGCTCACAGGTGCACACACGGGTGCTCACAGACACAAACTACACCCTTTTTGGCTCCTACCTCAAAGCACACTGTGTGCTGTCGATCTTACGTGCTGCACAATAATGTTTAATATTTAGTATTTACTGTCATATTCACAGGGTGTGAATATGACCTGTCCAGGGTGTACCCTGCCTCTCGCCCTATGACAGCTGGGATAGGCTCCAGCGCCCCCCGGGACCCTGAAAAGGATAAGCGGAAGCGAATGGATGGATGGATGGATGTCATATTCACATAGATCATCGCGATGATGTTGTTTATTATATTGCTCTCTTTTTTTGCTTGTTTTCTCTTTTTTCTTTCTCAACAGGTGATCCAGGTGATTGATATATGTATTTTTTGTATTTTTGTTTTGTTGGTGTTTGTTTTTTGCCCTTATCACCGTCCCTCTTCCCCGCTGTTTTTCTTTCCCTCTTTCTTTCTCCCTTTTCTTTCCCCCAGTCATGTCTGTCCCGTGTGTAGCAAGTGAAAATTTCCTTTTTCAGGTCTTTGCTGGATTGTTCCCCCCTTTTCTTAAGGACATGACTTTCAGATACTGTTCATCTGCTGTAGATAGTTTTTTAGGCCTGATGCTTCTTTTGTTCTCCACTCTCTAGTTTACTCTGTTTTTCTTTTAAGGACACGCTGCAAAATACAATACTGACATATGGAAGGCTTTAGGCAAAGAGCTCTTTGGGAGTCACCTTGCTTGTGCAAAATACTATTTCATGTCAGTCAAACTGTGTTATTGATCTAGCTTGCCATTTTCATAGATATGACTAAAGAAATGTAAACAAATCATGTGTTTTTGAACCAGACTCATGCCCAGAGGAAACCATTGATAGCACAGAGAACTGTTGTTCAAGAGCACTTTAAAAAACATCAAGAAAGCCTGACTCCCTCAAAGCAAAATAGTATCAAATGAGGGGTTGTTCAGGACTTTTCAACTGCATAGCATATTGCATGTATCTAGAATTATAGTTGAAGAAGGAAAACTTAATCTCCTCTTCCCCTGTGCTCCATCAAAAGGCTCAAAGTCGAGTAAGAAGCCTCACTCACTGACCATTAAAAGTGCCTCGATAAAAGATCAATATTGAGCAAATATATGAAAGCTAATCATTTATTATTTATTAACCATCTCATATTTCTTTATACCATATTATATTTTCATGTTTCTTAACTTTCAGTTATGGGGCATAAAGAGACATTAGAGATAAAAGCCTGAGTAAATGAGTAAAAACAGAACTGCAGATGCCTTCATAAAGGGTTCAACGAATAGCTGCATATGACAAAAATAATGTAAATCCTACAGTCTGGTGTGGCCTTCACAGACACCAGGGGCTATACATTTATGCGCACAGGCATTAAGCGGTATTCAGGAATAATATAGTACAATGCAGATGCAAAAATAAAGTGAGAAATGGACTAGAATAATAAAACTATGTTTGTTTAGGGTGATTTTGAAAAGGTTCACATATGAACCTAATGTGTTTTTATAAATGTGATTATGAGTCATTACTTTTATGTACTCTTTTTATTCATTTCATTTTCATTAATTATGAAGCATGTTATAAAGCTTATCATACCACAGCACCACAGTAAACTGCATGATTGATTGTTATTATGATCCTTAATTAATACTAATTGGCGACAGTGGTTACAAATGCTCTATGTGGGATAAGATTATGATGTGTGGGCTATTATAATGGAAAAAGCGGTGATACAGATGTTTTGCATTTCAAATCGGATTTCCAAGCGGCACAGTGGAAAAATGAGTCCTAGAAACTGCAGTTCATCAAATGTCCACTCGAGGCTGCCCGTGAAAAGTGAGTGAGTCAATCCCCCACAGACTGCCATGTTAGAAAGCCCAACTTTACAGCATGAGTAAAAATGTTTTCAGCCCCGTCATGACAGCTGAACTCAGGGAAGTCTTTTAAATAAAGATTAGAAAACACCTATGTATTACCATGGGCATTTCAGCTAATACTGGTGTTTATAGTGTTGGTCCACTCTTCTGTACAGTGTTGCTTTAGTTCAATAAAGTTTGCAGCCATTTGTTTATTCAAAGATCTCTTAAGATCTTAACTCTGTAACTTCTGTCGGTGCTGTGCTTTTGGAAACTGAATTTCCCAGAGGAACCCACCCGAGGGATTAATAAAGTTATCTTATCTTATCTTATCTAGATCCCAACACAGTATTTTAGTCAGGCTGAAGTCTGGGCTTTGACTGGCTCACTGTAACACCTTGATTCTTTTCTTTTTCAGTCATTTTGTGGCCCACCCCTCCACAACTGTGCTGGCAGTTCATATGAGTTGTTTGTGCTGATATGAAACATCTCCACTTTGGTCTCATCTGTCCAAAGAACATTGCTCCAGAAGTCTTGTGGTTTGTTAAGATCCAACTTTGCAAACCTAAGCTGTGCTGCCATGTTCTTTGTAGAGAGAAGAAGCTTTCTCCTGGCAACCCTTCCAAAAAAAGTCATATTTATTATTCAGTCTTTTTCTAATTGTGAATAAAGTTTAACATTTAACATGCTAAATGAGGCCTGTAGAGTCTGAGAAGTAGTCTCCTTGAACAGTGCACTCTCTGGCTTCGGGGTGAATTGGTTGGGAATGCTCCAAAAACCTCTTGGTTAAATTGAGAAAATTAGAACTGCGCACACAGCTTCTTAATCCTGACAAAAGAACATGTGTTGCTATTTCTGCCCCTTTCTGTTGATAATTTGAACCCACTAGAATACCTCTGGAAGAGCTTTGAGTCCATTTTCAAAGGACCCAGTGAGGAAGTAATATTAAAAGAACTGTCTCCATTTATTCACAGCAAGGAGACAATGAAGCTATTCATGTGGTTTCGTTGGACCTTAAACCTAATATTGATCTCATCTGATCCTGCCTTAATAACTCATTATGTTAAGGTTTGCTTTGATCCAAGACTGTTTATCCATTGGTAGATGTTACTGACAGTTCTATCTGAGGAGCGTTAGTCTCACTGCGGGTCTATTTATTTATTTATTTTTTAATGTAATCTACTCCAGTCTTTTCTTCTGACAGTGTCCCTTTCATCAGGCTAAGCCGATTTGGATAGACTCTTAGACAAAATCAGCGGGGTGAAGCAGTTGGATCTCTGAAAAACCACAGATTTGTTATCTCAAAATAATGAGATATTTGTCACGCTCATGAGAAAACAATGTCTGATACCTTGAGATAATAATGTAATTCAATTGTTATCTCAGGATAACAAACACGAGCACGGCAAAAATCACAATTTGCTGTGTTGAGATAATGAGATAGTCAGACATGATCATGTGAAAACAGTCTGATATCTTGAGATAATGAAACAATTAAGTCACAATCCTCACCCAACAGGCCTGAAAGCAGCACGAGCTGCTCTCACCCTCCTTACATATGCAAATATTAGAGAGTGGTAATGAAAACGTTGGCACCAAGAGAAGAAGAGGACATAGGAAGCCAAAATGAAGACGTGCAACAACCTAGGAAGAACAATAGTTTAGAAGTTTAGTCTAGGGGGTGCAGACTGGTGAAGCATTTGGAAGCGCGTAATGATAAAGGGAAAGGAAGCGGAGCATGTTTAAAAGCATAATTAATAGTGCACCTGTTCCTGTCATCTGGATGAGTGAGCGTGTAAATGAGGTATAAGGAGGGATAGAAGAAGGAAGGACTCTTTGAAGGAAGGAGGAAGGCTGAAGAAGACACTGGGGGAGATTTAGAAGGGAAGGTACACTAAAGTGGAGAAGGAGAAGGGGAACGCTGGGGGGAGAAAAGGCATCATGCAGGGAAAAAGTATAATAACACCATTATAAAATACAAGAGATGGGACACATATTATGGTGATTATGGCTCATTTCCATACATATAGAGCACTCTGCCAGTGAGTCAAGGAGAGTGCAGCGGCGCATGTCAGCAGCAAGACTGCCGACTCTCTACAGTTTGAACCGACTGGAGCGCCACCACAATCTGACTCCTCCACACGGCGGCAAAGTCAATGGGCGGGCAGGGACCTGTTTACCAATTCGCTTCAATGAGCTCTGTAAGAGAAGTATGCACTCCTTCACCTCATGTGACTGTTTGGCTGCTAAGTATGCTGAGAGCACTCGGGTGTGACATTCAAGATTTTGAGGAATCCTGTGAAAAAACAAAACAAAAAAACCAAGGCCTTTGAGAGGAGAGCCATTGACTTTGGAATAAATGAAAAATCCAGCTGCATGAAATGTCACTGTGAAAATGAGTTATTCAGCGCAGGTATCTGTGTAGAGTTCGGGAAAGCTTTCAAAAGGACTTGCAAGACAGATCTCAAGTTTTGCTAATAGTACCCTCAGGTACTTTGTTAAGGTCGGCAGGGTGAACACATATGCCTCTTTTCCACAGGCACCTACTCGGCTTCAGATTTCAGTCTTTCGCCATTGCAATGGAGTTGTTAGAGCAAGGCGGCCCAAAGGTCCTGTGATGTCATTTGAATGTGACACAACGATGGAGGACGTCAAGGCAATACTACACCTCCCTGGCCAATCAGTGGGATGCAGCCAGTCATTTTCAGGTTGAGTCAGTTAGCTTGGAACTTGGCTGAATAGGTACTATAAAGGTACCTGGTACTACGGCCTAATAAAAAACATGATTTTTCTTGGTTTCGAAGTTACAAGAGAGTGGAGTGCTGAGTTATTAGTTAGTGTTAGCTAGCTTGGTTAGCATGGTTACAAAAAAGTGTCTATCAAAAACTGGATAGAGACCATCACATTACAAGGGATTAAAGTGTGATTTGGCAGGTGGAGGAACCGCAAGATTCAGTGTAGCAGTACATCATGGGGGAAAAGAATTAGAAATAATTCATATAATAAGTGTTTTTGGTTGAGGTTCAATCCCTAGACAATATGATGCAGGTACACAAGGTAAAATTCAGTAAACCATGATTATGATCTTAAATATAAGCCCTAATATAACTGAACAGTGACCATGAACACAGCTGGTCTGCACCAGTCCAACATAGTGCATCACTGTACACTGACAGGAGACCAACTTCATCATTTTGATGTTTCATTGCCATCTTGATAACCGAAGTAACTTTGAAGCAACGGACTGGGATTGGTCAATCTTCAAAAGGAATCATTTCAAAGGCCACAGGTTTGCGAGTTCATTGCACTAATAATTTTGGTCATTGCCATGGTCTCCAACCAGGGTTTTAATAGTTTTGCAATTTTCATTAGTTTTTATTTTTATTTAGTTTTGACTTCAGATTTTTAATTTTATATCAGTTTTAATTAGTTTTTACCAATTGTTTGCTAGTTTAGTTTAGTTTTTATTTTTTGAAAATCCTTAGTTTCAGTTTAGTTTTGATTAGTTTCAGTTATAGTTTTAGTTGTGTTTGCAATAATTAAGTGTAACAAAATCCTAGTTTCATCATATCAGTCATGCTCTTCTGCTTATCCTTGGGTATGTTGCTATTCCAGCTACCATACCCTGCACCCTGGACAGGTCGCCTGTCTGTCGCAGGGCTAACACGCAGAGACAGACAACTCACAGTCCCACCTATGGGTTCTTTAAATAAATAAATAAATGAAGGCAGATGAACAACCATTGATACCAGGCAACTATAAAATGTATATCTTGGCCCCAATGAGACTATTAACTCTTGCAGCACCGGGTGTTCGTAATTTTGGTTCAAGTGAATTGATAAACCTTTTGAAGGCAATTGACTCACACAGTTATGTAGATATCCCCGTCCTGTTGTCTCGGGATGCATCACGCTGCCCTGCCTGGGGTTAGCTTCTGTTTTCTGGGGATGAGGGTTGAGTGTGCTCCCTTCTCAAGGTAAGCTAGGTTAGCCTTCTTGTGTGAACTTTTCAAGTGCACTTTAAGGTTTGTGGGATTTTTTCCCCTTTAGAAATGTCCCTCATAATTTGTCTCTTTCCACTACAAGACACTTGCTTTATCCAAAACACAGTCATAATCAAAGTAATCCCTAATTGGACTCTGGCGCTTTCTCCCGACTTTTCCTGACATGATTACGCGTGGACGGAGCAGCAACACAGACGACTCGACTAACGTACTGCCACCTGCTGGCATATTGAGACACAGCAAGAAAAAAATCTGGAAACTAAACTTCATTTTCACCCTTGACTATTGTATGACATGCACACATCAATGAAAACTAAACACATTTTTGCTATAAATTCAGTTAATTTTAGTTAGTTTTGTGAACACTCATTACAGTTTTAGTTTTTTTGTTTTTATTTTTATTTCCGTTAACGAGAATGTTTTTTCACTTCTAGTTTTCGTTATTTCGTTAGTTTTCGTTAACGATAATAACCTTGTCTCCAACCATTGTTTCCCCCAGAGTGAGTGTAGCACTAATAAGATTCTAGACTTTTCGTTCACCAACCCTGGAGTGCAGAACCTTTAGCAGGCTGTTAATGCAATAAACAGCACATAAAGCAATAGTATTGTATCCAGTAAACATTAGAGATGGACCGATCCGATATTACATATCGGTATCGGTCCGATACTGACATAAATTACTGGATCGGATATCGGAGAGAAATACGAAATGTAATCTGATCCATTAAATATCAAAAAAGCACCTCACAAAACTTGCGACATGGCGTAACTCGGCTCATAACCTTAGCACGTCGCAGCAGTATGCTCACGTGATAGAGCGGCTGCGTGTATTTGGAGCCTCCCTACCAAACTCAGAGGAAGTTATCCCAGAGAGAAGTAAAGCAAGTGTGTAAGTTCATCTCTGAATGTTTGTAAAGCATTCCCACGTTAAGCTTAAATGAAGCGACTGCCTCTTCTCTCTCCCTCCCTCTTCTGCTGCTACTTCAATCATGAAACTGCTAAATGATCAGCTGATCGGCTTTTCTGTCGTGACTCCGTCTGTCTTGTTTGTTTTATTGTCATTTAAAATGTCTAGCTTTTAATAAATAATTATCTGAATCTTACACCCAAAGTTTTAATCTGATGTAAAATGTATAGAAGTCCATTACTGTCCTCAACATGAAGAAGACGGCTTTCAGGAGCAAAGTGAAGGAGGAGATGAAAGCAGCACAGCAGGAGGTCAAACGCTGCCTGAGGGAAGCAAAGGACACCTACAGGAGGAAGGTGGAGCAGAAGTTGGAGAGGAACAATATGAGGGAGGTCTGGAATGGTGTGAAAACCATCACAGGCCACAACACCAAGAAAAGCACAGTGGTGGTGACTGTGGAGAAGGCAAACGAACTCAACAACTTCTTCAACAGGTTTGACCAGCCCACAACCCCCCCCCACCCTCACCTTTACTACAGAGTCCTCTCCCCACTCTCCTACCTCCCTCGCTTCCCCCCCTTCCTGACACTATGACACCCCCCTCCTCCAATCCCTCTCTCAGCAGCAAGACATCTCCCCCCCTCCCCTCCTCCCAAACATCTCCCAGTGTCACAGTGGATCAGGTCAGGAGACAACTGAGGAAGCTTCGCCCCAGAAAGGCAGCAGGCCCAGACAAGGTGTGTCCTAGGATGCTAAAGGCGTGTGCTGCTGAACTTGGGGAGCCGCTACAACAAGTCTTCAATCTCAGTCTGCGACTGGGGAGAGTGCCCGCCCTATGGAAGACATCCTGCATCGTCCCGGTCCCCAAAAGGAACCGGCCAAATGAGCTGAATGACTTCCGACCGGTGGCACTGACATCACATCTTATGAAGACTCTAGAGCGGCTCTTCCTCAACCTCCTCCGACCACAGGTACAACATGCCCAGGACCCACTACAGTTTGCATACAAGGCGGATGTCGGAGTGGAGGATGCCATCCTGTACCTCCTACACAGAGCCCACTCACACCTGGATGGGGGAAAAGGCACGGTCAGGATCCTGTTTCTTGACTTTTCCAGTGCCTTTAATACCATCCGGCCCTGTATGCTTCAGGAAAAACTGAACAGGATGGAGGTGGACCCCTGCCTGGTGGCTTGGATCTCCGACTACCTCACCGACAGACCACAGTACGTCAGGCTGAAGGACATCACGTCTGACACTGTGGTCAGCAGCACAGGAGCACCACAGGGAACTGTGCTGTCCCCTCTTCTCTTCACCCTGTACACCTCTGACTTCTGCTACAACTCTGAATTATGCCACATTCAGAAGTTTGCAGATGACACGGCCATCATAATAATAATAATAATAATAATAATAATAATAATGGATACTTTATTGATCCCCATGGGGAAATTACTTGTTTTTCTCTGCATTTGACCCATTCACTCAGTGAAGCAGTGGGCAGCCCACTAAGCAGGCGCCCGTGGGTGTATCATGGGGTGTATCTGGGTGTATCTGGGATGATCAGGAAGAGGAGTACAGAAGTCTGGTGAGGAACTTTGTCGCATGGAGTCACACAAACCACCTGCAACTCAACACCTCAAAGACTAAGGAACTGGTTGTGGACTTCGGGAGGTCCAGAGAAGGTCCACTGCCGGTTCAGATAGAGGGGGAGGAGGTGGAGGTGGTCAACAAGTACAAGTACCTCGGGCTGTGGGTGGACAATAAACTGGACTGGTCATGCAACACAGAGCACCTGTATAAAAAAGCCCAAAGCCGACTGTACTTCCTCAGGAGGCTGAGGTCTTTTAACATCTGCAGGAAGCTCCTGAGGATGTTTTACCAGTCAGTGGTTGCTGGAGTACTTTTCTATGCTGTGGTGTGCTGGGGGAGCAGCACAGCAAAGAAGGACTCATCCAGGCTGGAGAAACTGATCAGGAGGGCTAGCTCTGTGGTCGGCATGAAGCTGGCAGAGAAAAGGACACTAAAAAAACTGCTGGACATTATGAACAATGCTGGGCATCCTCTGCACACGGCCATTAACAACCAGAAGAGTCTGTTCAGTGACAGGTTGCTTCTCCCCAAGACAAGAACTAACAGACTTAAAAACTCCTTTGTCCCACACGCCATCAGACTGTTGAACTCCTCTCTGGAGGGGAGAGGGAGGGGAAACAGGAGGACAAAGGAGGGGGGAACAACTAAGCTGTAGTGCCTCTTCACCTCACTGTACAATACCTTTTGTGCAATACTTTTGTTAATAGTCAACAGTGCAATAGACTCAATACTTGAAATGTGCAATTCACTTGTATTTTTATTTTTATTCCTATTTATTCTATTTATCCCCTTCGTATATTTTATTTATATATGTCTCTGTATTTATATATGTGTGTGTGTGTGTGTGTGTGTGTGTGTGTGTGTGTGTGTGTGTGTGTGTGTGTGTATATAATATTCTGTAACTGTAACTTCTGTCGGTGCTGTGCTTTTGGAAACCGAATTTCCCAGAGGAACCCACCCGAGGGATTAATAAAGTTTTAGCTTATCTTATCTTATCTTATCTTACTGTATATAGTAACTGTTAAGTCTAATATACCCTAGTAAGCTATAGTACTTTTTCCTTTGGGAAGGTACCATCTGAGCAGTCTGCAATTTTGTTGAAGAAAGATGTTGAATCTATTTAATTATTCTTGAAAAATAATTGATTTCTGTGCATTTTTTTTCACACTACATCAAATTAAAGTTGATTACGTCGATTAAGCATCATGAGGTGGAGGGTGGGGGGTGGTTCCCTATTTTTCTTCTTTTTGCTGGGAGTTTGCAAGTTAGGTTGCTTAATATTTCTGCTAAGTACTGTTTAAAATACCAGAATAGGGAGGATGCAGTAGGTTTAAGTTTATTAGATTGATCAGTATTGCTGAACTATGAAATATTTTGGGTGCAGTGTATTTTTTACATACAGGTATAACAGAATAGCTTTAGTGGTGTTGTTTATTTAAACTTGAGTATGAACTTATACAAAATGCAGCAAGATATTAAAAAACAGTTTTATTGATTAAAAAACACTATATCGGATTCATATCGGTATCGGCCAATATCCAAATTTATGATATCGGTATCGGTATCGGACATAAAAAAGGGGTATCGTGCCATCTCTAGTAAACACCAACATTACAAACTGGGCTAAGAGAACCAAACAGTTTTTGTATTTAGCTGTAAACATGTTTATGTGTAAAGCAAAGGTGACCATTTTAACATGGTAGTCTAATGGAATCGACCTCCTTTTGGAGCAAGCCTCGAGTGGCAGTTCTTAGAACTCCTCTCAGCTTCATGTTTAAGTCCCTTAAAGCTTTACACCCACACAACACTTTTCATGACGATGCAGACTGGCTTGAAATGTACTCCTCTTAAAGGTATTTTAACTTCTCCGCCAGCACATTAGGGAAAAGGAAGGTCAATTTCTTGCCCGGCTCAATCAAAGTACTTTAATTGGACAGGGCTTTTGCTGAAAAAGTATCTACTCTCACGCACTGTCCTGAATCAAGTTATATATTAATTAAGATCAAATGCTAGGAAAAAAAAATCTATGTTAAGATGGGACCCAGCTAAACTCAGAAAAAGGTTAATGAAAAAAATGTTCACACATCTTTCAGTGTTTTATTCAGGATTTGCTTCATGTGGAAAGAAAGTAGAAGATTTTTTGAGAAGAGACTAAGAAGCTGGATCTGTGTAACTGCAATTTCCTGGAACCTAATAAAAAAACAACAACGTATAAATGCAATGAACTCTTTAAGTAAATGTTTTGTACAGTTGTCCATGTAGAACCACCAGAACTGAAAGACGAGAGAAGTCAGGCAGCTCAGAGATGGACATGTTTCAGTTTCAACATCAGACATTGAAAATGACTTTGTGACGACACTTTGCTTTGTGTGTGTGTGCGCATGGCTGGGGGTTATGTGTGTTGATATCCAGAGGTGTGCCTCCAGCAGCTGCTGTGCTACTGGCTTTCGGCACTGATATTTATTGTCTCAGACAGCCCGACAATCTCATATAGGCCTGCATCATGAGCGGCGTCCATGAGGCGTCTGTGTTGTCAAGACGCATTTACAGTAAAGACCCTGACTCTGAAATTAAAATTACCAAAGGGGAAGGTTTGTGGCACATTAGCAGGCAAGACTAAAACAGTGACAGTGCAGTACAGTATCTGATCCTTAAGCTGCAGCGAAAACACTAATACATAACTCATGAGGTGAGGTTGTTGTAGAAACCCGGCAACAGTCGCACAGCAGATCGCATTATGCTGTAGCCTTTGGGGACCCTACATAATGCAGTTATGTGACAAAGCTAGTGCACGTCAGCCACAGGCTACCTTCAGCTCGCTTGACAGTGGCTATGGAGAGATATAGCAAGAAGCATTTTATCTGCTATACCACCTAGCTGCCCTATCTCATATTTAAGCCCCTCATTATTCATGGTCATCTCATATTAGGACACTGTTTTTGAGAGCCGGCAAGACCTCCCCTCCCCATCTGGAGAAGAGGCAAATATGCTACATGGGGGGGGGGGGGGGGGGTCTGAAGAGTCCAGGAGAAGAGAAAGAAGGAAGAGCTGGGTGTCCTATACAAGGCCCAATGTCGGCTCACTCTTCTGGTGAAGAAAAGCTGCTTAATGGCTGGATGCAGAGGTAGGATCCAGCCATAGGTAGACAATGCAAGACTTGCCCGGATAATCAATTTATATGTCAATGGAAAAAGAAGACAAAATGCATGAATTCCCAGTGTGCAGGGAGGTGAATGTATGGAAACAGGATGGCAGTTACAGTTAATGATTGTGTTATGAGAGGCCAGTGAGGACATAAATCACACTTCCTCTCACACAGAACACTCTTAAAGTACTGTGATGTAGCATGGGATCAAAAAAAGGCTTATTGAAATAAGAATAAATACAGCTTTTAATTTGCAAACTTATTCGCCTTTATTGGTTTTGATAAGATAATACTTACAAAGCTGCTTAACAAAATCTGAAAGAACTCATCCTTTTAATGATTTAAAACATTGTCTTCTTGTTGGAAGAATACTCTAAGCTAATTAGGTACTCTCGCAAAGCAAGAATTTTACTTGTCAAAGAAATGTACCGTTGCAAAACACCCATTGATAAAGAGTCCATTTAACACTGAAGGGACATAAGAATCATGGCTCTGTTATTGACTCTATAGTACAGTGAGGTACTATAGATGTGCAATGGTCCGTACGGCCTTGCAACAAGTTGTGAAATGAACGTAAACTCCGTTTTCTCACACAGCCTTCTCCCTGTATTTACTTCCTGATCGAGATACATCTGGCCAATAAGCGGACTTCACGTGGTTTGAAGTGATGCATTTTGGTTCGACTGGCAAAGGAAATTTGCAGATTTATGATGACTGATGTCATAAATCATGACACACAGCCCTATCCTACATAAGCTGCCTTTATAGGTTAACAGTATCAGTATTGGTATTGGCAATACTGGCTCTCTGTTTACTTTGTATCAGATCGACACCAAAATTTGCAGTATCGCACAGCACTAGCTATCGCAACACTTAGATTACTTAGATTAATTGAAAAGTCATAGATGACCACCAAGCAACAGCATACAGCAAACAGTGGTGCCCACGATTTTCACAGCAGGCAACAGAACTAACTACGGTAAATCAAAAATCTTTAGGTATTGATTTGGTGTACTCATCGAGAGTAGATCATTGTAATCCAATAAAGGTAAAACAAAGTGGTAGAAATGATGTGCCCCCTCCTCTGGAGAGAGAAACAAGATTTATTCCTAGCTTTTGAATAAAACCAGCAGCTCAGGGTGTTAAAACTGACCTAGCAAAATTGAGCATTTCAGCTCAGTACATGACTAACTGCCTTTTCCCCTCTCCTATTGGTAGGGCGTTCAGTGTCCTATAGAGAAGCTCACAAATTCAGTACTTCTCTTTCACATAGAGTACCTGTGCACAGAATTGCGCTAACACGTTTATTTTCACCGCACTGAGAAAGACATTAACTCGTTTTCTTCTAATAAAAAGCACACAGAAGAATCTGCAAACTAAAATCACGTTGAGGCCAGAACCAGGCAGCTGGGGGAACTGATTACAGCCATGTCAGATTTGATCTCTCTTGTCTGTTTATGTGCGCAGGCGTGCGCGTGAACTGGTGAGAGTGAATATTTATCCACCATTTTGTCTCCGTGGAAATCGGTTTCAGCGGCATCATCGGGACTTTGCGGCGAACGACACGTATCAGGGCTAAATTACTTCATTACTCCAGAATCAAAGCGCCGTAATCAGAGACGGATGCCCTATTTTTGCAGTAATACAAAGCGTGTACACGTGTGTGTGTTTTTGTGACTACTACTGTAGGTCAGAGTAAAGTCTGTCAGTTTTACTAACATGCTGTCAACATGATGATGATGATGATGTATCTCCGACTGAAGCCTTTAACAAACTTAAACTCCCCTTTATTCAGCTTTGACTGTGTCTGTGTGCAGTCAGGCCAGCAGACACGCTGGTGCGTCTCTTCATTCTGGCATATTGCACTATGTTTTGTGTAATGTTACACTACCAGCCTACAAACTTGTGAATTCTCTGTTCACGATTTGTGTTCGCTTACATCATGCCTCACTGGAGTTGAAGAATTTTGTCGAGCAGAAGACTAGACCCTCTCTTTATCCACCTGATACCAGCCCCACGCTGCCTTACACAAATTATAAATGTGACTTCTAGCTATTGCTTCCACTGAAATCGTGTCTGCAAGGGTATCGAAGTGTGCTTCTGCTTCTTTTCCTCTCTTTAGATATTTTGGGAAAGAAACAATCTTGGACGGAGCCTTTGGACACCGCCAGGCAAGCTGTTTCCTTCTGTTTTCAGTCTTCATGCTGAAATAAGTTCGCCGGTTACTGTGGTAACTTCATATTTAGCAAACAGATAGGAAAGGTGTGCCAACCTTTTCAGCTAGCTTCAGCAATAGTGAATAAACCTTCTGTACTACACATGGATTCAAGCAGGATAATGTGACAGTACTTCTGCCTTCTACAACTAAGGAGTGGAAGTTCGACAGTCCCTTTCTTCACCAGTTCCTGCCAAAATCTTGTAAGTAAAAGGGAAGACACTGGTATCCTTTCTTTCCTTGACATATAATGACTCTGCTACGCACATTTATAGTGATCCCAGATGGATCAGAAGCATGAAAAGTTAGCAAAGAAATACTTTGACACAGAATAAACTGTGCAGAATCAGAATAATATCTCTTCCATAAGGCTTTTAATTATGGTGTGACACAAAGAGGCACGGCTTTCAGAATATAGCACAAAATAGGTTCAAGCCATCACTGAGGATCCAGAAGCAAAGGAGGTTATTGAGCAGAACAGCAAGGCATAAATTAAACCTGCATCCAACCTGACGATTACTTGTGAGGAACGAAGCTGACAAGTACCGGTGAGAACTGCTCACCATCTGCATGCATATTTTAAGACGATCTACAACAGTGTAGTTTGACTTGATACTTCAGGGCTGGTGTCTGCTTCATCTAATCGTGTGGTGTTACAAGCTTGGAGCAGATTATTTTTGTTGCTTTGCTCTTATGATACAGTACGCGGTTTTGCGATGGTGAAATCTGTAAGCTCCAATCAATCAAGTGTTCCGCGTCAGTGTTTACCAGTTATTGATGAACTTGATGGGACTGTCATGAGATTTATTTTTAATTTGTTTGATCATAAATTGGAATATTGGACAAACTGAAAAGTTGTCAAGAGTATCATATTAGATGAAATGTCAGAGGGCTACCAGAGTTATTAAGAGTGCAATAAATGGCTGCACCAAATTGCATGGCAATCTATCAAAGAGTTGTCAGGATGTTTCACAATATGAAATCTGAAAATGTCAGCCTTGAGAAAATCTTCATAAAAAATCTGGATATACACACTGGGAACCACAAAACACATGTAACACAAAACCTTTGCATCACTGAACGTCTTTATTCAGCTTCTTTGTACTATTTTCACTGTCAACATGTCAAAAGAAGAAATGCTGTACAAACCAGTTTACCAAAAATGTTGAGAGGCTGTACATGATGTCAATAAAGATAAAACACAGCGACCTGAAGAGTCATTTAAACAAGGGTTTGGCAGTTAATCTTAACCATGAGGCCATATGAGAAACTGGGACTGTTGTGGAGGGCTGCACCAATAAGCTTAGAAGGAGATACAAGCAACAGTGAGCAGAGTCGATTTTAGCTCACTTTAGCTTCTTCCAAACACCTTGGAAGGAGCCGAAATTGTGCCGGAAATCTCCTTAATCATGTTATGTAACCAATGAAAACTTAAGGAGAACCATCAAAAATCTCTTGCAGTTTTGGCTACAATTGTATTCACTTGTTTTTTTTCTCTGTGGCCAAAGAAGGTCACGTTTAACACCGACTGTGTCTATATAATAGAAGCTCTTTTTTCTGTACAAATCTGCCTTGTTTGCAGTTTGCAGAGTAAAAAAATTCCACCTCAAACCACCTACTTTTGAAATCATCTTTTTTGAGCTGGTTCTTTTAGGGGTCACCACAGCAGATCATGTGCCTTCATCTCACCCCAGCCTTCCTCTGTCACACCAACCCCCTGCATGTCCTCTGTCACGGCATCCAAATTTGTCTTGTCCCTTTCTGATCACTCCCAATGAAAATCGTACCATACCTCCAGCTCGGCCTTCTGTGTTTCTGTCAGAGCCACCGTCTCCAAACCATACATCATAGCCGCTCTAACTACTATATTGCAAACCTTTCCCTTCACTCTTGTGTATTTCCCTTCAAAGTGCTGTGATAATACTAATCCAAAGAAAATTGGCCTTTCATTTTTTGAAAATTAAGGCCTTTTTTTTTCTTTTTTTCTTTCTATTTCTTTCTAGTATTTCATGTTCTCTAAATGTTTCCCTCTCGAGAATTATAGAGGCTATGTTAGGAATTAGAAAGAAAATTTTGGACGGCATTTCGGGTGCAAATTGAGAAGGGCTCGAGTTTCTTCACAGCAGGGATGGCCATTCATAGAAATAGCTAGTTCAAATCCATCATAAGAGAATACTCCACGGATTAGATGGATCACATGCATGACAGCAGGCATTTTTCAGTGGGCTCGACAGTATTATTATATGTAGAAGCCTATTAATAATTCTCATGTAGGTATAATCTCAGTAAATTCTAGTAACAACTTCCGTTGAATGCAGCAAAATGTAAATTTTCATCATGCAGTTTCTTCCTCCACTGGTTTGTAAGACCTCACAGTAGGAGAACTGGGAGTGAACAGTTCAATCACACCAACAGAAAGGCAAGGTGCACTAAGACACGACGAGTCACAAATGCACACGCATCGTAAGACGCACAGATACATGCTCACACTCGCACGCAGCGTAAATGTCACAGAGGAGTGCAATTTGTTGCTTCCGCTCAGAGCAGCAGCAGCAGTAGTGTGATGCGGGGTGTATTTTCCAAAATAGAAAAATATTAAAAAGGCGTTGGGAGAAACAATTTACACAAATTCATAAATGAATCCGAGGCTAAGATGCACTTCTAATATCTGCAAAGGGGACTCGGGAGGGAAAAGGCTGGGTGCTCTAAATGTTGGCACCAGTGTGACTTCTCAGTCTGTTAACACTGCACCGGGAGAAACGTTAAACCTCAACAGCTATGTGTCACCAAGTTGAATTAGAACATGTGAGAGGACATTATTGGGGATTGATACTAAGGTACAGTAATCTGAGTTAGTCCCTGTGCCCAGATTTGGGGTTATTAATGTGTTAATGCCTGGTATGATAGCAGATGTGTGAAAAATGCCAACACCCCCTACACATAACCAACACTTGAATACTTATCCCAAAACTGCTAATGAGTGGTATTTAGGGCAAATCTGATCCCACATATCATTACAGTCAACAGACCAGCTGATTGTAGCAGTGAATCAACAGAGCTTAACCAGTTTTTTGAGTTGTAGAGTTCAGTTTTACTTAACACACCCAGGCCTGGTTACTGCCAGACCTGCTGAAACAAGAAATCACTTAAACAGAACCTTTGCTGCTTCAGGACGACTTGATGTAATCGATGGAACCACAACAACAGTTCACAGCTTGAAGTTCAAGAGGACTTGGGATATACAGCATGATAATGATCCGAAACACACCAGCAAGTCCGCCTCTGAATGGACTCAAAAAATGAAACGAAGGTTTTGGAGTGGCAGAATCAAAGGCTGGACTTAAATCAGATTGAGGCACTGTGACGTGACGAGTTCTACAAAGAAAAGTGGGACAAAGTTCCTCCACAGTGATGTGAAAGAATCGTTGCCACTTATCGAAAATGCCTGATTGTGGTTCTTGCTGCCAAGGATGGCACAACCTGTTATTAGAAAAAAAAAAAACTAAATAAGCCAGGAAGGGGGCAAAAACTTTTTCACAGCATTGTATCCATTAATTTCTCAGCTTGTCCCAAATTACAGGGACACATAATGATAAAGTAGTAGTAGTAAGAGTATGCAGCTATGACAATTTATATGAGCGTAATCTCATTAAATTCTTTTCAAAACTACTAAAGACTTCCCTCTAACTTTATTTTGTCAGTGCCTCTTTTCTCCTTGACTGTAAGGACTTTGGTGCTTTTCCCTCCTATCTTTACATATTTTGCTTCCATCATCACGTTATAAATAACAAAAATATGGGACCATCAAACATTCAGAGTGTTTCTCATGCACATCATGTGGTCCTTCATATGCAAACACCACGCCTAAATCAACAATAGAACTATACAGAATTAAAGAACTTCTGTTGGGCACACTGCGGAATATGCAATTGGAAAAAATCTTATAAATCATTGCGAGTCACGAAATCTTTAGGAAATGTCATAAAAATTCAATATGCATACATAATATATCCTGCAGCAATGACTTCATATGCCTTCAAAAAGGCATATGAAGTCAGAGAATGGTTGCACAAGCACAGCAAGACAAAATTGTTCAGTCTCGTGGACTGTGCACATAATGTAACTTTTCATAAGTTAGCAGATGAGATCAGAGGATTTCAGAAAGTTCATGGGAAGCTGTAGGAGACAAGACTAGGACAAGAGAAACTCCATTATTTATTTGTGTTATTCCATGGCCTTGACTCACTCTAACCTGAATGAATGAGATTCTCATTAGAACAATCTGTGTTTCAAAACTTTTAAGTGAGTGCACCAGGAAAAACATGGATGTCGGGGCTTCTTGGCTGTATTTATGTTGGTTACCCTAATATATGTAAATGTATGCAGGTTACATGAGGTATTCTGGTAATTTGATGATGAAGGGAAAAATGTTTTAAGAAGTGGTTGTACCGTTTGGCACACAGACAGGTTGCCACTTTGCCATTAAATGACCATCCTGCAGCAACCACGTCACTATCTTAGAAGGAATTTCTGTTTCAGATCTAAGTAGTTCAGGCTTGACTCTGTTGCCGTTTACTTACACAGACAATAGGATTACTTCCACTCAGATTTGTGATTTTCAAAGATGTATTGCAGTAAAATTGCCACTTTAACGCACCAAAGTCACTTTGAAGGTGGCAACTGTTTGAGTGATTGCAGACCTGGCCCTCTTCAAAACAGCCATTTCAAAGGCAATAACACTAGAAGTTCATTGCACAGAGTAACAATAATTTTGACTGTGTTGCAGTCTCCAGCCACTGCTTCCCATCATTAGGCCATCATGTCAATAGTGGTGTCCCTCGCTCTCACTAGTAGTTGCCTCAGTCATGTGGGTTGCCCATTTTACATCACCAGTGGTTATTTCACTTGTTGCCACTTGAAGTCGCTGAATGTCATTGATTATCTGTGGTCTCTGTGGTCAGCAGCATTGCTTTCTGGGTGGATGTCCCATAAATTTGGCTTCTTTGGTAGGCGCAAATCTTCAAGGTCCAAATCCTGAGGATGTCAACTCGTCAGGGATGGTGTAGCCAGTCATGTATGGTTTGAGTCCATTAGGATTAACAACGGTACGTTCAATCTTTATGACAAATATCTGGTCCAGTCCTTACAGGATCATAAAAGATGCCTTTAAAACAAAAGATTAGGTTTTTCTTCATATGAGATAAGAAAAATGCCTTCTTTTGGAGCGAACACCATACATATCTCACACAGTCAGCTGTGGGAGTCAATATCTCCTTTAAACAGCTGTATTTTAATGCCCAGTCTCTCTGTGTTACTCACTCACGTTCAGAAGAAAAGAAAAAAACATAACTATAATGTATTCATCTCTGTGACTTACCTCTTTGCAGATGAAGACATGCATTTTGTCATCAAACACCACATGTCAGCGGCAGCGAAGGGATAATTTCAGGATGTGAATTTTAAAAATAGCGCTCACTAATAAAACCATTTGCACCTTGTAATAAGGTAGCACAAGTGTGAGTGAGGAGAAATGCCACACAGTTTGACACTCGGTGAGTCACAGAGCGGGAAATGAACTTGTTGTAGAGGAGGGAAAGACGCCGCCAGAGCTTTATCCATTCCTTTCGGCCCCATGCATCTGCCACCATAATTTGTGATAATGATGGCGTCCCAGCAGGGCCACTCTGCGCAGAGTGATTCGGAATTGATTTAGTGCATTAATTACGACCCTGTTACGCCACTGTCATGGACAATATTTTACAATTTGATAAGCAAAAGACGCGCCGTGGGATCATTTTGATGAATTGCGAGGGTTCGGCGGTGGCACGCTTTTATGGTCGTACCTTTTAATTTAGCGGTAATCACTTCCCCCCCCTCCAAACCGTGGAGGAAGCAAGACTTTAATTTCACCTCCGAGACCTCTGCTCTGCACCACGTCTGCTTTGATCAGGCAGACAAAAAAAAACAGGCGCGCAGTCGACCACACACAATGACACAGAGGACGAACCGATCCTGAATGTGAGGCAGGTTCTCTGCCTTCATGCTTGCGTGAACGTGCGTGCTTCCTTAAAATGTACAGCATGCGTGTGTGTGTGTGTAGGTATGTGCATTATTTCTGTTACTCCAGCTCCAACTTTCCAGTGCTGGAGGCTAGACTGCTAGGAGTCCAGTAATGAACAGGAGCTGTGACTATTATACCACTTACTAATCCCACCCGGTGCTCAGAGAGGAGTTGCAGCCTCCACGGGAGTCAGGTTGAACAGTGGAAATCCCAAATTTATGGTTTGGCCTGTTTTTCATTGTGTTTTTACACAATATTTGGAAGTGTGTAAATAATGTATATACACTACTTTACTATGTATTTTATGTGTTCTTCCTCCTTTATTTCTTACCCAATTCAGCCAACCTACCCAACACCAACTTCTTACCCAACTGTCCTGATCATGAAGACTCCTTTTACCAGATAATAAAATCTATAGATTGTTGTTAATAGATTATTCTTATAGTTTGTACAGTGTTGTAAAGAAGTATTTGCCGCCTTATGATTTCCGTTTTTCAGACAATTTTCAGACTTACATGTTTCAGATCAAACAAATTCTAATGTTAGACAGAGGTAACCTACATAAATACCAAATGCTGTTTTCAAATGATGATTTCATTTCTTAGAGGGGTAAAAGTCATCCAGACTTATCTGTCTCTGTGGAAGAAAATCATTTTCTAGAAATAGTCCTCACAGCTGGTTGTGCAACCAGAAGTTTGGACTTTGACCGGGCCACTCCAAAATCTTTTCAGAGCAATTCAGAGGTGAAGTTGTTGGTGTGTTTTAGATCATAGTCCTGCTACATAACGCAAGGGCTACAATGGTAATAGTTGAAAATGTAACCGGATTGAAACCTTTCAAATAGTTCTATTTTCATCTCTATTTTCTATTTTTAGTCCACAGAGTATTTTCCAAAAACTCCTGGGGATTAGCCATGGCGCAAACCATTACCAGCTAAAGCTAATGCACCAGTCCATGTAGAGGCCAAATGGCACACTGATTTCATACTTCTACCAACCTGTATGACTGTATGACGGACTTAAATCACGCATGTTTGATATGGCACTGAGATGCTGTAGTAAGACATTGCTGTTCTGAGATTGAACTCAGTGTTTTGTCTTTTACTAGGCACATTACAACATGTAAAAACGTGTAACAGAGTCCAACAATCCCGGTTTAAGTTAAAATAGATAGTAAAGCTACAATCACTACCTCGTGTTTTACTTTTTCATACAGCTGATCACAGTGAATGATGACCCCCTTCTGAACCTGCTAGAATGTAGAGGAGGATGCCTACTCTGATTAAAAATTACAATGAATCAAGGGGATTCAAATTGGGTGAGTTGATGGGGTTGAGTAATGATGGCAAACTATAGCAGAGCCTGAACATTAGGCTGCTAAGCTAATGTTGGAGAGTGTGTGTTTGTGGAAAGTTAATACACGTCCTAATCAAGGCTCAGAAGAATTCTAATGTGCACTCTCTAGTCAAAAGCAGCTCCATTAACTAAAATTGTTCTCAGATACCAAACGTTTAATCACAATTAATGGTTGAAAAGTGTCTTCCATTAGCTCTCTCTCTCACACACACGTTAATCAGATTAAGCTCTTAAAGTGGTCGGATCATGCCATTTACCCAAATTTCTGTAACTACACATAAATAGTACACAACTTTATATTTTTAACACAAGTAGCGCTGGCACTGTTATCCAGCCATTGACTTGAACACTTCTCCATGTGGGGTCAGAGGGGAACAGGGGTTTTTCCAGTGCTGGTTTGTAAGAAGCGGGGTATGTCATGGATAGTTTGGCAGTGCATCAAAAGGGGCTTATAGCAACACCAGATTTAGCTAAACCCTGTTGCTACTCTAAGATGCTTAACTTGGAAGATGATACACTATTCTGTAAGAAAAAGTAACACAGTATTTTAGATGTGATGATGTCCACTAGATTAGACACTTATGATCACTTTCTGTCTTTATCATATCAATCGGATATTTCACATTTATAAATGATTTGTCATACTCAACAAATGTAAGGCTGGGAAGTTCTGGTCCCTCATTTATTTATATTTCGCTTATGAGGAGCCAGACTTTGTGGGAATTTGCTGGTGGTTTTGATCAATAGCTCTCCAGGGTTTCAGAAGGTATTTTAAAGTGTTTCTTTTCAAATGACTGCTTTTTCCACTCATTTTCAGTCCAGTCCTTGTACCTGACCATTTTCAGAGGAATGTTGGTTTGTTTGTTAAGCTGCTCAACACTGGCCTATGAACCATTCAACATACAAAAGCAATGCCTAATTTCAGGGATGAACCAGTTTTGTGTCTACACATAACAGACATACTGGCAGAGAACCAATTTTAAATTGTATGTTTAGGGACTTTGTTTCTAGCAGCCTCATTTTCTCCCATTTCTTTACTTGAATCTATGAAAAATACAAAAGGTAACATGTTTAACTGATAACAGTTTTTAACCATGTTGTACCAACAAGGTGATTCCCAAAGAGCCAAAAATATGGCATGATCTTCAGTAACTATCCGTTGAAGATAAATAGTAACTGAAAATCATCATGGAGCTGCATTTCAGTCGGTGGTGTTGAAGACCTTGTCAAAATTAATGAATTATGAACACAGAAAAGCACTATTAGATTTTGATGCACCATGCAAGACCATCTGGAAAATATTTGATTGGCAGCAGCTTCAAATGCCAATGCAGTAAAATCATACCTGGATAGAAAAACACATAGTAGAGCACTATCAGTCATGGATTGGCCTCCCCAGGTCCTGGACCTCAACATTATTGAAGCAGTGTGAGATCATGTTGACAGAGAACAGAACAAAAGGCAGAAAGCAGCCTGGAGAACTATTCCTGAAAACTACTTAAAGAAATGATGAAAAAGCTGCCTAATAGATAGACTGTGCTGAAGAATAAAGGTGGTCACACCAAATATCGACTTTCAAGCTCATTAGAGTTGGGCAAACTCTTATTTTTTGGTATTTCTATGAATGTTTTCACCTATTTCCAATTTTCCAACAAAAATATAAAGAAATGAGGGGTGGTTCAAGATAGTTGCACAGTAAAGTACATTGGGTAGATACAGTTCTTAGTTAAAGGTGTTTTTTTGTTCTCACTGATGTTACTTAGCCATAGGCCCCAAAGTAAAACATCAGGCACTTTGAAAATGTGTTATGAAACAAACATCAATGCACCAAAGCCTGATAGTCATAAAAATGATCAAGGCGTGCACCTCGGTGCTCAAATAAAACAGCTGCACTTGCAGCAACAAAGCAGAAGTAATAACTTGATCCAGTCTAAGCAGCAACTTACATGAAAGGAAGCATTTCTGCTCACTTTGCTAGCTTTTGTTTATCTTTGGCAATCAAAGAGATAGAAAGGGTGGAAATGACAGAGCTGCCAATGCTTAGCTGTCAGACATCAAGATGTTTTTGGTCGTTTATGTTCATTCTTTTGTAAGTCTTTAAAAAAAAGGTTGGTAGAGTAAGTGCACACATATGTTGTAGCTCTAAGAAGATGCATTACGGATAATAAAAACACATATTATGGCCAAATGTTTTCTCATGCCTTTGAAAATGTATGAAGCAAGGCAATCGTTGCGACAAATAGAATGCTTCACTCATTATTTTTTTCTCTAGTCTCTACTTTCCTGCCATTCTTCTTCTTAAGAGATTACTTAACTCTAGGCTCCACTCTGGTAAAGGAGCCAAAAATTTTTTCAATAAATAAAGAACACAGAGTAAAGTGTTCTATTTTTTTTCTCTTGGACTTCGACATCTCCATTATCCGACAATTAACGAGCTATAAGATACATCGGGGCAGTGCCACCGTGATCTGGCAGGGTGCTGGCTGGCACGAGCAGGGTGCTAATTTTCTCAGCATTAAGAGCTGTAATTATGCAAACGCTGCTGGGCGCCCGCGAGGCGCTAACAGCCCCCCATTCCAAGCGACAGTCCCAACCTTTTATGAGCTCCTCAGCGGTTCAGAGGCTAATGAAACTGTACGATCCACCCAGCTAGTAAGCCCCCCTTCTTCCCACTGTCGCTCGGGATCATGGTGTCATTACGTGGTGAAGAGGCCCTGTGGCAGCTATTGAGCAATGTGGAGCACAATAGCATGAAACATTTATAGAGAGCAGGGACGGAGAGTGAGAGAAAGTACTTGACCTCCACAGTGGCCCTGTACCGTACCTCTCTCTGTCTCTCTCCATGTAAATAACATCCCTCACTTTGAGGGAAGAGCTCTTTTCTCAGTCTCCCCCCCCCAAAAAAAAAAAAAAAAAAGCACAGAGGGAATTAGAGTCATTGAGAAGCAAGTGGTGGAAGATTCTGCAATTATCAAATCAAGCTGACGTGAGACAATGAATAGATGCTTTTAATCAGTGATGAAAATATTTACAAGTGATTCTCTTTATTCCTTTTGCCAGGTACCATTAGGCATGGAAACTCTACTGGAAGATTGGAACACCAGAAAAAATAAGGAATAATAAAACGTTGCCTGGTCTGATGAGTCTTGACTAGGATCAGAATTTGATTCAAATAACCCGAAAGCATAGATCCGTCCGGCTTTATATCAACACTTCGAGGTTTTTGGTGTTTCTTGGCACACTTTCAGCCCCTCAGTGCCAACTGAGCATTGTTTAAACACCACAGCCTACCTGAGGATTGTTGCTGACCATGTTTATCCCTTTATAACCACAGTGTACTCATCCCCTGATGGTTGCTACCAGCAAGGATAACACGCCAGGTCACAAAGCTCAGATCGTCTCAAACTGGTTTCTTGAACATGACTTTGCTGTACCTTCTTGAATCAATGCCATAAAGAATTAAGGCAGTTTTGGAAGAAAAGGAAGTGTAACCAGGTACTCGCAAGATACACCAAACAAAGAGTCTAGAATTTAGGTAGTGGACTGTTTAACACAGGACTCCACACAAGTCCAAGTTCTAGAGGACAAATTGGTTTAGGATTTGGTGACCATGAAAGCCATAGCATATGATTTCTATAATTTGAATGCTAAAACATTTGCTGAGCCCCCTGGGCCCTATGGGTCAAAGACCTGTTATCCTAGAGGAGACTGCTTCAATGGAAAACAACAACGTTGGCATAGTGGCCCCACGGCATATAAGGGTTTCCCCTAGAACATCATTCTCTATAATATTATATTTCAGAAGCTTTTAGATGTTCCTCGCTGTATAAAAGAGGCCACACCTTGAGAAAGTACACAAAGTAAGTGTCAGTATAGTATATCATAACTAACTAGGATGAATGGCAAACATGTTGAAGGGCAGACACGGTGAAACACGTGTGATAGAGTGGAGTATGAATTACTGCCTCGCGGTAAATTAATGGCATAGGACCGCACTCTCAGACAGAGAGGCGAGCGATCAGAAGAGCTCTGAATAATGACACGGAGAAGCCGTAATCTCTGGCTACCACTCCGATCTCAGAGGGTTAGAGCAAGGACATAAAATAAGAAAAATCCCTCCAAATCCGAAGAGGTTATGACGTAAAAGAGCAAGGAGGAAGCTTCATCAAAGAAAACGAACAGCACCACTCTGAGCCGAGTGACCTTTGCTCCGCTTAAGCGTGGCCTCGTTCGGATGCACGTATATGCATACAGTAAGAGGCAGCAGACGTAGTCTCAGGATGTACGCTTTGAGAATAGCTGAGCTGCAGAACAACTGAACGCTTTCATTTTCAGCTCAAAGCCTTTGGTGGAAGAAGTCTCTTTTCTCGCCTGTCTCATCTGACTTTATATTTTCCTCTCTCCTCTGTTTCCCGGCTGTGCTGAACCGAAGTCACATCCTCGCTGCCATTCTTTAAAAAAAAGAAAAAAAAAGCAGAAATGAGTCCCGGTTAAAAAAGCTGTATCTCTGTTTTCTCTCTGTCTCTCCTTGCTGGTGTTTGCCAGAGATAAGCTCAGTAAAGAGTGTCTCCGTCTGCATGTCGACATAGAGTATACACCTCAGTGACCGTGTCATTCATCTCCCTTTATTGCTCAAGACTGTGTGCGTGTCCAAGAATGTGTGTTTGTATCCCCAACTTGTGATGGATTCAGTCCTCTTGGGGGAACTTTAGAGAGAGTTTAAAGCGCACCCTGCAACACGAGCGCTTCGCCGTGTGACGTTTTCGTGGTTTCGTGGATAGACACCCGGCCGCCGCCGCGCTCTCAGCTGCAGACCTGGCATCGCGCCCTGTGTTTTGCAGCGCTAGCAAGCAGATTGATCCGGCTTTAATGAAGAGTCCTTCAGCCTAGGTGACATCATTAGCTGCTTGTGGGCCACTGCGGGCCACTTGGCGCGGCTCCTCGCTTCACTTCTGGGAAAATAGGTCATTGTGAGTGACAGACAGACAACGTCCAAGGGAGCTGGCCAGCAAACTAGAAAGAGGGGGTATGCAAGGCAGCAGCATGGTGATGCCCTTCAGACACCTGTGACTGTGGTCACAAAACATTCATCTCTCTGCTTAAAGTACTTCTAAAGAACCACCGACACTTTCAGAGAGAAGTTTCTACTAAGCACGAAAACGTCTGGGAACTTTCGAGACCTGATACTGCTTGTTAAGAATTTCAGCTGACAGTGATGATAGTGATGTCACTTCTTATCTATGACTAATATCTGCTTTGCCCTTCACCTGAGTTCCTTGGTCTTATAGTTATTGGTCAATCCAATGAGTGCATTCAGACAAATCCTTACTATACTGCAAACTTGTTTAAAAAGCCCTGTATTACAGGATGTGAAGCATTAACTAAAATAAGTACATAAAACAGGCATCAGTGATACTGGACACTGTTGTGACACTGATGGAAGTGGAGGTGGGTTGCAAAGCGATCAGCATATTGATGAGCTTTGCATCATCAGCTGGCTGTGTTAAGTCTGTCTAACACTGAGCTTCCAGGATTGTAGGCTGAGCCTGACTTCGTGGCCTGTATGACCTGATAATAAGATCTATTAAAATCTTCGTTCATACCCTCATCACATAATTTCTATTCGCCTTCCTCTGGATTAGACTGGGGTCGACTTGGGGGCAGCTGACCTCTGCATTGGCAGTAATTTAATACATGTGACCTCCCATCAAAGCCAGGAAATCAAGACATTAAAGGCTTCAAGTATCTCCTTTATTTAAAACTGTGTCTTGAAATTTGACATATTTTCCACACAGGAAAGCTGCACAGTGACTGAAAATGCTCCACCTGTGTGGGCCTGTAAGGTATGTGAAAAAAAGCATCAGGATGTATTTGTAAGTAAAAATTGGCCCCAATCTGCGATATCTGAGTGCACTGAACAGAGGCAGAGACTAAGTAAAAGTCAAGGAAATGTGCTTTAGAGCAAAGCTGCACCACAGAAGGCTGCAGAGCCATATCATCCATCTAACTGTCAGCACCTCACCAGGCTAAAATCACCATGCCTTCATGTCTGTCGCTGCCCTCTCTTCCTCACTTCTGCCCTGTATCAAACTCCCCCCCCCATTCATAAACACACAAACACACACAATAGCTGCACACTGTAATTTTCACACAGCAGCTGTTTTTGCCTGCCATAAAAGTGACATCCCTCTTGCTCTTCTCTTTCCTCTCTCTCCTTCTTTTCTTTACCTCTCCATCCCTCTGTGCCGTGGCCATCCATTCGTCCATATATACTTTATGTTCCTCCCAAGCTGCTGATTTTCCCTGTCCTAGCGTTTCCACGCTGCCTGCGGCTCAACGTGTTTGAGCCTGTGTGCTGCGCTCAGATGTGTGTATGTGCAGATGATGTGCCGATGCTGAACTTTTCATGAACCATTATGCATATGCTCCAAGTTTAGGGGCAGTATTTTAAGTTGCAGACTGACAAGCAAGAGGAACAGGAAGCAGCGTGACTTCACTGCTTATGGTTAAGAATAGAAAACAATTTCCATCTGGTTTTGTTTGGTGATCAACAAGTCAGAACTGATTTTTATTGATTTTGTCTATGCAACTTTTTACAGGTAAACTCTACCAAGCTTTAGAAGGGTCCATGAGTGAGCTTTTAAAAATCCAGGTGGGGTCTCACTGATTTCTTGTAGCCAATAGGATTACTGCTTTACAACTGTCCCCCCCTCCCGCTTCACTTTCAGTTAACAATCCCCCAGATGCCTAATTGTTTCTCTAATGATGCTGGGCCTAATGGGACTGTTTATGGTATTCATTTGATAGCTCTGGCCCAGTAATTAGACTGCACCTCACTTCATTAAACAGCAGGGAGGAGGGACTGGGCCTGGTGGCACATACAGTATGTGTGCATGCAGTAGAGAAAAAAGTGAATTTTAAAACACAGGCCGGATGACACACACACACACACACACAGAAACACACACACTCCAAAAGAAGCTGCAGACCCAGGAGATGACTGTGTTCAGCTGGAATGGCGATGGCACTTTGCATTCAGAGTGCCTCTCATTTGCCTGCAGTCTTTCACAGACGTTTCTTCCATTGTAATTCTTACCACTGCCTCTTATCATGAGTTCCATTGTACTGTGATGTGTTGTATTGTCTTGGCAAAGGGCTTCAATCAATATCTATGGGTTCTCTTGAAGTGAATAAAATTCTCAACCCTTTGCTTGTTAAATTATTGTAACTCCCACCAGATAAGAGATTCAGTGAGTCAGCTGCCTTGAATGCAAAAGCGTTGTCTCTGAAAGGCATTATCCAACTTTTTAAGAGTTTGTTAAATTGGTTATCTTTTAAAATACATTTCATTCAGCACCTCTGCAATCCAAAAAAAGGGGGGGGGGTTGTTTTTTATCTGCAGTAGTTTAAATTTGGTTGCTCTGCTGGCATGGAGAGCACTGAGAAACACTGAGAGAGACCAGTGCAGAATGTAGCAAACATCAGTGACCGCTCGTATACTGACTGACTCAGAAACAGCACGAAAAGGAGGGAGAGGGGTGGAGATGGGCTCCAAAGTGGCTTGCATGTGCGCACCAACTATAATTAGCTCATATAATGGTCCTTATGTGCCATTTTGCCAGCTGGATGTGTTGAAAAGCATCTACTGACCCATTGGGTGATGTGAGCTGGCATCACCTAATGGGTCAGATTTTTGCAACTGACCATGTTCTATATACATTTGTGGGAGCGCCTTAAATACAGAAAGAGAATATTTAAATCAGACACGCAAATCGATTTATCAATATTTGCAACGTGGAGTTTATGGCTAATTGCATCTATATTTAACACCAAAAACAAGCACGTCTATTGTACTTGATGTTGAAATGAACTGACTGTGTTTTCTAAATCTTGACTATAGTATATATTTGGATCTCGTAAATATGCAATATAGAATCATTTTACTCAACAAATGAACTCTAATGAGTTCAGAAAACCTTTTCTGTCTGTGTGCGCCGTGTTAACCTTACATCTTGAACATAATCAAAACTGGGTTAAGCCTCCTGACTGGGATCTCTGTGTCCGACTGAGATGCCGAAACATTCCAGCTCTTTCTTTGTGTCTCCAAAAATACATTCCAGCCTCATCTCTGTCTATATTTAGCCACTATCACTTTTACTATCCACATTTGTAGTCCATGATTTATGCATAGTTTAGCACAATGATGAGTCAGTGAAGGTTTAAGAGGATTATGCCTTTATCTAAAAATCTTGATTTTGCACTGACCATAAAGTAGTGAGTGTTTACGATGGAGAAAACAGAATGAGTGAGCAGAGACAGAGCCTGAGCGCTCTCATTGTAAAACATTCACCGTCTTTCTGCCTGTCTCTCTCCGTGGTCCTGAATCCCATCTGTTGCCCAATACAGAATGCTAAAACGCCCAGTCTTTCTCTCTTGCTCGCCATCAATCCATTAAAGCAAATGGACCAGAGACGGTTTCACCCCCGTACCTTGAGGAAGGAGAGGTTGCGGTTTCGATCAATGCTGGTAATCTCCAGATTCCCCATGACGACTTCGCAGTTCTCGTAGAGCTTCTTCAGGGTGCGGTACTGCTGGTCCAGGTCTGAGAGTGTGCTCAATTTGTTCTCTGTACCAGGACAAACTACACACAAAAACAGAAGAAGAAGAAAAAAAAGGGTCACGTTTGAGACAATTTGTCTTACAGAGCATGTTATCTATGCTGACAGATTCAAAAAGGGAGAAACGCAAACAGTGTAATTAATGATTTTCAGCCATTCATGACCACAGTAGTCATTATGCTTAAAGGCCAGCAGGCTAGCTAACTTGATTACATACATACACAACACTTAAAGGTCAGCACAACCAGTTAACCTAGATAACTTAAACAGCTTTTTCTTTTTTGCCCCTCTTGTAAAACTGATGGAAAATCCCATATAGCTGATCTCACTCTATTCTATAACTACAGCCACGGCTGAACATGGTGGAATTTGTAACTAAAGCACTTGTCTGCTGATGAATCGCTTCACTGGCGTGTGCTCCGAATGCGTTAGAATGAAATCAAGACAAAGAAACATCCAGGAGCGGAGATCTGAGGACTAAAACCGTGTGAATACGAGAGCTCGACACAGTGAAAGAACGTGAACGAGGGAGGGCTGAAGGACAGAGGAAACAGTGGGAGGGAATCGAGGATTGAGGGATTACATCAATTGCTGAAAGGGGAGTGCAGCAGACGTGACCCTCGACAATGAGGGAGACGCGAGAGTGAAGACTTGGGGAGGGACAAGTGGGGTTAGAGGGGTGGATATCATTTCTCTGAGGCACTGACCTACAGTCTAGGTCTGGCACAGGCACACCGTTTAATCAAAGATATTCAAATTGCATTGGTTGACCTTTACCGAGGGTTTCACTTGGAGACTTTACTTGGCTGACGAGAGTACAAGACTTTGAAGATATTATGGGGAGTAGACACGACTCTGTTGGTGTGTGGGAACCCCGGGCAATTAGATAAGGGTAGGCTTTTCTCCCAGTTTTAGCTGCGTGCACAAAAACAACCATTTTTGTTCCCTACCTTACTGCAAACTCTATACTGTAGAAAGGCATGAAAAGCAAGGGAACTTTCTAAGAGTCAAGAGCAACACCATAACACCACAAAACCAGCCACGCATTTATTCATCAAAAGAAGAGTGAAATAAAGAGAAAAAAGGAAAATAATACAAAAAAGTAAATAAAGTTAATTAAAAGATTCTACAAATATAGCAAAAGTAATAGAAATAGACATCAAATACAGAAAAAGTGCAACTTTTTAAACTTTTTGCAACACACAGTGAGGACAGACAATGCAAAAATGCAACTACACGAGGAAATTAAAACATCAGAAAATACACGAGAGACAAGACAAATAGACTACAATGATTTTATAAATGAATTATTACCTACATTCATTTTTAATGCTATTTTGTGTTTGAATATTATGTTTTTATGACTCATTTATTAAAATCTTGACAGTTTTGGTCCCCCATATTCAACTCTTTTGCTAAAATAAGTAATGTAACTGGCCGTCTGCAGTGCTCATGATAAATGCAACACAATCGACTAATGCAGTGGCTACCACTGTAATTAGTTCCTCATATTTGCGCCCATCAAGCCCTCTTTCCGTCCCTGCCAGCATTTCCACCAGTCACTCAAGCTCCCCAGCCTCAGTCCTGCGACCATCTGCTCCATTCAGCTGGCACGATCGCCATGTTACCGCAGGCGCGACCAGAGGTTTGTGTGTCGGTTTGTGCGTGCGGCGTGGCACCAGGATGGAGTTTGGCTCAATGTAATTAAACTGCTCATTAAAGTTTGTCAGCAGTTCAACTTCGAATAGGTCTTACTTTAAAACAGAATAATCACTTTTTTTTTTTCAGATACAGCACCAACTGTTTAGGTTAGCAGAAGTGAAGGAAATAGAGATTGAATGAGCCTATTGTGTCTTATGTAGAGCAAACATTAAAATTTCCCATAGACAAAGGCAAACTAGAGTGGTGAACATCATGGTAAAGGAAATGTTTCCCATGCCTTAATTCACTCACACCAGATCATATACGTATTGAAAGTAAATATATGGTTTATTATTAACTTATTATACATTATATATCCAATTAACGATGATATTTTTCATCAAACAATGAAACATGATGTCCTTAAAATTTCCTGTTTTGGGACCTTGGAAAAGGCTAAAATACACTTAACCTTAGGTAAATAGCACTCCCCGATGGCAGTGGGCTCCCTCAGCAGGACAGCATGCCCTGCCAACAACGGAATAGCTTGAGGAAGTTGAGAAAAAGTCCAAGGCCTTAAATCTCTGGCTGTCTTCCACAGAGTTTCTTTTGTCCACCCCCCCAACCTCACCACCCCCAGTTGGTTGCAGCAGATGGCTGCCCCTCCCTAAGCCTGGTTCTGCCAGAGGTTTCTTTCTGTTAAAATGGAGTTTTTCCTTCCCACTGTCGCCAAGAACTTGGCCATTAGGGTTGTCTGACGTTTGGATTTTCTTTCTTTTACTTTAGGATCATTGTAATATAAAGGGACTTGAGGGAACTATTGTTGTGACACTCAATCTGTCCAAGCATCGATGGGATGAAGCAGAACAAGCCCAAATGCTAAATTTAAACAACCCGAAGGAACCAATGGATCGAAAGTCGGTATCCCAGAAAACACCCTACATCCATGCTCCATTGGAGTGATCGGGACCTAAACAACAATAATCAGGCGGTTTCAACTTTGTAGCTGACTGCTCCGTAAAAGAAAGTCTAAAGTCTGGTCCTTACCAGGTCTTAAAATTTGGAAAATCCAACCCTCTAAGAATACTGATAAAGTCTTTTTTCCCTCAGCGTTGTGCGAACACACACCTGAATGCTTCAGAACAGCAAGCCAGAAGTTTTGTTTTTATAGAGGTGCTCATACTTGCTGATTCAGATAATCAAGTGCATTTGATTACCCATTTAATTCCACTGGAAGCAGTAAAGGTGGACTTTTTTTTGTATTTACCTAATTTTAAGATCTGCTTTCTGTTAGCCCCCCTGTCTCTGTCTTCACATCTCTTTTTTTGATATTTTCTGCTTTACTTTGAAGGTTTGTTTTCCATCATGCCTTCTATTAGTTTTACTTCCTCCTTTGTGACTGTCCAGATTGTTTCCGCCTGTTTCTCATTCACAGTCAGCCCTCAGTGCATGAACACTCGTCCTCCCCTCTGTCTTTGTCAGGGTGTCTGTGTATACTCCCTCATGTTCCTCTCTGGGTTATTTCTTTTGGCTTCCTACTTACTCCCAGCTCCTCATGGTTTTGCTTCTTTTTAAAAAATGTTCTTTGCATTTTTGGACTTTGATTAATTTGAACCGTTGATCTGTTAAAGTTTGGTTTTATTGAAGCCTCAGCACGCCACCATTCGTGACACATAATTGTCTGAATGCTTCTCTTTGTGCTTCAGTGTGTTTAAATGACTTTTCGTGTGTTTTGCATCCTTCCGGTACTTTGTATGTCCGTTCACTTTGGCTTCACTTATCTTGTTATGCACTTTGCATGATGTGTCTTTTGGAAATTTGGATTTAATTAAAACTGTACCAATTAGACAGGAAAAAAACTGTGGTGAGTTGATGCAGTTGATGCAGTGGAACCCCGACTTATGAATACCCCGTTAAACGAAAAATTCAAGTTACAAAGGCACTGAACGGCAATATTTCTGCCCGTGTTACGACAAAATGCCCGTGTTACGAAATCCGCTGACTCTGATTGGCTGAGCCCAGAATGCCTACAATGCCCACAATGCCTTCCGAATCATGTGACAATCCCGTGGCTTTCGTACTTGCGCTTCGCTGATCTACTTGAACGACGTATTGTTGTTGCCATTAGCAATTAGCCTATAGCCTATCGTTCACTCAAAAGGCGCGATGGGTGCTTCGACTTACGAAAATTTTCGACTTACGAAAGACCCTCGGGAACGAATTAATTTCGTAAGTCGGGGTTCCACTGTACTTCATTTTTGTGTTTGAAAAAGTTATATTTTTGCAGTTGGTGCTGTTGATCAGTCTTTAGATAACTTATTTTACCTCTACTTATATAAATTATAATCAGTATTTTATGATCATCTATGTGTTACTTAATCTACAACCAATTCCAACCTAAATCTATATGAAGCTCAAAATAATGTAAGTTAAACTTTTAATGGCATGACTGCTGTCCTTTAGTATCACCCACAAAAAAAAGACAAAGGGCTATTGCATAGTTGAACTTGGCCTCATATTGAACAACATTGAGAGCTCATAAACTCCCATATTGCTTTATGGATCGTTGGCTCTGCAAAGATGAGCGCACTTCCTCTCCTCTGTGATCCACCATATTGCTGTGGGTACAGGATGCATGGGGCCGAATGGCAGTGAGGGGACCTGAACTATGGTGATAAATGAGATTTGCTGACCACACACACACACACACACACACACACACACACACACACACAGATTAGTTATTAGATGAAATGATTTAAGAGTGGCTACAAACTCAAAGGAAGTCTATGTGAGGCTCTAAAATTGGTCTGATCGATAAACGCGCATGTGTGTGTTTGTGTGTGTCCGTGTGAGTGAGAGGATATACTTTTTTCTGTGTGTAGAGATGAAAGGTTAGCGAGGCTTCTGTAATAATCTGTTATTGAAACCTAGTTGCAAGTGTGTGTGTGTGTGTGTGTGTGTGTGTGTGTGTGTGTGAGTGAGAGAGAGAGAGTTTGTGTGGTGATAAAAGATCAGAGGGAAGAGGTGAAAAGTGAGGCGAAAACAACTCTCAAAAACCAATATCAGTCAGCCGCACACACGCGCACACACGCGCACACACATACACACACACACACACACACACACACACACACACACACACACACACACACACACACACACAAGAGAGAAATAGCATTCATTCAGAGTGAGTAAGCAAGCTAAAACCAGGCAAAGGAACAAAATCGAAAGAAAGAGAGACACAATCTTTTATTTGTGAGAACGAGAACGACGTCCCTGAGCATTAACATTCACACCGACGCGCTCTACTGTAAATGCTCTCTTCTCTGGGCTGGTTTCAAAAGTGTCCGAATCCATCTGCTCTGCATCTCTCTCTCTCTTTCTCAATTCTTAATTTCTTTTTCTCTGCCTCTTAGCCATCAATTCCTTTGTTTCTGTCCTTTCTATTGTTCTGTCTCTCTCCCACAACCATCGGTGGGAGTTGTAAGTATTGAGCTGCAGCTCTTTTCCCCGTTAAACCATCAGGTGACACGAGGCCGTGTCCACTTGACGGTTCAGGTGTGTGCGTTTGTATCTCGGTGTGTACAGTCTGGGAGCTGATATATGCCAGGCAGGACAATGGGTTGAATATACAATGGTGTTTTTTGCAGAAACACAGGCCAGGCAGAGGGGTGCATTACATAAACTACTTTACATTTACAACACAGAGAAACAGCTCAGCTTATTCAAACGGAAACTCAAAACATGGAATAGAACCTTTAAATGCCAGTGCACTTCTTTCAGTGTACTGTGCCTCTTACTCTATGGCTGAACCCCGGTGACCCTGAATTGGACTAAGGGAAGAAGTTGGATGGATGGAGGATCATGCAGTTTTTCTTGCACAGGTAGCAACTAGAAATTGCATAAACTGAGTTGATTAAATGGATTAAGGTTAGCTAAATCTCACGGCCACAGTTAAAAAGACAGAAAACAGTCTGTAAACAGGAGGCTCTCATGTCAAAGTCACATGCTTTGTTGACCAAACCATCAACTGCTCCTCACGAGGCCTGGCAGAGCTACAGTAGCGTCACACTGTTTTGCTCCTTCCAGACAGAACCATTATTCATCTGGCCACGCCAGCTCCTTGTCAGGCAAAAGGTAAACATAGGTGGTTTGGTGCACTTAAACAAAGAACGGGCACATTTATCAGCAGCAAAAACAGACAGGACGGTGAATGAAGCAGAGAAATGAGACTGCACGTTGAACAGGTGCAGCAATGAGACAAACAGTAAAAAGAAAAGAGAGAGCGAGCCACTGGCAAGACTTTTTCATAGTAAAATGATCACACCCTCAGCAGTAAAACAGACTGCAATGACTCATCGCTTTACTAGAAGTGATGTTCTCAGTTACGCTGATGACGTTTCCAGCTTTGTAACTGGAAGGAATGAGTGATATTGATGGCGGCTAATAAAAAACAAGGAGGATGGAGATTTCATTGTATTTATGCACAGTGCTGTACACAGTCTTTAGCAGATTCTGAAAGTGGAGATTAATGGGGAGAAGGTACAAGTAGAGACATGCAAGTGTATGCACAGTGATTTTGACACATTTCTGACCCATGCATGAAGTAAAAGACGAAAGCACTTTCTCACTGAAATATTGAGCCGTGCTTGTTCTCATTTCGCACGCCATCTCTTCCTTACAATCCTTTCCTTCTCTCTGCGTTTGCTCTCTTATCATGTTTCTGTCCTCCTGTTGCAGGTTTCATATTTCCAAAGTTCTCCTCTCTCCTTCCCTTACCGCTCTCAGATACTGTAAAGAGACTGAACAGTAAGCAGCGAGGCTGTTATCAGTTATTCGAAATTGCATCTGATAATGTAGCGGATCATTTTTCTGTAAATCCCGCTCGGTTTGGGAGGGTATTTCAGGGCTCTGTCACGACTAAATGCAAACAGTTATGTCTGAGAGAACAGCTGAAGTAAGAAGTGCTTTTTTGTAGTTGTGAACAACATAACCTGTCGGAGTTAGAGGCAGATACAATTGCATCACCCACTGGTCTGGTAACGCTCATTTTGTAGTTAAACATTTATGCTTTTAAGACGTCGGTGTCATGAAACCGGCCACTGAAAGCAACAAGAGGCTTGAACTGTAAAACTGTAGCCAAATAGCCTTCTCAGTGCTTTAAAACAACTTTATAATAAAGATGTTTTAAATTGTGACCTCCTTAGCCACATCGTTTGTTACAGTGTTAACATATAGTTTTATTTTTGCTGATTTTGTTGACAGGACACAAGATGAAAAAATAGGACTTTTACCCAGTAGGCTAATAACTTTACTATGAGCTGTAATGTGACGTTACATTATATTAATTTATGTTATATGATTGGATATAATGCTAGCCCAAAGTCAAGAGTGCTGTGACCCAATCTTCACTCTGAATCTTGCCTCTAATCAAAATACAGGAGCAATTGATGGGTTTCCTTAAAAAACAACAACAGGTCTTTGGTTATAAATTGTTAAAGCTACCCAGTCATATGCATAGCGTTAAGGCCAATGTGCTGTCCCACACTTTGGGAATTGCGCCTTTAGACTAGGAGCACAGTTGTTTTCACAGTGGTGATGCCAGCTCAAAAAGACAAAAAAAAGTAAGCAAGTAAAAAAGTTGCTACTTGCTGCATGTTTCTTATCAACGATTAGGGATAGCGCGGCAGCTGCAGTCCATTTTCCACGTGTAGCTTTATTGTTCCCATCGGTTCTGGGAGAACTAGCCTCGCTACATATGCTAGCTGTGGTACCTACAGTACTAAAACAAAAGTAAGTACAGTCGCGTTTTTATAATTTTGGTATTGAAATCTATAGTAGGTATGACATCCCTATGTGCAGCATTCAGTTTTTACAGTTCTTTACTCTAAATGGTGCTTTTTTGAAAAATAAAAATCATGTTGTATTCAGTAATACTTGAAACTACTAACTGAGACAGTAAATACAGAAAGAATGTGGACAACTGTGGATGTAGATCACTAGGAAGTAAGGTAGTTTTAGACATCTATGCATTCTGCCAATTGTTTTGTAACAGGAGAAGTCACCCCCTGCTGGCCATTACAATGAATGCAGGTTTGAGACACTATAGCATTAGCTTCATGTTCAGGCAAATGCTAACTCCCTGTTTGTCTGTACTTTCATTTTTATTTTTGTATTGTTGACTTTTGTTATTAATTTGTTTTTAAATATTATATATATGCTGTTATTTATTTTATGCATTTTTCATCATTTTATTTACTTTTATAATTATGTCACACTAATAAACATTATTAAATTTATTAGGAACTATAAGCATTAGCGATTAAGGTATGAGCAAGGGGTTAATTCATCATTCATATAGCATTACTCCTCCTTACTATGTCATTAACAAACACAGATTATTATGACTATGTGTATGATTATTACTAATAGTGATGTAGTAGCAGCGATAGCGGAACATGGTGTAACAGATAGATGAACATATTTGTATTTATAAATGGCATACTAAGGAGGAGTAATGGTATATAAATGCTGAACTAATGACTTGCTAATACCTTAGTAATGCTTAATAGTAATAATAATAATAATAAAAATAATGATGGACTGCATTTGTATAGCGCTTTTCGGGGCCCTCAAAAGCGCTATTTAATAGTGTGACATTATTATAAAGTGCTACCACTTTTATTTATATTCATACTTATTTTATGCATTATTCTATTTCACAGACTGTATTGTGTTACTTATTATTCCATCTTTTTCCTCCGATCATCAAGGTGCATGTATGAAGGGTGCCATACAAGTTAAAATGTATATGTGTCCAAAAAGTCTGACTTCTTTTCTTTTTCATCTATGTTAGAAAATTGAGATTAAGAACTACGAGAATACTGCATAAATCTTTAAACAGCAGAAAAGGCTCTTGCTTGTGGAGCTGTGATGGTGGACTGAGTGGGTGGTGAGGCAGCAGCAAGGGTCAGTAGACCAGCATGAACATGACATGACAGGTTAAAGAGGGCAGGTTTGGTGCTCGGGCACGGGGTCACAGCTCTTCTCAAAGGATGGTTTTGGAGCTGCTTTAGCTCACAGTTAGCTACACCCACATCGCCAAGGACATCTGCTACACAAACTGCAAGAAAAACATCTCGAGTTTCCTTCTGCAGTGTGCACGGGGCAAAAGTTTGCAGCAGTTGGTTTTAGCAGCACGAGGGGCAAACATCCACTTCCATCCTGGATTTCTTAGACTTTTTAAAAAATGTTATTAGAGGATGGCAAGCAAGACATCTCTCAACGATGAAACACAAATCTAAAGCCCACAGTAATGTGTGGTCAGCTGAAACTGACAGAGGATTTACAAGCATGTGATGACATGAGTGCTGGAAAAGTAATGTGATTCTTGCGAATCGTGGAAAACTTTGAGTTATTCACCTCTCATGTATTTGTTTTGGTTCGAAGCTTCAAAGCAACGGCACAAACCCCTGAACTTTCTTAACCGAGGTCACAGTCAAACATGGCATACGGTCTTAGCAGTGTGATCCCTTATGCATGTCAGGGGAATGGCTCTCAGTTTGTGAGAATTTATGCTGCTTTATTTGTGCCGCTTTAGGACAGTCTGATCAATAAAGGTCAAAGAAAACAATTTCTCCCAAGTTTGAAAACCAATAACTGCACTTTTAAAGCAGAAAAAAAAGTTTTTTTTTCTTCTTTACTACACAAGTGTTTAGCCCTGAAGAGGAAAATATGACCTGACACTCGGAAAATCATTTGGTGCTCTCTCAGTCACCTTTGCAATCATTTCAAATTCATTGTTCGGAATTATTGATTAGACCGGTCTGCACAAGAGAAATAACAGAAGGGAGCTATTAAAGTAGGTCCATTTCTTTTTAAAGTAAAAATGAGAGAATGATGCCAGTGGATGTATGATCATATCCTGCATGCTGATTTTTCATTTTTTTTTTAGATTTAGGAGGTCTTTGTTCATTTAAGATCTCGTCAATCAAAACATTACATCATAAGGTCATCTACAGGCAGCTCCACCCACCTGCTGTTCAAACCTTTAGTTTACAAGGGGCAGCCAATCGCAAGCAAAAGAAATTAAAGGGAAAGGAACTTAAAGAGCCTGCTTCAGACAAAGGATTGACTGAGTATAGGCCTAACACATGTTAAAGAAGGATTTTGTCTCATGCAAAGCTACTTATATAGACACTATATTGCCACAAATATTCATTCAGGTGTTCCAATCACTTTCATGGCCACAGGTGTGTAAAATCAAGTATCCAGACCTGCAGACTGGTCCCCGGGGCCTGCTGGAGGGCAAGGTCCATGCTGGACATGCGGTGGAGGGTACAAACATTTGTGAAAGAATGGGTTGCTCTCTTGAGCTCAGTGAATTCCAGCATGGTACCATGATAGGATGCCACCTGTGAAACAAGTACAGTCGTGACATTTTTCCGCTACTAAATATTCCATAATCAACTGTTGGAATTATAACAAAGTGGAAGCGACTGGGAACGACAGCAGCTCAACCGGAAAGTGGAATCACAGAGCAAGGTCAGCAGATGCTGAGGATTGTAGCGTTCAGATGTATCTTTCTGCAGAGTCAATTACTGCAGACCTCCAAACTTCATGTGGTCTTCAGATTATTTCAAGAACAGTGTGTAGAGAGCTTCATGGAACTGAGCAGTTGCATCCAAGCCTTACATCACCAAGCACAATCCAAAGTGTCGAATGCAGTGGTGTAAAGCACTTCACTGGATTCAAGAGAACTCATCTCCACTGCTCTTAAGTGACGAATCAAGTGTTTTCATCTGGCATCTGTCTGGGTTTGGTTGTTGCCAGGTGAACGGTACTTGTCTGACTGCACTGTGCTAAGTTTGGTTGAGGGAGGATTATGGTGTTGTGTTGTTTTTTTTTGGAGTTTTGCTTGGCCTTTAGTTCCCAATAACAGGAAATCTTAATGCTTCAGAATACCAAGACATTTTGGACAATTTCATGTTCCCAACCTTGTGGGAACAGTTTGGGGATGGTCCCTTCCTGTTCCAACATGGCTGTGCACCAGTGCACAAAGCAAGTTCCATAAAGATATGGAGGAGGTTTGGTGTGGAAGAGTTCTGACCTCAGCCTGAAAATACACCTTTGGGATGAATTAGAGCAGAGACTGTGAGCCAGGATTTCTCATCCAACATCAAATGTGCTTCTGGAAGAATGGTCAAAAATTCCAACAAACATTCCTAAACCTGTGGAAAGCCTTCCCAAAAGACCGGAAGCTGTTATAGCTGCAAAGGGTGGGCCGACACTATATTAAACCCTTCTTTCAAGAGAAGCTATCACCGCTCCCACACACCTGGCTTCAAAAATCCCGGGAGAGTGGACCACATCAGTGGCAGGCAGTTCATCACTGCTTCCAATACTATCATCATCATCACCATCATCATCATTTTCTTCTTCCATGCTAGTCAGAAGCTACACAGCCTTGAGGTGATGCTGACGAAGCAGCCACACAGCTTACAGACTCAGCTCACACATGGCTTACTGTATATGAAATGAAGGGTTTCATCCCAAATGAGACTCAGAGAAAAAAAAAAAACATTTACTGTTACCAAAAGACTGATAGTGAAAATTAAACTCCAGTAGGGTACTTTTCTTTTTCTCGCAGCAGGTTGCCCTTGGTTAATAAAATGGTAAAACTTTTAAAGACATTTAATAACGACTTCAATATTCATGATATTTCTAAGCCCTTTAGTACAGTTTCAAATGTACTATAAAGGGTCAGCGTGACCGCTAGTAAAGTTTTATATGCTAAAGTGAAACAATGAAATTCATAATCTTATGTTTAGTTCATTCAGTGAGGCTGGATTTCTAGCCTTACGAGGCAAGACTACTGACTGCCAGGCTGGTAACATCATAATAACTGGTAGATTTTACCACGCACTTTGGACCTGGAATCATTTACCAAAAGACCTGAGGTTGAATCTTTTCAAATATCTGTTTGTGTTCATAAGGACTAGAGTCAGACCTGTGAATGTATTTTTTGTTTGTTTTTTTTCTCTTGAGAGGCTGCTAATGTTTTATGTTAGGAGTATTTGTATATACTGTTGTAGATCTTGCATTTTATTATGTTTTTGTAGCATTTTTTGGGATGTTTTGCTTTTATGTAGTCACTACCTTGCCCAGTAAAAGACATTTAATGTCATCAGGACTATTTCATTAAATAAAGGTATTAATAATAATAATAATCAGAAAAGCAACAATTGTATAATACATGGTCGCTAAATACTTTTTTTCTAAAAAAGTTGAACAAAGTACAGATTTTTTCTACATTTGCAAATTGAGAAACTTTGAAGAACTTCGTTGACCTATTCCTAATCAGTCCTCCTCTCCACATCCTTATCTCTGAAGGTGCCGCTTGATGAGACGGCATCTGGCAAACTTTTACTTTTTTTGGTCCCTTGCATATATTGAACTAAGCAACAATTTCTTTTTTCTCTGCAGGTGATGTCAGTAAGGTCTGAGAATAAAAGAAACCTTTCCCTCAAGAAAAGAAAAAAGTGCAGTGTATCAACTGTACCTGTTATACTGGAGTAAAGTTAGATTTAAAAGTGTCCATCTGTTAATTTACAATCTACTGTAAACAATGGTTTAATACGGTTAAATCATAACACTACTTTTCTGTATAAAATATATGTTTTACAGTGTGATACAATTTTTCTGTTTATAACTGTAAATGTTCAGTGCTTAATGAAGTTCTTCAACTACTTGTCATAAAAACAAGAAAACACAAATATTTTAGAAATGTAAATCTTAAAATTTGATTGTTATTTATCAGGAAAAATTACAAGTCATAAGTCATAATTTACAACATTCAATCACCAGAACGATTTTTTTTCTTTTTAATAATACAAGTAAATAGCTATAATTAGGCATCTTAATGAGAAGTTAATAATGTGCTTTTTAGTATTTTATTTTTGTAAAACAGTTCATTTGAAAATTCATCTATAACAACGATAATTATATTTTATTATTCTGATTAAAGAGCTCCTACATACTGGTGGAATAACCGTTCCAGAAACACAAAAAAATACATTTTGATAAATAACAATGCTGTAAATTTAGGTCTGCTGTGGCAGAAATCTTACACAGGATGGTGGTCTAATAAATTCTTAAGCACTGTAACTGTAGATCTACATCTATAAAAGCACCACTGATGGTGAACAGGTTCCCCGCATGTCCTTGTACAGTAAAATCAGTTTATTTCCTTTCCTGAACCTTACTTTTATTACACAGTTTTGCAACACACCGTGACAGGAAAGCTGCCGTAAATATCAACACTCACCCAAAAGCATAACACTGGCCAGATGTTTAAACAGTGAAACAACCATCACTGTTATCACTCACCTCAGAAAAATACGAATATTAATAATAACTAACACTTCCTCATGCTTTATTATGTTTCATGCATTTGTTTACAGCAACATTTGACAGTTGAGATTTGCAAACAAAGTCTGCTGCCCACTAATTTTGAAATCTGTCCTTCAATTCAACTCCAAAGTATAAAAGCTCCTTAATGGCTGCTTCCAGATGATTTATTAAAGCAAAACAGCTAAATATGTAGAAAACATCCATCACAAGTTGAGATGCCTTGAGATGTTTTCACAACTTATTTTTTGTCATGGCAATGAGATGTTTTGATTCTCCTCACACGAGATTAAAAAACTTCAACTGTTAGTCCATGAAATAGTGAAATAGTTGGTGAATATGAAAGTTTGAAATATTCCGTGTACTGACATATTTACACATTTTAGTCTGGAAAGTTATCCAAAAGGAGATGCAAGATGTTTTTAAAGTTATGAGCAGTGTCTGTGATTCATTTATTTAAAAAAAAGTTGAATTCAGTCTTGCTTTGGGTCCAGAAATAAGGCCAACGTAAATATATTCATATATAAGGATTTTTTTTATTAGCTTTGGCTAATCAGGGTGCCCACTCTTCCCCAGATGTTTAACTTCAAGTTGTCCCTGCAAGCTCTAGGTAGCAGATCTGGGGCCAGTGGGGGTTTCGTGCCATCAATCATCTATCAGCAGGGACTCTTTCCTTTAATGCTCACTGACTGACCCCCTGTTGTGCCTCTTCCTACCTCCTCTTCCTCTTTGTCCTTCTTTGATTTTTCTAACCAACTTTTTTCTCTTTCCTCATCTTTGTCTTTATCTTCTTTCTCCTCTTTTGTTTCCCGTCACTTCCTTCTTTACTTCCTCTCGATTTCTTGTTCACTTATTTACCTTTTTGCATTTTTTTTTTGTTCCCACACATTTCAACGTGTCTTAATTCTTTTACCACTGAAGTCACTGCTACTAGGTCTGTAATACACTTGAAGGCACGTGCACATTTGTACATACCGGAGGTCCTCCCTCAAAAGGCCAATCATTTCTCAGCGGGTGCTGAAAAATCACCTGATACACCGACACAGGTGGGTGGGGGGAGTGGATGGTGGCTGTCTGTGGTTGGGGTGAGGGTGGGGGGGGTGGGTGGGTGGGGGAGTCATTTGTATAACAGATGTGTGTTTGCATGTGTGTTTGCATGTTTGTGTGTGAGTCAGACACAGGTTTAATGACTCGTCCCAGCCAATTTTCAGCCAGTGGCTTCTCTTTGTGAGGAAATGAGGTTTGCAGTTAATGTAGCACAGAAGGGCTGCCTGTGATCAGCGCACGCATACACTCCGTGATATGTGCGCACACACAAGATTGTTTTTGCATGTGTGTGTGTCAGTTCCAGTGAGTTGGCTCCAAGCAGAATATTAGTAGAAACCATATGGGAGAAATCATTATAAACGAAGGTTCGAGAACATTTATGCTGTGAGGCCTCCGTGTTTTAATATCAGAGCTAGGAATATGCTTAAGATCTGCCTTTGGTGTAAATATGCGTGCATGCTTTTGTGCTTCAAGTGCATTTAGCTTCGCTGTCCTGTCACAAATCACATTATGGTGTGCGTGTTTGCGTGTTTGATTCACTAAGTTGAATTATTCCAAAAACAGCAGTCGCATTCATATTGTGTACACAGCAAATCGGCGCGTCGCCAACGACATGCCAGTAAGATAAGATACACGCTTTCAACCACACACACTCACAGAAACACAGAGAAGCACTACCATGCACCACACGCAAAAACATCCTGCGTGTAAGAACACACGCCCGGCTGCACGTGTAAACACACCAACAGTCGGAGCGCCGTGGGGGACACTGGCCTCCCAGCGGAGGAAATAAGTTTGGGTTGGATGTAATGAGCAACTGAAAGGCAAATGAGCCCTTCAGTGTGACGGCCTCTATCTAAACCCAGACAGCCTGTGTCTAGGGAGACGCTTTATTGCTGAGAGAATCCAAAATGTCATTCATCTATCTGTGCTCGGTCACCGGCCTCCCTCCCTCCCTATGTCTTCCCACCACCTCATTCCGCTCCTGACCTCATTCCGCTCCTGTCATCTCCTTACGCTCTTCCTCTTACACAACCCATCTGTTTTTTTATGCTCGTTCACATTTTTCCCAATCACTCTCTTCTATCAGCTTTTTGATGGCGCTCTTTCTCCTGACTCAGTCCTTGTCTCTTCTTTCCCAAGGTCCCCGAACCGCTCTTCTATCACTCATTCACTTTTCTACCTCAACCAACTCCTCTTCCTTCAAAACCCGTTCTTCCTCGTCTCCTCTGCCCTTCAAAGCTTCACTCATACGTTTGGATTGACATAAATGTTCTTCAGTTCCAAACTGAAATATATGTTTTATATTTTTTGGGGTTTTTCTGCCATTGCTGTCTTGGCACTATGGGCTGAAAATGTAAAAAAGAAAAATCTCCCAGAGATTCAATTCAGTTTTATTGAAATAGCACCAAATCACAACAACAGTTGTCTGAAGGCACTTTTGATTGTAAGGTAAAGACCCGACACTATTACAGAGAAAACAGAAAAAAACCCAAAATCATATGACCCCCTATGAGCAAGCGCTTTGGTGACAGTGGGAAGCAAGAACCAGACTGGGAGGGGCGGCCATCTGCTGTGGCCAGTCGGGGTGAGGGGAGGGAGACATGGTATTTTTTCAAATAGTTAATTTAGTTTGACCAAACCTTCATGTTTTGTGGAAACACTAGTCTTCTTAGTTTCTCAGCCAGCAGACTCACTAGTTTGTCACATCTATTTTCAAAGAGTCAAAATGGAGATTTTTAGGCTTCACCATCTCATGGATGACGTTATGGGTAGTTAGTGCAATCTTCCATGTATGTTTGTAAAGTTTCTTTCTTTTTTTCTTCTTTCCAGCTCATTGTGTCTCAATGAACTAATTCTCTAAATCAGAAAAAGTAAGAAAGTGGTGGAAAATCCACTATAATAATTTACTTGATACCAGAGCTGATGATGAGATATGTGATTAATGCCCAACAGTAAACATTTCATATTTTCATCAAAATATTGTCATTGATACATTTACATTTGCATTATTACAGCTGAGTTTCCCCTAACTACATACATTTTAGTCTGCTTTCACTAAAACTAAACTGGGTAAACATGTTTTTTCCCCCTAATACTAAGAAAAATTGTGTGATACAACTGAAAGCTTCCTTAATATAAAACACCTTCAAAGCAATCACACCACACTTTTGGCAAAAGAAGAATTTCTCTCAAAGACATTCTTGGAAATGCAGGAAAAGCTGAAGCTCAATGCAACAATCTAAGGAAGAAAGGAGCCAAAACACCAGGTAGGATCTCTTAAAAATGTACATTACAACATAATTTCATTGAAACATAACTCCTGGGATACTCTGAACATCACAGATTGTTGATGTGCAACAGAGTGCCTGAGAGGGGTATCTTTTTCTCTCCTTTTTTTCTTTAAAGAGTAAGAAGAAAGCCTTGAACAGACTGAGCTGTAGTCTGGATCTTGACCATGAACTGTAGCTGTAGGCGCAAAATTCAATAGAGACAATTGGTTGAAAACATGGCAGCAGCATCAAAGAGTCCGCCAAGTCTTGAACTGAATCCCAACACGTCGAAAAACTGCTTGAAAAACTGGTGCCAACACAGAAATATGGAACTATTTTGTTTACAGAGCCGGCAGAGATGGACACCCAAATGAGGCACTTAAACCCCTGTGCATAAGTTGCTTTAGAACTCATCCAAGTAAAAGTGTAAGCTCCGTGATCACCGGTTTGTGACATCGCTTTATGAGTTTTCTTGAGTCTGCAAAGTTGAGTTTGTCCCTGAATATCCCTGATCTTCCTCTTCTCATTTTGTCATTTAGGCCGACTGTCTTTACTACAAAACACCCCTCGATTTCTCCTCCACCAGCCCCTCTTTTTGTCTTTTTGTTTTTAATTCCACGCAGCCACCCCGATTAATCTCTGGCAAAATCAATAACCATTCACTGGCGCCCAGGAGTTGAGGGATGTAAATAGCAGAAATCTGACATTCGCAGGATATAAAACAACAGGCTTTCGATATAATCAACAGTGGTGCCAGTGCCATTCCTCAAACAATCCATAGCCTTATTAAAAAAGGGCCAATAACTTAGCCCTGTGTGCACGCCGATGGAGGCTGCATGACAAGAGTGTCTGATGAGTCAGGAATTGTAGGTATGACAGCATTAGGGGGTATGTGAGGGGGTGATTGAAACAGGACAAAGCGTGAGGTAATTTTATCTATGTCTTCACTGTGGGTTCATTTAATCAGCTTCTGTAGTTTAATCTTTAAATAAAACTAACTAATATATGATGAGGATGCTAATTTGTATTTTCTAATTACTTGCATCCATTAGAAGTTTCATTTGTAGCATTTTCTTTAAGCAGTAACTGTTTCAGTGCGTGAAGGCTTAATGTCTTGAGCAACAATAGCTAGCATTAGCTTAGAACTGTAGTTCATTAGTCACTAGCAACAAGACCCCAAAACATGACTTTAGGTGTTACTTTATTATGTTTTCCTAATATTTCTTGCTAAAGAGCAAGGAAGCTTGGCCAAGTATTATTTGACACAGTGTTTTATATAATCTGAAGTAAGAAAAGCCAGGTTTTATAATTTTATTTAGCATCAAATGGGAATGTTAACAACAGTTTGGGGTATTTGAACACTGCAGTGTTTCTTTAGTTAATATCAGCTATGGGTCTATGTGTCTTATGTAAATAAAGTGGCTTGAGTCACCTCCAAGCTGGTCAGTTAAATTGTTAATTTTGAGTTACTTTGTTTGATAACAAATGACTCATTGGTAGACGATGCATCATAGCTAAGGCTCCAGTCAACTAGGCCTGGAGACTTGTCAGCAAGCACTGGCAACCAATGGTCACTAGGGAAAAATGAATTCAGTGGTCAATGAATGCAGTGAGCATTTTGCAAGTGGTTAGTGAAGATTGCAGGCTGTCTGTGAAATCAGTTGATAAAGCATCAGTCAAGCAGAGTTAGAGTCAGTAAGCACCTGGCACCCACAGATCAATGGGGGAAAATGTTCTTCTTCTGAAGCTAGGTCAAACTGGGGTGCGAAGAGGTAGGCTATACAGTGCTGCACCTACTGCTAGCAGTTTACCTGGAAAACACCTGCCAACCACTCATTGGGCAGTAGTGAAACTGTGAAAAGCACAACACAAACCAGAAATGGAGAACGGCTGCCTTCAAAGTAAAAGCTGTGCCTTTTAAAGTGCGTTGGTTTTAACGATAAGACACAACTTTTACTTTAAAAGTGAACACTGTTTATGAGTTGGATCACAATCTTTTTCCAAGTTTTGCTATTACTAGTGGGTGTGTGTTCGCAGACAAGAAAACTCTGGATAACAGTGACAATCCACTGTAATCTAGGCCCGTGTGATCGCAGTCATTTAGTGGCAGTATGTCAGTTAATAGTGTTTTCTGTTTGTTATGCTAGCAAACATTAATTCAAAAAATGTAACTAAGGATTAGATTTTTTTTCTTTGTTTATTATTAGAGCTCATGTATCTTGTCACCCTTTGAACATTTTTGGATCAAAAAAGACTTCCATCCACAGGCGGTATAAAGCCAGCACTGAGGATAAAGCAAGAAGAAAAAGACAAACAAAGAGCAAAGACACATACAAAGGCGAGAGAGCTGCGCGGAGCAGCCACTGGAACAGAGATGGAAATGCAGAGCTGCTGCAGGAGACTGTTAAAGGATCTGAAGTGAATTTTAAGGCAATAATATCCAGACAGGACAAATCAGATTCCCACTCTGTGTGTGTTTAGGATTCTTTATAAACAGATTTTTTTGAACTGTTCCCTTGCATCAAATGAGGTGTCCTTTGGGAGTGCTTACAAACTGTGCTGTGGGCGTTTTCGTGGTTTCAAAAAATCCAGGTAAAAGAAAGTGTTTTCTAGCTCTCTGTCCTCAAGGCTGTGAAAATCTATGTGCGAATTTCTCAGACGGTTATGTGTGTCTGGTACATGTGTATGTCCACAGTTTTTTCTTCATGATAGAAATGTGCGAGTACGTGTTTGTGTGTCTCCGTCTCCAATCAGCCTGCCAGTTGTCAAACGCTCAGCGGGAGAGTCTGTCTGTGTGAGTCAGTCTCTCCCTCGCCTCACTCTTCTTTCAACTAAACCTGCTTTCACATTCGCCCAGCTGAGCAAAGAAAAAAAAACTCATCTTGACCTTTTGGTGTGGCCATCAAAAGCAATCGATAATTATGAAATTAAAGGGCTTATTGCGCTTCGGCTAAGTGAGGGATGGTTATTGCTCATTGGGGTAGTAATGAACTCAGGAGTTTGTGAGTAATTCTACCCCTCCACCTCAGTGGAGCCCAGAGACAACAGCATATCCTTATATTATCTGAGGAATTCATGCAAGATCTAACAAAACCCAGCCTTTTAGCTCAATATTGACCGTTTACCTCGATCCTGTCTTGAGCCTTTAAAGATGCCTGAAACAACTAAGAACAGAGAGAAGAAATCCTTCCTTTTCCTTCCTTTCCTTTCCTTTGCAGACCCTTGTAAAGTCTTGACTGCAAACATGATTCCCTCTGAGAAGTTACCCGTACAATAGTTGCTTTCTGCTTGTACTACAGATGGTTACAATTGTCTTATTAAGGTGTCTTGTCACTTTGCACCTTGGCACTGGTCCCGCAGCTCTATATGAGTCTATTGGATGCTTCCAAAAAATATTCTCTCATGGGGTCAAACAGGTCAATCAATAGATGCTCAATTTGCTTGACATCTGGTGACCCTGAAGGCAGCAGCATATAATTCACATCACTTCACGCTCATGAAATCATTTAGTGACCCTTCTCACCCTCTGGATGGGGACATCATCGCCCTCTGCCATGTGGCAGATATGTTTCGTCAAAGGTTAAAGGTGGTCACACAGGTTAGTTATTGATTGTATTGAACTGCAGTGACCATTCATTTTAAGGGGACAAGTGGACCCAAACCATCTCCTCCAGATGCCCTCCACAGTATGACAGACAATAATTTTTTTTTTCATTTACACTCTATTATAACTTTAATGTCTTTAAAGAGAATTTTAAAAGCCTCAAGAGCCTCATGTTGTAGAAATAAATAAATTCATAAAAATATAGGTGAGTGCAGAAAAACAGCAATGTATCCCTTCAAAGTGGACCTTTAAATATTAAAAGCTTTTTCCAAAGTGTGACTCATCTTAGATACTTTCTTACAAATGTAAGAAATTATATGGTCTTATTGAGAAGATGTTTGTTAATGCCTGTTTGTTTGGGGGGATAGCTCAGTAGGTAGAGTGGCGGCCCCATGATCAGAAGGTCGGAGGTTCGATTCCCCTGAACAGCTACCCTGAGGTACCCCTGAGCAAGGTACCGTCCCTACACACTGCTCCCCGGGTGCCCAATGGCTGCCCACTGCTTCACTGAGTGAATGGGTTAAATGCAGAGAGGAATTTCCCCACGGGGATCAATATGGTCTTAATGGTGACGCTTATACTGGCTACATTATACCAATATAAAAACTGTGAATAGTAAAAGTCCCGTCCACATCTATCACAATTTAGTCATTCCACATTGGTTTGCAGCTCATTATCGTGGATCAGGTTACGTAAGTAACCACTCTGTTTAATTTGTTTCTGATGTGCTTTGGTCTAGCTGCTTGTTCCGTCACACACTTGCTTCTTCTACAGTTACTCAGTACTCACCTACTCACTTTTTGCTAATGGTCACCTTTTGTGACAAGTGTGTATGCTTATTAATGTACCCAGTTGTGGCATGTTAACTATGTAGTTAAGCACAGCAGAAATCTACTGCAGTGCAAAACACTACTGAAACACAGGCTGGATATAGAAGGTGGCTATAACCACCAATGATGTCACGGTTCTTGGTGATTTGAAACTGGATGTGGTCAGCAAGAGGTGGATCTGACTTATAAATTATGTAAATAAAAAGGTAAGCCACTCCTAAGCATGTTCTGCTTTATTGCCCTCTTTTGACTCTTAAATAGACCCCAATGTAAAAAAACGAACAGCATGGTGTATTTTCTAACTTGAGATTGAGTCCGTAAGCTCATCTAGAAAGTTTTTACTGATGTCATATATCAAGTTAGCCCTTCTGTCACAGAACACAGTACAATCAGACTTCTTTTTTAAACCAGAGGAAATGCCCTCTGCTGGCTATTTCAAAGAATGCAGGTTTAAGGGACTTTTTTGGCTTAACCTTTTAGACCCAAAAGCTATGCTATATTTTTTATAAATATTTCATGTACTCAAATAAAGTATGAGAACCTTACACTGAGTGCATTATTTAAGTAAATGGACGTATACGTGTACTTTCCACCACTGCATTTAACCAGGCTTTAAATTTTTTATCTCTTAATATTTTTACGATTTTTCATCTGGCCATGTAAAGGCAACTCGAATGTCCTTGATAACCTTCGCAATGTTGGACACGTTGTTTGTACAGACTGGACTTTATCTTCTTATCGCCACATCTCTCTGCATGAACTATGCAAGCAAATCTTCAAAGAATCACGGTGTAGATTAAAATGATTTGCAGCCACTGCATGCGGCATTTTTGCATCACAACCAGCCTGACCTTACTCATTTTCTGCCCCCTTTATCCACCTATTCTCCCTCCTTCTCATTTGACTTGAAAGCAGAACCTCAAATGCTGAGGCTTAATTGCTTCTGACGCTTCAGTGGCAAAGTTTCGAAATGAACCGCAACCTTTCTTGAGGCGAGTGACGATGTGAAGGCAAGCAGTGTGTAGAGGAAACATCACTATGTGATGAGGGGTAGGTTATGCTATAGTGAAGAAATCATTTAACAAAAGCCATGACCATTTTCACTCTTGTAGGAGGTTCAGAATCAGAATCAGAATACTTTATTGATCCCTGGGGGAAATTATTTTTTGTTACAGTGCTCCATTTTAAACCAACATTAAGACAAGACAGACAATACGCTAACTAAGAATAGTACAATATATACATATATATACATACATACATACATAAGTCACTTATAAATAAATATTTGGAAAAGAAACATGTGTAGTTGTAGCAGCAAACAGTGTGTTAAGTGGATGCGTTGTACAGGGAGATGGCCACAGGCAGGAATGATTTCCTGTGTCGTTCAGTGGTGCTTTTCGGTAATCTCAGTCTCTCACTGAACGTGCTCCTGTGACTGACCAACATGTCATGGAGTGGGTGGGAGGTGTTATCCAACATTGTCTTTATCTTGGACAGCATCCGCCTCTCCGACACCACCTTGAGGGAGTCCAGCTCCATCCCCACAACATTGCTGGCCTTACGGATCAGTTTATTAAGTCTGTTGGCATCTGCGACCCTCAGCCTGCTCCCCCAGCATGCAACAGCATAGAGGATCGCACTGGCCACCACAGACTCATAGAAAATCCTCAGCATTTTCTGGCAGATGTTGAAGGACCTCAGTCGCCTCAAAAAATAGAGACGACTCTGGCCCTTCCTGTAAAGTGCTGTGGTGTTTTTAGCCCAGTCCAGTTTATTGTCAATGTGTACTCCAAGGTATTTATAGTCCTCCACAATGTCAACACTGACCCCCTGGATTGAAACAGGGGTCAAGTGTTTCCTGGTCTTCCTGAAGTCCACGATCAGTTCCTTGGTCTTTGCCACGTTGAGCTGCAGATGATTCTGCTCACACCATAAATGAAGTGTAGCGTCAGAGCTACAAAGAGGTTCTAGCTTTAGGAGTCTAATAACTTCAGGCAGTGTATATTTTTCTAATTACTACATGAGACACACATACGCGTCCTTGTCAAAATGAATTCATGCAACTTTCCTTAAAAGGATAACCAACTCATATGACCACAAGCGTTCACATTTTGGTCTCAGACATCCCTGTGAGCAGAATTCCCACTCAGGAATGAAATATGTATTCATTTTTTCATTTTTCATGAATGTAAAGCAAAGTGAAATTCAGTGAATGCGCTTAAGGACAATGTTTGAATTAGCAAAAACCGAGAGGTTGTGAACTCCCGGTGAACCAAAACGAACCTAAAACTCTTTAATACAAATTGAATTATAACTTAGTGGTTCTGTCTTCAAATTAATTTTGAACTGATTAAATCGCTACAAAAAAAAAAGAAATACTTTCATATGCCAATGTGTCTGAGTGCTGGCAGCTCTTTTATGAGCTAAAAGAAAAGTCTTAACTTGTGTAGAAATTGGAACTGGACTAGGGAAACCAGAGTTTGTCATATGCTTAGATCAAACAAAAGCTTCAAGATGTCTTAACATGCAAACAAATCACAATGTGCTGCGCTCCAGTTGACTTTTCAAGGATTAGTTCATTTTTTCCCCCTTCTACTTCTGTATGACAGCGCGCCAGGAATAAGCTGCTGCTATCAGAAGCCTTCGGAGTCTTATTTTCTAGGACTTAGTGTTCTTATTCTGAAGGTCTTTGCATGTTCATGTTTCATTAGTCAGGTTTCTCATTCTACCTTTAAGGAAGATTTCCAGTAAAGGCAACTGGCACATTCTCTAGTTTTTGTGACAGTTTTGTATCACCTACAGGGTCGAATCTCTGTGACTGGGTGCTGTCCTTGATATCGGATGTGATTCAGAAGGCTTAGGCACTACCTACTCCACTGTGCTGGGATTTGACATAAAGAAGCAGGGTGGGCGGTAGGCAGGTAGGTAGGAGGCTTCTTTCTATCTGAGCTGACAGTGTTGACAAATGACAAGGGAGTGTGTCTATTCTGTACAAGTTAGCACACAAATGATGGAATAAGAAAGACGGGAGAATGAGAGTGGGCTAAGAGAGAGCAGGAGGAGATAGGAAAAGAGCTTAGTGTGCCTTCGGGGGGAATACATAAGCGAGAGGGATAAAATATATTTTCACAGGTGGGATGGAGGGAGGAGGAGATGGGAGATGAGTGAGAAGATGCAAGAGAAATGGTAAAGAAGCAAATTTGAGGATTTGAGGATGGAAGGAGCAGACTGATGGGGCGGAGGTATAGAAAAGATGATGGAGAAATGGAGCCGTGAGGAGAAAAAATAGAGAGAAATGTATTGTTAAAAGTTTGTATAGAGGAACTAATGCCATCTTGCATTTGGTTAACAATTCAACAGAATTCAATGCACATGTACAAATCCATGAATATTAGGCTGTGGGTTCAGGCAAGGACAGACAAAGAGAAAGAGTCTGAGCTGGAGTGACGGGCAGATCCAGGTGAAAATCAAAGGGATGTTGTTTGAAATGGTCTCAGTAATCCATCTGTACAAATACCCGCAAGCATGGAGAGTAAAGCTGGAACAACAGGGGGCCCAGAGTGGCCAGGCACCTTTGTCTAGATGCGCAGAATGCCAAAACCAGAAACAGAAAAGTGTGGAAACTTTTAGAGGAATTGTTTGACACTTTGGAAAATCACTATCTTGGGAAGTACACGCAGCTAGAAGAACTGGTGCCAGATTGTTTACGACTAACAAACCTTTCCTATAGACTGACCAGGTCACTGTTGTGTCTGTCTTCGGGATTATTTAGGGAGTCTTTCACCAAGGGGTCAGATGGACTCCACCTCCATCATCTTTAACTGAATTTTATTATTGTAGAGTCCATCCATCCATTCGCTTCCACTTATCAGGGTCGCGGGGGGCGCTGGAGCCTATCCCAGCTGTCATAGGGCGAGAGGTGGGGTCTACCCTGGACAGGTGGCCAGTCTGTCACAGGGATAACACACAGGGACAGACAACCATTCGCACTCACATTCACACCTATGGGCAATTTGGATTAACCAATTAACCACTAACTGCATGTCTTTGGACGGTGGGAGGAAGTCGGAGTACCCGGAGGGAACCCACGCAAACTCCACACAGAAAGACTGTGTGGAGTCTCTACAAACATAACCTGCAGCAAGTGTAGAACTCAATGGTTCAAATCTGGCCGGGCCTTTTCTGTGTGGAGTTTGGATGTTCTCTCCGCAATTGCGTGGTTTCTCTCCGGGTATCTCGGCTTCCTCCCACAGTCCAAAGTTAGTGGGTTTAGGTTAATTGGTGATTCTGAATTGCTCACAGGTGTGAGCAGTTTCGATGCATAAGTTGTGACTTCTGCTTATCCAATACAGTCTTTAAGTGATGACGTATGAAACCTGCTTCCAGGTCCAAACTACTCTGTGTTTATTAAGGCTGTTGTGTTTTTAACATGTTTTAATGTTTTTGTATTTTGCTCTATTTAATCTGAACAAGCCCCTAAAAAAAGTCAGTGATCACTGTCAGCCTCTCTCGGTTTTTATTACCACTATTCATTGGCAGCACGCTTTCAAGCTCAGTTTTTAAAACCTTATGATGTAACTACAGCCCAGCCAATGCAGCAGTATATTAATAACAAACCTCGTATTATGGATGGATTATCTCAGTTGTTCTCCTGACTGAAGTTTGGTCCATTTAAGGCATCCTGCCATGCGACTGCATTTGTCTCTAACCATTGTCCCTTGTGTTAACTTTCATTGAGTGGAAAAAAGTTAGCGTTTATCAGCTTCACTGTGCTTACTATAGCTATGTAGCTAGCCACAATGTAGCACATAATTATATACCAGCTAGCCCAACTTCAGCCACACTGATCATTTTATTATTTTAGTGTTTAACTCTCAGTGTTCGTTTGATTTTGGGACCTGAAGCGGAGTTTGGATCCGGAAACAGCTAATGACATCAGACTTAAAGACCAGATTGGATAAACACAAACAAACGTATGGATGGGAAAAGTAAATGAATAAAAAACAACCAGGCAAGCATTACAAATTAATCAGATTTTGCCTTTTCTGCTGATATCCACTTATGTTCCCTGATTACAGTTGTCAAAATCATTCATCGCTGCATGAGCAAACATATGTTCCCAGGTCCTGAAGTGCAGCATGAAAAAATACAGTAAAAAAACAAAAAATGATGCCATTTCTTGTTTATGCGCTCTTGTTTTATTTGTTTTCGCTGGACCTCAGAAGGAAATAAATGACAGCTTAAGATTTTGTTTTTGCTGGCCTCCAGTGGTTTAACTTAGAGGTGGACTTCAGCAAGGTCTCTCTTACGTGATCCATGAAACGATGAAGGAATTTGGCTCCTAATCGAGAAAGCCACAAGCAAAAGAGCCACTGACAGAGATCATCCTAGAAACCGGAGCACCATAAATGCTTTATTAATAATTAAAGTGGCATCACTTGCATTTTCTTCCCCCAGTTCATTCATAAGGCAGAGTGACGTCTACTAGAGAGTTTAACACAAATGACCTGAACATTAGGATGTTTTTTTCTGTCATTCACAACATATAGAAAGAGATAAAATACATCTAATGAGGTCCAAGTCAGTTTCCTCATTAGAGACAATGACCTGCTGCTGGTTTCATTAAAGTAAAACTAGGGGATACTGGGGATCCCCTGGTCTCACGAAGCCAGTCCTAGTCGCTCTGCCAGAGCTTAATTAAACCTCTGATCATTAAAACAGACTCTCAAACCATTAATGCCAACCTCGAACGGCAGACAGCGCATGAATATTTCATGCTCTCAGTCTGGCTGACAGAACTGTATGCACAGTTCAAATCTTGCAAATTTATCACAGAATGTTTCACAGAAAAGTTACTGTGGACAATCCGGAGTTACTTTTCCTCGCAAGTCCAGCGCAGTGTCCTTCAGTAAACACGCGAGAGCTCAGCTAGAGTGTGTGTGCCTCCTGACGCGCTAGCTGTTTGAGGTGTAATAGCCATGTGCTGCAGTTCTGCAGCTTAGCCAGGGCACTTTTTTTTCTTTTACATCTTTACCTTAAGTGACAAAGCCCCAGTAGCCTTCTCAATTATGTTGTGCAGGTGCAGTCAGCAAGAAAGAGTAATTGCACTGGGTGTTTGGAGCTCCCTGAGACGGATTGGAAGCTCAGGGCAGAGCTGTCAGGCGCTCCCGAAGGACTCACCAGGTTGAGTTCGTGCGCGCGTGTGTGTTTTATGTGTGCGTGCTCTTGTCACATCACAGTGAGATCACCATTATGTCCTGCACGCAGTCACGCTCCGATACGCGCTGTTTGTTTGCATATGAACGAGCGCCGAAGCAATACGCGTGCATCAAAATATGCCCAAGTATTTGCTGCCGTCTCCGTTTCCTCGCCCCGTCGTTTGACAACTGCATCTAACCAACCCGCTGGCTCCCTGACAGTGACAGTCGAGTCCTCGGGACCTGTCAGCGCCATCACATGTGCCCTCGGGCCCCTGGAACCGTCTCGATGCTTGGGCAATAACGCTGCAATAAGCTCCTTGTTACAGGCGTGTCATTGGGCCTCGAGGGACGTGCTGGTCACCAAGAATCAGCCAGATAGGAATTTGAATGGTAATTCCCATAACGGTTTAGTAAAGAAGGGAGATAATAAAGTGGGAAGCGGTGCCTGCAGATGATCACAGAAACTTTTACTAGCTCCACTGCAAATTACCTTATTGGTACTTGATTGATTGTTTACACATCACAATCACAACAGCACACACACGATGATGGCTTTTTGCTCTCTCAGGAGGATGGTGTAATTGAGGATTCCTGAAGTTCCTGTTGGCTGTGATTCAGCAGCCCAGCTCTGTCAATTCCCATCACCTCGTCGAACTGTCTGACTTGATTTTGCTAGTATAAACCTTCGCTTATCCTCACCAGCCCGATTGAGACTTTGAATCTGTCTTTAAAGAGATTTTCTGTTTGAGAGGGTTTGATTCTGTGTCAGTATTCAGCAGAGGGAAGCCAGGAAAGGGAAAGGGAAAAGGAATGAAGGAAGCGGCTGAGGCTTTCAAGAGACTATCCCAGGGATGGATGGAAAAGACAAATGTTCGAGTATAGTATATAAGAAAGCAAGTGCAAGTAAAGTTATTAAAGACATGTTTTGTTGAACTGTACATGAAATGACAGACTTGTACTGTGAGGAAACAACAGGAAACAGTGCTGGTGTTAATGTTAACATTTGATTTCATGGGTTAATCTAATGATTCAACTCATACAGAATCTTTTCTTTTCCAAAACTGTGACATTTCAACAGACAAAAAAACCCATTGTTAACACCCTCGAGGGGCGCACCTCCAACCCCGAGCCTTTTGGTGGACATCTGCCAAACCAAGCTCAAGACTCATCATTCACTTTCATTATTCTCTCACTAATGCCACATAGTGGATTTTTTTATTTGGTTCTATGATTTTGAGAAGAGGCAGGAAGTCTGCTGCACTGCATTATTTTCCTTCATTTGGCTCAGTCCGGTTGAAAAATGCTCCAGTGACAGTGAGAGGAGAGAAACGGAGGTCTAACTTGAGCCAACACTGGGGCTGATACAGCCTGCAATGGCCGTGGTTTCTACACTAAATCCCACTTGAGGAGGCTCTGATGGGGAAAAGAGACCCCATCTGACTCGTGAAAATGAGAACAGCAGGTATCGGTGAAGGGGACATATGTAGCCTGTGGCCGGAAGGGGCGTGAAGGAGGTCCCGCTCCTGAAATTCAGATGATATCCCGACTAAAGACGTGGTTTGATGGTAGTAGATAGTTTTTTCAAGGGTAGCTGCACAGACAGAGCCCACCCTCACTAACTTCTGATATCATTTCATTCTACGAGCAGGCCTGAAAAATGGCTGAAACCACTTCGTTCAAAAAAGAGATTCAAGGGTTACTCCTAGGACGCTTTCAAGGGCTAAAGAGTTAAATAGTGTGCATATTAGAATATGTTTGCCAGTAAGGTCTACAGACAGGTATCAGCTGAGCCATCAGTGCACTGAGATCAGCTGCAGGACGACATTGTGGCCTCCGTTAACTAATCTTGTGTTTGATTTCTTCTTTCACAGACAAAGGAGTCCACTCCACCTTTCCCCTCGCTGGCCTAGAAGTGGTGCCAACTCTGACTGTGGACATGAGTTTAAATCAAAACAGATAAAAGACAGAGGAAGGGCTTTTGTGCACGCCCTTGCAGTTGTCATTGTTTAGCAGTGCAGTCACAAGGCGTGAGAGAGGAGGGGCGGGGAAGGGAGGGATCTCTGGGCGACGCCGCCACCTGCTCCAGATGTGGGATAAGGCACAGATGCGATGCTTTAATTAGCCTTGCCAGAGGTGCTGCAGGATGATTACCCTGCTCCTCCCCAAGAGAATGCCTGTCGCAACGGGTGTGTGTTTGCGTTTCACAGCCCGCGTATGAGGGAGAGAGTTTGACAGGCAGACTGGAAAGAATAATCGCGAGTCTGCCTATTTTTCCGCCACCCGGAGTTAGTTTGCGGGCACGACAGAGGTGCAAACAAAGGCAGCGAGATGAAGTGAACGAACAAAAAGAGGAGTGTGATGCAGGAAGACCAAGTGTGATTATATCTGTGTACAAAGGCATTGGCACGTGCATCATTACGCGGCAGCCTGCTTTATGTTTCGACGCTGCTGAGGTTTTTTTCCATCTGCCCAGGCAAACCCAAACGACCTAGTTGGGAGTGAAATGTGCCATAAAAGCGCGCTGATGGACGAGGGAGAACATGGAGCTAATGACACGGCTACATCCACACGCCTGCTCTCATCTCATCTAATGAAGGCCCTCACGCCATAAACAGTCACCTTTAATGGGGTTTGCCATCGAGAAGCAGCGCCGACGTTCACACCTTGAACATCAAGGTGGCGTGAAATATTGGAAACGAAGAGTGGAAAAGTTCAAGAAAATGTCAGCTTCGGGAGATTTTTAACGAAAAGAGTGTCAAAACGGGCCGAGACATTCACACCATTTTATGCATGCGTCTTCAAGTATCTGGGTTAGCCCTGTAATCATGAAATCTCTTTTCGGAGAGAACTGGTTTTCACAAAGCTAATGTCTGTGAGCACAAAGGCAAGAAACACACACACACACACACACATTTATGCAAACTGTGCCAAAACTACGGCAGCTGAACCCAAGTTAGACGAGTCCTCCTGCCTGAGATGCTAGTGTGTGATTTTAATCTGAGTGAAATTAAGACCGGAGATATTTTAATTAGCAGAACCCAGGAGACATGTGGAAATCTCCCAGCTGCTATGCATACACACGCTCACACACATACAGACATAGCTGCATGCATTCTCCAACACATACACACATACCAGGGGGAGGAAAATGCATAATTTATAGATTCAGCCGGTCGTGTACAGTGTAAGTAAAAATCTGAATACAGAAATGAAAAGAGCTGGGAAGCTAGTGCTCAGTGTCATGTATAATGATATAAAGGGTGGAAGTACAGGATAAGAAGTTGAGTGCTGACTGCAACAAAGCAAGAGTTAAAGTTTAAAAACCTGAAGTATGGCAACCGAAGTAGGATTGTGGCAGGATTGTGCAAAGAACATATGGGTAACTGACGTGTTGGGCCTGGCAGTGAGTAGGGTTGCCAACCGTCCCTTAAAATACGGAATCGTCCCGTATTTCGAAACAAAAGTACACATCCCGTATTGAGCTAATAAGGGACGCACTTTGTCCCGTAATACAGTGAGAATCAAAAGTAGTCTATAACTTTTAATGGAATTAACGCTTTGTTTGAAAACATAATTCCCAGCCCCTTTCCTGCTTTGTGACCAATGAGCTGACAGCACACTTATGACAATTCGAGTATGACAATTCAGATTACCGCTCATCTCATTGGTCGAGGAAAGGTCGCTTGCGGAGAAAATACCGGAAGACAACAGATGACCACAACAAGAAGCATGGCCAACAGGGGAACAAACGCCGACACTGCGGTGCAAGTCTCGGACGACAGTACACCTAAAGCTGGGCAGACACTGTGTGATTTTTTCAGTCACGTTATTCAGCTCCTGCTCAAACTGCACAATTGACTCGCAGGGGTTAGAAGTTTGCAGGTCACGATGCAGGGTCTCACACTATACCGCCCGATGCTCTGATGCGACCTGAGTGCTCACACTGTGCCTCCAGAAAATGAAGGTTATAACAGAAAATCTGTCGCTCGCTCTCCCTCTCTGTCTTTCACTCACACAGACACACCACCACCATCAACTTTGCTAAATTGCTAATGAAAAACATGATCAGGCAGCTGTGATTGAGCAGCAGTGTAAATCCAACTATTTTCACGGTTGTTGTGGTCGTGATAATTTTGTGAGGCCACATCGAAAAGACTCGGATGAGCTTTCCAAAGTTCTCCAAGTTGTGCCTCCATCGCTTGTGTCCAGATCACACGCTGCACTGCCGTGCTGCTCCGTCTTTTTCACCGACGTTTACGTGTTTGCGCGTGAGCAGTGTGAGCGGCTGTGGTGAGACCCTCACGAGCGATTGATGATCGGGAGCTGTCTTACCAAGCGGACTATAATTGTGTGTATTGTACCTGCAAACACCCCAGTCCCTTGGGCTTGCACCACAGGGCAACAAATCTCAGGCCGTTCCATCCGTTAAGCACAGGGATCAACCGATTCAGTTAGCACATACACACATACAAACACACACACACCCCTACATAAACACTGTGTGTATGTAGCTGCAGAAAGCATTTCCATGGTGCGAATAGATGCTAGAGATCCATGCAGATTCAAACGACAGCAGAACCGTTCCAAAAAATAAACAAGCACAGAAATGTTGGCAATGGCGCGCTGTAAGAATAATTTTGTGTTGCAAAGGCAGGCAGTTACAATAGCGAAGTAAGAAATACCCGAGGGCCTCATTTTTAAAAAAAAACACGTCCTTTGGTTTGATCCCCGACTATATGAAAGTATTATTGAAATGATAAACAAATAAACATGAAAGTGATCAGGATTTATTTAGCCTTGTGACATTTTGTACTCACTGAAACTTCTCCTTTGAATCTGTTTCTTTGAAATCTGTTTATCTGTTGCATAACAGCTTTTGTTTGTGCCAAGCTGCCAAGCTCAATTAGACAGCAAAACGAAAGACTTTACGTTAACTCTCAAGGCCTCGCTTGGTGATATTCACCAAGCTGGTGAGGCGTGGGATCGTTTAAAGCTCATTGCGAGAAGCAAACTGCCAGTGTTGTCTGTGGCTTGCTGGGATAGACAGTGTTTGGGAAACACTGCGTGAAGGAAGATGCTTAGGTTCACTGTAACCCTTAGGGTGGGAAAGAAGAACACGCCGACGTGGAAGTGCTGAACTTGCAGTTCCTGGAGTGGCCATTTGATGTAGTGAGTAATTTAATGTAATAATATGAGATAATAGTAATATTTGACAATGACAACCCAACTGAATGCAATTTGTCAATGATGACTTCACTTATTAAGGGAAGAAAGCCATCCAAACCTACCTGGCCACCCGAGTTTAGTTTCACTAAACGCACTCAGGCCCGATTACTGCCAGACCTGTTGAATCAAACCTGTCTGACAAAGTGAAGCTAAAAGATCTCCAAAAGCAACACATCAGGCCACGATCTAAAGAAACAGCTGAGAAACAAAGTCAGTGACATCTATCAGTCTGGAAAGAGTTACAAAGTTCTTTCTGAGTCTTTGGGACTCCAGCGAACCACAGTAAGAGTCATTATCCACACATGGAGGAAACTTCGTGGGCTGGTTACTCCGGGGAAGCTTCACCACTGTTCCAAGTTTCCTCCAAGAGCTTTGTCAACTCATCCAGGAAGTCACAAAAAACCCAGAACAGCATCTAAATAACTGCAGGCCTCATTTGACTCAGTTAAGGTCAGAGTTCATGATTCAACAATAAGACCGAGATTGGGCAAAAATGGCGTCCATGGAAGAGTTCAAGGAGAAAACCACTGCTGACCAAAAAGATCACAAAGGCTCATCTCACATTTACTAAAAACATCTTGATGATCCCCAAGAAAATATTCTGTGGACTGACGAGACAAAAGCTGAACTTTGTGGAAGGTTTGAGTCCCGTTACATCTGACTTAAAACAGCATTTCATAAAAAGAACATCAGAGAAACAGTCAAACATGGTGGTGGTAGTGTGATTGTTCTGGGGCTGCTTTGCCTAGTGTGACCGTACTATAAAACAACCAATGGTCATGATGGCTATTTCCATCTTTTACCTACAGTCTGTCAATAATGTCGCTACTCAATACCAGTAAATGATTTCCTGTCAATGGAAAACAACAAGCACATCTGCAGTTTTGAAGAAAATCTATACATTAGCCAGAATCATTGAATAGTTTGTTCAACTTTTAAGGGCATTTCAAGGATTTGAAGGCTACTAAAAAGCAGACACAGTGCATGAGATGAATTGCAGCAACCGGTCTTCAATCTCAATGGCGTGAGCAAAGCCTTAGCCCCCGGAAACTGCCTCGGTGGGCGCGTGGCTGACCCTGAACACAAGGCTAGAGAAGTGAAAAGAACAGCGTTTTGCATGCCACCGTGTCATAATTCTAAAATTAATGTGAGAGTTTGTCTATTTTCAAACAGGGATTCTGATGAAATGGCCCCATAAAGAATGAAAAATGGCTCCTCAAAACAGTTTGCGTGAGCACAATGGCCCCCTGTAGGTAAATGAATTTCCTCCTCTGCACAGAAAGAAACGCAGCATGTGTGTGTGTGCTCCAAAACAAAGGAAGTGAAATTGCTATTGCTGACTGACTCAAAGCCCCAAACATCACAGACAGAAAACAATACTCCAGTAGATGAGTCATTTAACACATGTATGAGACTTTAAGCTGTATTGATCTTGGGAACAACTCTGGAATTTAGATGGCGATAAAAAATATGAAGTCTCTCACTGGCATAAATCAATAGCATGAAAGGCTGAATCACTGGTGAGTTGAATTCAATTAAGAGGCATTTTCTGAATTCCACACTTCTAGTGAAATAGATATTTTTTTTAAATAAATGTTCCCATACTGTACTTAAAAATGATTGTTGTTAACATGGCTTTAGTATAATTTCAGATAAAAAGCTAAAATTAAAATTAATCTCAAAGGAGCACACACACGCAGAGATTTGCTACGGGAGTTAATGATGCCATTACTTAAGTAAATTAATGCATAATTAGCAAATGGTTCTATGTCAACATGCTTGTCTTCGTGTACCATAAGCAAGGCATTAGTGGGAACTCTACATCTTAAAACAAAAGGAGTTTAGAGGGGATCAATTTCTCTTCATTAACATGCAAATCGGTCAGTGAGAAGCAAATCCGTCTACTCTGCAGGAAGCGTGTGAGGTGTGTCGAGTTTCCAGCACTGCCCTGTGCAAAGAACAAAAAGAAAGTTTCTTGTCGTCGTCCCCCCCCCCCGAGGGCCAAGCTTCCAAGCTTCACTTCGTCTTTTGCTGGGGAGTCGAGTGAAACGACCTCCCCTCACCGTATCTCCGTCATCACAGGGACGATTTACGAGCCCCCCATGCCTCCATTCATTTAGTGGTCTGATCTTCTTGTCATAAAGCATGTGTGAAGCCAGCAGTACCGGGGGGGGGGGGGGTTAGCGGCTGGGAGATGCCAATTTATGAGGGTGGGCAGCGTAGACAGAGCCAGTTTTACAGCTCTGTGATTTACTCAGACGTCCAAGTCGGATGATTTTTTGGGGGGCTGTTTTTTTTTTGGAGCAGGAGCCCACGGGGGCCTCTACAAGTCCAGCAGCTGCTTTGACCTTCACCTGTGATTACCACTCCCGCTTTTCCCACCTTCTGGTAATTGTGTACTTGCCTCATGAAGAGGGAGGGGTGTGCTTGTATCATTTAGGAAACAGCACTAGTTTGGCTTGTGCCATTTAAAGGGTTCAGTGAACCAAGCACACGCACGCACACACACACACACTCAGAAGCTGTAAAGGGGAAGGTCAAGTTAATTTGAATTCAACAAAGGACAGATTAACTTTTGAAGCCCTGAGAGGAGATGTCAAAAGGCTAAGAGTCTTTTTAATTTTATGTTTCACTGATCCGATGTGGGGACATGACCTGTTGAAGGAGGCTTGAGAATGTACAGAATTTCTGCACCTGAGGGAGCGTGAACGAGAACGAGTTCTCCTACGAAAGCGACTCAAATTAGCGGGCGAGTCTTTGTTTAATAATGGACAATAAAGATCACCCAGTTGCCCGCGGTCCTGTAAACTGTCTTTTATATTACCCATCATGGGATGTGAGATTAGCCCTGTTAGCTCTTTTCATCATGAGCTTTACTGAAACTTTACTGAACTGATAAGTTTAATTAGCATTTTTTTTGTATTTATTGAATTAAGTCTATTTTTGGACGGCTGACATTATTTCTGTTGTTAAAGATTAAGTAGGAAGGATCCTATTCTTGATTTCTGTTCATGGGGTTCAGATTTTTTAAATAGATGATTTAATCAAAAATAAAAGAAATAAAAGAAATGCTTCATTCAATACTATGTAAGTGTTGAGTCACCCCTCATTTCTTCTCAAGGTCCTGAGAGATGCACAATTTTTTCCATCTGGTTTTTGCTGGATTTTTTCCTGTTTCTTAAGGAGATGACTCTCAGGTACTCATCTGCTTCAGTCAGTTTTTTAGGCCTGACACTTATTTTGTGTAGTTTCCTCAGATTTTTTAAGGGCACACTGCACACCATGCTTACATATGCCAAGTTTTCAGCAAATATATCTTTGGAAATCACCTTGTTGTTGCAAAAATACTATTTTGTGTCTGTCAAACTGTGTTATCTTTGACATTTTTTGACACATCCGACTAAAGAAATTACAACAAATTATGTATTTTGACTTAATGATTCATAGGTCAGTGTTAAGTGGCTTAACAAACAAAACATTCCTTTGAAAATGGTCAGATACAAGGACTGGACTGAAAAATAGATGGACTGTAAAAAGTTTTGAGTTTTTTTTCCAAAGTATGGAGAAGACTCACAACACTCTCTAAAATAAATAAGAAAAAAGATAAATAAACAAGAAAGTCTGGCTTTTTGGGAGCAAAATAAAAAGAAATGAAGTGTCTCAAGACTTGTGCACAATACTATAGCTCCAGGTTTTAGATGTGTCCTCGATCCAACCCAGTTGATTTAAATGGCTGAATTACCTCTTCAACATGTCTTAAAGTTCTCCAGATGCCTGGTAATGAACTAATCATTTGATTCAGGTGTGTTGACCCAGGGTGAGATCTAAAACCTGCAGGATACCGGCCCTTGAGGCCTGGACTTGGACACCTCTGCTGTAGCCTGTATACGTTGAGTATGTTCGGCTGAGAGGTGGATCTGCACAGTAGCTACTTGTCAATCACATGAAAGCACTACCCTACATTTTCATGCATTTTATCTATTTTTACTTCTATTTTTTAACTGCACCATAATGGTGTATTCAGTGAGACTTTGTGAAACTAGAAGCTGAAACCATAAATTTACCAGGAATGTGTTTATTGAGGTCAGGTGAGAAAGATGTCTGTTTTAGGATTCCTGCTAGATTTCATATACTTCAAATATTTAAACTGCAACAAGATAAATCGCCCCCTGCTGGCCATGAGACAGTTTTTTAATTATTATTATTATTTTCAATTTTTTCATAAAATTCGCACTACATGGAGAGAATCAAGAGTATCCAATTACATAACTAAGGAAACTGGCTTTATATACTTTATGTTCTTCATAAAATGCTAATAACTCAACTTCTTACATTTTCTGGCTTCTTTAACAACCTGTTTGGGGAAGGGGCTCAGCAGGCATGTAATAAAAAGCTGGCACTTGCACAAAGGCCACACCTGAGTCACTACCTTTGTGACTTCTGCACTGGACAGTGCCGAGATTCTGCTGTTTCCAAAAGCAGCAGCCGCTGTATTTCCACCTCCAGTTAAAATACTTTTGTATCACACTTGGCAACAGCAGCGAGTGAGACAGAGGTCACAGAAGGGGAAATCAATCCACTTCCTACAAAACATAGAAAGTGGCTTACCGTTTCACCCCCAGCGGGATACACAAATCCATTCCTACACTTTCTGTTATGCTTGGGCGTCCGTCCTCCATTTTTTTTCTCTGCCTCTCTATCTCTTCCTCTCTCTCTCCTTCACTCCTTCTCCTGTCCCTCGCTTGCTGAACTACCTGCCCTCCCTCCTCCCATCTCAGCAAAAACTGCACATGGGAGCATTTGAAAGCACCTCACTCCTGTGGAGTTCAAAAGAGGAATGCGTAGCACCTCCTACGCTTGTTTTTACCTTTCTGCTGGATATCTCGGGGGGGGGGGGGGGGAGATACAGCTATGGGGGTTGTGAAGGCAGGAAAAGATGGAGTATGTGTAAAATTCATCATTTCATCTTCGAAGATATGAATCCACTTAAAGTGGAGTGACAACAAAGCATCGCACTGCCTGATAAATGGGCAGCTATGGGCTATTACAGTTCTGCGGAAGAAAACATCCGACATGAAAAATCAGTTACCTTAGAAGATCATTGATGCAGAGCTGCAAGGTTATTGAAAATAGCTTAAATGGAATAATTAGAAAATACAAGTAGATACATAAACTACATGTAGATAAGGTCAGCATACTGACTCTTTAAAAAAAGCAAAACAATAATACAAGCTGAAAAATTGACTCTGGAAATAACATTTTCCCACTTTACTGCATAAAAAAATACACAAAAAACATAAATACTACCAGAGAAAGGGTCGATTTTACTGCCCTTACTAAAAATGATAAATATAAAAAAATGGCTTTATGAATTTTTAATAATTTCTTTTTGTTTGAACTTTTGAGGACAGTTTAAGTAAAATGTTGTCCACTTTGGAATGCGTCAGCTAACATTAGAAAATTTAAAATCTCAAGGTGATATGCAATATTGTGTCCAATTGGCAACCTAAGAGCTGAAAATGAAGCTAACATTAAATGACCAAAGAATTCAGTTCCTGGAATGGCCACTTGAGGTACTTTACAGCATAAAGAATAAATGTTTACAGCCTGGGATACAAGCAAATTTGGTCTCTATGGCTAATTTACTACATCAACCTGTGTAGGGTCTGTGAATTGTTTAAAATTTAGCAAGATTTTAAGCTAGGAGTGTGGCCATTTTGACTGAAAGACAGATGTTAGCATAGGTAGCTATAGCTATGTTTTAGCTATGCTAATTCAAGTCATTAAGTAGACCTCTTAACTGTGTTTATAGTGTTTTTGCCAATTTAATTATCTGAAAAGTAACATCACATCTAAGAAGATTCTGTTTTAGTTTGCTACCTAGGCTAGATAGCATTAGCTGATAAACTAGCGCTGTTCAGAAACAGTCATACCCAGAACAAATGAATCTAATTTCACAAAAATCCAACCAGTGTTTTAGGAGGAGCAGCGGTTTTTGTGAAAACAGAAAGGTACCCATAAAACCATCAACGTGAATTTGACCTTGATCTTGAGCACAGCTTGGATGCAGACCCGTTAGGAAATCAGTCATCAACTTTAAGTAAATTCTGGCAAACAGTGCAGCAATTCTTATGAACTGTGGACAGACTGATGCCTTGATGGCATAAGCTCATAAGCTCAACAAAAAAAATGGCACTGGCTCCAATGCAAATAACTGGCTTTGCAAATCATCACGGTAGCTATGTCGACTCCTCACATACGGTCTTTAGGTGTAGGTAGACGATATCTATTTAAATCTGAATACTCCTCAGATATCAGCCAGTTAATTTAAGATTAATTTTGGCCACCATGCTCAAACATGTCTGAGCAGTACCTGGACTACAACTAGAAACCAGGGGAATTCAAAAATCTTGTATTTGCTTATTGAGAATCAGTATGTTTGTTTTGTACCATTTCTTGGCCAAAAAATTATTAGAAAGATTATCTGCATAGATTGCAATGTTACACAACTTTACCAATCAAATCCTGGCTTATTTGTGTAAAACCTTTATGTGTCATTAAAAATTTTATCCCAACCCAACTTTTGAAGCACTGAAATAAGCAGATACACTAGTTTGTAATTCCTTTCCAGAATGACCTTCATGAGCATTTTCTGCTCTGGTGCCACAGTTGGCAAGACAACATTTAATAACTTCCACAATTCTTAATTCCAAACTTTTACACACTATGATGACGCAGGAAAACGAGAGTGGTTTGGTGGTGTTGTAATCACAAACTGATGATTCAAGCCACACCAGCTTAGGTTGATTTTGCTGAACCACAAGGGATTGAGCTGACCAATGATATAATATCACAGGAGATGATAGTGGCAGATATTTGAGTGCTAAAAAATCCAATAAAGTCGCTCAGCTAGAGTCACAATTTTGAGACCAACAGTAATTTGTAGTGGAGCAAGAGGGCAGTTTTCTTTCAGGATTTAATTGATAGCAAAAGCACAACAGCCATTGTTACAAAAGAGCAAATCTTCAGGACATATCCACTCAAGTGCTGTAAAAAAGCAATTCTATTCCACAGAAATCACACACAGGAAGCAAACGCACAGGCAATCCTATTAGAAGTCACCCACCCAGTGAAGCATCATCCAAACCTTGCTGTGGACTCAAACACTGATGTGCAGCCGGGTGAGCTGAGGGTGAGCTGCAACTGATACCAAAAACATTTCCGAGACAGTTACACAGACTTTCACTCTATGACCTTTGGAGAGTAAAAACAGAGAGACGGAAAGAAAAGCTGTGTTTTCCTCTAACTGTCAAATGGATATTTGATTTTGATGAGATCTTAGGTGGAGTTTGCTGCTGTGGTGCTTTCTTGGATTTGATGTTAAAGAAGTAACATTTTCTGCTGATGGTGCTCATCTGCTATGCTCAGCTACCCAACTCTGCTTCTGTTCTTTCTAAAAACCATGCCGTTTCTGTAGCCAGCCATGTAAAATGCATCACTCCCTTTGAGGCAGCCAAGAGGGACATGCCAGATATTGAAGACCAGATTTAGGACACGAGGATTGACACGCAGATTGATGCAGTTTGAAAGCTGCTTCAAATTGGCTTGTGATTTACTAAGACAGAAGCTAATTACACTATAAACAGTGTGACTGTCTTCTAGCTGCATCCCGCATATAAAGAGAAACAGCATTTCAGAGAAAGGTGCTTGAAAACAAAACAATTTTTAGAAAATCAGATTACATTACCATTTAACTTCATGCTTGCTACTGTCTTAAAAAAGAAATCTCTCAGTATTTAATAATAATAATAATGGATTGGATTTATATAGCGCTTTTCAAGGCACCCAAAGCGCTTTACAATGCCACTATTCATTCACTCTCACATTCACACACACTGGTGGAGGCAAGCTACGGTTGTAGCCACAGCTGCCCTGGGGCAGACTGACAGAAGCCAGGCTGCCATATCGCGCCATCGGCCCCTCTGGCCAACACCAGTAGGCAAGTAGGGTAAAGTGTCTTGCCCAAGGACACAACGACCAGGACAGAGAGCCCAGGGATCGAACCGGCGACCTTCCGGTTACAGATGCAATTCCCAACCCCTTGAGCCACGGTCGCCCCGTAATCCCACCTACTAAATTATGATTGGTCAATTATCTATTTACCTCGAAGAAATAGTCACCTATAGCAGCAGCACCTGTCGTATTTGAATTGTTAAAGAAATCTAACATGCAGGAAACACACTAAACACAGTGATACTTTGGGTGGACCACAAAGTCACACTCATCTGAAATCCTTTCAGATCAACTAATCTCAATACCAGCTCACATCTGCTGATGGATCAGCTGATACCACTCAACGCATTTAATAGGAAAACCTCATATTTAAGTGTCTTTAGCCATCCTAAGATCCATTCTAAGATTGCTCCTAGCCTTGTATCCTAGCCATCCTAAGATTTCTCGGCATCTGCAAGTCCACCAATGCTCTAAATCTTGCTGCTGATTTATTCTTTACATATACACACATGTCAAGGTCCCGGAGCAGATCAATAATGCCAAAAACAACACTGAGCTACACCATATTTGTTTATACTTGTTTCTTTCTTGTCATTTTTTTGAGAGTGGTGTTAAACAGTAGTTTTCCAGGCTTTCTGAAGGTCTTCCAAATTTTTCTTTGGACATTGGCTGTGTATTTCACTCATTTTCACTCCAGTCTAGCCCTTGGCTTCCAAGGACTGGACTTGGCTTGGAAGGACTGACCTCGGTGGTGTGTGGTGTGTTTTTGACTATAGTGATCCTGAAATTGACCATTTTGCTTCGGTTGCTTCATTAATGGTAAATATAAAGAAGAGACTTTCATCACAGGTTGGGTTTAAGTTCTCCTCAGAGTCAGACCTTGTTTTTCAGTCTATTATCTCAATCAATTTCATCAGAGAGGGCTCTTTATCTATCTACAAATGAGCACTGAATGAAAAGCTAAAAAATAGTGCAAAGCACAGAACCTCAGAAACTCAAACAAATTAAAAATATACTGCTTCTGTCTTTCAGAATTCGTGCAAGTTGCAAAAACAAAACAGCCCCTTTAAAATAAGGGAGAGGAACAGAAAGAATATCATAACAATGGAGGAAACTAAGATAAAGGTCTAAAGGTGCAGAAGAAAGAGAAAAAAACACTTCCTTGCTTTCTGGTTGTTAGACCCCTTGGTCTCTTTATGTTTCCCTCTTTCTCTCTTCCTCTCATACATACAGCTCAGACAAAAAGTCATCCAACCCCTCAGAGCATTCAGCCTGACAAAAAAGGAGAGGATAAAAAACACTTATTTTTGATGGCTGCTTCAAAGACCATTACTGGCGCCTTTGAAAAGTTACCAGAGGGTGGAAGTTCTTTAGAGTGTTGAAGAGCAGAGTGGAGAGGTTGCAAAGGGGTGAGGAAGCCACCCTCTTCTTCTTCTTCCTTTTCTGCCTCTTTTTCTCCCTTTTCTAGGTCCTCTCCTTCATTTTGGGCCTCTAGTGGAATACTAAGTAAACAAGATCAAGGCAAGGCTGCGATACTCAGGGACTCAGAGAGGCCCCTGTGGCTGCCTGAGAGTAACACTTAAGCCCACAGAAAGATAAAGTGATTTTTTGGAAAGAGAGGAGGTCCAATCAGCTATTTTGTTTTGCACACATCCCTGTAGCAGCAAAATAACACACAGGAGGGAAGCAAGCGACACGTCTGTTCATGGTAGGAGATTTTTGGATCAGAGGGGAAAGGATCCTGCATGATTCTACACAGATCTCCATTGTGGGACCTGAATCCTCTGCAGAGGGAACTGATGCAACTACAGTAAAATCCATTATGCTACAGTAAAAAAAAACAAGGAGGGGGGGTCAAAAAGATATTTTTAGAGACGGGTTAGTTTCCCGGTTACAGTGTGACAGTGTTTTGCGAAAGGCCTACGCTGCTTCCACATTACAGTTCTACCTATGGCTAATTAGTGTCATTCTGTGAGAAATTGCTTGAGTTGCAGAAATATGCACAATTAGTCCTTTGGGGTCGATGCATTATGACCGCAGCAATGCTGGACTGGACAGAGGATGTACAATCACAGTAAATTCTAACATTTTATCCATAAGGACATAATAAAAGCAGTGTGGTCCTCAGCAGGTCTAAAAATGAGGCAAATACAACCTGAGATGAACCACAAAACATTTCATTGTTTATTTAATGAAAAGTAAGACAAAATAGAGAAGCAGTGCATAAAAAACAACAACATCCTTACTACTTCCGTAGAGGGTAGGTACCATCCAGGTTCTGCTAATCAGATACACCTTCATCAGCAAGTTTGAGGAACTCTATAAAAGCAGTTTTGGCAGTTCGCAGGAGCTCTGCAGCATATAGTTCAAAATGCCATGGAGGACATCACCTGCGTCCCTGTGCATCCCTGTTTATGGTAAAGTAAGTAACAGGTTGGTTCATAGCAATAGCAAATGGAAGCTTGGCTCAGTCAGCTGTGAGCAGGTCATCCATTAATCGTTAGGTTGGTGGTTCCAGTCTGTATCTTTGAGCAAGATACTGAACCCCAAGCTGCTTCTGATGCAGTTATTGGAGTGTAAATGTGCATGAACGTTAGATAACAAGCAGTTAGACGTAGATTGCCTCCAGAATGATTGGCTATTGTTGATACGATCTCATCAAGCAGTGAAGTGCTGCCTTAGAAGCTGTAGAGTTAAAGTGGTATTGAGTCACAAGTTAGTCAGCCAGGTGTGTGAATGCAAGCTGTGTGAAATCTCGTTTGGGAGCTTAGTGGTTTGAACTTTGCTTTTTACTCACTGATTTGATTTATTTCATTTTCACTTGCTATTTATTTGTGAGTTTTGAGGTTAATACCCTGTGCATGTTTGAGATACAACAGGGTCTTTTCGTGTGTTGGCTGCAGAAAGCATAAAGAAATAATTTTCTTAGTTGGATGAGGAAGAACCAACAGATTTGGAATGATCAGATATTCCAGGAGTAGAAAATAACATACACAGGTGAGGAAGGCATTTTCAGGATTAACATATGGATGAGTTACCAATAATCTTTTTTTGTTATTATTATTTAAACATGATGAACATCTGATTGTGAAAACGTTTTCTTAAATTCCATTGAACCGGCAGCCTGCATTCCAGGTGGTAACTCTCACTCATTAGTAGAAAGCCAAATTATCATCCTAGTTAATTAATGAGTCTTATTTCTATATATGTGCTGTTGGAATGCCGAGATTTAAGCAGCAACCTTGGTTTGGGAGTTTAAGAGAAGCTGAAGTCCTTGTGATCCATATCCACTCATGCGTGGATGGGGCAATTTTACTGCTGTCTTTGTGGCAGATTTTGAAAGTCCCTTAAGGCCCGTGAGTCATGTCCAAACAATAACATTTTGCAGGGAGCCCTGACCAGTAAACATTGTTCTCCCTCTCTTGAAAGTGGCCCCCCATGCCCAGAGCTGAAGCCTGGCATGGATTGTCCGCTGTGGGCCGAAGGCCTCGCTTGGCAAAGAGATACTGAAGGGTTGACTGGACCCACCTGTCAACACAGTCGGGGATTAGCGAACGTATCCAATCCATGGCTGCACAGATCCCCTCACCTGCTCCACAGAGCTTTCATTTTGTTACCTTATCCAACCGTCTGCTCTCTATTGTGCCACTCTTTTCTCAATGATTGCCAACTTTCTTGTTGCCTGATCAGACCGAGCTTTACTTGCCCATTGTGTTCCCAGGATGGGATATGCCTAATAGTGACTGGCAGGCATTTAAGCTCATGCAGCTTCTCTATCTACCCAACTGGAGAAATTAAACACATCTCTGAAAAAAAGAGTGACAGAACATTTTCATAGCATATGCTGGTGATGATTCATATGCATCTGTGTCCTGTAGTACATACGTCTTTGTACAGGTGGATATTTAAGTAATATTAAAATAATAATATTTTATTATTAATTAAAAATTAAAGTCCCCAATCAGTATCAAGTAAATGGAAATAGAAATATACTATATATATATATATATATATATATATATATATGTATATATATATATATATATATATATATAAAACACCCAGCACGCCCCTGCGGGCGGTTTATCCTTCAAGCTCGGGTCCTCTACCAGAGGCCTGGGAGCTTGAGGGTCCTGCGCAGTATCTTAGCTGTTCCCAGGACTGCGCTCTTCTGGACAGAGATCTCCGATGTTGTTCCCGGGATCTGCTGGAGCCACTCGCACCTAGTGCTCCGATTACCACGGGGACCACCGTTACCTTCACCCTCCACATCCTCTCGAGCTCTTCTCTGAGCCCTTGGTATTTCTCCAGCTTCTCGTGTTCCTTCTTCCTGATATTGCTGTCATTCGGAACCGCTACATCGATCACTACGGCCGTCTTCTTCTGTTTGTCTACCACCACTATGTCCGGTTGGTTAGCCACCACCATTTTGTCCGTCTGTATCTGGAAGTCCCATAGGATCTTAGCTCGGTCATTCTCCACCACCCTTGGGGGCATCTCCCATTTTGACCTCGGGACTTCCAGGTTATACTCGGCACAGATGTTCCTGTACACTATGCCGGCCACTTGGTTATGGCGTTCCATGTATGCCTTGCCTGCTAGCATCTTGCACCCTGCTGTTATGTGCTGGATTGTCTCTGGGGCATCTTTACACAGCCTGCACCTGGGGTCTTGCCTGGTGTGATAGACCCCAGCCTCTATGGATCTTGTGCTCAGAGCTTGTTCTTGTGCTGCCATGATTAGTGCCTCTGTGCTGTCTTTCAGTCCAGCTTTGTCCAGCCACTGGTAGGATTTCTGGATATCAGCCACCTCCTCTATCTGCCGGTGGTACATACCGTGCAGGGGCCTGTCCTTCCATGATGGTTCCTCGTCTCCCTCCTCTTTCTTGGGTTTCTGCTGCCTGAGGTATTCACTGAGCACTCGGTCAGTTGGGGCCATCTTCCCAATGTATTCTTGGATGTTCGTTGTCTCATCCTGGACTGTGGTGCTGACACTCACCAGTCCCCGGCCCCCTTCCTTCCGCTTAGCGTACAGCCTCAGGGTGCTGGACTTGGGGTGAAACCCTCCATGCATGGTAAGGAGCTTTCTTGTCTTTATGTCAGTGGCTTCTATCTCCTCCTTTGGCCAGCCTATTACCCCAGCAGGGTACCTGATCACGGGCAGGGCGTACGTGTTGATGGCCCGGATCTTGTTCTTACCATTCAGCTGACTCCTCAGGACTTGCCTGACCCTCTGCAGGTACTTGGTGGTTGCAGCTTTTCTAGCGGCCTCTTCATGGTTCCCATTCGCCTGTGGGATCCCCAAGTACTTGTAACTGTCCTCTATGTCTGCAATGTTGCCTTCTGGTAGTTCAATCCCCTCAGTTCTGACTACCTTCCCTCTCTTTGTTACCATCCGACTACACTTCTCTCTCTCTCTCTCTCTCTCTCTCTATATATATATATATATATATATATATATATATATATATATATAAAAAACATGAACATAAGCTACTTTCGGCTGATTCCTTGTCACCAAGAGTCACTTCAGCAGGTAACACCACATATTTGATTTGGCAGATTTTAGCCCCATTGTTGTGTACTTTTTTCAGTGTTTTTTTCTGTAACGCGGCCAATCTCCCGACTGTATTTCCATGTGATGTCTTTGTTATGTGTGCAAGTCAGGGGGAGGGGGGGGGGGTCCTATTCCTCTGCGGGGCAACCTGCATATGGCCAATAAAGCATTCATTCAATTCAATTCAATTCAGATATAACCTCAAAGGGGATTTGCGTCTCTGTCTGGAACTGAGCTAGCAAAATATTGCTTGCTAAGCTAATGTGTAAACCACTACACCATGAAGCAACAACACAACAAGAAGAATATGACTAGCCGATATTGAAAACTTCAGGTCAGGTTTTTAGGAGATTTCTTGATTTGATTTTGCTTTACGTTCTATTGGCACATCATCTGTGTTCAGTATCAGCCGATCATGTCCAAAATTAGATGAAAATCATTGGCTGATACTGCAAATGCCTGCATGTTCCAATCACAGCTCTTTCCAGAACCCGGCAGCTTAAAGTCTCCTGAATATCATCTGGACAAGTAACCCTATATTAAAAGACAGACATATAACATTTAACAGACCGCTGAAACAAAAATCAAATGCCTGGTAATTTAAAAAGTGAGTTGAGTTGTGCTTATGCACCAGAGCGACACAACTACTCCACAAACTGCAGTATGACGAATGCAGAAAGCCAAAGAAAAACAATGCAATCGTTGCTAACGTGAATTGTCCAACGTCCCTAAAAGCGAGGCTGTACAGCCCGTCAAAGTTCAGGGAAAATGGTTAACACACTGGGCAAAATTATATGCTAGTGCAATTATTTTTCTGAAGCAAAACCAGTAATTCATGCAAATTGTTTTAAAGGAATGAAGACAGCTGACTACTTTTATTCACACCCGTCATGCAGGTACAATGAATGGGGTGAAAAACTTTATATTCTGCTTGTGGGAGCAATTTGTCTCTGAAGATGTTTTAATTAACAGAGCTTTTTCTTAAATAAAAGGCAGGTAAAAGCAGACTTAAGTTTTTATTACGTTTTGGTAAGGTTTTTTATTTTCATTTCAAAGTTTTTTCCTTTTCTAAGAGACTCAATTTATGTACACAAAGAGGATCAATTTTACATTAATGCAAATATATGATCAGTACATTAGCAGGAATGCAGCACGGCGTGAACGTGAACACTGTGATATGTTTACCTGACAGTGATTTAAAATGTATTTAAACATTTTTCCCACAAAAATCAAATGAATAATCTCGATCTCAGTACTTTTCAGAATAATCATGATGATTATTTTGGCCTTTTTACCTTTCCTTTTTAATATTTATGTCCCTTTTGAAGGCTTGCCCTCTGTGACTTTTTCCAAGGTCAAGTTTATTTATACTGCACATTGAAAACAAAGGAGTTGACCAAAGTGCTGTTAGGGGTATATAGCCCAAAGAAAAATTACACTAAAAATCCAGATAAATATTTGAATTTAAATAAATAAAATGTTATTAAATAACTATAAAATGTGCCTTTGGTCAAGTCCTGCATTATCAAAAGCACATATTTTCTTGTATTTGTTAATTGCAGTAAAAGCCTGCTGATGATTTATGGTAACTTACGGTAATTTTACTGCTGCAGCATTTTACTCTTTTTTTGGGACTACACTTTCAGCCCATTTACTACTACTACTGTGCAGCTCAGGAAAAACTCAGTCATTTTGTACGTTCATGCATAATATGTAAAACCTGCCCATTCTTTGGACTTTTGAAAGCACAGCATCTTTTGCCCTATAGTGCAACAGTGTCATTAAGCAGATAGGTTTCTGTAACAAAAAGCAGTCAACAGTTCACTGATTCCCGTCCTTGTGCTCCAGGACAATCGACACAGTTGGCGCACAGTGTGCTCAGTATCCTAACGATCAGCCTTAAAACGAATGGGCTAGATGGTGTGTTTAAATTGTGCATAGGTGGAGCATTTTTCAGTTAGAGCTAAAGCGTGGTGCTGAAAGAGAAGACAGAAGACTAATTACAGCAGAGAGAGAAAAGTAGTATAAAGAGGACCAGAAGGGGGATTATGATGGAGAGAAGAGGAATACAAAGACGGAAATTAGGAGAAAGAAAAGTCACGAGGAGGAGGGAGGGAGCGAGGATGACTGGGGCATGGGGAGTAGGCGTGTTCTGCCGAGCGTGTAAAGACCAGTCTTTCCTTTTTTATACGGCGTAGTTCCCGACCTTGAGAGGACAAACTGGGTGGGTGGGTGTGGGACACCATATATCTTCAGAGCATGTTTTAACCGCCCATCCAGACATGAATACACAGGTATGCATGCTGCATACATCACATCAAATATAGAAGGTAGCACACATAATATCAAATAAAAACTATGTGCATATGTGGTGGCACACTATTCACGCCATTCAGTTCAAAGTTAAAGCATCTGGATGAAACGGTGAGCTTATACACACCAATAATGAATCAGTAAGTTACTACATATAGTGTAGAGGCCTGATAGTTGCATCATAAATATCACAGGGACCCACTGGAGGGTTATTTTTATATGTTCATTCACAGGAGATCAGAAACACAAAACACTGAAACTACTTGATAATTTGCTTCACAGCGTCAGTGTCTTGTCTTTAGTATTAATCATAAGACTATGCTCTCATTCCTCTTCCAGCTCTTAAAGACACAAGAATGTCTTTAGATTATGTCCAGTTAATGGTGTGGTTGCTGTTAGATATCAACAGGAAACTTTTAATTCATCAGTAATGTGACTGTTGTGGAGCCGACAGGTCATACACCTGTCCAATATACCAGACACGGCATAAACTGCAGCACAACACTGTCAGTTTTCCACTAATTAAATTAAATCACCACTAAAAAGAAAAAAAAATAGAACAACAAACTCAACAAACTGCAAGATACTTGTGATCCATACACAGTCCTTATTGCAATATTTTACTGAAAAGAGTGAAGCATCTGCTAGAGTTCCACTTCAGCCATGTTTTAAATATATATATATAGTCATATAAAAGAGGAACTACACCCTTACTGCTTGCATAGCAACTAAGAGGGTAAGGAGCGGCCAGGTGGTGCTAATCAAATGCATTTGATTTACTGATCATTAGCAAGTGTAAGCACCTCTATAGAAGCAGACGTTTTGGCAGTTTGCAGGTCTGGAGCATTCAGGTTTGTGTTAACACACTGCCAAGGAGGAAAATCATAAACCAAAAAGCAAATGTTGCTGTCGTTGATTCTGGGAAGGGGTTATAAAGCCATGTCCAAACACATTGAAGTCTATTAACCTGCAGTGAGGAAACATTCAAGACAGTTGTCAATCTTATCAGCTAAGGAGGTCCCATCAAATTCATTCAAGGTCAAACCATGCAACGTTTAGAGAATCTACAACACAACCTAAGAGCTAGCTCTCAGACTCCACAGGCCTCAGGTAGAATGTCAAATATAAAAGTTCATGACAGTATTACTGAAAAAAGACTGAAGAAGAAGAAGTAGTATGGCTGGTTTCTCAACTCTCAGCACATCAGATCTAACAACAATCCAGCACTGTGGCTAAACAAACTTGGTATAAGCAGCTGTCAGGCAGCTTTACAAGTGGGAATTCCTATAATATTGCAACCATCCAGAGGTCCCAAAATGCCAAAGCGAGATGTGGTTCCCAGCCCCATTCTCGATCAACTGTTCTTCACCCATTCACCTTTGTTCCCACGCCATTCTTCCCCTAACTCCACCCATTCCTACACTTTACGTGTACAATATAATCCTCCAATTGAAGCAACTCAAACTGCTAATTCTGGAATTAAAAACCAGTGCCCAAAAGAAAAGTTAATTAAACTCACAGTAGTCCAGCTCAGTGGACTACTGTGAGGTCACACCCAGCACAATAACAGGGCTGCAGCTGGAGGATATGAAGTCAACAAGTAGGCGACACAGATGTGTTATGTGGCAAAGAGGAGAACGCTGACAGGCAGATGAAGAGGAGGCACGGCGCTCCTTCATCTCTCTGGACACTTCACCCACTTTTGAAGCATTGTTTACACAAAACCTGTCTACTCGGCTCAGACGGGGGGGAACCAAGGAGCTGGCGGGAGGATGTGTGCCTGTGTATTAATACATGTGGGGAGGATTTAGAAAACTTTACAAGCTTTTATAAGCTTGTAAGCCTGTCACCGCACATGCTTTACACGTGCAATAACGGCATGGAGAGTTGAATGGGGATAGTTTATCTGAAAAAGATAAAGAGTTTAGTCGTACAAAACAGCCCTTCATACTTTGAAAACCTGCGACGCATCTCTAGATCTAATTGGTGACTTTCAAAAAAAAGTGAAAACCCTCCCCCAAAAATCAACAACAACAGGCCAAGTACGTTCACACCACAACTGCATTTATTAGGCTCTCGTCCCTGCCTCGGGTATAATGACTCCCCAGTTTAGAGTTTCCAAAAGCTCTTCGGTTTATGAGATGTCTGGCTAACGGTTTTTATTTGAATTCCTATGAAACCCCCTTTCAGTGCATGAAACAACTTCATAACTTGAAAATTGCATTTTTACAGCGGCACCACTCGATGAGTCTCAGGCTTTATTCCTTTACATCTTTTCACTGTGGTTTAATTAACTCAATGAGGTCTCAGTGTCCTCTGCATGGTATCACCCAGAGGAAAAATTTCACAGTCAAAGGCACCAAATGGTTCTTTAACTGCTTAAATATCTATCTATCTATCTATCTATCTATCTATCTATCTATCTATCTATCTATCTATCTATCTATCTATCTATCTGTCTGTCTGTCTGTCTGTCTGTCTGTCTGTCTGTCTGTCTGTCTGTCTGTGCATCTGTCTATATGTGCACGCATCCACCTTTAGGGTGAAGGTGTGTGCATTAGCTTTTCATTATCATAAGTAATGGGAGTGGTTCCCCACCCTTAAAATGCCATTAGCCCCTGCTTACGTCCCTCTAGCAGCCCCCTCTCTCCCCTCTTTGCCCTTCCCAATCCAAAGCCAAGCACTGTGATTAGCTTTATGGAGCGAGGGCTGAAGGCAGAGAGGAAAACGCTGCAAATGATATTACTTTGAGCCTGAATAGGCATACGACACATGACATTATCATCACGCTAGATAGAGACAAGGAGTTTGGGGAGGGGGGCCATCAAATGCTGGGATAAGCATTACAAAATCCCCCTGCGCAATCAGATGAGCCCTGCCTGGAGGGGACTTGGTTGGCTTGAACCCTGGTGGGAAATTTCATGACAGCGGTGAAAGAGGTTCCGTGGTGTCACGTCAGCAGTTTGGCTCAGTTCAGCGGGCGAGCACCTGCAGGTCTGACATGGAAATACGTACACGGAATTAAATTTCATGGCGACGGAGCGGTGATCGTGCAGGAAATCACGGAGGGTGTGGAGCACGGGATGCGTAAGGTGCAAGGGGTAAATCAGAGCCTGGGGGTAATTAAACTTCAAAGTGACCTTCAGTCTGTCATTTGAGTGTCAACATTTTTCCAGGTTGTGTTTGAATTATAGGTCTTATTGCCCATTTGACAATGAGTTTCAGTTTGTTTGAACAATTGAGGATCAATCCTAAATATCTATACACTGTTTTTGAGTGACAACTGATTCATCATATAACATGATTCTTTTTTGAGTTTTCTTGAAAACTCATAAATATATTAAATACATGGATATAATGACTATTGGCCTTTGACTGTAATGAGATTTACCCGTATAGATCCATTATAAACTCATTAGCCACAACATTAAAACCACATGGCTATTACAGGTCGAAGCAGAACCCATAACCGACCTGCACTCCGGTGCATTTTTAGTGTTTTATTTTTGCCATAAGGTAAGCTCCGTTATCTAACTAATGGTGGCTCCTGATGTATATTTCTAAAACTTCATCATAGCTCTAAGTTCACTCTTTTTTTTCTTACTCTGTGTTAGGCCTCACAAAGTCACACAGGCCTGTGGACTGGTTGGGAACTGTTAGAAAAACATGTGTTTTCCCTGACCATTTGGTGTTTTTTTGCTGGAAGTTGCTTTTGTTGCTAGGTGAAATCAGTCACAAAGATGTCCTGCTTTGGTCCCGACTACCAACTAAAACAATTGCAGGGAGGTTTTTCGGTGCAGCACCGTCTACGTCTTTGCAACTACTTTTACCTAGCAATCTCCAGCAACCACTCACCAACTTGTCTGTGAACACATTTTTCCCTAGCAACCTATGATTGCCAAACGGGTGGTCACCAACCAGTGCAATGAGGCCTAAAGTGAACTGAGAAGAATTCTTTCTACAATCCTTGCAGCCTGCAATCACTGGCGCTTTCTAAAAGATGTTGATATTCTGACCTTGCGGGCACAATATCCATAATAACACATTTTTTTCTTCTCTCATCCTCTGTAATAATTCACTTACAAAAGCTCAGTCAAATGTTCATATTGATGTTGACGCTGCTGGCAGCCGCAGTGTCAGGCTGTATTGCAGCCTACGGTCTCAGGCACAGTGCACACTTCAAGGCACTCATTTTAGTTGAATTCCCCTTTTTTCAGCTTATTGTTCCCTGAAAACACAAGATCCTCTTTTGTGATCATGCATGACATTTCCATGGTTACATATTCTTGTATCAGCCAGCCCAACAACATGGGTGTAGCTTGGAACATCTCAATAATGATTTTTATGCTAAATGCTGATTAATTAGAAATGTTGATGAATTAAAATGTACTGACAACAAATGAGGGGCAGGTAAATGTATACTTTGGATCAAAAGCAAACATGTATAATAAACCCATCTGCTCCATCTCTACTTATTTTTCCTCGCAGCAGGCATATTCTGTTACAATGTGCATGTCTTTTTTCGATGTGGGGATATGCCATATCTGCACTGCCTCCTCCTATGTGTATGCGTATATTAAGGATAATGCCCATGCTTGGATTTGATGGATAGACTAATGTGTTTTGTTGCCTTGCTCGTGTGTGCGTGTTTAATCCCTTGCACGGTGATACAGGCAGCATGTGTGTCCGCCCATGTAAACATCCTGGCGCGTAAACACCCTAATCTGTTCCCCTTCCCTGGTAATTACACTGACTAACGAGCAAAGCATGGGGACCCAAGCACACAGCGGGGGAGAGAGAGAGAAGGACAGAGGGAGGACAAGGAAGGGATGGAGAGAAGACAAGGGACAGATGGTGGAAGAAGAGAGAAAAAAGTTTTATTCGTGCATTCATGTCTCTATAGAGTACACATGTGCAGGTATGTGTGTATGTACAATGTATGTGCCCGTATAGTGTTTGTGTATGTGTGTGTGGGAGAGAGTGCAAGAGATTGAGGAAAAAAGTGTGTGTGTGTGTGTGTGCATGTCAGGGCCAGATGCCCGCATCTACCAGCCCATCTGTGAGGAGAGCCCTGCCAGACCACTAATCAGGCAATCCATCACCTTTCTACCTGCCATTGGCCATTACTTGATAGCCACTCACACATATACACGGACACGCACACACATCTGTCACATCCACAGACATTTCTCTCCTGCACATACACAACTTTGCTTACCTTCTGTTAGCGTGCACATTTTTACAAAGGGGGGGGGGGGGGGGGGGGATCGAAAAGTGATGATTAACAAACTAATTAGGAAAAAATAACATTCATGTTGAGGTCAAACGCGTGTACAAACACTGTCACACCCATTCAAGCTCATAAGCATTATGGTGAAATTATACTCAAAATACTCAAATAGCCACATGCCTCGAGCACTTTGGATACTACTCCAAATTTGCCCCTAAACACACACACACACACACACACACACACACATACTTGCACATTTCCTGGATAGAGTACACAACACTCATGAGAAATCTCTTACAGCTTATTAAGACACAGAGAAAACTACTAGCATATCCGCCCTGCTGTTGTGGAGCCAGATAATGGCTTCATTTGCATGTTTTCTTCATAGACTGTATGTAAAAAAAATTGATACTGCAGTGGTTTGAATCATATCTAACTGAGACTCCAACTTGTTCATGTAAATTAGCAGCCCTTCTCACACACTCCTCAATATTTAACCTCACACAGGTTAAATATGGAGTGCCACAGGGCTCCGTGCTAGGACCAGTTCTGTTTATACATGCTTCTCCTAGACAGTATCAGTAGAAGGCACAGCTTTTTCACTGCTATGCAGATGATACCCAGCTTTATCTATACATGAAGCCAGATGACACAAATTCATTAGCTGAATTACAGAAATGTCTTAAAGACATTTGGCTCATATTTGGCTCTAACATTTTTTAGAAACATGGTGACTAACCAGTCTGGCATTACCTCAACCTCCAGTAACACTGTAAGGAATCTTGGATCATTTTTCACCAGAATATGTCCTTCAGTGTGCATATTAAAAATATATATTTATTTCATTTGGTCAATTTGCTAAAATTAGAAGCCTTCTATCTCAAAGTGACACAAAGAAACCGTTCATTCATTTTAGTTGACGCAATTTTAGAAAATCCCATTAACAATGAATTACAGTAGTGCAGCCTAAAGGTAATAATTCTAGGAAGTTGTGATTCCTTCCTGTTAAAAAGTAGTTTTTTCTTCCCACTGTTGCAAGTGCTCCTTTACAGGGGGTCGTTTGATTTTTTCTTTTTCTTTTTTGTAGTTTTGTGTTCTCTTTTGTTTTATATTTTTAATATTGTCGCCTACAATATGCAGTGCCTTGAGGCAATAGTTGTTGTGAACAGGCACTATACTGAATTGAATTAAACACAGACACCCATTTGTTTCTGGACTCCAGATTCTGAAGCCTCAAAGTTAGCAGAGTGGAGCCAGAAGTGACCATATTTGGACAAGATGATGAAGTGATAAGTTATACCCTAGCAGTAGCGAACGTGGCTGGCAAGCTGCATCCATTGCACAGACACCATAGCTGATTAGCAACAAACTAATAAAATAATCAAGCTACACTCAGCAAAACTGTGGAACAGTCTGTAGCCAGTTTGTCAGATGAGTTCATTGAAAATGCTCTGAAGGGCAAGAACACACTTGAGAGGTCCAGTTCAGTGACTGCAATTAGACGAGGTGAGACCTTGCAGACAGCTACAGCTACCTGTGGCGACACATCACTCAATCAAAATAGCAACACTGCTAACTTTAAGGCTTAATAGTACCAGATGCATGAATTATTTACAAAATTTACCTCCTGTAGAAATGCAGAGAGGGGGAAAATTACCTACTGCAAACAAACATGCTTTTAAAAGAAATTTTTATAGGAGGCAGCCACTAGAAAAACCATGATCCATTTGTGCATTTCTCTTTTACGCCCATGACATTTTTTTTCCTTGAGAGATGACGATGCGAATGAAAAAAAAAAAGTAGAACTCTTGATGTGTAATGAGCTCCTCAGCTATATTACAGACTACACACACGCATCAGGAGGCTGAAACCCACCTGTGTCTGTCTGTGTGTGAGCAAGCGAGTGTGTGTGCATTAGCCTGAAGCGACGACTGCATGGTACGCCGTCTGATCGCTGCCGTATAAGCAGGAGGGATTTTATCTGGCTCTGAATGAAACGCTTTTGAAACTAAAGGCAGTAGTCGGCTGCCAAAAGACACACACACACACACACAAGCAAGCAAGCACAGTCAAAGCCAAGAGTACAAATGCACAACCCATTTGGGACTGGCACATAACAAACATGAGTCTGAGCAAACAGTTATGTGAAAAGCAAAGCACACTCTGCAATTCCTGAACATGCATACACTAAAATGCTTGTCCTTGTACACTATAGTTTACATTCAGTTCAGTGTGGGCATGTTTGGCCGCTTGACCCCAAAAATCACATAAGCTAACTAAGCCTTAAACTTTTTCAGGGCTAACCACAGTAGCACATTTTTACTTTAGCCTATGTTTGGTCCTTCTTTAATCCATTGTGAAGTTTAATAATGAATGACAGCTACCCCAAAGAGAAAACTACCAAACACTGTCAGTCAAAATGTGCTGGTGAGTTTGTTCTGAACAGTTTGTTCCAACTCGGATGGAAAAAATACTTAAATGTCAAAGAAATGACGAGGCTGAGGGCAGTACGGGTGCTGAGGCTGCTAGGCGCCCACAGGCAGCTGTGTGCATGCAGTAACCATACCACATCTGTGAAGTGTCTGTTTTCAGTAGGGAACATAATTCGACTGATTGCTAACTGGCTGTATTCTGTTTATATGGAACCCAATGTAAAAGCAGTGTTGATGAACACATATGTCACTTTGAAGCTAAATCATCGTTCTGCAGCAACTAGTTCATTGTTTGTGGAGCAATTTCTGAATTTTTGGTTTCAGATCTATGAGGTTCTGGCTGGAATCTGAATGTAAGATGTTAATGGGAATTTCTGTGTATGTAGGTTGTATACAACAGATTTGCAACAGATGGCAACAGATTTACAATTTTTACAAACTTATCACAGTTAATCATCATATTATCAGAAACAGATTGCGTGTAATTGCTAACTTGACCTTATTCAATCACACTTGTGATTAAAACTTGTAGCAGACTGACTGCAAGGTTTTTCTGTTTTATCGCCGTTTTGATGCATGAAACTCACTTTGAAGATGGCAACTGCCTCCGAGTGGTCGCACACCTGGTCTCAGATGCAACTTCATCTTCAAAGCAACCACTTCCAAGGCAACAAGACTGAAGACAGTTGCAGTCGTGCTGTGATGTCTAACCATCTAATGCGACTGTAGCATTAGTCTGAATTAGAGATGGCACGATACCACTTTTTTATGTCCGATACCGATACCGATATCATAAATTTGGATATCTGCCGATACCGATATGAATCCGATATAGTGTTTTTTAATCAACAAAACTGTTTTTTAAAATATCTTGCTGCATTTTGTATAAGTTCATACTCAAGTGTAAAACAACAACTACACTAAAGCTATTCTGTTATACCTGTATGCAAAAAAAAAATTTCATAGTTCAGCAATACTGATCAATCTAATAAACTTAAACCTACACCATCCTCCCTATTCTGGTATTTTATTTTATTTAGTACTTAGCGTAAATATTAAGCAACCTAACTAATAGGGTTCCAACTCCCAGCAACAACAAAAATAACTAAATAAAAAATAGGGAACCACCTCTCACGCGCCACCTCATGATGCTTAATCGACGTAATCAACCTTAATTTGATGCAGTGTGAAAAAAAATGCACAGAAATCAATTATTTTTCAAGAAATATTAAATAGATTCAACATCTTTCTTCAACAAAATTGCAGACTGCACAGATGGTACCTTCCCAAAGGAAAAAGTACTATAGCTTACTAGGGCATATTAGACTTAACAGTTACTATATACAGTAATGGACTTCTATACATTTTACATCAGATTAAAACTTTGGGTGTAAGATTCAGATAATTATTTAATAACAGCCAGACATTTTAAATGAGAATAAGAAAGAAAAGTATGTCTTTGTGCCCCCTTTTCATGTTAATGCCCTATCGGCCCCCCTGGCTAAACTTTGCTAGATCCGCCCCTGCACAGTTACCAGCGTCAGCTACGTAGAAAATGATCCTGGTGTAGAAAGTAATATTAAATAAATTCTAACAACAGCTTATCAAGCTTAAACGTGCTGCTGTTGTTCAGCCGCTGGTTTCCTCTTTCTGGTGCAAAGTGGGCCAAAAACAAACAAGAGAGACAGACTCGCGACAGCTGATCATTAGCAGTTTCACGATTGAAGTAGCAGCTGGAGAGCGAGAGGCAGTCACTTGTTAAGCTTAACGCAGGAATGCTTTACAAACATTCAGAGATGGACTTACACACTTGCTTTACTTCTCTCGGGATAACTTTGTCGGAGATGAAATGCCAGGTTGCTAGCGAAGCTCCAAATGCTATCCAGACCATGACAGGTCCCACATGCCACAGCTGCTCTATCACGTGATGCATACTGCTCCACGTGCTAACGTTCTGAGGTGAGTTACGGCGTGTTGCAAGTTTTGTGAGGCGCTTTCGTGATATTTAATGGATCGGATTACATTTTTTATTTTTCTCCGATATCCAATCCAGTAATTTAGGTCAGTATCGGACCGATACCGATACGTAATATCGGATCGGTCCATCTCTAGTCTGAATACACGATTTTTGATTCACTGCAGCGATTCTTCTACTTAAATGTATTTAAATTATTTGTATTGTGGTAAAGATGAATTGTAAGTAGCGCCTCTTTAATGAAGTGCATGTATGTTAGCGTGTGTCCCAACCTGTGTAGGACAGGCAAAAGGTCCTCTAGTAGCGAATAAGCATCCAAGAGGGATAGCACAATCAGATCTGCAGGGTTCCTGACCACAAGTGTTTATTTCTGTTTGAGTGTGCATGTGTGTATCTCAGGGAGATACAGTATGTAGTGGTTAAGGCGTTAAGCTGCAACCCTGTGGTGTTGCAGTGATGTGGAGGTGTAGCAATACAGCACACACACTGAGCTAAAACACCACCCACGGGTGCCACGTCCCTCAACAGACCTTCACTCTGACACACATAAACACACGCAGTCGAAATTAGAACACCATGCCGAGTAAAACAGCCTGTACCCAAAAACAAGGGCCCAACGCAATAACTTTGCATAACATAAATCATTTCTTGTGGGGGAGAGTAGAATTGTTAATATACGAATGAAAGTTTGTGTTCTGGTGTGTCAGCGACACCCAGGGAACCAAGAGGAGACATAGCTTTCGTTGCCATCTGTTCTCCAGCCTAACAATTAGGACGCAGTCAGAGCAGCCCTAATGCAATATTCTGCATGACACAGACACAAGCACGCACACACACACACACACACACACACACACACACACACACACACACACACACACACGTCTCCTCCCCCTATGTGGTGGCTGTCGATCGATTCTGTGCCTTGTCCGCCACTCACTTGCTCACAGTGCCGGACTGAAAATCACATAGATAAGCCAAGACCCATAAAGAACAGGACCTGAAGGCCTTTTGAGATACCCACCCACCCACACACACACACACACACACACTCAGAGGATAGATGGGTTACCCTAAAGAGTCAGAGAAGTGGAGAAATGAGAGAAAAAACATACCTGCAGCAACTGTCAACGTTGGATGTCAATGATAAGAAAAATTGCACATGCCTTTAATGTGATATAAACACACTGAACTCCCAACTGTGGTTAAATACTTGATGTGAAAACAACATAAGCAACAAGGTAAAAACTGCATATAACCTAATTAGGTGGTATTATCAAGGGCAAGAGAGATGCTGGACGTCCTGGTTAATAGCCATTCTCTTGCACAAAAGCTAGTTGGTGCATGAACATGACTCTCGCACAAGAGAACGCAGAGATTTTACACACTGCCTGTGTAGGTAGTAGTTTTTACAGAAATTTTTATTTTCTGTTTAAATTTGTCCATGTTTGAGAATGTCCATGTATCTACACACTGATACTGGCACAGCAATAAAACCGCTGACAGGTGAAGTGGATGACATTTATTATCTGGTTAGGATTTCACCCGTGAAGTGTTGGCATATTTGTGGCATTTCTTAAAGTAGACTATAAAAAGGACAAGCTCAGATTTCTGAGTGGCTTAGAAATGAGAAGGGTAAAGGGGAATATGTTTCCAGGTTATGTGGCGTTTTTCCTGGTATGTGGTGTGGTTAGTACCTATCAAAGGCAAAGATCCAAGGAAGGACGTGAGGAAATGAGGATTAGGTCGTGCCCAAATAAGCTCAGTAGTGCCTGCACAGTGAGCGAAGTAGATCTGACCACAGAAGACTAGCAAACTGCTGAACATGCCTATCCCAGCTCTCATAGGGTGCTTCTTTCTGCGTTACCCTGCGATAGATTTGTGACCCGTCCACGATGTACCGCTGCCTCTCGCCCTTTGACTGCTAGGATAGGCTCCAGCCCAACTATTACCCTGATTTGGACAAACGGAAGAAAATGGATGGATGGATAACTACAGATAAACTGAAGATTTAAAATATGTTCTCACAGCTATGGAAAAAGTTTTATGTTGGTTCAAGGTTGAAACCAAAAAGCTGATCTTCAGGTCTCAGAGAATTTCAACATCGGGCAAATTAGAGATTATTTTATCCAATGTTTGATAGACTCTATGGAGTCTTCAGAAGTCTTTTAATATACTGCAGAAAATGTATGGGAGTGGCTCATTAGGCCATGTGCCACTCGGAAGGATGGTGGTTTGATCCTTGGCTCTTCTAGTGTGCATGTCAAAGTATCCTTTCGCAAGATACTGAACCCTGAGTTGCCAACAATGCATCCATCGAGTGTGAGGTCAAAAGCACTTAGGTGTAGAAGAAAAGTGCTTGTATGAATGTGTGTGAATGGGTGAATGAGGCTTGTAGCTATGAGTGCTTACATAGAGTAGAAAAGCACTACATAAGCACCAATTTAACATTTATATGTGGGAAATAGCGAGAACCTGAAGCCAGCTATGAGCTAGGCTTTGGCATTTTAAGCCTCTGAAAGATCACTTTGTCTTCAAACTCGAATGAAGAGGTTTTATTTATTTTTTTAAACTCCAGATCTTGTGTTTTCATCAGATTTTAAGTTTTTTTCTGGTTTTTCTGGTTCTCATTCATAAGTGATTTATAGCTGAATTCTTTCTAATAGCCAGCAGGGGGAGATACCTATGCTACCAAAAAGCCTTTGAAGTCTGTAGGAAAATGATGCACTGACTTGACCAGTACAGACTCTTTCCTCATCAGTTTATGGGCTCAGTCACTTTAAAGTTATACTTCTATGTTTCAAGGAGGTTTATCCAAGGTATACTCATTGGGTAGCAACTTGTAATTTTGCTAGCAGTTTTTCAATCAGATCCAGTTCTTGCTTGTCACATCCAGTTTCGCAAAGATGGCAATGAGGAAAATGATCATCTCGAGACTTTGCTTACCAATAGGTAACATCACAGTAGTTCCATCCATCTTTTAGACCGCCTTTAGTATTGAGCTATAACCTTGTAACTAAACCCTACAGGTTGCTGTGCTGGTCTTTTTAATTAGGTCAATACTCATTTTGGGGGGATTTTTTGTATATACTATGGAAATATATGGTGCAAAGATCATGAATGCTGGTGTGACAGGACTGATAAGACTGGTGTATTTAGTTGGAGCCAACTTGGCACTCTTTCAAGCCTTTCAATAAAATTGAGAAGAGAACAGATGAAAGAAGAGAGAAAGTTGAGGAAAAAAGAAAAGATACTAGATCAAAATAGTGTGATGGCGGGTTAGAAAAAGAGAAAAGGTAACCTAGAGAGGCAGAGTCGAAAAAAATTAAAGGACAGCGAAAGGAAGACTAGTGATAGAGGGAAAACAGGACGGGTGGATAGATCAATGGATGGATGGAGGGAGTAAAGGACAAGAAGGAGTGACCCGCCTGGACTTGCCTGCAGTTTCACCAGTGGGAGCAGCTTGTGTGGCAGCAGGACGCTGTCACCGCTGCCTGCCAACCGTAGCCGTGCTGGCATCGCAAAGCACCCACCTGTCACTCAAAGCCGTGTTTGTTTTAAGTCGCTCCCAGGCTGATTGTTACCGCTACTTGAGAAAGAGGGTGGAGACGTGCCCATATAACACTCATAATTTTGAAATACAACAAGGCTGTTGAGTTTGCAGAATGTGATCGCATGTGTTTAAACAATAGCGCCTCGTGTATCTCTCTCAAGCACCATCTAAGATATCAATAGTTGGCTTTAGCCAAAATCTGACCAAACAATGCTAATTCTAATTCTGACTGTCCTGTAAGAAGATTGCATAACACATATTTTTTTTTCACCTCTGTCACTCCCTCTCTCTCTCTCTCTCTCTCTCTCATATATATATATATATATATATATATATATATATATATATATATATATATATATATATATATATATATAATTAACACATTTCATTCCCTATGTTGATGTATCCCCAGAAAGAAACATGATATTTTTGACAACCAGCGTTGTATCTACCTGCAGAATAACTTGGTGACCACAGAACAACGTCTTCCAACAGTTACAACACGAGTCACAATAATTAGCCTGTCAGAGAGCAGAGTGGGAGTTGAGCCTGCCTGGCTGTTAGCACACAAAGCAACAGTCGGCAGCACTGCGCGTGTGTGAATGTGTGTGTGTCTGAACAGTGAGGGGTACCATTCTCGCAGCCTGTTCTGACCGCCCTACCATCTGCGGGCATGCCGGGTTCCCGCCTGTTGGCCCTCCTATGCCAGGCACTTTGACGTGGTTGCATGGTAACAGGTCTGAGAGGGCGGCTAGAAGCTGGTCTGGCCAAATGGCTTCAGCAAAACACTGACTTCAGCACAGTCTTGGCATTAGACTGTGGGGGCTGGAGATTGTAAAAATACATGCATTTTCATGAAATAAATTAACTTAACATACTTCTGGCTCCAAAGACCAACTATGCAAAACTAGATTTGATTTAACACTTTTGCTGTGACCTAGTTTGTTCACTTCCACATCAATACTTCCTTATTTTAATTGCATACATGCATTCACGCCGACATGTACTGCTACATGCAGCATACTACAAGTAACTGGTATCAAAAAAGCTGAATGTAGACTTCTACGGCTATGGTGTAGGAAGAAGAGGACCAAACAACAATTTTCAAACACTCAAACAGCTAGCTAACAGTGACAGATGTATATTTGTAGGAAGTGGCATTAGATGTGTTGCTACACTGTTTCCGTGTGTATGCATGTCAAATATTTGCCTTTAATGTACAAGACTTAAGTGTTGCCTGAGGCTCAACAAGTTGCAGGAGTTGACAAACTGTGACAGATAGTGCATCACTGATAGTCAGATGTCCTGTATGTCATTTGCATTAACTGGAATACTTGGCAAGTCCACTTAGAGTTGATGTCAAACCTTATGGGACCTTAGATTAGTTAGCTATTTGAATTTAGCAGGCATATCAGCAGATTAGTAGCGAACACAACATTTTTAAAGGGTACTGACAGAGGTCCTCTCTGCAGTCCTGTGAACAGTCCTCCTGATGATTCAGCAGCTTGTAAAAACACTTTTAGCAGCAATAACATAGAGTAATCATTTTCTGTATAAATGTATCAGTCTCACATCATTGTGAAATAATTTTGGCTCAGTCTTCTTTACAGTTTTAGTTCATCGAGGTTTGTTGGCTTTCATTTATGCATAGATCTGTTAAGATCAGGCCATAGTATTTCTTTCAGGTTGGAATGTTGGTCAACTCAGTGACTCCAAGATGGCTAAATAATCACCGCTCCACCACTGTGCTTGATAGTTTGCATGAGGTGTTTTTGCTGATATGCTGTGTTTGGCTTTCTCCAAATGTGCCGCTGTGCATTATGGCCAAATGTCTCTACTAAGAGAAAAATGAGGCCTGCAGAGTCTGAAATGTAGCTCTTGGGTTCTTTTGCAGTTTCTCTGACCATTGTACAGTTTGAGTTTGGGGTGAATTTGTAGGGGCATCCATCCCTGGGAAGACTGTCAGATGTTTTATTTTTCACATATAAATAGTCTTTATCCATAGCGTTGGGGTTAAAACAGTCATTCCACGTGTAAAGATTTCTGGTCTGAGAAAAGAAGGAGAAAGAGAAAGGAGGGTTACATCAAGAAGGGCATCCAGCGAAAGAAAGAAAGGAGCTTCAGTGTAGAATGATGGCCTTATAACACTTCCCAGATAGATAGGCAGCAACAATTGCTTTTGCTGATATAGTTTCCCCTTGGCATTGTGTCAATACACGCTTGAATGCTCCAGACCTGCATAGTGCTAAAGTGTCTGTTAGAGGTGCTCACACTTGCCTATGATCAGCACCTGGCTGCAACTTACCTGCTTAATTCCTATGGAAGCAGCAAGAGTGGACTTAGTTTTTCACAGGAATGCGTTTTCATCTGGAAAAAGCTTTCAGTTTGCAAGCTTTTGTGACAAACTTGAATGAAAATGGACAGGATTATTGAGGTAAGGTCACTGGAAAATCCGTAAGTTATTAAAATTAATGGCAGGAAGTAACTAGCGAAGAGCAAGCACAAGACACTATAAGTGCCACTGTAAGCAGACAATTAATTTACCTCCTATTTACAAGTTCAAGCATTATTCGTATGACTTATGGGGAGAGACCTGATTAATTTGTTTTTCTCGGCAACCCCCACCAACGTGCACAGACGTAGCTGATTAACAGTACGAATGTTCATTTAACATATTTTGTGGTCCACTTTTACTGTAATATAAGGTTATTTACAGCTGTAATATACAGACAAAATGTGCACATATAAATGTCTAGAACATGTAGAATAAAACAAAAGCATAAGCAGCTACCTCGGTGCAACTTTACAACACCTGCAGATCTAAAGGACAACATGTTGATCTGTGTACATGAACATGTTACTGTATGCAGGTTTACAGCAGGTTACAGCATGCAGCACGCTGCAGAGGTGCTGTTATTTGTCTTTTTATTGAAACAAATTCTCTTTGACTCATATTAAATAAGTGTTATTGCATTTCATTTCTTCATTTCACTTCATTTTTTTTTGTTTGGATTATCAGAGTGAATCAGCCTCTTTCAATGCCTCCACATCTTTCCAATGCACACATATTTGTAATTCAGTTCAGGCTAAATCAGACGCGAATAGTATTAGCTTAGAGTAGAAAAGGAGAAAAAACTAGTCCTGTGCAGCGAGCGGGCAAGAATACAATCTCTGTTTCCGCTCACAAACAAAATGAACCCCCCCTCCCTCTAAAAATCTCTCTCCTTCACCAGAGCCTCTCTCTTCTTCGCGCACACACTCTCAGAGACACACGCGCGGCATGCACGCAGGCAGCTGCCTAAAAATAAAATAAGATAGCGAAACAGTGGCTCAATCATCCGTGACTCCATTTTACTCAGCAGCGCCACAGGAAAATTAATTGCACTAATTGAGTAACAGAGTTCATCAAACTGGTATTCTCATTTTCCACATTCATTAGGCACTCTCTTTGTGAGAGCATCCCCGAGGTGACGCTGTGTGTATGAGGAGAGAGCAGAGAGGAGAGTCGACAACACTGACAGTGGGGACAAACTCAGAGGCATCCGGAGCAAAAACACTCACAGTTTAGTTGCCCTTTGAAAGATGTTTGCTGGCATAAATTTGCATTGCAGTGTAAACACTGTGTATATGTATATGTACCCCCCCGATATAAAACAGCAGCAAACAAATACAAATTAAGAAGCTGTGCACGGACTGTGTCATTATTACAAACAGAGAAAGCGAGATTCAGTTTGTGCCTGCTGTCAGTTTTTCTCACCGAGGATTTCCTTTGCAAAGGATTTCACACAATTGCAATGTGTTTATGTGTCTGTTTGTGACGGTGCCGGGCACGTATGTGTGAATGACACAGAGGCACCCAACTCTAAACTGAATTGTAATGAGAGCAGAGATGTAACAAACATGAGGAGACCGACGGAACGGGGAAAAAACTAAAACAAGGGTTTTCTCTCTGGTAGCTAAAAGTATGTTCGTCTTTACGCCTGTGCTGCCATGAGTTCATATATGTGTGCACGTGGTCTGGTTTTTTTGTCATTGGGGGGAAACATGCGTACTACAGGGCTCGCCGAGTGCTCACAAACACACACACGCTGGCGGTGCCACCGTCTGCAGCGGCCATCTGCGCTGGAAACATAGAGAGGGGTAAAAGAAGCTGACAGTAGAAATGGAAAGGGGATAGATTGAGAGCAGTGCGAGGAGGAGTGTCCGCCTACTGCACTGGGGCTGCCAAAATACAATTTTATGTAATAAACTGGGGGGAATTGAATATTTCAGTCTGATCTACACAGTCTGTTGGACACCAGCAGCAGTGAGCAGACCTCCCTTTGCTTTGCAGCTAAATGTTTCTTTTGTGCAGCTCCTGGATTTAAAAAAAAGTCTTAGAGGTGCATTTATCCCATAAACTGTCTTTCAGGGTTTTCATTTAAATAGCACCTGCTTCATCACTCGAAGCATGCTTATGGGGATGCTGAAGCAAATTTAAACATTTACTTCAGCATTTAATTATTTATTTATTTTTGCTAAGACTTAGAAGAGAAGTTGACATGCCCATAAGTGTAAGAAGGAACCGATGGCTACTTTTTAAAGTCTGAGACATACTGAAATTTTGAGCCAGTGCTGGTACTGTTTGAAAAAACAGAAGTCTTATACTGAAATCTTTCCCTGCTCACTTGTGTATTTGTTTCTGAACCCCTTTTATAGATGGAACTTGGCTTATTCACTGTGCTGAACCAACTTTAAAATTAGCCAATGCAGATACAGATGCAGATGTTTCATCGTGAAACTGTGTTGGAAATATTTGTATCAAACATGACACTTGAAGTTTATTACATAAACATTTCTGTATACCTCTTAATTGATGTTATATTGCATTTTAAGATCCATTTTTGGATCATTTTGGACAATGCCAAATAGTGTTTACAGTGGATTATCACATGTACTAAATCACACAATAAAGATATCTTTAAAAAAAATAAATTCAACCTACTCTCGCTATAATCATTGTACCAAAAGGTGCAATTTTTTTCAGAAATTTCCAAACCAACTCAATGTTCCAAATGCAATTCATTAAAAATATTTGTTTTTCTTAACAAATGTGAATAATGTGTCCTAAAGACTTTTAATAATACATAGCCTCCATGCACCTACAACAGTTTATGAAAGTTTTCTCATTTATGTCGGCAAAAGTTGGGTAATACATGCACAACAACCACCTAACAACTATTCTTAAAATATAAATTAAATCTACCACAGCTAAGAACCAGTTTGCCAGTACAAATATACCAAGCTATAGCATCAGCTTGAAGATACAACATACTAAATGATTATACTGAAAACATCCCTCATTTTATTCATTCATATTATGGATAATACCTTTGTAACATTTTTTGTTTGTATTTTAAATTGATTTTATGTTTTATGTAATATATATATTCTTTTTCTTTTTATAGTCACTTCAATTACTTGCAGAAAAGATGCTATACGAATAAAAAGAAATGATTACAGTGATGATGTCGGTTGACTGCACCACTGTCGTGTCAGCTGTGATGCATTTTCTGTCACATCTGCTGTAATGTACTTTGTGTTGTAAACAATGGAGGGAGATCTGCTCTGTTGTAGAAACTATGTTATGACACAATTTCTTAATTAGCATGAGCATCTTTTTCCACCGTTGGCATGGTGATGGATAGCGCTTTTGACTCACAGCAAAAGGTCCTGGGTTCTTTCTGTGTAGAGTTTAAATGGTCTTCCTTGTGCCTGTGTGGGTCTATAATCCAAGGACATGCTTGGTAGGTTAACCGGTGAATGTATAAGTGAATGGTTGTCTGTTTCTGTGTGTTAGCCCTGCAGCAGACTGGCAACCTCTCCAGGGTGTATCCTGCCTCTCACCCTATGACAGCTGGGATATGTTCCAGCCTCCTCCACAACTCTGAATTAAATAATCTGAAGAAAATATGTTTTTTGAAGTGTATTTTGAAATATACTGGACAACTTAGTGATGTCATCACATCTGTTATAGGCTAAAGTCAGCCTGTACTACTTTTTTGATCACAAAGACTGGACACTCCTACATTTCCACCATAAGATATTGAATTCTCCCCACATGTACCTTTGAAACTGACTAATTATCAAATTACATCTGGAATATTTACAATGACAACAGCTATCAGTATTATGTTTCCAGGAGACAATGCAGCACTAAGAAGTCAGTAAAGCTACAGTGTGATATATTGTGGCTAATAATACATATAGCTTTTTGTACAGATTAAACAAACCAGACGTAACATGTTAGGCCCCAGCGGCCTACAGGCCTACATGTTACAAATGGTTGCAAGTGGTAGCGGGAGGTTGATAGCTGTCATGAGGCGAAACTGTTTGTGAAGAACTGCTCATTTAGTGGTTTGTGCCTTTAAAATAAGGCACAACTTTTACTTTGAAGGCTTCCAGTTTAACTACCGTTTGGAGTTTAAATCTGCATCTTCCATGCAAACTATGCGTGAATGTGCCGCTCATGAGGTGGCTTTTTTGTGCAACACCCACCTCAGCCAGCAACCAGTCACCAACTGGTCTGGGAATACACATCTCACTGACCAGTCTCCAGGCCTGTGTGACCAAGGCCCTAAAAAAATGAGATTTACAAGTGTTTTTGGACAAAACCAGGCAAGCTCTTTGTTTCCAATTTTTTATGCAAGTCTAACCGGCATCTAGCTAGCATTAACGTCACATATAACATACAAAAATCACTGAAGTGAATATTTTTATTTCCTAAAATGCAAAACTAATCTTTTAACTACCTCATATTCCATCCTGCCTTAGAGTTTGCAACACATCAAATCAGTAAAACTGTTATCCTATGTGTGCTAACTTTATGGCACAAAAATCACATATATTCTGCTCTGCTACTTCCTGGTCTTACTGTGCAGTGATGTCATGTGCGTATTAAATTGTTTTGCTGATGATTAATTAAAGGTGCAACCTCTGCAACCTCACACTCCATTATACCTGTGAGCTCCTTTATAGCTATAACACACTCGATTGGTTCTGCTCTCGAGCATTAGCCGGACGTTGAGTGAAATCGATGTGAACACGGCTCAAGCATATGGACTCACCTCGCTGCATGCAAACATTTATAGTAAACAGTAAGAGTGTGTCTCTGTGTGTGTGTGCTGATATGTCTGAAATAAAGGTAAACGTCAGCAGGGTGGTGTGATGTGTTTTAAAGAGAGCAAGAGCAGGAGGTAGACTATTGATATAAAGGGAGACAGAGACAGAGAGAGGGTCCAGAGGGAGCAGGGAGAGTAACATCTCTTCACTGCTGGTCTTGTTCAGCCATATATTGAGGATTTGAACTGGAAGAAACAACTTTCCCCACATCAACTGTGTCCAAAGCTGTCTGACCCTGTCATTCAACTTGCGTGTCTCTGTGTGTGTCTGCATGTGTCGGTCTAAAAAGATTGTAGAAGATGTCATATGAAATATCACTGTGTGCGCACACCTACTGGCACTTTACACATAATTGTGTAACTGTCGACCTTTCTCTTCTACAGTCATGTTTAAGCACGCCTTTATGCATGTGCGTGTAAAGCCATCCACCTATCGCCAGCTGCCAATTAGAAAGAGTTCCTGCCGCTCCTCCTTCCTGTGTAGTTAGACGGGAGGGAGTCCATCGCTGATGCAGCATTTCGCTGCACCCTTTGTCACCTGTCACTCAAAAAGGAAGTCAGGAGTCCAGCACAGACAGACTGTAAAGGCAACTAAGGATGGAGGTTAGAAGGGTTCACAGGAAGCGAGGTTGAGCTGGCAGAAAGAACTGATGAAAAATAGTGCTTTTAGAGACGGAGCATCGGTCCAGGAACAAGCAGTTGTCAGACAAATTTTCAGCAAATGCAATCACAGAGGATGTTTTTGTTTTTTAAAACAAATGAGTCGCAGGATCTAAACAAAGCAGCAAGATGAAGTAATACAAAATAATCAACTGGGTGCACACAACTACATCTTAAATATAATTGTATGACCGTCCAGTTCGATTGGCCAAAAAAGAGTAAACATGACTTAATTATCACTTAAGTTGATTTGTGAATACCTTAATCAGTGAAACAAGAAAGTGCAGCTCCAACTGGCCGTTGCCAGTAGCGCATGCTCCTTAAGGAGACCATTAAATTAACAAAATATAATAAAAATCGCAGAAAAAAACAAACAACAAAAGAAAACAGCCAGTGACGCGAACTACATTGTTCTAATTCTTAATTATTTGTTTTGACAATTTAGCCATTTTAAAAATGAGCACTTGAAATGAACAATACTCTGCAAAAGTCTTTGAGCCACCCATTGTGTCTGCATATTTTGCTAGGAAGATGGGAAATATGCCCAATGATTTATTGAAATGTGAAAAAAACAAATGAAAGTATATAAGGTAAAAACAGAGTCAAAAACGAGCTTGAAAATCAATATTTGGTGTGAGCACCTTTATTCTTTAATAGAGTCTGAACTCTCTTAGGCAGCTTGTCGTGTCTTTAGGTAGTCTTCAGGAATATTTACAGACTGTCTTACAGATGGATGTAGAAACTCTTCTATTTCTTGACCTCCAATCAGACCTGTTGTCATCGATTTTCAGTCCAGTTCTTGCGTCATTTTTATAGCTCCGTCTTTTCTCCTTGTTTCCCTTCCTTAAGAACGGCTTCTTGACAGCCATCCTTCCACTGAGAGCATTTCTAATGAGTCTTCAGTGAACAGTAGATGGATCATCTGAAGGTCTTGTGTTGTGGATTTATGAAGGACATTATTTTCAGACACTGTCTGCAACTTCTTCTTTAGTCCACCACTGCACACCATGCTGAGATATGCCAAGTTTTTAATAGCTGTAATAGACTTCTAGTAACAAAGTGCCCAAAAATACAATTTAAAATTGGTTCTTTGCTAAGTTGTTATGTGTAGACACAACACTGGTTCTTCCCTTGAGTTAGGAGCCTTTTTTTATACTTCAATGATTCATAGGTGGGTATTAAGCAGATTGAAAAAACTCCCAATATTCATCTGAAAATGGTCAGGTACGAGAACTGGGCAGAAAAAGCATGAAAGAGAAGACCTTCAGAAAGACCTTCCTTAGAAGCAAAATAGAAAGAAAGAGGTGGCTCAAGAGTTTTGGACATTGCTGTATTTTTTTTTTAATTTCATTTTGCCTTCCTTGCGATGGAGTTATTCTTTTATTCGTCTTTTTATATTTTTTATCTCCCTTTCTTCTCTTTATTTTATACACTTATGTCCTCTAGTTCTTCTTCTGGCTCTCCCTTTCATTCAGTATCCCCCCTTCCCAGTATCAACCCCAGCTCCCTCCCACCACCCTATGTAAGCCAAGTGGAATAATCACCTGTTATGCTCTCTGACAAAACACCGAAGCTGGTGTGAAGCGCCACCAGAGTGTGAAATCTATCTATCAACCAATCTCATGAGCTCGCTGAGAGAGCTCTGCTTGATACAGTTTGCCACACCATTTATTGAGCTTCAGTGAACTTGTATCATGCCAATGGCAAAGTACACACATTACAACACCCGTATGGAGACACAGTCAAACAAAATGCTTTCTATTTGTAATCAGCAGCACGGTATCTTGTATCAAAACGTAATTGCCTTCAGAGCTAACATTTTTACATGTTTATGAGTTGTTTAATCATGCTTTATACTATGGTGATAATAATGCAGTGGAACAGTGTGTATGCTGGCATAATTTGCCTTTCTTTATATCCAAAGCAAAAGATCCAGGCAGTGATCCAAATGCAAATATGCAAACTGGTCCAATTCCCTGTCAGAATCTGTCTCGTATTCAGTGCAGCATTATTCAAAACAGAAAAAGTAATAAAAGTGTTTGGAAAGCTGGAATTAGCACAGATTTTGTATTGTGAGTGATGATGATCTCCAATTTAGTTGGGACCAGTTTAGTAACAGGAAGACTGTTATTTCTATCTGGAGCAGCCATAGATGGTTAAAAACATGGATGTAGCTTCTGGGTCAGAAAAACGAAGCCAGTGTGGAAGTGCCTTAATCTTGCATTTTATCTGTAGGCCACCAGATGGCGATAGCTGTGATTGCAACTATAGTTGCAACTACACGTTTATGGGAACAGAGCATTCTGAGTGAACACCTGTAAACACTTTTCTGCTGAGTTTATAGGATCATTCACTCAAATCGGGTCATAATGAATAAGACATTAAGACATTTCTGTAAATTGGCACTCTCATTGGCTAACAGCTTGCGATTAAAAAGTCATTAGCCAGTGGGTGCAGTTTTATTGTAAGACACACCCATCATTCTCACATCTATTTTGTTTTTGTTCTTTTGTTTTGTCTTTTAATCATGATAGTTATGTTTGAAATACTCATCTCAAGGATTCAAGTTAGAAATTCTGAAAACAATGTGTGATGTCACATTAGCTACTTCCATTTTTTTGTACGGTAGCAACCACCAGATCACCTCGCTGCCCTAGCATGAGGCAGGCATAGCAGCAGCAACACCCCCAGTACAGCAGAAAGCAGGCAACTGTGACAATAGATATTAAGTCAGAAACAGTATGAAAAGGAGGAAGTTGGTTAATGTGGGTTGCAAATAGGCTTGCAACCATGCAAGATGTGCTATGGCAACGTAAATAATCCTTGAAATTTGCTAAAAATTACACAGATTATTGGGATGGAAAGCTCAAAGCTGATCACTGACAACACTGTGGACTGAATGTGCCAGAAATATCACTATGCTCAATTTATGCATGAAAATGCAAAATAAATAATATTTATATTGCTAAAAAATCTTTAATAACTTACTGTATTCCAATTGTCATGACAGCACACCAAAAACTCCTCACAAATAAAACTGGAACCAGCAAGCGTGTTAAATATTTGCATTATGAAAAACTTGAAATGGTAGGAACCTTTGAGTCACTACCTTTGGTATCCAACTAAAGCAATTAATGACATTACACTAAAGGTATGTCCAAACAGACAAACAAGGAATCAATCTTGAGACCTGAGTCATCCCCGTGCTGCTGCTCATTTCTCACATATCCCCATGTATTCTATATCATACATAAGAATTTTCACCAATGAAATCATCTGAAATAAAAATAGCATCACAGCCTTGGAAGAAATATACCTACATTTGCTTTAAATGTGAACTCAGATCTAAACTTGATTGAATAGGACTGCATATAATTCCCTCAACTGAAATTACTGTATATCCAGAGAGCAACACTTTCAGTGCCCTTATTGTGACTGGTGTTGGGTATTCACAGCTCCACGGTATCTCTGCACCAAGGACACGATCCGACTCCATGGCAATCTACCAGTGAATTACATAGCGAGTGAAAATGATGAGGTTCGTGGCATATGCCCGCACTAAATATTTACAAAAGCCCCATAACTGATCTGAATGAGCCTTTTGAGAAGGACTTGAGAGGTAACACAATGGGAGAGGAGTGACCTTGCGAGGGAGGGAAAGGCGGCGATTATGTGGTGCGTGAATGTGAAGGCTGTTGAGGGGAATAGGAAGCTAAGACTGAGGGTGGTGGAGGTGGGGATGGGTGGTGGTGGGGGAGTGGGTCATCACTCTGCAGTCTGCCTATGGAGACAGAAGATGGGAGAGAAGGATGAGGGGGGGAAAAGAGAGGGGAAAGACATGGATGGCATACCACCCTCCTCCCTTCCCTTCTTCCCTCCAATAATCTCCCAGGACTGAGGATGTGAAGCTTCTGCACAAACACAGCTAAAACTGTGCTGAAACCACTCTGCGGTCACTTATCATTACTGGTCCACAGCCAGGCATTTTAACTAGCATTACGCAGGCCCACATAAGAAGAGGCACAGCTTTCTGGCATAGAAGGCAGTGTATTTCGGGCTTTTTTATCTTTCATTCAGATATCCTCAAGTGAATTCGACTCTAGAGACCGCCGATATGCTTGGTTTTCCAGTAAGGGAGTGTGTCAGGTATGAGTGCGGGGTTTTTTTGTTTGGTTTTTGGGGTTTTTTTGGAGGCTGGGTTAAACATTTTTTTCATAGCTATCTGTGGATCGCATCAGGGGATCACATCAAGTAAGAGCACTGTGACAAGTGTAATTCTGAGAGGTGTGCGTGCCTGTTGTGTGTCTTTGTTCAGCGTGTGTGGCTGTCAAAGATATGGACAGGCACACTTGTTCTTTTATGAGTGGACCTGGTAGAGCTCCGCTGGGATCCGATGTCAAAATAAGAGGAAAGAAAGGAGAGGAGGCCAATACCAAGACCTGACACTACCTTTATTGTATCCCATTTATTTATTTATTTGACTGGTATGCAAATTTAAACCTTAACTTTTGAAATGTTAGTCAAGAAAAAGCCTGATTACCTTCCACACAAAAGCATGCCTCCAAGGACACTTGATAGAAAAAACTATTTAGAAATAATCAGCAACTGAAGCATCACTGAAGCACACAAAGAGGCTGTCAGATCTTATGACAATGAATATTTGACTGGGGACGTCTCAAATATTAATTTCTGGGCTCAGAACTTTGTTAGTAATCAACAGTGAATATTCAAACATCCAAATTCTAGAATTAAAACCAAACAAACGCCTATCCCAATGGTCGATTATTTGTGTACAGCTCCGTCGCAGCTAAGAAAGGTCACATTTTAGGCGATTAAAGAGTAAAAGACCAGAGCGTTCTCACTCCCGAGGCGTAACATGTCGACGTTTTGTCACGTCCCGCGGCGTTCCTGAGGAACGCGAAAGGAGACCTTCGGCGTTCTTATGGTACGCGGCGGGTTATGGCTGGAATCCAGTGAATGACACTCCCGCGGTAATAGACGTTCCAGCCCTGTATTCCAGCCCTAAACCTAACCTTATCCCTAGCCCTGACCATAACCTTATTCCTGACCTTAACCAGGTCTTTAATGATGTTAAATAGCGTGTTTCTAAGCGATTTGAAGAAAAAGAGCGAACATGTGTAGATTCAGTCCAGACGGTTCTCATATGTCCTCTTTTTTCCGAGGTCGTCATTTAGGAACGTGGTGGGTAGCCGAAAGCGTAATATGGTGACGATTTGTCACCTAGCGTAAAATGTTACGCTTTGGGAGTGAGAACGGGTTGAAAAGACATATAATGTTCAATTATGGACATTATTGGTCCCATTATTTATATAGTGTTACATAAAACCACATTTTAAGAAAGGCCAAAGATAGTGTTACAAAAGAGAAACAGAAAGGTCTGTGCTGGTGGCAGAGAGCTACATTCATAGACTGCATATAACAAAAGGGCGTAGACTCTGGATGTGAGAAGTGAAGCCAATGCGTGAATGCACTTTTTTCCCCAAATGGCTGCCAGAAGGCCTCATTAAACAATATCCTATTGAGTTTTTGACCTCAGTTGAAAAATGTGAGTCTTACTGACTACAAAATTAGGTTTATTTTTGAAAATGATTATTTTAAGCAAAAAAATACAATAAAACTGTGCATGTTAGAGTTTCAAGACTGGATCCGCCATGACTAATTGCTTATGTTCATCACCACTGGGCATGTACTTAATATATCACCAGTTACTGGACTGGTGGTAAACTGGTAAATTTAAACATTTCAGCATATCTACAGTATAGTTTCAGGGCTGTCTTTTATCTTTCTTAGATGGCGGATGGAAATAGTCAAAATCACTTAGAAACAGGGTAAAAGTTTCCAACACAGCTGCAGATGGCTAGGTCAAAGTTCAAGCAACACTTGCAGCACAAAGAGCTGCTTTAATATTGGTTGTCTTAACCTTGACCTCAATGAAGGCCACCAAATGTGATGGACAGCCAATAAAGTTGTTCTTTATACTGCATGTGTTTCTGGAGTAATGGCCAACAAGTTAAGGCTAAAGTTTTCCAGAAAATTAACAATGAGTAACATCAGGAACCCACTCGCTGATTAATAGGGAGAGTTGAGTCAACTATAGCATTCGGCAAAAAATCTTAGACAAATCAAACATGCAGATTATATAAACGATTTCAGTCAGGGCCAACTGTTGTTCTGTTTGACGAAGACAAAGGACGAGGAAATAAAGCAGGCACGCTTGAAGGCAGCAAGAAGGAAAGGCTTGTAGGCACTAAGATTTATGGATGTAGTGAAAGAGGACATGCAGAGGGTTTGTGTGTCAGAAGAGGATGTGAGATGGAAGAAGATAATCCAAATGGTGGCAGATGATCCAAAAGAAAAACAAAGAGTAACACTGGGGCTACATCAGACTTTGGTAGACAGTCTCAAGTTTCATTAATACTTGTTTTGTGTCAACACAGCTGAAAACTGTTACACTCATAACGGGTCCACCTCAACCGTCTCTGTCTCTCTCAGTCCATTTGTCAATTGAAGGCCAAAGTTTCACCCCCATCAGCTTCAAGTTTTTGGACTTCCCACCTAGAGAGCTGCAATCCAATCAACAGTAGTTATGTTGTAAATACTTAACTGTGGTCACATTTAATTCGGTTCATTCAATCATAAAAGTTACACTGCAAAAACTTTTCAGAGAAACTTTTGCACAACAGCCTGACTGATCCAACTAAGAGATTTCAAAGAAAAATACGTTAAAAATAACATTTTACTAAGCGAATTCAAAAAAGTCACAAACATAAACAGGGCCTTAAGTGCAACCTAAGTAAAAAAAAAGAAACAATTCACCATTGTCATACACACATACACACCCTCAATGCCAGAGGCACCATCATTGTGCCTCTTACCCCTGGAAAGTTGATTTAAGGGGTCTATCTTAGCTCGGTGCGGGCCCACTTCAGCACATTGGTCAACCGAGGGCCAAAAGTTCACTGCCGTCAGCTCTTAACTTATGGCTTACGTTTTTACAGCCTTTCAGGGTAAAATGGAGGAATCGTCTGTCTGCGAGACAGCAACGGGAGACTCATCAGCCATTCCGCACATGCCCTCTCTGTCTCTCTGCCATGGGAGCCTTACATTAGGAGAGAATGAGCAGTAAAAGATTTCCACCTCCGTATTACTTTTCTCCCCTTTTTTACTTCATCTCCCTTGTTCTTTTTCCACCATCTCTCGCCCTCCTAGCTCAATTCTTTATTATCCTTCGGGGGGGCTGGCACTTTAATTCCACCACTTCCCCTCTTTGACTTTGAATTAATGTACATCACGCTGAAACTGGCAAAGACAGGAAGTATATTTCCCCAGCTCTGAACTCTGTTTCCCTTGATTTCTGTGAGGCTGCCGAGTGGCAGAACATGTGAGCTTGCTCCTTGATGTGTTTGATTTCTAGACATGGCTTGAAGTAGCTGTGTCACAGGGGACATCTCTTATATTTTACATGGTCGCTAGGGGGTAACATACCGCGAAAACACCACTTATGTGTCTGGTTTTGAAACTCTGTGAAGGGTCAGTACGGACTCAAAGAGAATTGGCAAAGAGCTGCTCAAAAAAACTGTTGACATACACTTTCTTCGCTTGATACAGTTATCTTTGAGATGTTTTTGCCAAAAGCGCTCAAGCCAAAGCAAACAGAATTTTTATTTTTATACTTTTAAGGAATTCATGCAAATTTTAGCAATTCAAGTACCAAAGAGAGGTGTCTGCAGGAGCCGTGCTACATCCAGAAAGCAGATTTAGTTTCTTATGAGAATAAATTCTATTCCACCTGACATCTATCTCTGATAAGGACTAAACCTTCACCAAACTGTGTTGCTTGCATGTTTATCAATGAATTATTAAGATGAGTGACATTAACTTTCCTAAACATCAAATTCCCATGAAAAAGGAAAGCAAGCTATTCCATGATACATGCAGATAGATGGGAACATAAAGACCACGGTATACAAACGGCTGAAATGGTATAAAAGATGACAAACCCCCCCCCCACCCCGAGAAAATGTCAGATTAAAGTGAAAACATAGCTACAGCCTTTAAATCTGGACCATAAACCACTCGACGCTTTAAGATCTCTGCTTGTACACTCCACAGAGGGGGCTCCCACAGAGATAGAGAGAGCAAGGATGAAGTGATAAATGACAAGAGCTGAAAGAAATCAGAGATTTGAAAAGACTTTGGATGACAGACTGCATGAATATCTGATCAAAGTGGGTAAAGGCAGAGGAAGAAGCCAAAAATCAGTAAATGGCCAAGGAAAGGTCAAGACCACAGAGGCGATCTGTATCTGATGCCAACGACGTACCAGCACCACCAATCTATGAGCACCTTTCATCAGGCTAAAAGTAGGAACCCAAACAAACAACCCTTTCTTTTGTCAAACCATAGCGCGTTTATCACGAGACTGAAAAACCTACACAAAATGTATCTTCAACCCCATGATTTACCACATTGAAGATATATACATAAAATCTAGCGACGGGTCAACTCCTGCACTCTTATTCTCAGATATTTGGTTTGTGCAACTGAACTGAATGATGATGATTTTCTATGTGCATTAAAAAAAAAACACTTGGCTTTCGATCTAATTTTGATTGGTTTGACAGTAATATTCCCAGTAATCTCAAAGGTAAATTCACTCTAGCTGTGAAGTCAAAATAATCCCTTTAGTGAAAGGACTAAATTAGTCCGACATCCTCAACAATCGCCTGTATATTAGCTTGTTAATCAAAATGTCTCATTAAGAATTTTCTTGGTAAAATGTCCCGTACAAGTAACTTCTCCGAAGACATCTTAACCTTGCACCAAAGTGTAAAGATCTACCTTTGAATGCAACTGCATCCCCGGTTTCACTGGCAAAGAGCAAGAGTGTATAAAAATGCTATCTCACCATTCTGAGATGCACCTAAAGGATAGACTTGAAATCTATTTTCTCCTTTTGGCCCTTTTTGATATCCTTCCTCCTAGGCTGCATCCTGTGTCGGCTTCTCTGAACCATTTCTGAAGCACTGCAGTTCAGTCTGGATTTTGAAGTTTGGAGGGAAGCTGTGTAGAATATTTCAGACCACTTTTCTTTTTTTTTGTGATAAAAAGAGGGGGCACTATTGGGTTTCTGTTTTGAAATAGCAAATCCAGTGACCTTTGCAGTTCAGTCCATATTAATAAATGCTTCCAGCTATCTCCCACAGGAAAACAGAAGAGGAAAGACATTTCATAAAAACACAGCATTTTACTTTTGAAAGTGTTCAAACTCTCTAAAGTGATCATATAAATATATATATATATATATATATAATTACATTTAAGTTTTGTTAGGATTGAAAACGATTGAAAGAAAATCTTTTTTTATGAATCTGCTGCTCAGCTGTCGGGTTTTATCATGAAGAGACCTCGGGTGAAATGAAATTTAAAGGAGAAAAGAGGTTACTGGAATTAGCCATCATGTTCACATGCACAAAGTACTGACTAGCCTGCAGCTAACCCCATAAATAAAATGTAAAGACTTACAATTAACACAGTAAAGCACAAATGCTCACATACTGATGCGTTGGCCCAAGGTTTAGCATGTCTAGCATGTCACCATGTTAGCATGCTAAACAATTCTTCAAATTAGCATTTAAGTCAGGACAGCTGAGCCTGACAGCGCTGTCAGATCTGACGATCCAACTGGCAGACCACTATTAAAGGCAGGACAGTATCGTAAACAATGTCTGAACAGTGTAAGTAAGATTATGAAGTTGTAATCTTAACAACAGCAGTTTACAGTGCTTGAGGGAGTACACTCTTTATAGCGGTAAGCCTAGAGGCAAAATTACAACACAAAGTGCACTCATACCCAGTACAGAAAGCAAAACAGAAGAAGTCACTCAAGCATGAGGTCTGTTTGTCTGCCAGAAGCTCATAGTTGTTTCATTTTCCATCCATAAACCAGAGAGCAGCATAGTGATTTTCAAAGAGTGGTGTTGGATTGGAGTCAGTATATGAATTAAATATTCTGTTCAGCTATTCTCTCAGTTTCGACTACACAGCATGCTGCTGTTTGCAGATTTTTTTTTTCTAAGTCAACATGCTAGCTTGGCCCGGCTTGAACTCCCTTCTTGAATTTTTAAACGCTAACTAATACTTATAAGGTGAAATCAAACAGTTACGTGCTTAAATAGTGTTGAAATTCATGCAGCACAATCTTCTGCTGAATCTTACTCCTGAAGCCTTCATTTGGCGATTCTTTACAAATTTAAAGGCTCAGTGTGAGATAGAAGAATCTGACTGAAAAACCTGACTTTGACAGCAACTTAGAGCCTCATTAATTCCGCAAATGGTGCAGTGAACATCCACCTTTCAAAAGAAATATGGAAGCGGCTGTCAGTGCTGAGGACTTGACACTTGCCGGTGTGATCTTTGCTGTTACGGAGTACAATGAACCTCAGATCAAAAGAGATTGAAGAGGAGTAAATGGGTTTAATAGGGTATTGATGCCGGCCTGCGTGTAACCCCGGCCACTTTGACTGCAACATCAGGAGGGCCAGACAAGGCCGCCGCCTAATGCCGCATAGCTAATCACCTCGAAATCAACTGCAGCGCAGATGTGTTTGTCATTTCATGCAAGAAAGAAGAAAAAAATCGAAGCAAAACCCGCATGGGTGTGAGTGTGTGCATGCAAACATCTATCGATTCAAAGAGCTCCGTAATTACACAAAAATGAAAAGCAGCAGCAAGGTTCAGATGTTTGGCAGGTATTAATTAACTGTTGACGGAAACACGGCGAGGACGGGGGTCAATTCGTTTCCTCGCTCTTATCTCCGCCGCGCAGAAAGGTGCTTGTAATTGTCATGTAAAGTGTATGTTTTTGACTGGTGTGCGATCAGCTCATTGTAGGAATGACTGCCATTTGAAAAATGTTTGTCAGGGAGGGGAAAAAAAAATGTTCTCAGCGGGAAACAAGTTCTGTTGGGACAATTAGCAGGTTTGCCACTAATCTGTCAGAATTATGACAGCTGATGTTTCTTGGCTTGGGTTTTTCACGGTGCGGCGTCAAAATGATGAATCGAGACATGAACTGAAAATGTCAGCTGTGGCAGTGGTGGAATCAGATCACTTCACTACAGCAAAAGCAGCGAAACAGCAATTTGAAATCACAAATCCTCAACTAATATGTGGCTTCGATTATCAAAGTAGATTGGAGTAGATTAGATTTAACTTTATTGTCACAGCACAAGTTATAAGTATCAACGAAATGCTTACATAGCATTAATATACTATGGCTACGTCTAATTTCAGTAGGTTGTGTACACTGGGATATGTAAGTGGCACTGTATATACACAGATATATAGTGATATGATAGGCCTGAACAAGGTGCAAAATACACCATGGGTGTCAAACATAAGGCAAGAGGGTCAGAATCGGCCTTACATGTGTAAATGGGCGATAGAAATGAGAGTGTCACTGGTCTGACCAATTTAAGATCCCTGATATACACATACATATTTACATTTTTTTAAGTTTAACATTTTAAAAGTGTACTTTGAACACATTCAAGTTGTTTAATCCAGCCTGGTATGGGTCAATCCCCCTCAATATTGCCAAAAACTAAATAAAGACTGAACAGGAAGACAGAATCAGGAACAATGAAAGTTACAATCAGCCCATAAATTCACAGTTGATGCGTCACTATATAACAGTGCTGTTTGAGTGCCCTGTAAGAAAGTATCCCATGTGTACTCTGTTGTCATTATATTGTATTTTTCAGTATTTGTTTTGTTTTTTTTAAAACACTGGACTTAACAGTTGGGTTCTTGAGGCAGAACGTGAAGCTGAACTTGCAGATTTAATCTGAACCAGTTCATGTAATAAACATTTTTTATGCAAAACTGTTATCAAGATGTTAAACGGTCTTCTCTAATATATCTGCTGCTCTTTTGTCTGGTAAGTAATTGGGTTTCAGTAGGGATGCATCCATGGATTAGCATACCTGTTTTTAGCCTCTTGTAGGTCAGTTATGACACACACACACACACACACACACACACACACACACACACACACACACACACACACAAAATAGCTAGACAAGCTAACCTAATTTGACTGCACTACAAAGCCTTCCCTTGACATGCATTGTGTAAAAGCATGAACTTTAGAAAAGTGCATATGCTGCAGAGCCACTCAAAATTTGGGATATTTTCAACATGTGGGATAGAAGAAAAAGAGAATTGTCTGGTCAGCCTTCTCAGGATGATCGCTTCCTCTCTTTAGGATATACATGGCGATGTGCACATCCAAGAGCGCTCTACAAATGAGCAACTGTTACACCCTCTCCCTGTCTAGCTCCTCCGTTTTCTAACTCTCACACTGCAAAAAAAAATTGTTGGATGTTGATTCCACAGAGCTTTAATCCCAATGAATAACCCACGGTGTTCCATGAATAATGGCACAAACCAGATTTACCATATGATGCTCATGCATAATGAGGATGAATCACGGTAAGTAAGCCATACATTACTCATGACTGCAGGGCCTTTCTGAAGCCACATTGGTAAGGATGCAAGGAGGATTCTTGGCTTACCTAGAGGAGAGAAGAGAGAGGGAACAAAAGAGAGATCATGATGTCAGCGTCGTAGTATTCATAATTAAAATGCCTCGCGGGGTGAAACTAGCAGACGGTACTGCGGCATGAGGTACAAACGCAGGCTAGCTCTCAAATTTGTTAGCCAACCTGTGGCTGTTCTGTTTCTTTTCTCCACAACTGTTGCAGAAAGCAAATCATCTCCATCGGAGGGAAAACTTTCCAAACTGTTTTTTTTTGTTTGTTTTACATTTTAATAATAATAATAATGGATACTTTATTGATCCCCATGGGGAAATTACTTGTTTTTCTCTGCATTTGACCCATTCACTCAGTGAAGCAGTGGGCAGCCCACTAAGCAGGCGCCCGGGGAGCAGTGTGTAGGGACGGTACCTTGCTCAGGGGTACCTCAGGGTAGCCGTTAAGTGGATTCGAACCGCCGACCTTCCGATCATGGGGCGACCACTTTACCTACTGAGCTATCCCTGCCCCTAATAGCTCTTGAAGTTGGCTGTGACAGAGTACAAAACATCCAAGTCTCCTGCGTTAAATAGCAGCATTTCAATAGGAGCCTTGTGTTGACAGTCCCCTCCTGTCACAGGGGTGATTTGTTTCAGGTAAAAGCAATTTTCTTTTTTTTCTTTCTATAAAAAACCCCCAAATTTGTTAGTTTGGAGATACAGCGCAGTGTGCAGATAGAGGGATCACCATCACACTTGGAGCATTTACACGGGGTTGACGCAAACAAACACAAACACTCCTTCAAAGCTCTAGATATCTGCGGAAGGAAAAAAATAGGCCAGTAAAGTAAATACGCCACTCTGATCTTTATTTCAAAGGAAGACATATGATGTTTATCGCAATAAAGCGAATTCAGAGAAATGTGTCAAAAATCCACCGCACAGTCGAATGCGAGACGGGAGGCAGGCTAAAGTAAGAGAGAGAGAGACAGGGAACAGGGGAGGGCAGCGAAAAGAATGAAAAGAATGACACCGCAGGAGCAGGGGTGCCTCGGGCTTCTTGCCGTACACTCATTGATTTCTCATTAGCAAATTCAGGCCTCGATTTCATCAGCCCAGGCAAAGAAAGACAACTAACCAAAGCATGGCAGGTACTTTGGTCTTATTTCCACCCAAAGGGCAAATTTCCACTTCACTTTAGCTGAAGAAGAAGGGCTGGATTCAGTCATAGAGGCTCTGAATCGTTTCTGGACTTCAACCAACCAGGCTGTCCAGCATAAACCAGGATTTCCTGGAGCATAGTTTTCTAGTGAGACCTATGCTTCATTAGCAAAAGCTATTAGGCATTCTGCCTGCATCTAAAGACGCTAGTGAAGGGACCCTGGGAGATACGGGATATTGGACATATCCCATTTCGCTGATCCTGCTTCTGAAAAGTAGAGAAAAAAAGAAAAAAAATGCAGGTCAGTTGGTACTGCTTATTGTCTGGTAAGGTGTAATCATTTCAGAGTGCGCACAGCTCCCAATTTAGGCGGTAATGTGAACTAAATGGTTGGTTAGGTGCATCTTTTTCAGCAAATTAGACAGGACAACTGTAGTGAGTGTAGTCAGGCACTTCATTTCCGAAAATATACAGAGCCCTCATTAGATGGCACTGTGTACCCTGCAGCCACTCAGGAGAAAAAGCTGGGGAAAATGTGTTCTTTTTTTAGTTTGCACTTTATGAGAATAAAGATTGGCTTTATCTGTCAAATATAATATGAAGGGAAGAAAAACTGTGGTATGTGTGGGCATGCTAAAAAGAATATTGTGTTTTATTGCTGCTGGAGTCAGACAAGAGAGACGTTGCTTCTGATGTATCAGGCAGAAGATCAGGCGGATTGTTGCTGGATAGGTTTTCATATCTGTAACATCAATGTGCTGGATGACAATGAAAGAGAGTGCGTGCGACTGAAAGAGACAACAAGAAAGAAGGAAGATCTGTGTCTTTTTCACCGCCTGATAAGTGACGAGGGATGAAAGAGGCTGCGATTGATTGTATCAACATATAAAGAGGTCCACCTCTGGTGTTATTTTAACAGACAGACATGCAATCCCTCTACACTTTCGGCATTTATTAGACAGGGTGCAGGGTGCAGATGGAGTCCCTATCTATTCAAATCTCTCTCTCTCTCTCACACACACACACGCCTTTGCTGCCTCGAATTAACTCAGTTTCCCAAACAAAATAAGTGTGGAGGCAGGAATAACCACATCTGGGAGTGGTGCACTCAGCATCGATCAGAGACAGCCAGCCTGAGAATTATGACGCAGACGCATCGGGGAACAGGCAACCGAGCAGCTGCCAAGTGCCACAGCGGCGGGGACTGAGAAAAGGCATGAGTGCAGAAATGAGACAATACAATTCAAAGGTTTGGTCAGGATTGTACTGTGGAGGGCTACTTGATCTTTTGCTGTCATTTAAGATTTAAGATTTACATCTAACATGGTAAGAAATTAGCCAGTATGAAAGATATAATAGCTATAAGTCTTTTTGTGATTTAAACTCTTGTGATGTAAACTGCAGTGCTGAATAGTATGAATAAATGATGTCACCCATGTCCCGTTTTGAAGCCTTGGGATGAGCATTTCCACCATTGCCATCTTGGCTGCAAAAACACAGAATGAAACAGCATCCTCATTGGCTATCACTTGACAATCACAAGCTTTTAGCCAATGATGGTGCAGTTTCATTGCATGGATAATCCTCTATTTTGAACCATTTTGAACTATGACATAAAAGAAGATGTTAGATGGAAATGAGTGACAGAGCTCATAAGTGATCCCACAGGTAAAGAGTTAAAGCTGTTTTTCTCCCATAGACTTCTACAGTAAAGGAATGGAAGTCTTTTTGAAACCTCAGCTTTTTTTCAGGTAGAATGCAGCCATAAATCACTTCTATGTTAGCTACATCCATGAGATAAAATGTCTACAAGTTATACACAAATGCAAATTGTGTGGGTACTTGATGTATATGCAGGAAGACTGTGAAAGGTAGCCATTAGCTAGCTTAATGACACTGCTAGCTGTCTTTTAAAGACTGTTGTTGTTTGTTAGCCTGCTAATGCTACTGTTTATTAGCTAATCATTTACATCCTTTAGGAGTTAGGAAAAGTAAAACCATACAATATCAGGACTGGTCAAAGCTAAGTCCTGTGTTTTTGTTTCCAACTAATATGTGACCTTACATGCTATCCCAGTGACACGAAGTGCAAACACTGGGTTACCACTGTGCCTCCTGGCTCATGCCTTTTTGTGTGGAGTTTACATATTCTCACTGTGCCAGCTTGGGTTCTCTCTGGGTACTCGTGCTTCCTCTCAGAGTCCAAAAACATGCATGTTAGGTTAGCTGAAGATCCTAAATTGGCCTAAAGTGGCAGCCTTTCTAGAGGTGACCCAGCCTCTCGACTTATGGCAGCTGGCTGGGACAGGCTCTAGCCACACCCTAACCCAGAATAAATTTAAAAAAATGTACAAATTGACAGATGGATAATTTAATCGATAGATATAATGAGAGTATTAGAACTCTTTCAGGGAAAAATAAACCAAACCAAACAATAATGGGACTTTTCACTCCCCCCCCCCAAAGCAAACTCCTAATCATGTGTCCTTCAGTCAACAACTGCCTCTGCTGTTGATGTGGGGTGCTGGAGAGAACAGCAGAGTGAATGCATCTTGTGATCAAAAGAGTCTATCTCTTTCTTATTCCTCTTTTCTCCCCCCAAACACATGAAGCTCAAGCTGCACTGATCGTGACTGCGCAACAAGGCAGTGGATGAAGAGCAGAGTTAGGGGTAAGTGGGTATGCATGTGTGTGCATGTGTACAGGGGGGTGGAAGGATGTGTCAGTCTTCATTAACTGGGGCTCCCAAGGATGCGGAGGGGATTAGTGACCGACTGCATTCGAGTGCAGCAGAGTTATTTATGTATTTGTGCTTCTACAAAGAATATAATTAAACAAAATGACTGTTTTCAGTGTTCGCAGCATACCTTTTTGGACACAACATATATATTTCTCACATAATACTGCTCACGCAAGTGGAAGAGGGCCAGAAGTGAGCTTCCTCTAACCAAGTGTCACGCAGCTGAAAGTTTACCTCAGTCAGGGAATAGCTGGCGAGGCGCAGTCATAAAATAAAAATGATGTTGTCTTCAGGACCCACAGTGTTTGTTTTCCTCAAATTGTGAAGCAGCTATGGAGTGAATAAGAAGGTAGTGTTTACCTCAGACTGAGGAACTGAAGATAATAATATACCACCTATCATTCTTTCATCAGTAACCCACCAGCCTATAACTGGCAAATGGAAAAAAAAAAGTAACGTCTCCTGTAACAATATGACAGCAAATGTTCATCTTAAAACGTTGCTTAAAGATTTTTTTTCTGTTTGTTTCTTTAGATGCTGACAAGTTGTTGTTTTTTTAAGCAAGGGGTTTTATTTCCTTTCCTTTTCTTGATAAATTCCCTCCTTTTTGTCTCCTTTTCGTCCCTGAATGCATCCCAGCAGGGATTCGAGAACACACCCTTGCCCTACAAACCCCCCAAAGAGGAATCATGAATTTGTGAAACAGCATGTGCAGACGTCTGTGTGAAGCGTAAGCAACATCCGCCACCCTGCACCGGAGGAGAAATGCCCTCCAAGCATAATTGCTATGGATCTCCCCGCTGCATAAACAGCGTTATCACAGTTTGTCTAATTGTGAAAGCTGTGATCAGCATAAAGGAAGGGTGAGCCTATGTGTGTGTGTGTGTTTACAGGAGTGGAAAGAGCTGTTCTCCCTTTTCTTCCCTTCGCCTTAGTCTCTTTATCATCATAAGAGTCATTAGCATAAAGGTCGAATTTGTTTAAACAGTGAAAATGGGCTTGGATAAGCTTCCACATGGATGAAGAAACATCTACAGAAGTCCGCCTAAACATGTTAGTTAGTCGCTGTCACTGGTGTGGAGAAGCATATGTGCTGTAAGGCTGAGTGCCTCCAGAAATGAAAGGTTTACAAATGCATTGAAAGAGTGAGAAAGACAGGCATGAAGAAGATGCATCATCCTCTGCGATTCATTAAAATCAGACTGGTGGCGTAACAACAATACATTTTTGCATTCTCCAGCTTCACGGCTCAGTCAGACTAGAGAAAAATAAGACAGCAATCTTCTGGTGACTGGGAAAATCCCCATGTTTGCACAGAATTTTTTCACATTTGATTACAAGAGGTTGAAATGACTAACTGGTCACCCAAAGTCTGAGCATGCAACACCCTTAATCACTTTCAATCCAATGACGATGGCCCAGGTCGCCTTGTGGGAGGCAACCTGACTCCAAACAGCTGTCGTCTGATTCAGGCCCACTGCAATCACTCTCAGACAGACCAGCAAAGGTCTACAAATAACTATAGTCTGTTTTATGAACACAGACAGATTGCTAATATGTTGAAATCGTCTGCTTTCTAGGAGACTTGTCTGAACTCACTGTATCCTGATTAAATTCCCATATAAAAGCAATCTCTGATGTTCTAGCTGGACTCTGAATATAAATTGTTAATTCTAGCAGATTGCAAGAAAAGATCATCTTCACAATTGTAAACTGATGGCAGACTGATTGGATCTTATTGCCGTTGTTTTGAAGATGAAAACTGACTGCAAGTTGTTGCAGACATGGTTCCCATCTCCACAGCTATTGCTTCAGTGGCTGCAAGATTATTGCACATCAATAATTGTGATATTGCCCAAGCCTTGAGCCACCATTTTCACTAGTATAACTGTGGCATTAATTAGAGTGCCCTTCTTGGGTCAGAGGATAATTACAATCAAAACTAAATGGACTTCTTGAGTTTATGGCCAACGAAATCCAATCCAATCCAAGCAGTTGTGCACAGCATAAATCAGTAAATAACTAACATAACAAATATTAGGGGAATCTTTTTCTGCTTTGTATGTCAGAATGTCAATCAAGTATTGATATCGCTCCTAAAAATCCTGTATCAGCCAGACTGCACAGGTTTTATTGACCCCTCCATCCACCCTGTCCTCCTCCAATATCATATGTCATATGTTCCAACACAGGGTTTTGTAATTTGAACAGACCTGCTTTAATGGGGCATTTACAAAAATAAATAAATAAAAAAAAGTCCATGCACAGAATTGATTCCATCAAATTTCAATGCCTTTGCATTAGTACAGCATCATGTTATACAAGCACTCATTCAAGTGCACTTCATGCTGCAAGCCTCTACATTAGGGGTGGGGCAACTCCAGGCCTCAAAGGCCGGTGTCCTGCAGGTTTTAGATGTGCCTTGAACCAACACAGCTGATTTAAATGGCTAAATTGCCTCCTCAGTGAGGTTTTCCAGAGGCCTGGTAATGAACGAATCATTTGACCCAGGGTGATATCTAAAACCTGCAGGACATCGGCCCTTGAGGCCTGGAGTTCCCACCCCTGCTGTACAAGAAAGAAATAAAAGCCAAAGATCCAGAAGTAGTCCATGACAAAGAATTCCCAACAGTAGAGGGTTAACAGACACTTCCAAAATCTGCAAGACCCCATGGCAAGCCCTTACCTACTAAGCTTCTGGGGGTAATGGTCAATTTTGCAGGGTTTTCAGTGTGGCTGCAGAATAATCAGGGAATCGCTTCTTGCTCTGACTGCTGGTCAATGTTAAAAAATACAGAGACAAATATAAAAAGAAGCTAAACTTTCATATGACTGGTGGTTGTTGCTGTCCACATGCAACCAATATCTGTTTTATTTTGATTGCTGCTAAATTAACACCCATGTTTTTTGGAGTTGTCCATAAAGTTTTCTGCATGTATTTTAAATCATCTTATGCTTCCACAACAACGACGGGGGTTTGTTTGTGTTACAGGTGTAGACCCATATGAAAAATGATGACATTATCCATCCCCATTCTTCTATAATCAAAGCACACCAGGGATCCAAGATCACCTTCACACTTCATGGCCAACACTTAACACTCGCACATTGCACCTCTCACCATAAAGGGTACATGTCAGGTTTGCTTCCCTGTGGAAATCAGATTTACCTAAAATTTAGTACAAAATGCAACACAAACCAAATGGAGATCATTTCCAGCTGGGATGCCGCAGGTGAAGAAAAGTAATTGCCTATTCATCTCACCTCCTTACTCACCTCTTCATTGCACTACACTTTCCCCTTTTCATTCTGTCACATGTCCAACTGACAGACCTCTCTCGACTTGACTTCTCATTTCTCGAGCTTTTTGCCCCCGCGGTTAAAAGAGCCAAGCTACGCTGAAGCAAAATCCACTGTGGCCTTATAGACACGAGACATAAAGATGACGGTGGTCACATTGGGCATCGAGCTGGCGTGGATGCAGAGCTGTAAGTGTAGAAAACATACTGAGCTGATGCAAGAGGAGTTATGTACATCCCGTAAAAATGTCTATGATAAATAAAGTGATTCATCTCTCCAATAGAAAGACACCACAGCACATAACTGATCGCCCATGGTCAGCCTTGTAAACGCAGGTGGGGGGTTGGGTAGGGTGAAGGTGCCCTTGAGAGATCAGTGCGTGCGCGTGTTTTTGTATGTTCGGCGTGTGCGTGCGCAACCCAGCGGGTGAGGCAGGCGAAGGGAAGGGAGGTTTGATGTCTCCCACACATAAACCATGATTAACACAGTTGGGTTTCAAAGATCTGTGCGCCGCCAAGAAATAGTGCTTAACTGCACTCGTGCACACACACGTTCAGAAGCTCAGGATGACAGACAGAGGGAAAAAGAAAAAGGGCGGCTAAATTACCGCTCCGCGGCCGTGCTACGTGTCTTTAAATATGCCACATTACAAGTCATTATGCTCTATTCATTCGCTCTCTTCAGACAATAGCTCTCACTTCAAAACAATTAGAGTGCAACAGCACAAACCCTCGATGAAAGTGGCGCAGTTAGTTAAAAAGGACTGAAAATGATACAAATGATTAATGTGGAGACTTTGGGGGGGAGACACACTTTTTTTTTTCTTTTTCTTTTTTTAGAAATGGTAAATGACCCACGCCAACCCCACCCACTGCCGACACCCACACACGAGCACCCACGCTTGCGTGATTGAACCATAGCGTAATCTGTCATTCAACGTCGGGCCACTGCCAGGATTTCATTACAATAGGAACTAATGTGAGAAAAGCAATTATTCCACTCCCATAATGCACTACTTCAGCACAACGGTGACCTTTCCGTCTGTGATTGTTCATTTTCAAAAAGTGTTCTCCGCAGTGAATATACATGAATATCAACACTCCGAGGACAGAATATTTAATCTCACCTCTTGCCTTTTCTGTGTGGGAGGAAGGTAACAAAACTAATCTAAGTTCCTCTAAAATCACAAGCATGCAGTCTGACCACCGGTCAGCCGCAGTCAGCACCCCTCAATGCTGCATGACGTGCTGTTTATCATCAACTTATTTCATTTCCTTGGACAGTCGTAGAGTTAAGTTACATAATCGTAGATCAGATATCAAAATTAGATCCTCCTTGGTTTTAAAATGTCTAATTTGGTGGATGAACGCAAGCACTGGGTGTTTAAATACATAATGAATAATAGAAGCTTTCTTACAAAGCTTTGCGTTTTATGGATTTTGAATTAAACCTTAATAAGAACATTTGAATTTCTAAAAAATCAATCATCAAACTGAACCTAAGAGGAGAAAGTCATTACAAACTAGAGCTTCATATTTCCAATTAGTCGGGAGAAACAACTCTTGTTAAAAGAAAAAACATTGATTAATTAAGTGACTCTGGGACCTCGAACGACACGGAGTCAGAAGATTGGGGAAACAGGCCTGTTTTTTTTTAAGAAAAATAGAAATTACAATAAAATCAATGGAGCTTTTTAAAAATCAATTTTCACAATATTTTTTGGAGCATGAAGTAATTTTTCTTGATGATTGTTTTTTTTTTCCTGTCTGCCATGCCAACAACCTAAACATTATTAACAGACCATACTTTCCTGCAGGAGCTGGTGTATGCAACCTGATATGGCTTCTGCCCACTGGTGGATCATTTGTGCACTGCTCTATGCAAAAAAGGCTGCCTATGTGTAATGACTTGATAGGTTTTGCCATTAAAATTCATATAAGCATATTATTCATGCATAGCAACCGCATAGCAATGGGTTTAAATGACCCATTTTTAGGATATTGAACATCATCTACCATTCCTATTTTTTTATTCCTCAATGTGATCAAGTGTATATGTTTGTCAAGAACACACAACTTGGGTATCTACAATTTTAATTTTTTGTTCTTTTAAGAAAAAGAAGTATGTTTTGTATTGAATTCATTTCTTCATGCATGATTCACTAAAAATGTACTCTTAATCCGACCTCACTATTGCCACCAACTAACTGGGGTCAGATTGCTGACATTTAATGTCTTTATTTAAAAAAAACCCCAACATTTTAATAATTAATGTGACACCATTCAAAAGCGAGTATTGCAAAGTATCCAAGTTTAATTCACAAGGGCAGTCAAACACTTTGTGTTTAACTTTTAACCAGGCGCCACAATGTGCTGAGACAGCCGCCTGAGAGAAAGCGGTGGCGCTGGCTGCTCGCAGACGTATGGCAAAGATCCATTTGCCTCTGCCTGCGTATGAACTCATATTTCCCCTCTGTGTTTGTGCTGCCCCTGACTGCGCAACCTCCTTTTCTCATTCTCCTCTTCTCTGTTTGATTTCTTGGAGCTTGTCATCCCAGGCCCTGGCTTGTCCAAGAGACTCTGAGCCATTAAATATTCATCCGCTCTCATCAATTGCTCCCCAAGTCCTTTTGGAGGAGGGAGGGGAGGGGAAAAAAATGACATTGAATTATTCAGGGCCCAATCAGGGCTATTTCTGGCAACTGCCTCGATTCAGATGAGGTGGTGCGCAGCAGGCTCCAGTGTTTGTGTGTTTTGATGTGGTGGCGCCGTTAACTCCATGTCCATCCTCTGCTGTCATAATTACAGGCATTATGCAGGGGTCATCAAATGCCTACTTTTCTCCTGACTGCAGTTTCCCATCATCGCGGCACGGCTCAAAGACTTCAATAGATCAACTAAATCACTATATTATGTTATGCAAGGAGATCCCCCCCCCTCTCATGCACAGACAAGAAGTGTGAATGCCCCTACAGAAGAAATATGCACAAATTAAGGCTGTCATATACGCCTTCCTTAATGTCTATCCCCTTTAGACCCAACATCAGACCAGAATGAAGCTGGTCTAATCATGCATGGAGCAGCAAAATGAGTGATTTCATTTAGTCTTGTACAAGGCCATGGAGAATACTTCACACAGCTGCATAGGGCAAGGAGAAAAATCTTTAGATAAAAGAGATCACAAACACAAATCAACATCTTTCCAAAGCGAGAGACACTCAGTCTCAAGAACTTTATTTAAAATGGACAGATTGCAGATCATATTCTTTTTAAGGCAGCAGAGCGGCATTTCTCACATGAAGGAGTAACTGTGATGAGCAGGAAAATCAGAGGGCCGGAAAGGGGAAAAACAGCTAAATCAGCTGAAGTGAGGACTTTCACCATATAGGGTCAGGGAGGTCTTACTCCCCTGTCCAAAGATAGTAACATTTGACACTAATTTGCCCAATAGAAATGTCACTTACAGATATGTACAATGAGCTGCATGCTCATTATTCTGAAGGGATAAGATAGGTCAGTCGAGTGTGGAGTTTCAACATTGACACAAGGGTCGACGCTCGGCAGCCAAGCAAACCCTGATACAAATAAAGTCTGAGTGATCTGTGAACCAGAATATAAACTCAGGCAAAGACAATATAACTAACATGGCTATGTTATACTGTGCACACATGCTACAGTTAGTACATATCTATGTACAATGTGTACTCATTTGGATAGTGACAGGTTAGTGCTTGAATACAATGAGTTTATCAACAATTGAAAGGTTTGACCAAGATTTCAAAGCTAGTTGCTGTATTTTTTTGAATATTTGCAACTTTTCAAGCCTTTATCTCTGCATACACTCACTTCATTAGGTACAGATTGTTAGTACTGGGATACTCCTTCATTCTGGCATCGATTCAACAAGATGCTGAAAACATTCCTCTGATATTTTGCCATGTTGACATGACAGCATCACAGAGTTGCTGCAGATTTGTCGACTGCACATCCACGATGTGAGCCTCCTGTTCTACCACATCCCAAAGGTACTCGATTCAGTTGAGATCTGTTGACTGTGGAGGCCATTTGTGTATGGTGAAATCATTGTCATGTTCAAGAAATCAGTGTGAGATCATTTAAGCTTTGTGACATGGTGCATTATCCTGCTGGTAGATAGCATCCAAAGACGGGTACACCGTGGTCATAAAGGGATGTTCATGGTTAGCAACAAGGCTCAGGTAGGCTGTGGTGTTTGAGCGATGCTCAAGTGGTACTAGAGGTCTGAAAGTGTGCCAAGAAAATATCGCCACACCATTACACAACCACCATTGATAGCCTGTACCATTGATACAAGGCAGGATTGGTGCCATGTTTTCATGTTTATGCAAAACTGCAATCAAGACTCATCACACCAGTTGTAACGAGTGGTTATTTGACTTCCTGTTGCCTTCCTATCAGCTCAGAGCAGTGTGGCCTTTCTCCTCTGACCTCTGGCATCGACAAGGCATTTTCACCCAGAGAACTGGCGCTCACTGGATATTTTCTCTTTTTAAGACCATCTGTAAACATTAGAGATGGTTGTGTGGATAACTCCCAATAGATTTCAGATTTCTAAAATACTCAGACCAAACCGTCGGGCACCATGGCAACCGCGTCACCTTCAAAGTCACTTAAATCACCTTTCTTACCCTTTCTGATGCTCAGTTTGAACCTCATCGGGTCATCTTGACCATGCCTAAATACACTGAATTGCTGCCATGATTGGCTGATTAGATATTTGCATTGACAAGCAGTTGAACAGGTGTACCTAACAAGCAACCGGGGAGCATTTAGTGCTGTGTTGAATCCCAGTTGGAGTGAGTGGTGTTTGTTGTTTTTCTTTTTCTTTTTTACTCTTGTGTGCTGATATTTCTACATTACTCTGGCATCATGAGTAAAACTGAGTTCTTATCATGTTGGACTTGGAGCAAATAAAACAAGTTATTTTTGCTAAAATGTATGAAGGACAGAAGCCAACTGAGTCTTTGCATGTACTGCCAAATGAGAAAAACTGCATATGTTCACACCGGCTATATACAAGCTACTTTATTAACATTATGACCAAGCAAGACACAGTTACAGCCTATTATGCATGTCAGGCCACCACCCTAGAAATCAAGTTTTAGTCTTTCCCTTCCTCTTACAAAATACTTGAGTGCACTAACAATGTGGTTTAAGAGAGCAGAAAAAGACTTTTTCTGCTCTCTTAAAATATGACTAAATATAAACTAAATGTTAAAAGCTAAGCACTTAGTAATGCTTCCAGACTTGAGACTTAACAAAAGATGTTGAATATAATTAAAATATTAAGTTCAGTGACAACTCTTTGGTCACATTAACAGACATTACTAACCTTAGGGCATTATTACTGTCAAAGCTTTGTAAGACTGCTTATTTTAGAAGTCAGTCAGGAAACATAATGAATACTAACCTTCTTTAACCCTTTAAGACCTACCATAGAACCAAGTTCGCCAGAGCTTATATTATATTTTTACCTGCTGTGGAGCCATTTTTGGGAGCATTTCAAGTTGCTATACATCAATACAACCATTATAGCCCAAACTTTAATAATATGTCTGCATTAGGTGCATAGTAATTACATAAATTGCAAAAAAGTGCAATAAACTACAAAAAAATTGAAAATCGTTTTTGTTTTTTTAACATATATTTCTAGTTAGAGAAATTTAAGAGGCTTATCCCTCAAAACTGTAAATACAAAAAAGTTACACAAACTAGTTTCCCACCACAGGAAATTTATTTTGAGTGTCTTCATAGTTTTATTTTTGAAATACACCAATTTTTATATACTGCAGGAAAAACGAAAATAAATATTATAGTGCAAATTTGCAAAATAACAGCATATGCATCAAAATAAACTATTTCCAGCAGTGCAATATGAGTCTTAAGCATCCCAGAAACGACACAGAAAGTCATAAAGTCAAACATAACTTTTTAAAACACATAACAAGTAAAACACAAGCTCATAAGGCCCCGATCGTAAAAAACTACATTTCCGCAAAATGACGTCACTTCCGGTTTCGGGCAGGTCATGCGGTCATGTGATAGTTCGCGCTGATGGACGTAGGAAGTGTTACAAACAGCTGATGGATCGGCGAAGCGTGTTTCTGGAATATCATGTTTTTGTTGCTGCAAGTGATTTTTATGCAGTTTTTGCAAAGCTATATGTGGAAGGAAACTGTGACCTAGGACAAGCTGATGGCATAAGATGTAAGTACAACTCCTCCAGTTTCATATGCAAAAAAAATTATTGCGCTAGCTTACTTGGTTGCAGAGCTACCGGGATTTAAAAATAGTTACGCAAAACAGAGCGTGCCCGCTCCGATCGGCTGTAAAGGGTTAAGGCTGCCATTATTTCCATAATTATTGGAGAAACCAACTAAGGTACACAAAAAACACCTCGCTTCTTTACAAACTCTGATTTGATGTGTTTAGCTAACACTCAACAGGGAGCTCCCTAGATTGAATAAATTAGAAAATAATTTGGGGTCTTTTCCTCTTTTTATGGTTCAGTCTGAAAACATGGCTGAATGCCCAGAGTCACCTCTCTTTTCAAAACTGGTCATCAAAGAACAGATACCATACGAGAAGGACAGATGCCGATATTGTCAGTGCTGTTTTTATTTGTGTTATCTCTTAGGAAGAAAGAAATATAGACGTGATTAATGCAATTAAGAAATTAAAGGCATTTTCTCTATGTATATGGACTTGTATTATAAGACCCTGTTCCTTTTTTTTTTTCAGAAGAAAACATCAGTTTTGAGCTATTTATGTTTACTTACATTTAGAATTTGGTCTCATTTGCGTGGAGGGTGAACTTGGATTGTACTGGCCAAGTATGTATGTATGTATGTATGTATGTATGTACAGTGGGGCAAAAAAGTATTTAGTCAGCCACCGATTGTGCAAGTTCCCCCACTTAAAATGATGACAGAGGTCAGTAATTTGCACCAGAGGTACACTTCAACTGTGAGAGACAGAATGTGAAAAAAAAATCCATGAATCCACATGGTAGGATTTGTAAAGAATTTATTCGTAAATTAGGGTGGAAAATAAGTATTTGGTCACCTCAAACATGGAAAATCTCTGGCTCTCACAGACCTGTAACGTCTTCTGTAAGAAGCTTTTCTGTCCCCCACTCGTTACCTGTATGAATGGCACCTGTTTGAACTCATCATCTGTATAAAAGACACCTGTCCACAGCCTCAAACAGTCAGACTCCAAACTCCGCCACGGCCAAGACCAAAGAGCTTTCGAAGGACATCAGGAAAAGTATTGTAGACCTGCACCAGACTGGGAAGAGTGAATCTACAATAGGCAAGCAGCTTGGTGTGAAAAAATCAACTGTGGGAGCAATCATCAGAAAATGGAAGACATACAAGACCACTGATAATCTCCCTCGATCTGGGGCTCCACGCAAGATCTCATCCCGTGGGGTCAAAATGATCATGAGAACGGTGAGCAAAGATCCCAGAACCACACGGGGGGACCTGGTGAATGACCTGCAGAGAGCTGGGACCAAAGTAACAAAGGTCACCATCAGTAACACACTACAACGGCAGGGAATCAAATCCCGCAGTGCCAGACGTGTTCCGCTGCTGAAGCCAGTGCATGTCCAGGCCCGTCTGAAGTTTGCCAGAGAGCACATGGATGATACAGCAGAGGATTGGGAGAATGTCATGTGGTCAGATGAAACCAAAGTAGAACTTTTTGGTATAAACTCAACTCGTCGTGTTTGGAGGAAGAAGAATACTGAGTTGCATCCCAAGAACACCATACCTACTGTGAAGCATGGGGGTGGAAACATCATGCTATGGGGCTGTTTTTCTGCCAAGGGGACAGGACGACTGATCCGTGTTAAGGACAGAATGAATGGGGCCATGTATCGTGAGATTTTGAGCCAAAACCTCCTTCCATCAGTGAGAACTTTGAAGATGAAACGAGGCTGGGTCTTCCAACATGACAATGATCCAAAACACACCGCCCGGGCAACAAAGGAGTGGCTCCGTAAGAAGCATTTGAAAGTCCTGGAGTGGCCTAGCCAGTCTCCAGACCTCAACCCCATAGAAAATCTGTGGCGGGAGTTGAAAGTCCGTGTTGCTCGGCGACAGCCCCAAAACATCACTGCTCTCGAGAAGATCTGCATGGAGGAATGGGCCAAAATACCAGCTACTGTGTGTGCAAACCTGGTAAAGACCTATAGTAAACGTTTGACCTCTGTTATTGCCAACAAAGGTTATGTTACAAAGTATTGAGTTGTATTTTTGTTATTGACCAAATACTTATTTTCCACCCTGATTTACGAATAAATTCTTTACAAATCCTACCATGTGGATTCATGGATTTTTTTTTCACATTCTGTCTCTCACAGTTGAAGTGTACCTCTGGTGCAAATTACTGACCTCTGTCATCATTTTAAGTGGGGGAACTTGCACAATCGGTGGCTGACTAAATACTTTTTTGCCCCACTGTATGTGCCCGGGAGGAAAAGAAAAGGTGCTTGAAACTGTGAGCTTATGAGTTCAAGTCACCAATGAACTATGTTTTTTTTAAAACCTTTTATGAATATTTTGTTCATTTTCTTTTACTCTATTCAATTACAGGATAGAAGTAAACAATTCTTGAACACAGATGTTCTATTGCTAGAAAGTCTAACAAGGTTGGTTAACCTTTCATGTTAGACGTATTTTTAACCATTACTAGACATTGAGAAAAAGCCGCCAACCCATAGTTATTCGCTGTTAAAATATTTGCTGGGCAGCAACTTCTTCAGCTTGAAGATGTCACTTGGATGAGCGATGAAACATTTCCCCCACTAAAAATGCTGCATCTTGATTGACTTTAACCGGATCATTGTAGCTACTTCGATGTTCTTCATAACTCAAGTGTTGGTGGAGGTTCAGTCTCTTTTAACACGAATTGCCCAATGGGAGCTCACAGTTCAGTTTCACGATGTCTCTGTTTTGTTAAATACATAAGACATAAGATTGTCTCATACACAAAGCCGCCTCACTGCACCACATCCACAATAATGTAAAACATCTCTAAATGACAGAAGGGTTTTAGCACCCTTGTGTTTTACATGGGCCACATAGTTTTTGAATCATAGTGTTTGATCAAATCGAATTTAGATCTCGGCGTAATTGCAAATTAATAAAACATATATGTATCGAATGTCATGGTGGGGATCATAAGTTGGTTTCTCTTTATTTGTGTGTTAGATTTAATAGTTTATCCACTAATCTGTTGCATGATTGTGATCTTAATCATCATCAATCACTGCATTATTAGACAATGCTTCACACTTAGAACTAGTCTATAGCATCCAAGTAAAAGCCATTGGCACACACACACACACGGACTATAATTCTGAACTTTGCCATTTTTTTTCTGGCCGATCTCTGCGTGAGTTTAAATCGGCTGTATTGTGTATGAATTGACTTTACTCCACCAGCTTCAGCTTCTTAGAACGTCCATGTAATGCTCAATTATGCCTGGAGTCGATGTGTGAAAACAGTTAGAAAGAAAGAAATACACAATTCAGTCTTGCAAAACTGCATTTTTCATTACAGCCACCATTGAAAGTAAAACAGAGCACAAACTAAAACAAAGAGCCTCCAGACTCATCACTGTGTGTCCCAATAATGGCATTCATTTGATAAAAGAGCTGCAATTCAGTCATCCAAGGACGTGATATTCAGTATCATCAACTACTGCCTCGCTTTTGTGGTGAAACTCATATGAGTGGCCATGTTTTTCAAATGATGAAATGAACCTCATCATGTTTAAACATTTAAATACAACCTATTTGCTCCTATTGTGCTGAAGCACCATGACCTCCATCAAGAACAATTCACTACCTGCGCACTTCAGCTATTTGAAATTTAACCAAATACACCACAGTTGTTGCCGTACATAAAAAATCGTCTCTTTTGAACCATTTGGGAAGTTTATGGTTTCGCCTTGGAAGTGCAAAGTTATTTCGTTGTGCCCTCATAAATAATGTTTAAATGGTTAGAGGAAAATGTCAGGGGCTATGATGTACCACACTTAAGTATTCATTAATACTCTCCTTCTGCTGCAAATCATGTTCTACCTCAGAGCTGATTGTTTAACAGAAGCCAATATATCAAAGTGCAACCCTCCTGGTTCTATGCCAGGCACACAAAAGACACTCACAGGTCAAAGATACCGAATCTTTACTATTAGTGGAGGTCACATAAAGATGGAGATACCATCTGGAAGCAATGTGGAGGTCATTCAGCTTCCCTGTGAGTGATGCAACCCCTCGATCAGCGGCAGAACTACCCATTCCGTCCTCTCTCTTTGGTGCTACTCTCCCCCGGCCCTGAGTAATGAAAACAATTAACATCTCTAATTACCACCCTAAATCAGTGCTCAACACGCTACCCATTGATTTGATAGACTGCCTGAGTTATGAGCTGCTCCCAATCGAACAGCACACCGCGTAAAAGACTTTACTGCAGGGCGATTGAGCCTGCCAGCCTCTAGCAGGGTAAATAAATCTGAGGAATATGGGCACAGAAAGCCCTGTCATCAACTCGAAAAGGTCCAAAGGGATGTGTGCATCTGGCAAACACCTACAGCTTCCCTCATGTCAAAGTGTTACTGCTAATTACCACAAGGTAATGGCCTAATCAGTCAGTCTGAATCCGGCTTATCAGCGGCATTCATCATTGCTGCAAATTATATTTGTAAATACCAAGTTTGATGATGAATACAGGTATTTATCACAAGTCTCGGCTGACCCGGGCTGATATGAGAAATGTTGTATTCCACACTGCTGACTGGAGACTCAGCGTGATTCTCTATGGTGCCTGCTGAGTGTTAGCCCAGAAAAATATGACCGACTAAAAAAGAAAACAAAAAAAACCTGCCTATCACAAGTTTTCTCGTATCATATTCAAGAAGGGAATCAAAAATTTCTTCGTGGCGCTCATGACTATTCTTGAAAGGTTCCAGCTCTGAGTTACAACCCGGAAAGTTTAACAAGCGCATCAGCTCTGTTTTAGCAAAAGTCTTCCAGTGTTTTATTAAACAGATGTAGAAGAAGATAAAAAGAGAGGCTTTTTTTTCTTTTTGCAAAGCTCACGGGGATAAAGAGAGAGAAAGGAAAGGGCAGAGAATTAGGGGAGCATCTCCTTTCCTCTTCTGCTTCCCCCCCTTCCTGCTGTGTTGTGGGAGAGATGTAGCAGTGACAAGAGAAATGTTAACCGGCCTGCACTTTGGAATAACAATACCCAGAGCTGGCAGGCAGATAGCTGGTGACAAAGCCTCCCCTGACCGAGACGCGCGGGAGAGGGATAAAAAATGAGCCGACGCCTGTCCTCCCGGCGTGACCCACCTCGCTGTGCACAAACACACGAGCACAAGAGCTGAAAAACAAATAACACAAATAGCAGCATGCCCCGATGACTTTTCTCAGACAAATGCACAAAGCAAAAACACCTATGTGCTTGAGAAAAAAGAAAAAAAAAAGCCTCCCAACCTGTCTTTTATATCCCTTTCGTTTGCTGTCTCTGATCAAATGTAAAATACCCTGAAAGGATTAAACTGTTTGCATCTACATGCATGAAAGGGTATCTATTTGTGCATCGCCGTGGATCAGCTCTTAATAACAGGTAAGTACTCTGCAAAAGCCTGAACCTGTCAACTGATCTCGGTCTTCATCCGATCAACAGAAACGGGTGAGAACATCCACACGCACACACACACGGTCACAGAGACACAATTTCACACACAGTGCAGCCGGCGAAGAAAATAGCAATTTGAAGACAGCATCTGGGCAAGCCCGGGCCACAATCTCCTCAACGTGAGTGATGTCCGCTCATTTCCCACTGGGGATAAAAAGACCCGTGGAGTCTTGGTGTGACTTCGACCACATGGAGGAAAATCATTGGATTACTGTACGGCGCAATAGTATGGTGTCTCCAGTTGCTGTGAGAGGAATATGAATAAGGTTAGAGAGGGGAAAAAGAAGGACCAATCTATGTTTTTGAGGAAAAGCAAAAATATAGGGCTGATTTACTCAAGCGCTTCTACATGGACCTGAATGCCACTTTCAATGATAATCAGTAAGGCATTAAAGTGTCAAACAAAAATGAGCAGTGTGTTCAAGGGGAAAGACAACTATGGGATGTATGGGGCTGATAACGGAGATGACAGTATGTACTGTTCTGCTATGGCAGAATGCATAGGGAGAAAAAATCTTGTCAGTTATGTGATGCTCCTTTCTAACAGCAAAACTGACCTGGATTTGTCCAAATTAAACTAAGAAGGTGCCCTCTGAATGCTTTCATAGCCTAGAGTGGATGCTGCTTAAAAAACACTCTCCACTCACTTCAGGTATAGAGTGAAATGGATGTATTACCTTTAAAGGAAATACATTTGTGGTCAGAGGTTCACACACACTCATCATGGGCATTTTGGGCTTTTAATCATCTCTTTAAACTGTTCTTTTTCCATAGTGGCCTCGTTGTACAGCATACATGTTTAATGACTTTAAAAAACAAAAACTTGATGCGGATGATGTGGTTTTGTCAGCTTCATCGAGTGATTGCCTCCAGCTCGCACTGGAACAGTTCGCAGCCGAGTGTGAAGCGGTGGGAATGAGAATCAGCACCTCCAAACCTGAGGGCAAAGGTCCTCAGTCGGAAAAGGGTGGAGTACCCACTCCAGGTCAGGGACGAGTTCCTGCTCCAAGTGGAAGAGTTTGAGTATCTCAGGGTCTTGTTCAGAAGGTAGCGGGAGATCGACAGACAGTGGTGCTGCGGCTGCAGTGATGTGGACGCTGCACTGGTCTGTTGTGGTGAAGAGAGTGCAGAGTGTGAAAGGGAAGCTCTCTATTTACCGGTCGATCTACATCCCTACCCTCACCTATGGTCACGAGCTGTGGGTAGTGACTGAAAGAACGAGATTGCGGATACAAGCGGCGGAAATAGGCTTCCTCCGAAGGGTGGATGGCCTTCAGAGGAAGCCTATTTCCTTGCTATCATCACCATGCTTGACAGCTGGTACAGTGTTTTCATTTTTGAAAACCTTGCCTTTTCTATTCTAAACATATGTCTTATCATTGTGACCAAACAGCTCAATCTTTGTTTTGTTTGACCATAAAACTCCAAATTGTTGGTGTTGTTGATATTGAAGGTATCAATTCTAGAGCAGGGGCTTTTTTCTTGGTCAGCACCCTCTCAGTCCACCATTGTACTTGAGCCTTGGTGATTCCTGGGCTTTTCCTGAACATCCCAACCAGTTTAGTCTCATCTGTAGGTGACATTTTGGGTCTTCTTCCAGACCTTGGCAAAGTGGTAAGACAGACATCTAATAGACATCTAAAAAACTTGAAACGATGATCTCTGCAGTCATTTGGAAATGACTCCCAGAGTTATGTGGATTTGACAAAATCCAGAAAATTAAGAAAAATAAGTAAAGTAATTTCAGATGTATGCAGTACAATTATTCCATGCTGGAAAAAGAGCAGTACAAAGAAATTTCATTTCATTTCATTTCATTTATTTATTTATTTCACACTTGGTACAACAGATCAAACAAATCAACCACACTTTCTATCAATAAAGCACTACAACCATGTGTGAAAAGGAGCAGGAAGAAGAAAATATTCTTATTAAACCCTGCCCCCTATCTACAATACAACTTATATTACAAGTGGGCACCAAAAATCAGGGAACAAACTAATATTAACATTTATCTCCGGTCCTAACCCAAACCAAACAACAAATTTACAATCAGAATATACCACTCCACATAGTAACAAGGAGAAAAATAAAATTAAAATAAATAAAACAAAAAATTATAATGGATCCTTTTTCAATGAACTCCAATTTCATTCGCATTCTTGATATTGAGTTATCGTTTTAAGCATGTAACACTTTTTAAAACAATGTAAACTTATACAATTCTTTAAATTATAATGAAGAGAGTTCCACAGTCGTATACCCCTAACCGTTGGACTCATTAATCTTTGTGTAGTCCTAGCTAACTGATGCTTAAAATAAAATTTCCTTCTGCTATCTTCTCCCTCTGAACACATTAAAAATACTCTTTGTAACTTAAAGGGCAAAATATTATTTTTAGCCTTAAACATAATTAATAGTGTGCATAATTTCACTAAATCTCCTAATTTTAATAATTTTGATTTTATAAATAATATATTTGTATGTTCTTTATATTTAACTTTATGAATCATTCGTATCACTTTCTTCTGTAAGAAGTTTAGAGGTTTTATAGTATTCTCATATGTATTCCCCCAAACTTCAACACAGTAACTAAAATATGAGAAAAACAATGAAAAATATAAAATGCCCATTGTTTTATAATCTAATAAATCTCTTACATTTCCCATAATATAAATGCTTTTAACCATCTTCTTTTTAATATACTCAATATGTGATTTCCACGTCAAATTTTCATCTACTATTACACCCAAAAGACGAAATTCAGTAACTCTTTCAATCAATTCTCCATCAATGGACATAATGACTTCATCCTCCTTTAGACGATTGCCAAATATCATGAATTTCGTTTTTGTCAGATTCAAAGATAATTTATTTACATCAAACCATTTTTTTAATCTTAACATCTCAGAAGTCATAATTTCAACCAAATCTTTCAAATTCTCTCCAGAGCAATAAATGAATAAAGGCTGCAAATGATCGCAAATTACCATGACATCCATGCCCATGGAGAGTATGTGTGTCTATATTTCTGACCACAACTGTAATTTTTTACCAGATAATGATGTTTTAACCAGGCATTAGCCATCACAGGTTCACACGGCTAATTAGTGTATCAATTAGCTACATGAGCCATCAATTTGTTGACATATTAGTATAATAATAAACACACACCTTATCCAAGCTGCTTCCAGTTGTCAGCCTGTATTTATATATAAGCTTTCCTAAAGTAAATTATGTCTCAATAGAAGCTCAGTTTAACTGAAATTTCACCACAAAACTTAGCCAACAGAGTGCAGGTATTAGCTTAGCTTCAGTGATGGAGTGATTCTTCTATTTCCCAGCTATGCCTGTCACATAATCCTCCCGTGTCTGCGTTGCATGTCATGCACTGCGTTTTTACACATTCATACTTCTTCTCATCAGCAGCCTATAAGCCCACCATTTCTAATAGAGCAAGAGCTTAGCAGTGCTGCCAACAGGGCAGGCGGGGTCAGGTGGACGCATGAAGTAAAAATAAAATAAAATAAAAAAAATGTCACAACCCTTTTAAAAAAACAAAATTTAAGTGCATAGATTTTGTTTAAAACAGTTTCATAGATGTAACAATGCTTAATGGATTTGTTTTCTTTTGATAAGCCCAACTATGACACGGATAAATGATTATTTTATTAACTGTCTGATAAACTCAGCATATATCATGAATTAAAGGCCACAGCTGGGCTGTGCTTTCAGCTGTATGTATATATAAAATTATCATTCAGAGTAGAGTACAGCCTTCATCTGGGTAGCAAACCATGAGAAAAACAGTATGCACATGCAAGATTCTCATTTATGTTGCTTTGTGTGGCTCACTATACGAAAAAAGAGAGAGAGGTTTGCAGTGGGAAAAAAGCAGACTTCCACTTATAGGCCAGCTTTCTGTTCAATTTGTTGGTTGGTGCTTTCTATGTTTTTTTCCACCACCAAAGGCTATTAAAAATAACTAAATCTACCATCAAAGGCTCAAAGCTGCCAACAACGAGGTGAACAGAAGTGTGATCGCTGCTGTGAGTGAGAGGTTTATAAATGAGCAAACATGCAAACCCAAAACTATAATTATATGTTAAATTATTTATTTACATTAATTATATAATAAAATAAACATCATGCAATCAGAGGATTTTTCTGGAAGACATGAAAACTTTTACTGATTCCAAAGAACAGCTACTTATTCCTAGATAAGAGGATATTTTTAACATACCTCTGAAGACTGAGTTGATATACATCAGCTTTTATGAATATGCAACCCAATATCACGGCAAAGCCACGACAATAGACACACCGGACCACCATGTCCGTTTCACACTTACAGCAACATACATGCAGAAGTTGCAGTAAACTGCAGTAAAATCAGCCAACATCCCAACATTAAAATAATCACAGGAAAGTGTTTAAACATACATTAATAACACATTTACATATGTCACACATTAGCCCCCTAGCTTAATCGATTCTGACGAGGACTCTCGAATGTACTTAACAATTTTTTTTAACCAGCACCGACTTCGTGGCTTTCTATATACGATCTCCCCCTGCTGGTGAGGCAATTTCTGCATGCATGTCGATTTCACATTTAGGAGAGGCAAAGCGTGAAATAGACACACCAGTCCACTGTATCTATTTCACCTTTTGTCATGATACTGGGTTAGAATATGACACTATCAGACAAGTTTGTTTGAAGTTGCTGGGGTGTGGACTTACTTACTAGCTCAGTGGTTTGTGTAGATACGACTGTTTTGAGAAAGCTTTAGTAGCCAAACCTCACTTTAAAACAAAAGAATATATATATATATATATATATATATATATATATATATATGTGTTAGGGGTGCAACGATACACAAAATTCACGGTTCGGTTCGGTTCGATACTTTGGTGTCACGGTTCGATATTTTTTCGATACAAAAAAATGTTCATGCCTTTTTAATTTGTCATTTATTAAAATTATAAATATATATTTTAACTCAAAAGTACAGTTTTTAAATTTAATGTTGCTGAAAAAGAAGTAATTAAAAAAATAAATCTGATTGAGGAATCACTCATCTTTGGAAAAGAGAGTTTATTACAGAGAAATGGCTCTTTCCAAAATAAAAGCTATACTATACGCTTCTTCTGGGCTATATTCTCAGCAGCATATTGTAGCGGGTCAGGGCTGTTCGGGGTTCTGTTTGTACAGTTATGTTTTGTTTATGTTGCCATAGTGACGAGTGACGCCCTCTCGCTGAGACGGTGTGTTCTTCCGGGGTCAGAGGGCGCCCTGTGTGTTGTTGTTGTTGCTGTGCGGTTGCCGCGCTGAGCAGTTAGCTAGCGGCAGTGTTCTTCTGCAGATGTCAATAAACGGCTGTGCTCCCTGGCTAGCTCACGGGAAGCAAGACCAAACGACACCTCCGTCTCCTCGTTGTCTGAGCTCGCCACATTGGTGTCAGAAGTGGGATGATGGTGGCACCCCATGTTCTGACCCGAGTGACTTTTCCCCCGCCGGTCGTGACCGGCCGGTGCGCCAAAAGAAGGCACCTGGACATTTGCAGGACTTTATGTGGGGTAATGGGGTCGTCGGGGACGACTGACCCCTTAGGTGGGGGCTATGTAGCGGGTCAGGGCTGTTCGGGGTTCTGTTTGTACAGTTATGTTTTGTTTATGTTGCCATAGTGACAGGTGACGCCTTCTCGCTGCGACGGTGTGTCCTTCCGGGGTCAGAGGGCGCTCTGTGTGTTGTTGTTGCTGTGCGGTTGCCGCGCTGAGCAGTTAGCTAGCGGCAGTGTTCTTCTGCAGATGTCAATAAACGGCTGTGCTCCCTGGGTAGCTCACGGGAAGCAAGACCAAACGACACCTCCGTCTCCTCCTTGTCTGAGCTCGTCACAATATTAAACATATCAGGTTCCCATAAGGAGAATCATGTGCTAACGGCTGTCTAAATGACTCGGGTAAAGTTTGTAGCATGCATGCTTGTTGTTTTTGTCTGCTTCCACTTGTCTTTGCACTAGGATGATGTCGGTGTAAATGTGCAGTCATATTCGTTGTGTTCCCACTAGTGCTGTCAGCGTTAATCTCGTTGAAATGACGTTAACGCCACAACACGGCAAATCTCCGTTAACGAGCTACCCCTGCATGGGGCTAGACGGCCAACACGTTAACGAGCTAACTGCGCTAACACACTAGTTCCCACCCATGTAATTGAGCATTGCGTGGCACATCCAACATACTGTTTTACTTTAGTCCATGACGCGCTTACCTTCAGGGTCATACGTCACATGAAAACCAAAATAATTCCAAACGCCAGATCTGAATGAGGGTGGGGGAGGTTCAATTTGCCATGTTGCAAGGAGAGCTTAACTTCTGTCTCGCTAGCTTGCCCTGCGCTCTTCCTTCTGACGATGCTGTCTGTGTTGAGCGCTCAGTGGATCTGCGCTCGACAGTGCAGCCTAGGCGGAGTAGTCGAACGCAGATACACTGAGCGCTCAACACAGACAGCATCGTCAGAAGGAAAGTTGATAAAATAAATTACAAATTTTGTATTGTTCGATACATATGCGTACCGAACCGAAAGCACTGTATCGAACGGTTCAATATCGATACGAGTATCGTTGCACCCCTAATATATATATATATATATATATATATATATATATATATATATATATATATATATATATATATATATATATGTCTTCTAGGACTCTAAAGAAATATTTCCACTTTACTGCAATGTGCTGTGAAGTCTGGTAAATCTTGGAAATGCAATTTTTAAAATGAATCACAATATGTCACTGATGATCCAACATCTTTTTTTCTTTTTTTTTTTACAAACCAATGTCACATTACCTGTTGTGCACTATGTACAACCAACAGTGGACAGAATATGTTTGAAGATTTTTTCACAGATGGGAGTGTGCGGCTCAAAGAGTGCTTAGGATGGGTAAAAAGGAAGGACTGATAAAAAGAAAGATGGGAAAAAAAGCAAGTAAACAGCCTGAAGCAGGAGAAAAAATGCCAACATCACAGAACCTGCACCATCATCCAAGTACATCATAGAAAGGAAATTTTATTGAGAGATGGAAGATGGAAGAAAAGATAACAAAAAACTGTTATTCTTTCTGAAAAGGCCTGCCGCTAGTCTCCAGCAGCTGGAAATGACTTGAAACTTACTGGTGACAGAAATGGAGTGCAACAGGGAGATTCCTTAAATATCCACATCAAATTATTAAATTAACCTTCATAACACTGAATCCAGAATGCTGCTACCAACAATTTTGCTTGTTTGTTCAAGTACCTAATTTTATCTACATGTCTTATGGTCAGAAGTATGTAAAGCTCAATCGTCCAGTGTAAGAAAGTTGAAACATAAGAATAGAAGAAGCCGTGGTTTCAACCATCAGTCGCCTCGTCGCCTTCCCTCCCACGAGCCTTCAGAGCAGCAGCTGGATTGGAAATCATCCAGCAAATCAAACCAGCCCCTGTGTTTGTTTTTGATGGGACGCAGGTGCCGGAACGCAATCCGATCCCTGCCAGACTTGATATCAGTAATACACTGCAACAATAGACGATCAGAGACAATGAAACAGCCGTATTATGTTTGTCCTTGTCACATTACATCAAGTCTTGATGGTGGCGACTAGAGGAGAGCCTTTCACATGTGAAGTTTGTCCATGCCAGAGGTGGCTGGCAAATCATCAAATGTTGGTGCATATGGGTCCATCAAGGTCTGACTGACAGGCTTTTGAATGTCGGTAACATTATTTTCGCCCTAAGCTAGTGCTTCATGCTATGGTAGTTTCAGTTGACAACAGGGGCATCCAGTCTAACTAAAGCACATGTTGACATCAGCTGCAACATTGTTCTTTATGCATAAAATAACAGCATCTCAGTAACCTTGTCATTTTCTCAGCTTACCCAAGTCAAAACTACTAAACGACTGGCTCTGATCTACATGATCTTGTGATTTTATAGATTTCACTGTACTTCTGTGTATTTTCTTTTTTTTTTCAGGAGGATTTTTTAACCCAGCAATGTTGCAATGTTGATTCAAACTTGTCCTATTACCAGCACCCAGTGAATTTATAAGTACCCTAAAGTACATCTCATTTACCACTTTGAATGCAACAAATTCACTGCATTTGTTTTGGCAGCTTCCAGTTTCTTAAAAGTCTGACCTGCCAATGCTGATTTTCTAAGAGCTGTAATTGAAAACATACACAATTATTATTGCAACTTGTCTTGAAAGGACTTTTTTAATTGAAGGAATTTATGTATAATAGAAGATAGACCTTGAATTAATTTTTGTGCTTTCTCTGAATGTGTACCAAGAAGCAGGCGGTTCTGTCTCATTTAAACAAATCTCAGTGGACAGAGCATTTTGTACAAATAAAATCCAGCTGAAAATGAACTGCAGTATATTCTACTTTCTCTAATATTTCTTAAATGACTGCAACCTTCACTTAAGCTCCTTCGACGTCACTCGTCGGTTATGGCTCAGTCACACTAGAGTGACGGCAGGACAGCAACCTACGTGCAACTACGTTAAATTAGTGGTTGCTAGGCAATTTTTTTCTTTTTTCCCCTGTCAATTAGTTAAGACTGACTATCTGTTTGTAACCTTAAAATTCTGAGGAAATACTGTTGATTGCAAGGTGGTTGCATGGGTTTCCTACTAGGAGGCAACCTACCTCCAAACAATTATATTCCAACTTTACAGTCGCTCTCAGATAAATTGGTGATGTTATGCAAGCGGTGTATAATTTGGGACATATTGCTACCATGTTGCAATGGAAACAACTCATTTGCGACAGATTTCTTTGCAATAGGAGACTCGTCATATCCTCCGTATGACATCATAAAAAGTACAGAGAGTTGTTGCAAGCAGTTGCTTACTGTTGCTGGGTGAAACTGGTCACAAAGCTGTGCCAAAAACCTCCTTGTGATTGCTTTGGTCACTAGCAGATTGCAGTGGTGTACTTTGTATGGAACACAGACTTGTCTGCAAACACTCACCAACTGCTTGCTAAGTGGTTATGAAACTGTGGAGAGTGTGATACAAACCTTTAAAGTAAATTCTGTGCCTTTAAAGTTGTTGGTTTTGGTGCTTCGTTTTTCACTCGGCGACTGCACCACAATCATATTTTTATCACAATTAGTATATATTTTAGTATATATAGTATTTTATATTTTTGTTTTTGTCATGTTGATTTAAAAACATCCAGCTTCTTATATATTATATTCAGGTTGAGTTATATAGTGCCAAATCACAAAAAAAATGCTATTATTTAATATTTTTTTATTCAAAATCATATTTTTATGACTTTATTGGATTACTTTGATCTAAGAGTAGCTTTCGCCTTGTTCAAGGTATTTTATCATATATTATTTCACTGGGCTACATACCATTCAACATTTTTTTTTATCTTTTTACTTTAAAAAAGAAAAGAATTGTAGTGTCTCATCTTATTGTAAGAAATCAATTTTCTTGCTGGAGTGTCTCTCAGCTGTTATTGGGCAATAGGTCTACCTCTAATTAACATACAGTGACTTTTTTTTTTTTGAAACTTTGGCCATACTTCAGAGTCGAGTATCAGCAGACCTTCATCTCCACACCTCACCCAAAATTAGAGTGGTGCAGATTTCAAAATGGCCTGTCATGTCCAGTGCACGAGAGCTCAGTGGAAAGTTAAAAGTGGACTGGCACACACAAACATACAAATCCCCCTCACATATGTTTACTGTACAATCTGCGCAGTTGCTGAGCAACAAAACAGCCCTTGAGTGCTGACCTGCAGGATACCTTGCCCCTTCACAATGACCAAAGTTGCTGCAAATCATCCAGAGCAGATAATCACTTGTGCAGACATGAACAGCCATGCACACATACACCACACAGTGCTTTGTGCACTAGGTGTGCGTAACCTTGGTGCTATTGCTTTCGCTGTTCCTGCAAGGCTCATATTCTTTCGGCCCTCGGTTCTCTGGCAGCCCAATTGTCATAAAAGTCGCAAGGACAAGAGCACGAGGCGCTCAGATTGCATCTTTTCTATCAGCGAGGCACAAGGTAAAACAGATTTTCTATAGGGAAGCGTCCTGAACTTACAAACTACCCTCAAAGAAGAGCTGAAGAAAAGAGGATCCACGAAATGAGTCAATGTGGAACAAATCAATATTTCAAAACCTTCACTTAAAAATCTGGAAATTGATTAGTTGTCATTCCCGTGCCTTCACAAATTGGCTCTGGTGCAGAGAGGGAAATCAGGTTACAATTAGTCTTGTTTAGAGGTGGGCCCAGCTGCTGCAATCTGAACATTGGTTTACTCTATGAGAGCAGCTGTGGCCAGAAATGGAAAGAATAGTGAGAGACTCCTCCTGTGCCTTCACCTAATGGAGGAATGTCCACAGCCAAAGGGCTCAGAACAAATAACGACTATAGCACCACCGATATCTGCTAAGTATTGATCTCCCACCACCTCTGCTGGCTCTCCTGGGTGGAATAAACAACCAACCTTGGCTCTTTCCCTGTAAACTGCCATATTTTTTTATATTATTATTTATCTATAATCTCAATTTTGTGTTTGGTCATTAAATATATTTTTTTTTATTTCTCCACCTGTTGGCCAGAGAGATTCAGTGGAAGTATAAAAGAGACACAATACCATAAAGGCCACATGAAACACATCTTGGCATCTCATCTCCCTCCCCCTCATGCCCACCGTTATTCAACAGCTGACGTGGTCCAGCAGGTGGCACATGGCGTTGTGGGTTGTGTGTATGCAGGCACGGTTAAAAATACTTCGACCCTGACACTAGTCCGAATGCTTTCTGCATAGCAGAGATAGTCCACTGGGTGCCCCAGCTGCACCTCCTCCATTCCAGCAAATGCCTGCTTTATGCACTGCATTCATGCACGTTCGGACTGTTTGGGAGGTTATTTCAAAATTCACAAGAAGCCCCTTTGAGCAGCCAACAGTCCAATTAACCTGCGGTCCAATCTATTCATTTCAAGTAGAATTATACAACATCCAGAAGAATTATGTGAGGAAACGAAGGGCACAGCATGCCAACTCAAAGTCCTTTGAGATGTCCTACCATTTCATTTTTAATTTTCAAACTAAAAAAATAACTTTATTTACTTTCACTTCACAAGCTGCTACTGTTGATTTCAACTCTGTATAAAGGCGAGAGGGTCAACGCAAGTAGCTCAAATGAGATTCCAAGCAGGGGGGTATGAACGGGTTACACGAGCCCTGTTCATTACAGAGCTTTTAATTCAAAAACACAGACACATAGCAGCAGTCAAGCTTCAAATGAGAAGACATTTCAGCTGTATATATTTTTACCCAGCACGAGTCTAGAACAAGTCAAGCTCTTTGTGCACTCTGGAACAGAGCCCCTTTATCTGCAATACATAGATACGCCCACTTTTCACACATGATAAATTAATTGTGTTATATTTTTAGAGCTGTGCAACTGAAGTTTATGCAAGCAACACCTTTACAGACTGGATCCTACACACTATGCTGTTGTAGACAATAAGCAAAAGATAAAATGCATTTTGGCAATGGAAACCGTCTTAATATAACACCGTAGGACACAGAACGTAGTGATTTAATTTAAAAATGGACACCTGATATATGGCTGTTGGACAGCACTGCCAGAGGCTCATTAATTCTACAATTATAGTAAACATTTTTTTTTAAGTTATGGAAACTATTCTTATTATTATTCTTTCAGCCCATAAATTTCGAGACGAGATATAAGAGATATTCCAAACTATTTGTAGTCCATCATTCTACATTGAGAAAGATTATTCACAGAAATATTCAAGACTGTCAGCAGTATTCCCAGGACTGGACGTCTCCTTCAACCCAAGGTCAGAAAAAGCAATGCTCAGAGAAACTGCAAAATTCCCAAGAGCTACATTTCAAACTCTACAGGCCTCAGTTAGCATGTTTAATGTTCAAGTTACAAGTTCATGACAGCTCAATTAGAGAAGGGCTGAACAAGTGTGGCTTGTTTGGAAGGGTTGCAGGGAAATCTTCTTCTCTCTAAAGAGAACATGTCAGCACAGGTTAGGTTTCACAACACTTCTGGAACAATCTCCTTTGGATAGACGTGATCGAGGTGGAGATCTCGGATCATAATGCACAAAACCAAACACAGCTTATCAGGACAAAGACCTCATGCAAGTTGTCAGCACATTGGTGGAGGGGTGATGGTTTTGGCTTGTTTTGGAGACACAGGACTGGACATCTTCCAGTCATGAACTCCTCTGTATATCAAAGGATTCTAGAGTCAAAGGTTTAGCCTAACGCTAAACTTTGTCCCAAGTTGGGTCAAGCAAATCTACAACAGAACCCCAACCCAACTGAAGTGTTGTGGTGGGATCTTAAGAGAGCTGTGCATAAACAAATGGCAAAAAATCTAATTGAACTGAACTATCATGACATTTTAAATTCCTCCACAATGATCTGAGAGACTATTAAAGTCATACAGAAAACCATTAGTTCAAGTTATCGCTGCTAAAGGTTGGTTCTACAAGCTGCTGAATCATGGGATGCATGTAGTTTGTAACACAGTGTTTCTATATTCATGGTTAGTTGCTGTTAATTAGATAATTACAACATGTCAAGTGCTTTTGTTCATCTGAGGTGACACTGAGATAATTTTAAAACCTGTCTTGACACATAAAACGTGACACATTCACTGAGTGTACTTTTCTTTTATTATGACTGTTCACAGAGCTTTTTAAATACTTGGCTTTTTGTTAAGTCACCAAAAGTGTGACAAGTCAATGTATTGACTTGGTATTGTTCATCTGACTTTTGAGCTTAAGTTGTGAGGTAGTCAGATGGAAATCAGCTTAGTTTATATTGATGTGCCTCTGTGTTGAGGAAAGCCTGAGGCAGGTCAATACAAGCAGTAAATACGACACATGACTAATACATAGATGTATGGCTGAATCAATCTTGTACTGAGGTCAGCAACTGATGCTCACTTGTGATGTAGTTTATAAGACAAGTTGCTGAAAGCGCTTCAAAGAACAAACTGCAAGAGGTCTCCTTTCTGTGCTGCATAAATATTAAAATGTCTCTGATTCATCGCAGTGTCTCTTAAATACTTCAGAAAATTCTCAAGCATGCAGTGAGAATTTGCAAAACATTTTAAACTGTAACCAAAGAAAGCCTGAGATGAGAAGGTGTGATGTGTACACAAACACAAAATAACCTCAGCTTGGTTTCATAACTGACCTTGTAAACAGCTCTCGGCTTCAAATTTGGCATCTTTCCTCCACACTTTTTTAAATGTTTAGAAACAGGTAAACTTGTGGGATGCTTGTTTAGGTGAGAAGGCAGAGAGACCAGAACACTAAGGTTACATACAAAGAAATCCAAATTCTAAATCTTCTTTAGTGAAAACTTCTATTATAGCCATAGCAAATATATCGATATATCTCATACTTAAACATTAAGCCATCAGTAATCTACTTCTGTGCCGAGATAACAAAATCTCGTGTTTTGTTTGTTGAATCCATGTGAAAAGTTGTCTATTTTGGTACCAACTTTGGTTTACCTCATCTTCATGCTAGGCTAAAGCAGACAGACAGGCTTGGTTTTAGCATGACGACTGTAACTGTTTTTAAAGAGCCAGGAAGCACTATTTTATGTGATAACTAATAAGCTAATGCTAACAAGAGTGCTTAGAAAACTGGACTTAAAAGTGCAGTGCAGATACACAGGCACCTGTGAACTAGGGCTGGGCCAGATTATACGGTTCATGGTAATACCAGTATTGTTAGGCAATGATGAGAAAATGAAATGCGCATTGGCTTTGTTTTCATACGCACATGGTAGAAAAAGCATGGCGGTGACGGAGAATGAGAAGGGAAAAAGCAAATCGTTGAATGAAACAGATGAACCAGAATTGGTTTGTAAAAATGGTGCAACTTCAGTGATGTGAACTGTTTTGGTGTTTGTCCATCAGATACCCACCAAAGCACAAGTTTTTGTAGAACATGCAAGCGGGCCGTCATTATTACCATATTTGTCAGATTATAAGGCGTTCTTAAAAGCCTTTAACTTTCTCAAAAATCGACAGTGCGCCTTATGCATGAATTCTGGTTGTGTTAACTGACCTCAAACCGATTTTATGTACACGGCGCTCAAAAATCTGTCAAAAAATGTTTTACTATGACTTTGCTAAACCACGAAGCCGCACCACTTGATGGATTGTCGGAGCATTACGGCTACCGTAGTCAGGAGCCTCGCAGAGTAATACAGGTGCAAAATAGCACCTGTTAAGAAATGTGTATGAAGTGGATTTTAAACCCGAGGCTATCAGTCGAGCAGTAGAACATGGAAATAGAGGAGCTGCAAGAGAATTCAGCATTAATGAATCAATGGTACAGAAGTGGAGGAAGCAAGATTTATCTGACTGCTTTGTTTTGCACCTTATGGTCCGAAAAATACGTATTTGACCATATTATACATGGTTATGCTCAGGATATATCAGCCCATTTCCACATAGACATAATCATCTTCATATGACTTAAATATTTGAAATTTGAATATGGTAGGATTGCTTGCTTTGCAACAAGTGATCTCCAGCCAAGTGAATACAGCTGTCACAATTGGGTGAAATTAACAACAAACAACAAAACTGCTGTTCTAAAGTTGGACATATAACATATTAATACAATTGATTCACTTTTACAGCCAGTCTCGTGTGGCCAGTCAAGGAACTGCAGCTTTTGACTCTTTGTCTTCATCTTTTAGCCCTTTAGGTTACCACCTGTCACTGACTTTAGCATCGACATCGATGTTGTAGTCCAGCCCCTTGAGAGTTTAACCACCCTGGGTTTTTCTTGAGAAGTACAAATATTGGGCCAAAGGAAATTCAGCCACTGTAGCCTTGGAGGACAATAAAAGGATTCTGTCTATGATATCAGGCCCTGCTGCAGCCACATAAAATGACTATGTTAGAGGCTGCAGAAGAGGCACTTTGCAGTGACAGTGAGTGGTGCTCTGCAAGCATTTAGCAAGGCAGGTCCTAGACATCTACCTCTTTGCAAAACAATAGAAGTTTGTTGGAAGGAAGAGACAGCGAGATTGGCGGCTGATGTCTATTTTAATGCTCGCTGATAGACAGGCTTGTCAGCGTTGTTGGCGGTGGCACCCTTATTGCCTTCCTCTTTCCCGTTGCTTCTCCCTATCTCATCTTCTCTCCTTCGACGAGGTGACAGGTCCACAGCTGTGACACATGTGGAGTGTATCTGTCACAGGACAAAAAAGCAATCGGTCCAACCATCCTTCCCAATACCAAGGCATATTTCGTCTCGTTGTCACCGGTACAAGGAGGGTCGTGATCAGGGAAGCTGTCTCCCTCCTCCGCAAACATTAGATAACAGATACTCCTTTGCGCTTGCTTTTCATTTCCAGCTTCTTCGCTCAGCAGAGCAGGAAGAGGAGAAGGGACGCTCGGGCCGAGAGGCAGAAAACGCCGTCTTTAAAGCGTTGTTACAATCGCGGACTGTAAATTTGTCTTCCTCAGAGCAGAATATACTAGTCAATAGCAACTTTAATATTGGCAAATTCAATAAAAACCAGATCAATTACAGCAGCTCTCGATATCATGAGAGCGTCGCTTTTTAATAACGGCACTCATTCAAACACACGTGCATTGTAACTCTGTATTAACCCGTCCTTGTATGAGGTAGCAGCGGACAGCGCTGACAGAGGAATCGCATAATACGGAGACTCACACAAAATAAAATAAATAAATGGAAATGGAGACAGCTACCAAGAAAATGTGAGAGCAGGTGCAAGGCTGCCCACCTCCTCTGCTTCAGGAAAACATGACACCTTCCTGACCTCTGTCTGAGGCGGAGGGGGAGGAGGGGAGGAGAGAGGGGCGGTGGTGACTCACTCCAAGGGAAAGTATAATTTTTATTTAAAATATTGTCAGAGAAGCTGGCCCCGGGCGCTGGCTTGTTTTTCTTGGTTTTATATCGGAGCTTCTGCATGTTTTTTTCCCCCTTTTCTGTTTCCTGTGAGTCACAAGTTTGATGGTACATTCGGTGTTTTGTCGGGAATTCAACCTAACAGGTAACAGGCGACAGGTAAGCGTCCCCCTCTAAAGCGTTCATTTTTGAGGCGTGCAACTGGGCCCGATAGATAAAGATAGGCACCAATCAGCTCAATCGCATCCACCCCTCCCCCCAGCAGAGGGAGGGGGGGGGAAGAAAACGAGAAGGGGTGTCAAAACCTCGGCCGGGGGATGGGGGGAAACCGGAGAGTCGAATCAAACATGCTTCCCACTGAATGGAAAGAAGAGTGGAAGTAGACCAGCTTTCTGCCTCACTCCGTGCCAAGTTTGCCTCCTCTCTGTATATTTTCCTCTCACTCTTCATCTCTCGGTTTTGAAGCGCCAGTAAACACAGGTGTTCCTGCCTTTACTCCAGGGGGCTCCCTCCCCGCCTCCTCCCGGGTCTCAGCGGGATATTGGAGTGACTCCTGCAAAGTCCCCCTTTTTGTTTTGCCGCCACTGTCTTTGCTCACCACCTGTCTTTGTGTGCGTGTGTGTGTGGGGGGGCTTTAGGATTATAGGCACCCCGCCCACACACACATTCACCCCTCCTTCAACAGATCAGCAAGAGTTACTAAAATGTCTTTTAATGTTCAGCTGTCAGATTCTGTTGCAGAGAGGCCTTCAGCTGTTAGCAGACTCACTATATCAGATGTGAGCGTCAGGGCCTTTTGCCCTGGTTTTTGCCTGGAAGGCTGGACTCATTATTTCAATCATGGACCCCAGTTATGGTAACTACTTTGAAGTAAGGGAAAACAGCTAGCTGGAGCCTATTTGAATGAAAGGAAAACCGAACACTGAACCAACCATGAGGTATAAAAAATAGATCTGATATCCTAGTATGTGGCTATTTCTGAGGTTTAAAATGCAAACAAACCACTAGATTTCCGAAGGAAAATGTGAACTATTATACACACTGAATCTAGATCGAATATATCAACAACTGGTGGTGACAAAATTCATTTTTTGTGATTTTTGTTCTTTCAGCTTTTGCTAATTCTAGGTCAGGTTACTTTATTTGTACCCACTGGTAGATTTGGTCTGCAGTAAGTGAGTCATCCACTTAGAACAAACACAGACAACAGACAACTAATAAACATAATATAACATAATGAAGTAGAGAATCCACACAGCAACACGCACAATAGCAAAGCTGTGATTTGTTTATCAAAGCCATGGCCGCTGGAGCAAAGCTGTTTTTAAACTTTGTTACTCCACTAAAATGTCTTTTAATGTTCAGCTGTCAGAATCTCAACATTTTCTAGTCCCAAAGGCTTCTGCTGGGACTAGAAGCCTTTGTCGAGAAGGAAGAAAGTGTGTGCAAAGGGTGCAAGTTGTCAAGTAAAGCCGCTGTAACTGTCTGATATCCAGTGGAGTTAAGCTATGGCCTACTAATCAGACCCTTAGACCATTTAACAATTTAATTGAGTGAGCTTCTGTTCCTTACAGATACATATCCAAACCATGCCACCAAGGACAAGGATAAAACAGGCTTCATAAAAGCCAATAAAAATCAAATCATCGTGGAAATGAGCTTCCTCAAATGTGAGAGACGCTGGTGCCTTTTTATTTGGACTCAGCTTCACAGTTTGCTTCAAAACTCAGTTTTGGATCAATAATCCTTCTGAGATATTTGTAAGACTGAACACTTTCCCCCGTCTGACCCTTAATAGATTATTCTAAAATCAATAATCATATCTTTTGTCTTACATATTAATTATATTACATTATATTTGACATGATATTATGCCATCATGTCAGATATACTGGCATGTCAGCATCAAACAGTTGCTGTGCATTCATGATATGATACTGTGTTCCACCCAGAAGGTGCCCATTCAGAGATCTGGTGATAGATCAAGACAATGGAAACACTATGGTCATAAAGCGTTTAAACAATGATAACTTAACACTAAGGGTCTAAAATGTGCCATCGACATATGACTCACACAATTATAACACCACCACCCTGAACGGATGGATCCATGCTTTCATGTTGTTCACACCAAATTCTGACTCTACCATCCAAATGTCAGAAATTGAGCAGACAACATCTTTTTTATTTTTGTGCCACTATTCTGAGCACACGTAAAAAGATTTGAGCGCACATAAAAAGAATTTGCAGGTGCAAGTGTTGCCTTTTGAGGAGAAATTTATTTTGAGTGAAGAAATGCTAGATTTGAGTGAACAAAATTCATTGCTGAGTGCAAAAAATGTATTTCAGTGTTTGCTATTATCCATACACACACACAGTAGCAGCCCCTCTCGCTCAGTTTTTGCATTTGCGCTTGCTCGCAATGTGTTGCTTGCGGTCTCAACATTTCTGCCCATGCACGTTCAACTCTTTCTGTACAGTTATATTTGTGCCACAAAACCAGCCAATCACAGACTTGGATGCAAAAATATCTGATTGGCTGTTTTGGTCTCCAATCAGCTCGAAATGACGAAATGCAATATCCCAGAATCCATTTCTTCCAAAACTCAAACGAGGCAGTGGCGGAGGAACACAGAGTGGCGGAGTTTGAAATATTATTCTTTCTGGGTCACAAAATAAACTTTTAAGATATTTTCATGCGAGAACGGTGCTGTGTAAACTTCAAATATCTGTTCGATTTATCAAAACATCACATATTTGCATAAGTGCTCTAATGTTTTCGGAGATGCCTGAGATTCCCTGTTTTCAGCTGACAGGAGCGGGACCCAGTGTGGTCTTCTGCTGCAGAGATTCTCTTCTGCATACCTTGATTTCATAAGTGGTTATCTGACTTACTTTTGCCGTTGTGACTGTTTTGACTGCCTGATTAGATATTGGCATTAACGAGCAGTTGAACAGGTATACCTCACATGCTGGCTACAGCCGGTTGCTAGACTGATGATACAACAACCCAAGCGTAGTAATACCAGACAGAATACCAGCTCTGGTTGAGCCTTTACTGTTTATAGTCCACCTCTTGAGTAAGCACACACCTTTAATTTTACTACGTCTGCATTTCAGAACAAGGCATGCCAAGCTAGGAAGGGGGCATCCATGAGCTCCAACTGTGTGTGTGTATTCAAGTTCAGCTGCCAGCACTGAGACTTGGCACAAAGCGGTAATGCTACCAAGAGGGGGCAGGTGCATTAGAGCATTGTCCATCTGGCCATAGTGGGCAAAACAGGTGCTACCTGTCCGCAGTTAGCGAGACAGAGAGATGTAGTCATAACAACTATGACTCAAGCTTAGAGTTCAACATTTTATGTAATAATTAAGAGGCAAGAATGAGGCTAAACCAGTCAACTTAAATATAAAGTCTGTCATTTGCCCTCATCTTCCACTCACAAGTAAACTTATGCAAAAAAAATGCCAAAGTAGATGTGCACACAGATGCACAATTCACCTCATTACACTGTCACTATCAACCAGGCAGATTTTTCTCCATTACCTGTGGAGATGAGGTAAAAACAGGCAAACAGTGAGATTCGTTAGTCGAAGCTCGGTCAGCTCGCAGTCAGGCTACCCGGCATGGAACAGCCGAGCTCAACAAAACTGGACACGAATTCACCAATCAGCAGAAAAGCAGTGCTCCTTCCCGCTCGCGCACACCTGTGAGCTGACTTTCCCAACCTTTGCCCCGTATGTCCGTCAATTTGTGCAGCACCTCTCCATTAGGTGGGCGCTGACGAGGCAACTCCAGGCTCGAAAACAATGTTGATGCTCATCATTGCTGTTAACGGATTCCACTGCTGGACCGCTCTTAACCTGGGGAGCAAGTTTGCCAGAGTTGTTTTTTCACTCAATTAAGTTGCAAAATAGAAAACAACAGTGTGCAGTACGTCTGTTTCACACAGGAAAGCTGGCAGCGGCCGTGCATTGTTGTGACTGCTCGTCCTCCCCGGGCTATTTCCAGGAGTACTTTAAACTGCACTTCAGAAAATGTGAATGGTCCCATGAATACATTTTGCAGGGCCGCGTTGCCAGATGCTTTGCAAAAAGGAGCGCTCGCTCTCAATCTATCTTTCACGGGGACCGAAACAGGCACAGTGCTATCAGCGTGCATCATTTCTGCTTCACATCCATCAGCGAGCTGCTGTTCGCTAACTGCCAGCGAGCGCCCTGCAAGAGCACTCGGCACTTCCCCTTCCACTTGTGTGTGGCAGGCAGCGGCAGTGCGCCAATTTGCCTCTGATTGTTTTCCATTTTCCCAGGGCGAGTTCAAGCTTGGACGCAAGCGGAGCGCAAGAAAGAGGGAGGCGAGCGTGGGGAGGTAAACGAGGACGGTTAAAATGGAACGCATGGACGAACGTCGTGAACGAACTCCGCGCGAGGTTGCCCTTACACGCGCGAGGTACAGTCCGCATGCCGTGAGGCTATTTTTCATTGTGACCAGGCCCAGGGAGCCGAGCGCTAACACTGCTGACCTCTAGAGCAGGTCACCATGACAGTGTGTATGTGCATTTGATCTTGTTGTTTGGAGCACTACTGTACACGCGCCTTCACGCAATAACTCATCTGCCTGCCCTGGAGTACAAAGCGGTCCTGCTATTTCTGCTCAGAGTCATTATCATCACCGTTACCTCCTCCATGACTGCCCCCTTTAACTCCACACCGCCCAAGAATCTCTCTCACACACACACACACACACACACACACACACACACACACACACACACACAAACACACAAAGCTCGCTGTCCTGCAGGTCAGAGCCAAGTCCAAGATGCATGGGCTTCATTGGCAGGCAGTGTGAATAACAGGAATTGCAGGGAATACTAAGTCCAAAAAGGGCTGCACTTTTAAACTATTGATAGAACATGGCCGAGGCCTTCAATCTGCTGTTTCACATAGCTCACTAACAAGACCAGAGCTGCCGGAAGAGGCTGGAATCAAAAAAGAAAAGATTCGAATAAAGCTTCTTTTCAATTACACATGGGCGCTTTTTTTTTTGTTCCAGAATTAGACACAAATGACACTTCCTCCGTTAAAAATGACAAAACTAATACAAGTTTAAGTACTTTTTAAAGAATCCCGGGAAAATTGAGTTTTTGTCATCCTCAGCCTCTCTTTCTTGTAAGGAGCAGCTCTATATTTTAACAATGCTGAATAATGAATTCAATGAATTGAATAATTGAACTTAAGGTAATGATTTTTTCCCCCCCTGCCTTCGGAGAATATGTGCTATGCGATTCCACATATGTTCAAGAGCAAGCATCAAGGATAATGCAGTGCAGTGCCCTTATGCAGTTTGACTGTTTACACTTTTTTTTTTGTTTTTTTACAAGAATAATCCACTTATTAATTCATAACAGGAAGAGTAATTCCTTATCAGAGGATTAACTCGGAGCACCTAACACTATGCTTGTATCAAATAGGAGCTACGGTTGGTTCGCTATCAAGGGTTTGAACGGAGACGAGTATTCCCAGTGGAAGCCGGTGCCCAGTCCAGCCATGACCTCGAGTGACCCCTATCAGTGTAATATTAGCTGTGGAATGAATTATTAGCGTGTTTGCTAAATTGAGCGGGAAACCTTTTTAGTTGCTTTCCATTGTGGTCCAGGAGTGGGGCTTTGTTGTCCCGATAAACACAAACATGAGTTGCCAGGAGTTTTAAATGATGCCATATGGGTGGATAGCTCAGTGTGTTTGTGTGTGAATGGGAGTGTATGTGCGTGTGTGTGTGTGTGTGTGTGTGTGTGTGTGTGTGTGTGTGTGTGCGGTCGCAGCAGCCAGCCCAGCAAGGCTCCTTCAAATCGACAGCCAAATAAAGTTAAAGGTAGTTAGATAGCGAGAGAGGCGCACAGCCAGAGGTCACAGCGCTTTGGATGATAATCTGTCTCCTTTTTTTTTCTCCCCCCTTCAGTTTTCAACCAAATCCCCTTAAATGGAGACAAATCCTGTACAAGTTATTTATATCAGGTATGTGTGTGTGTGTGTGTGTGTGTGTGTGTGTGTGTGTGTGTGTACAGACACGGTGGAAAAAGGGGGGGGGGAGGGGGGTTGACCACATTAGTGGTCAATCTGAGAACAGATGGAGCTCACTCGTCCCTTTAGATAGGCAAATAAAAGGAACACTGTGATTAATGTTTGGAATATAGGTGCAGATTTTAGAAGGGAACTGTATGCATCTCTTTATACAATAAAGACACCACAGAAGAAGACAAGTTACATATTACAAATATGCTTTACTCAGGGAGGGAACCAGCCTTTGCAAGTCTTTTTACTCGCAAATATGAATATGAATTGAAGGTTCACACTACCTATACTGCCAGTACTAGGGCAGCATTGGCACTTATTTTAAGGAGGTTTGGAGGCTTATTATTCTCTTTGCTGACCAGCCTTACGTAATTGTTACCTGGTCTTCTTATTTTCACTCAACCTCACTCAACTATTGCTGAACCACATCTAAGCTACTCAAGTCCAAATAAATGTACCATTGATTTATTAAGCCACTTAACAATGACCCATGAATCATTCAGCAATAAAAAAAAATGTCTAAAGCAGATGAACAGTATCTGAAAGTCATGTCCTTAAGAATTAGTAAAATAATCCATCAAAGACCTGCCACAGGACCTGAGAGATGCATCTAGACCTTCAGCTGATCATCTACTGTTCAAACAGGGAGAAAAGACTGAGGTATGCCATATTATACGAGAACGGCACTGAAAATCAGTAGCAACAGGTCTGAGGGAGTGGTGATATTTTTGGGTTCAAATTGTTGTCAGTATGGATGGAGGGGGTTGGGAGAGATACAACAGTGAATGTCTACAGCCATCTGTAAAACATGGTGGAGGCTCTGTCGTGGTTTGGGGCTATGTTGAAGAGCTTGTCAAAATTGATAAATAATTAACACAGAAAAGTCAGATTTTGATCCACCATGCAAAACCATCTAGAAAGCATCTGATTAACAAGCTTCATTTTTCAGCACGACAATGATCCCAAACACACTTCCAATACAGTAAAATCATACCTGGATAGAAAAACACAAAGTGGAACACTATCAGTCATTGATCGGCCTCCCGAGAGCTCGGACCTCAACATGTTGATGTTGACAGAGAACAGAAAAAAAGGCAGAAACATCCAAAGAAGAGCTTTGAATGTCCTTCCAGAAGCCTGAAGAACTATTCCTGAAATGTTTGAACACTATATTAAATTATTGCACCTATTTCCAATTTCCCTACAAAATACAGTATAAATAAATGAGTGATGATTAAAAACCTAAATAGTACAGAACTTCACAGATTTCTGTTGTAAACTGATGCAGAAAATCACAGGTCCCTGCAAAAAAAAGAGAAAAAAGAAAAAGCACTCTGCGATAATCTTTTATGAAGTGAATTTAAGGAGACACCACAGCAATTAGAAAGAGCCTTAAACATCCTTGATAATAGACAAACAAGCTGATGCTTGTGATTGCCTGTATATTCCACAGAGAGTCCACTAAACAACATTACACAGTCATCTAAAGATGATAAGTGTTGCAAGATAAAGAAAAATAACAAATGAAATGTACATACGGAACTCAAGGGAACATTTGAAGGAATAGTTGCTGTAGCTGTTAATGCCGATCCCTATGGTGTGTATTAGCAATGTAACAAGATTAATCTTAGGAGATAGTTTGCTGGTCTTGTATCTGAGAGTTACAGAGCATCACTTTTGCAGCATCTAAGTCCCACTAGTTCCTGCACAGGTACACAGAAATGCAAATGAGCTGAAGAGACAACATGGCAAAATACCAAGAGTCAAACGATGCTAATGAGTTGCACGTCCTTTGATGTTCTGAATTCACTTGGATCCTTACTTTATCTCGGGTTCACAGTTGTAGTGGAGTGCAACTACAGTGAGCACACAGAAGTACCAACCAGGGAATTGCTGGTCAGGAAAACACAGGAAACAATTAGGTAAATATTGGACTTTTGGGTCCAGTTGGTTGAAATCTGCAAATCTGCCCAGAAAGAAACTTGGAGTCGGGAGCAGGCGGTGGGAAGGAAGACAATGTGTTTGTTCATAACTTTAATGGCTTGGAAAAGGCTAGGTTGACAATAAGGAGGTTCACTCGTTTGTTATCCAAGAAATTCTATAGGGCTGCTACTAATGACTGATTTTGTTTGACTTTATTACTTGGTTTTATTGAATAAATATAAGGTGTAAAAACCCAGAGGTCCATTTTAAAGGTTTGTTTGTCTCAGTTTGTCTCAAACCACCACTTAGTTCACCAAGAAAGGCAATCAGTTATCAAAACACACGTTCTTTTACGTTGACTAAATAACATATAATAATAATAGACCCGTTTAAACATGAAAAGAAATTCATTACTTTAGAGGGAGTGCATTTACAGGCTGTTGGATGGAGAACATGAGAAGAATGAAGGTGTAACTTTGGACTCTAAAGGCCACTTTTTCTTAACTTCCTGTCATTTCACTGACGGAAACAATTACTCATGGTTGTGAAGTGTAGCCTTGCTCATTGTTTCACTCAAAGGGCCCTTTCTGCAGTTTGATACATTGCAGCAAAGTACATCTTAGTGCAAATACAGTACTTTGTACTGCAAAATAATGGAATATTTTTGCCTTTTAGTTTAGCTACTTAAATCATTAGTTAATGTATATAAATATATATATCTTTAATTACTTGAGTTTTAGGAGACAACAATTCCGTTTTTGTATTTACGCTCTTATTTTGTCTTCTTTTGAATCCAGCAGTGGCACAATGCAAATCATGTGCTCCATCATTCACTACATCAGCTCCATCACCAAATTTGGCACCTTGCCACTTTGACCCCTACCCCAAAATTAACCGGTACCATTTTGAGTTAAGGAGATTCAGACCCCATTAAAAACAGGATTCCCGTGGAGTATTCTACTACTTCAGTGGTGATGACCAGTGTTGGGTAAGTTACTTTAAATTAGTAACTTAGTTACATTACTAGTTACTTCTATCAAAAGTACCTCAGTTACTTCAAGTTACTCGTTACTTTCAGAGTAACTAGTTACTAGGGAAAGTAACTTTGGTTTTACTCAGAATTCTCTTGTTAATGTGTTGCTTCCATAACTGGACACCCAGCCAGAGTGCCAGTCTTCTAACTTGCTTACTTGCCACAAGTGCACTGTGCCACCTACCAATAGAAAGGAAAAAATAATGTGCATATTTCCACGAGAGAAATCCCACACCTGATTCTATCCTAGCCTGCTTTTTACATCCAACACAAAAACTGCAGTCGAGGTGCTTTCGATTGTACTCAGAACTCAGAAATTCTGCCTTCTGAATAGGAAGATGTAGGTAACACCAGACTGAAGATGAGCTGCATACAGGGCTGGACTGGGACAAAAAAATTGTCCCGGGCATTTTGACTAGAGACCGCCCACCATTATAGGAAAAATCATAAAGCCTTTGAATGAAAATAAACACTCTTGTGACAGTGATGTACACTGTTCTGATGGTATATATGTATCAATCTATCAATTGTTTGTTGCAAGACTCAGCTAATTATTTTTTTAAAAGTGAGACATTTTAAATGAGAATAAGAAAGTATTTCCTTGTTCCCCCCTTTTCCCTTTTAATGCCCTACATGGACCCCTGGCAACACTTTGCTAGACACGCCCCTGCACAGTTACCAGCTGTCAGCTACATAAAAAAGGATCCTGGTGTTATTTGTCTCTCAGAAACAGTTCATAACTTCCCTTCAACTCATTCATGTCACCTAAAAGGTAAACCTGTTTCTCCATCACCTGTTCAGCTCTGATGATTCAGTAAGGACATCTCCTGGTTTCATCTTCATGTTTCCCTCTCACCAGATAACCAAACCGACATCATGACCAGCAGCTTTTTTTACAGCTGTGGCTCCAGCAAACATCAGCTGATACTAGAAATTAATATGAAATCAATTCTAACAACAGCTGATCAAGCTTAAACATGCTGCTGTTGTTTACCGCGACCTCCGCTGGTTTCCTGTTTCTGGCGCAAAGTGGGCGATAAATAAACAAGAGAGAAAAGCCAATCAGCTGATCATTGATCAGTTTCATGATTGAAGTAGAAACAGGAGAGGGAGGGTGAGAGAAAGAGAGAAGAAGAGGCAGCTGTGCAGCGTAGACACAGAATAACTCCAGCTTTGTGTCTTTTTCATTGTAGCTGAAGTCCGGGAAAAACTGTTCCTTTTCACCTCAATAAGAAACGCGCAATATTTTCTCTGAATACGAGACGATTCCGTTTTTTACAGGACGGCTGGCAACTCTAATAATTAACCTTATGAACAAAATAAAGTTCAGCATCAGTAACATAGCACCACCCAGCTGTATAGAAACTCCGTCATGCTAGCTAGCACGCAGTATGAAAAAGTCAGCATAACAAAAATAAACTCCACCTAAACTTGGTTCATATCTGACCCAGAGAGACTGCAGGTCATAACTTCTTACCTGAAGTTCAGTTCACCTGACACTCTCGGACCAGCGGCCGCTTCAGGTCTCTCCTCTTGCCTCCCTTTTCCTTCATCCACCTGCTGGCCTCCACCACTTGTTAATGTTATTGAATCTGTGGAAGCTCCGCGATAGCCACAACACGAAGTAACGAATAACGAGCCTATCTAAATCCCAGTAACGAGTAACAGGTTCCCGGTTTGGCATAATAACTAGTTACCGTGTTCATTACCACAATAATAACGTAGTTACTGTAACGCGTTACTTAATAACGCGTTAGTCCCAACACTGGTGATGACAGCCAAGGTTGCAGTCAGACAAATTTTTGATCGTACCTCTTAAGATACCTTCCAACTAGGCAATTATCATATAGTCTTAAATTCATGTCTAGACAAATGATGGGCTCAAGCTAGTTTTCTTCAAGGCTGGTGTGTTGCCATAACTTATTCACTAGTTTAGTTCAGTGTCACTCGAATCGTGGAACACGAGTCTCTACTAGAAGCGATCGAAAGGAAGTAAAACTCATAGGGAGGTTTCAGCAGAACAGATGAAACATCATTAAGAGTTGTTTGCTTTCATGTCCTCATTTGAACTCGCGTTGTCTTTTGTCTTTGGATTTCCAATGGTCGCCCACCTGGTCCACTTTCAGTGGCGTGTAAACGAGGTGTCGATTGGCTGTTGGCCTCCCCCACCCCGTTCCTCCAGGTCAGTTGCTTTCCTTGTGTTTGCTGTGCAGGTCTCCAAAGTGCACGATGCAACTGTCACCTGAGTCTCTCGTTATCTCAACTTGTACAAACTGAGCTTCACAGTCAAAAACACCCCCAGTTGGGAGCTGAGTCTCGACCACATCCACACCACCTCTACCGTCTCTATTTTACTTTTACATTTATTGAATTTGTTTTCATATTATTATATTTAAAATTGAACTAAATCCTCTGTTAGCTAGAGAAGAAAATTTTTCCCAAGTTCTACTTAGAACAATTACTTCAGTACTGACCATAATAACCATGAGTGCAAATTTTTTTCCATTACCCAGCAGCCTTACTTCTTACACCTTTTGAATTGATAATGGCTGGAATTCAGCTGAAAAAGTTGTCTAGACGCTCACTAGGCAACACTCTTAAACAAAGACAAGCAGAGAAAGCTCCCTTCAAATCTATTAAGCTCAGAGGATAATCCATCCTATCCAGCAGTGGCTACAGACCACACTAGAGTTCATGAAAAAAGAGAGAGAAAACAGGAAAAGCCACAGCCTCACCTCCTTTCTTTGCTCTATTCCTTTCAGCCCGTGCCAAGTGTAACTGCAAGCAAGCAAATAAAAATTTAAGGCATGGATTAATAATTTATTTGCACGGTATCGACTCTTATTCCATTGTGTTTTTGCAGCTCATTAGAAGCTGGTTGACTCGGAACAGTAATTGGTCAATAGGGGTGATAGATGACCGCCATACATGAGCTCCTGAAATCCTAGGGCCCCAGAGAATGGGGATAGCTCTAATTGCAACTCCTTTTTACCTCAGGTAGGATACAAGATTGCTTTGGGGAAGTTTCCCTCAGCGCCATACCCTGTATGAGCACCAGGCATTCATTTTTATAAAGTCCGGAGTTGGCTTCATGAAACCTGCGTTGATCCATGTTGTAGAAGGAAGGGATACATTGTACATTTTCCATCTACAACATGGAATACATGGATTGGCATGATTGTCTTCTTAGATGAGAAATTTAACCTGCGCGTGTGATTCTAATTTTAAGACTTTTCCCTTTCTGAGCTTCACATCTCTCTGTCTCTCTCTCCAGGGTCGACGATATTCTGCCAAATAATAATAATAAAAATGTTGTCAGCACCACTGCAATGGAAATCAATGAGGAAACCTTGAACAGCCTCATGTTTCCTCGAACACACCTGAGTCCGAGAGGAATAACAAGCAGCTACAAACAGACCGCGCAGGGAAGGAACTACACGATATATATTGTGAGGGAAAAGCGTAGAAGAAAACAAGCTTTTCCATATACGGCTAATGAGTACTTGCAGACAAAACATTCCCAGCCAGACATCTCGGAAGGCTGAGGGAAAACAACCCAATGCACACACGTAAGTATGCGCAAACACGCACCTACGCCTACACTCTCCATGAGATGACACGGACAAGTACTTACTGTTCTGTTCGATCTATAAATTCCTCCCACTGAGCTGTGAGTTCTCCTGCCACAATGTTCTCCTCTGTCATCCATCATGTCTCCACCCTCCCCTTTTGTCCCTCACCTCTTGTCCTCTAACACCAACCCAAGAGAGGTTGTACAATGCGTGTATGTATGTGTGTTTGAGAGTGCAGTGGCAGTTGGACTACTTACGTATCCTACTGGTCTTGCAGGTCTACCGCCACACACACTTCTCACTGTCAGGGCATTAATGCCACCTCAATCCCTAAACAGATGTGTGCGTGCACTATCCTACCGCCTCGGGTCGCAGCCCCATGCCCAGCAGGAGCTGCCAGAGGGCAAGCTTTTGTCCAGACAGAGAGCCCCAAGGTGGACAAAGAGCGGGGCAAACCCACAGAGTACTCTGACTATCCGTCTTCTTAATGGCTCTGTCACATTTTGTAATAGATTTTAATTCAGTTACGTGCCAAAAGAATGGAAAATGAGGCCTTTGTGATCTGACAACGGCCCCAACAGGGGGAAATGGCCACAGTCCAAAAACAGTGGATGAAAGGCATGAGGGAAGCGGATCACATGAGTCCCACCAACAGCCAGCATTAAGGTCATCGAGGTGAAAAAAGCTTAAATTTCTCAGATGGAATAATTGCATTAATTATATAGAGTTTGACCTTAAATATTAATTAAGTCGCTGTTAATTTAGCAATGTGACATTTCTTACCAAATCCCAAATAACTCCCCTTTCAACTTTGTGCTGTAGGGAAACATATGGTGGGCATGGTGAGCTTTATATAGGGCCAGGCTACAATAGTTATCATCTCAAGTCTTTTTGTATTATCACGTAAAGATCTAAAATATTACAGAGAGAACCCCAGCAGTCTGCCGATCATCTGTAAGCAAGCACCAAGTGACTGTTTAGAAAAACTCCCTTTTAAGAGGTAAAGACCTCATGGAGGGGCAGCTAACTACCACAACCTGTTGAGGAGTGAAGGGAACGAAAGCAGAGGAAAGAAAAGACAAGGGGAAATTTTTCCATTTAAATATCTGCGACTGACTAGAGATTTCCCACAACAGCATAAAACACCCGCTCCTCAAACCAGAGAAAGCTAATAAGGTGTTCACAGATCATCATCCAAGGACTCAAGCTGGTTTTCATGCAGTAATGCTGCCATCCCACTCGAATTCTCAGGATCAGCGTGGCCCGAGAACGAGGTGAGAGTAAACACTGGAAACAAAGAAAACAATAGCAGTAAAATGTCTTCTGTCGTGGGATCTTCAGAAGGTATTTGGAACCATAAATGGCTCCAAATACCTGTGCATGACATTTTTAAAAAATTTCAACGAAAGCAAGACTGAGGTCGTTGTGTTCAGACCTAGTGGTGTTTGTGTTGTGTGTTAATCTCTTGGACCCGGGTCCCCTGCATTCCTATGTGAAACCAACGGTGACTAACACTGGTGTCAAACTGGACTGAATTTTATACTACATAAGCAGACTATCTGTTATTAAAGCTAGTTTTTATCATTTGAGACTTTTATCCAGAATCAAAAAGTCTTATTCATGCTTTCATGCACCTGGACTACTTTAATATGCTCAATAGTGGCCTTAGCAAAGCTGCACTTAATCGCTTACAGTCAGTCCAAAGTGCTGCAGCTCGTCTTTTAACCTGAACCTGCACATTTCCCCCGTCCTGACAGTTCATTTAAGGGTTTTATTATTTGTTTTAGAAACTTTTAATGGATCAGCACCACCACACATAACTGAGCTCCTAACTCCATATGTTCGCTCACGATCGCTGCGGTCCATGAACCAGCTGCTCAGCTTACCTCCCTGCCCATGTTAGGATGGCTGTTCTAACATCACCTGTTTTTAAAAGTCTTAAAACTTACCTTGATTCTTTTTCTTGTAAAAACACTGAATGGGAGCTCATAATGTCATTTCTGAGATAATCTATAATTATGCAGTTCTCGCCACCTTCCTCACCAGCTTGCCTGCAGACTGCAACTCAAACTGAACGCTTCCGACTAAACATGACCAAACAAAAGTGACATCACGAAGTAACATTATTGGGAATGTTTTTTTTTTCTTCTTCACTGTAATGTAACAGGTTGTCATCTACTGAATGTCACCTTCTCTTCAGTGCTTTCCTCCCTGGTGTGTGTTTGTGTGCTGCACTCTGCTCTATGTGCGTCCGTTTTCCTGTGATGCACTGCGAGTGGTGAAATAGAGAGCAAAGGAGAGATTTTAGCTTAATGATCCTTCAAAGTGTTTCAGTGTTGCTGATGTTTGTTCCTGGTTGTCTTATTTCACAGGTTCTTTGCGCTTATGTGCGGTACTGTCATTATGACACCGTATTGCAAGTCTAAAGTTGACTGTTTTGCCTGTTGTGACTGCTTTCAGCATAAAGAAAAACCCATGTTAAACCATTTGAAAACTTTTTAAAAAAACCTTTATATTCTATGGAGATGGTCTTAACTTTTTTTAAGTACTCTTTTCTGAAAAAAGTTCAGAGTTTAGACTCTCTGCAGCTGAATATACCGACTTGCTGGCTCTCCACTCTTGGCTGTCTGAGTTGCTGACTCACCTCTGCCTTCAGGCGCTGTACCAACCAGCCAGCCAGCCAGTCAGCCAGCAGGCTGTCCAGCCAACCAGCCAGCTCAGTTGACAAATTGATATCTGATCTGTGCTGCAATTGGCGGAGGAACAGACTTTTCCAGTGTTTCGGCTGTCCACTGCCAACTCCAAACAGCTGAGGGATTAGCTACAGGCCCTGTGAGGGTGAACTTGCATTGTTTATTGATGGGGTGAGGCAAGCAGCAAGCACTACGCACCAAATCAGACTAATGGGAGACAAGTCTGTAATGTGTAGTGGGGAGAAGAGGTATCGGTATGTTTTTGGCAGGGGTCAGTGATTATCCATGTGTGTGCTGAAAAATATGCAAGTGAAATGTGCGACTGGGTATCTCTCTGTGTGTGTGTGTGTGTGTGTGTGTGTGTGTGTGTGTGTGTGTGTGTGTGTGTGTGTGTGTCCTCAGGGCAGCCAGCTGGGTACTGGAATGCAATGGATGTGGCAGGCCTGCTATTCTGGGTGCTTTCTCCTGGTGTGTGTGTGTGTGTGTGTGTGTGTGTGTGTGTGTGTGTGTGTGTGTGTGTGTGTCATCAGCACAGCACAAGAGGTTCTGCTATTTCAAGGGGAATCCAGATTCCAGGCATTCGTGTTTGTGTGTACATTTTATTTGCGTGTCAGGTGACGGTTAAGGTCACTGAGTCGCATTAAATCTCCACTACAAAAAATACCAATACTGACACACTTTATCTTGTATTGTAAGCCAGTTTCACTACACATGGATGTCTCGACAAATATTAGATAGATTGCTCTAAAATGCTATGTATTTATACTCGCATTGTGCAGGCGGAGAAATAAACTGGCCATCAGAGATTGGCCGAGTGAGTAGTGGGTTGTTTGTTGGGATGATTACTGGCCAGCTTTCTTGTGATTTTACTTTATTTATTTAGTTATCTGAATTCCTGAAATTTGGGTAAATAATTAACTTTTGAAAATGTGCAGACAGACACACACTCGGCAAATACAAATGCTGACTAATAAATGGTCAAGAAAACTTAATGCAAAGGTTTGTTATTACTTTACAGAGCATTTTTTATTTACGATTATTTAAGGCATTTTTCAAATTGTCAAATTAAATAAGGATTATATTATTGCATTAACATACCAGGTGATCAAATAATGAGTTTACTGTATGTGCAAGCAGCCTCTAGGAGCCAAAATAATAATTAAAATGCTGGTGTTTCAGGCAGTTTGTCTACTCCTAACCCAGTATGATGTAAGCTCCAGCTTCTTTTACCCAAGTAGCTGTCCAGATATTTTGTCTGCAAGGTGCAGCCAATTAGAGGGATGCTGGCTTAAAGGTCGGCAGCCTAAGGTGCTCTATTGCAATTCAAGAATCAAGTATGGGCCTCTCCTTCAGTACCAGCAAACACAAGTTCAAGCCCCCTACCCAACCCTTATTGAATAAGGAGTTAAGAAAATTAACAGATGGATGAGTGGATGTTTAAGAGGCAAAAGAAATTCTTTGGCCCTGTTTCTATTTTTTTTCCTTTTCCCTTTTTTCTTTTTGCAGTGTATAGCTCAGGATGATCACCCCCCCCCCCCCCCTTCCAAAAATATCCACAGTCCTCTTGTTGTCACACACACAAACACAAATTCACCATGGCTGCGGAAACCACCACAAACATTCTCGTAATGGCTCTCCCCACCTCACGCCTTTCCGTAATCCAGGCTGCCCTATTTTCTACTGCAATTTTCCCATCACCAGGCGGTACCTCCCCGCACTGGTCCCATCTGTCAGAATGAAATTTGATAGACTCTTGAGTGATATGTCATCTCATTTCGGTCTCTGAGTCTCCAGGACCGACCCCAAGTCTCTTTTCTCAGTCTGTGTCTGCAGCTGTCAGTGTGAGAGTTTTTTGGAAGAAATTATCCTTTAAAAAGGAATAAACCTGAAACTTACCTATCAGTACTTCAAAAGCAAACATGAGTCACTCCTCGAGGAAGTGTTTCGCAAGCAAAGACCCTAAGATGACTCACAACTTCAAGATTCCGTCTTCCTTTCATGCCAGCAATCATTTTGTGCGAGCAGGTGTCCACTGTGTTCAAAGGGCCTCGTTTAGAGGTAAACTCTTTAAAAATACATCAAGAATTACCTTCACAAGCCATTACACCTGTTTGTCTAGCAAATCAAGACAAAATGTGAAATATACCAGGCAAAAGACTGGAGGATGTTCTTAAAAGTGTGAGTAAAAAAAGGAATCGTTTGAACGTAGATGCTCTGCACTCAAATCTAGAAGGATGCAGCTGAATTTCAAGGACTTTTCCAGAATCAAGATAATGCCCTGACAGAAACAACCTGGCGGAAGGCTCCATTCTCCATGACACGGGAGCAAGCGAGGTATCGATCGGTGAGTTCACGCAAACATGTGTTGCGCATTTACAAGACCTTGACCAGGGCCCGTGTCCATGACAGGCAATTCCATTACTCACAGTCGGGGTGAAAGGTTGCCAACAATCAATACGTGGAGGATGGAGACACAAAGATAGACACTCGGATAAAAAGAACTCACCGTGCTCTTTTGCTCTGACCCTTCCACAACAGAGTTTTAGGAGGAAAAAAAACAACTAAATTTACCTTGAACTTGACAAACCAGAGGTTTGTGTACCATGTACACAGTCTTTCAATCATACAAGGACAGCAGCAGTTGCACCATATTGTAAACTGTTTCTGCAAATTGAGACCACAATCAACAGGGAAACCCACAATTTGCAATTAGGCCAAGCAGGGTACTCATACTTTACTAGTAATTGTTGACACTGTAGAAAGGGGCAAGTGTTGGCTGGGTACCCAGGATCAATATCTGTAATCAACAAAACAAACCACTCATGCGATAATAATCAAAGAAGGTAATGACAAGTAACATTTAAAATCTCTTGTTTGGTGGGGAACTGGCGAGGGTTGCTGAACACGAGTGCTTGACTGATCAGACTAAAGATGCATTCGCTGAAGCAAAGATATCATCGTGTTGTTGCATCAGCTTACACGTCCCTTGATTCATGACAATATTACTGTGTATGAGTCGTTGTAAAGACAAACAGTGGCGCTAGCATAAAGTATTAATTAGCCAACATCAAAGACTTTACAATCTGCCCACTAAAGATGCACAGAAAGAATAAACCATCAATCTGCCACCTGCTAGCACTATATAAACTTCGCCCCTTTCTAAACTCCCGTAAAGCTTCAGGCTGACTCACTGTTTTTACTTGTTATGAGAAAAGTTTCACTGAAAAGAAGTTGTTCTCCAATCTACAATGAAAAGGACAAGCAAGATTTCTCTGAAAGTGATCAGGTACAAAGACTGGACTGAAAGTTTAGAAAAACAGGGCTCAAGAGTACTTTAAATCATTACAAGACTGGCTCCTTGGAAAGAAAATACTTCTGAACACGTATACAACCGATTATTCATGATCTTTACTGTGCAACAAATAAGATTATAAAATGAGACACACAAAGGGAGGAATAAATGTTTGGTATGTGCTAAACGTACAACTACAGTTAGACATTTTGAGAGTTTCCAAAGATTAAATCCAAATTTGATTAAAAGTGATAAATGAAAATTATACAAATAAATTTCATTCAAAACTACAAAAGCCACAGGAAACCCTACATTTTTATTTCTTTACAACACTATTTCCAATTCTTCACTTTAAAATTTTCTAGCTATAAATTTTCACCTTGTATAAAGTACTATTTTTCTGCCAGCGTGACTGTGTAAACGTGCAAGATCAAAGTCCTGCTGGCATGTGGGGGAAATGCTGAATGAATGACTGGTTTGAGCTAAAAAAAAAAAGGTTACCATGATTTGCCGCTGAGTTATTTGAAGTCAGCTGGGCTCGCATGTATGACTGATCTACATTCATTCATGTGTGAAAGTACAAGTGTTTTGACACCATATTCCGCCCCGCTCACTTTGCCAGCATCAGACGCATTTTAGCTTAAGTAATTTTTCAGCCCTCATCTGATGAAACGTCACATTGGATAGCGTGCGTACGTCCCTGGAAATAATCGTCATAATATATTTACACTTTTGGAGAGAACAATTATCATAAATTACAAAATTGCCGCCCGCCTCCTTCGGAGATACGCTCGGGTGCTCAGTGCTTGTGATAAAACAAATACACTCCTTGGGCTTTCTGTGCTTCGTGATGGAATATGAACAACAAGCGGCCCGTTTTTTTTCTGCCTTTGTTTTTTAATGAAGTGCTGGCTGTTCTGAATGGGGACTCAATGAGGCATGGAATGGGGCCTCTCCATCCCTCCCCTGCCTCTCTTTTTTGTCCCTTCCTCCCTCTTGTGTCTGTGCATTTGAACCTCTCGTACCCCTCATCTTTTAGAGAATTAGAATAAGGGCCATTACCTTCTGTCGGGGCCATGCTTAAAGCCACAACGGATGGACTACCCGTATACTTTTTCTCCTTTTTCACCCGCAAGAATCATACAAGCTCACCCTCACCAAAACACTGGTCCAGTTTCAAGATGTGTAGTCATTTCATCGACTGCATCACATAAATATCTTTCTAACTCAGTCTAATATGTATGCAGTAGCTTTCAGACAGCTTTTAGCTCTGTTCCTAGGTCTTAGTGATATTAAGAAACCCACCTATAAATTTACCCTCAGTTCACGCTGGACTACAGACAGACCCCTAGCAACCTCCTGTCAATAGGGAAAAATGTTCAAAGACGCCGACGGTCGCATTTACTCTCCAAGTTGTGATCAAACTTGTAATAGTAGCTCTTCCTTTTGAGATGCGTTGGTTACTATAGTAGGTACAGCTTTTACTTTGAAGGTAAGTGGTCTCCATTGCTTGTTTCAGCTTTTTCAAGTTTCACAATAATTTCACTACCAGTTGGCGATCATTTTGCGAGCATTTGCAGAATAGATGCCATCTCCACTGCAAACTGCAGGTGACTGCTGCAACCTACCTACTAGCAACCAAAGTAATCTCAGGTTTTTAGCACTGTATAACACTCTTTGACTAATTTCACACTAGGAACTACCAGCAATCTCAAGAAACCACATACCAATAACTTGTGGTATACAGACTTTTTTCCTAGTGACCAGTATTTGCCAGGAGATCCAAGACCAGTCTATGGGACTTAATGACTGGGGCTTAACAACCAGTTTCACAACAATTTTCAGCAAACTTTAGAAAACTCTTGCAACTGGTTGCTGAATCCCAACTTCCGATGGTTACCAACTGGTCTCCATGACTTAAAGTCTCTTGGTTGACAAACTTCCCCCCACTGTGTGGTCAAGCTGTCGAAAACGACAACAAGGGCAACCAAAACTTGGAAAAACTATGATACAAAGTGACGATGCCACACAGGAGACAGCTGAGTTGAACTCATTCAGGTATTAATAATGACGGAAAAAGAGCCAAGGCAGGAAGTAAAAACACAGCAAGGAAAAAACAGCAAAAAACTGAGAGAAAGACATGGAATATCCAAATACAGATATAGATAAAGTTAAGGAAGATCTGTGGAAAATGTGAAAATCAGCCAAACAAATGAAAAGAACCAAAGAAAAATGAAAGCCAAAGCAGACTATGACAAAAGAGAAGAGGCGACTGCAGCATTTTGACACTCTTGGCCACAGATGTGCCATTGCTCCTCTCACGGAAACGCGTGGTTTGTTTTTAATATGAAAATTTGATTTAGCACAACAACATGCAAATGACTCATTTTGATGTAATTTATTTCTTCTGTCATATTACATGTTTACAAGAAAATAGCAAAACAAGTCCTGTCATACAGAGGGATGTGTTCTCTTTGTATGTCCAGGTTTATCACTTTAAACTATAATGGGAGGACATGACAACGGTTATTATTAATAGCAAACTGGAAACTGATTTTTTAAACCTGTTGAATATTGTTTGCAAGCTTTTGTTAGAGCATGAAAACTAATTGAAGGAAAACGCTGCTTGACAGAGTTAATGAGGTTTGAATAATTCATCAGTGTTGAGCGCATACATGCTAAAATCCCCATGTTCCCAAAGGCATTATTCATGGGAAAATGGGGATAGATTTTAGTGAGAATTCCCAATCAATGCCAATCCCAGTATCTCAGCGCACAGCAATTAACTGAAACCCATATCCCACCATTTTTCCTTTAAAAACAACAACAACCACGAGTACATTTTTTAGCATGAAATCAAACACCATCTTTCCACGGATGATCAAAAGCTTTACTGGTTTCCTCTGACACCAGTATGGATACCTGGGCTCTTAAACGACTTCTTTAATTCTTAAAATTAAGATAAATTCCAGTCATGACAGCGGCACTGAAGTCCAACTGGCCCGCGTCACTTTAATTTCATACACAGCATGAAAACCGTTCAGCTACAGTCACTGATTGGACTTTCAAAAGGAAGCTGTGGGTATTGCCATTGCAGTGTCCTGCTGAAATTAAGCCTTCTTTACAAAACAAGAGACACAGATTAAAGAGGAAACCGTGGGGGAGCAAAAAAAAGAAACTAGTGCATATCTTAGTTTCTGCAATACGCCGGGCTTCAAAGTGGAAATGTGTCGCAGTGAGAAAACGGGTTATCAGGCGTTCACAGAGACCGTGTTTCGCCTGTCTCGCGTTCTCTCGCTCGCTCCATCTCCCTCCACCCATCTCTCATTCTCCTCCCATGGGTCATTTTCTCTAATCTGGATTCCCACTGTCTCCCACATTACTGACACTGCATCAATCACAGTTAAACAAACGCCCTTTACCGTGCCGACTGTCAGCTGATGCAGTGTGTGCACGGTAGAGCTGCCCGGGTTTCCCCGACCACCTCCTAACCCCTGTTTAATCCCTCAAAAATGCCCACACGGCTATGGAAATATTATTCTGCTCTGAACTGTGGGATAGCAGCACAGACAAGCTGAGGATTAGCATATATTTCAATCGCTCTCTTGTTTGAAATACAACAGCGGGTGAACGTGAGGGCAACTCGACGCCACTCCTGCCAACACTCTACTTTTTTTTGAAAAAGTTGAGAAAGGAAGCGGTGATCTGGAGGGCGGGAGTCGAAATACTGAGCGGTGCGACTACATTTCAAGAGCTTTTGGCTCTGTTGATGGAAGCGCACTTAAAGCTTAATTCAAAATGTTAAGTTTGTGATTGCCTGCTTTCGTCTGTGGCCTGCATGTTATTTCCTCTCATTAGATGCTGAGTTGTGTGGCCTTCAGCATCACTTTACTTTAAGGAATTTCTCCATTGGAGTGCAGGAGGGGTACAAGAGGAAATGTGGCTGAATCAATTTACCTTCAGTATATCTATTCTTGAGTTCAACTTAGCAAGCCTGAGAACTCTTTTTAATGGGTTGTAACACATGTTGACGATCTATCCCACCGCACCACACAAGAATTATAACACAGGGGAGGCTGAAAATGTTAAACTGTATAATAGAGGCTGACATTTCATTTAAATGCCACTGCAGGTTGGCAGATTATATGCATACGAGGTCAACCTTAATTTAGCAAAGGTTTTGAACCACATTTGTAAAGCAACTATGGTATTATATATGACTATATAACCACCCACTCTATATCAACTTTTAAGCCAGCATCCACATGTCTCAGCCTCAGGGGCGATCGTGGTCAGGGGCGATCGTAGCTCAAGAGTTGGGCGTTTGTCTTGTAATCAGAAGGTTGCCGGTTTGAGCTCCGGCTCTGACAGTCTCGGTCGTTATGTCCTTGGGCAAGACACTTCACCCGTTGCCTACTGGTGGTGGTCAGAGGGCCTGGAGGCGCCAGTGTCCGGCAGCCTTGCCTCTGTCAGTGCGCCCCAGGGTGGCTGTGGCTACACTGTAGCTTGCCATCACCAGTGTGTGAATGGGTGGATGATTGTGTATAGTGTAAAGCGCTTTGGGGTCCTTAGGCGCTATACAAATACAGACCATTTACCATTATGTAGTTTGGAACAGTTGAAATCTTTAAAGAAACCAATAAATGGACTTTCTGGTTCTCTGGTTTTATCAACTACAAAGTCAAATCCCAGTAACTACACTGTAAGTACAACAGAAATGATCACATTTATTATGAACACAAGGTTTACATGATGACTTTTAAGAAATTTGGATACAAACACCAGCAAAAATAAGGTGTATATTTCAGGGGGTTTTCATCTCCTCTCAGAAAACAAGCACGACATTATCATACTAATGAAAAGTTGCATTGCTGCAGTGGGAGTGCGTCTGCGAAGAGCATGCTGCTTTGATGTAAATGATGAACATGAAAGAAAACGTTTAGCCATTCATTACATTCAATTTTGTCACCGTTAAATAATCAGTGCAGGTGACTGTTATCACACAGCAGGTGTTAATTATGAAACGGCAGGTGTTTGTTGCACGGTGATGGCCAGTGAGTAGTGTCTGTGCCAATCTGCTATATTGGAGGGGAATTTCTGGAACATCTGGATGATAAGAGTTTGCTAACTTAAAAACAGTAGCTAAAGACATATGGGCAGTTGGATGAATGGACATATTAACCATTGGTTATGGCTATTATATTATATTTACCTCCAAAGAGAGGCAAAAAAGCTATAAAGTTGGAGATAGAGAAGTTTCAGCAAGTTTAAGTATGTAAACATCTTCTAGATATTTAATTGAGTTTACGACGAGATCCTTCATTAGCAGTTTGGACGGAAAGCATGGCAGAGCCATAATTTACAGCTTTAATCTATTTGCAGTCAGCTGAATAAGGAAAACAGCGCCTGAGCAATTTTGTTTAATTCAGTAGTGACCTTAAGAACAAATCACATTATTATAAGGAGTCATAGTGTTGTTTACAGCAGCACAGATAATCAGGAAGTACAACATCGCGGCCTTGGAAGCCGCAGCTATGTAGCATAATATCGGTGGATTTTAATAAGGGGCGAAACCGAGTGTAAAGATGCAAAAACTAAACCTGAATGCAAACATAATTAGCATGACTAGCACAGCTGTGGCACCCTATCTAGCAGCAAAAGAAGACCATGAATTGTAATGTGTGGAATGAGTTTACCCTGAATGGTAAATAATAGAGTTCTGCATCAAGGTTTCTCATGTGATTTAACTTCACAGCCCTGTCAGATGAACACGAATCCTCAGCGCCAGCCTCCCTAAAGTTACACTAACTTCAGACAAGTTTTGGACTTTCCACAACTATCAGTGTAATACTAGCAGCAGCTTCATTTTTCAGCATGACAATGATCCCAAACACACTGCCAATGCAGTAAAATCATACCCGGATAGAGAATCACACAGTGGAGCACTATCAGTCATTGATCGGCCTCCCCATGTTGACAGAGAACAGAACAAAAGGCAGAAACATCCAAAGAAGAGCTTTGAATGTCCTTCAAGAAGCCTGGAGAACTATTCCTGAAGACGACTTAAAGACATGACAAGAAAGCTGCCTAAGAGAGTTCAGACTGTGCTGAAGCATAAAGGCGGTCACACCAAATATTGACTTTCAAGCTCTGTTTTTGCCTTATACAGTATACTTACTTTCCATGTATGTTTGCACGTTTCAGTAAATCACTGCATTTCCCATTTACGTTACAAAACAAAGAAATGATGGGCGGCTCAAAACTTTTGCACACTATGTAGCTTGATGTATGAATGCCTGGGATGATATAAAGGCAAAGCGATCCCCAAAGTATGTGATTTGCGCTTCAGCACAACAGCATGCCATTCTCTCCCACCCATATGTTGCTGCGCTTACTCCCTCCTGTTCCATCCATCTAATAATGGGAGGAGGATGAGAGAAAATGCCTCAGTGTCAATGGCCCAGCCGCTGAGATTCCATTATTACACCCATAAATCCTTCCAATACCCCCATCTCTCCCCCTCCTTTTTTTCCCCTCTTTCGCTCCCTCTCTTTCCGCCTCACACACAGGCAGCGGCCACATGTTTGGATGACAAAACTTGAAACGCTCACACTTGAGAGCGCTAACTTTAACGTCTTCTTGAAAAATAACCGTCTATCACAACGTCAGCGCCCACACCTCGGCTCCCCCGAGGCAGCTCTAACTGCTGTCATTAAAGAGTGTGAGAGGATGTGCGCTGCAAGTGTGTGTGTGTGTGTGTGTGTACAGCTCGTCTTTAGCCACATTTTCACAGTTTATTTAGTATTTTTGTTTTTCCCAAAGGAGCACCTATATTTACATTTTAATGGCGCACACCTGAATGCGTGTGCATTTAAGTGTCGACAGTGAGGCCGGTAATGAAAGTCCATTCATCTCTTGGGCACCCCGTCAGCGGCCTCAGATTTACAAGCCTCCTCCATCACTTTCGGATGTGGAGCTCGACTGTTAATTCCTGACCTAATGGCACAAAGACAGACTCGTGGTGATAAAGAAGGACCCTCTGTGAACCCGATTAAACAGTGCGCGCTGGACCGTGAAAAACGAACCCGCCTGCATGCAATCCCACATGCGTTTGGCGGGGAGTGGGATTAAAGGAAAAGGGGGTAAAATGTGGGAGAGCTGATGGCAAATCACCTCGCTCTCCCTGCTAACTGGGTTTTGTTGAGTGGCGTTAAGTTCAATAGCGTGATTAATTAGGTGCGAAGGGAGAGTGCGATACGGTCTGCAGCAGTGTGAGATGTGAGGACTTGCATTTCACAGATAGCACAAAAAGGAAGGCGCAGAGATGGATATGCAAGCACATTGCAGTTTATCCTTTGACTGCTGACTACTGTGACTTTCTCATATGGGGGTGGAAGTGATCATGGCACCTGCTCACCGTTCACATCAGCTCATCTGCCATGGGAAAAGCCAAAGAAAATGTAAAAAAATTAATAAGGAAACTACATAAATAAATAAATAAATAAAAACTCATCATGTGTTTGCTTCCTCAAATCTTCAGACCAAGTTGGTAAATCGTGGCGTTATAGTTTGAATGTTTTCTTGTGACTGTACTGTGATTCATTTAACAACAACAAAGTCACAAAGCAAAGAAGTGATGCATTTGAAGTTCCCTGCTATCAGATATAAATTTACTGACTGGGGTTGATGTCTTAGATCTGCTTCAGAATGCATCGTAACTCATATTTTGCTTCTATTTTACAAACTTTACCATTATTATTTGTTTTGTTTTGTTCCTCATAAAGTGTCAGCTCACCTAAAAATCAAAAGCTCGTGGTTTTCCTCTGGCCTGAGTGGTGTGGCATGAGTGGGGATTATTGGGTTAAAAGGTATCTTAGGCCTAAAGCCAGAGTTTTTAGTGGTATTAAACGACATTGTACGGAAATTGTAGCTGGTGTTAAAAATGAAAAGAAAATCAAATGGCAACGTCACGTAAAACATCTATTTTACCACATTTTACAACTCTCTTCAGTTCATTCAGCCTTGAAATGAATGAAGCCCCCCCCCTCCGCCCCGCTCACCTTAAACACAAAGCTCCCATGAGCAAGGCACTGGAACAAGAACCACCGAAGTGTAACAGCTCAGTTGGCAGAATAAAAAAAGTCGTACTTGCTCAGGAGGAGCTTTGAAGTGTGTCTGCAACTGCATGGACACGAGGCAAAATTCTGCTGAAAAGGAGCACGGACGCTCAGTCAACCTGAAATATTATAGAAACACACACAGTAGCTCTGAGAATGAAAACAGACTATATAGAAACAGCCGTCTTTATGGCAGCGATCTGGGGCCTGAGCGTGCACTAATCTCTCAATGAGATGAAAACAAGCTGGTTTGCTTCTGTTCAATCTTTTAAACGAAACCTGTGACAAACAACACATCCAGGGCGTTGTTTTCTCAGTTGAGAATCTGCCGCTTCAGAGGGCCGTTCTTTGGAAAAGCCTGCACAAAATGAAAGTGATGGTAATTCCGGAAAACGAGCATCAGCCTCCGAGTGCGTTGCGTGACAACGCTGAAGAGCGAACTCTCTTTCACCTCTCCTTTTTTTCCCCCTAATTCTGTCTCTTTCTGTTTCCCCCCTCCTCAAACTTCCCTCCCCTTTACTTCAGTGGGCACGTGCAGTGGATGGTCTCTAATTAATCCATAGCCATCAGTGGGGAGCGGTTTGCTTGTTTACTCTTATTGAAATTAGCAAGGCTTGCCTCCCCAGAGACACAGCGTCAGAAGCACAGTTAGCTGGCACTGGACTAATTAGGACACGGCGCTAATGACACCTCCACGGCTGCATGGGTAAGCAAGGAATGCCAGGAAAGGAGGTGTGAGAAAAGAACGAGGGAGGAGAGCAGAAATGAGAAAAAATGTGGCTTCTCTTAGCGAAGTTTCCTGAAAACAGGGTTGAACGGGCACGATAAGCTCACAGTCAAGCTGATCTTACGGTGGTGTCCCTGTGCACCCATCCTGGCAGATTCTTCCACACACACATACAAAGCACCAGCGGTGGATTTTGATAAGAAACAGCCTCCCTCCTACTCCCACAGGCTTTCTCAACACCTTGGCAGGCAGCTGGCCTCGCCACCACTACTAGATGCCATTAGGCTGATTATCACCCCTGTCAATCACATGTTTCACCAAGCTCCCCCTACCCCAAGGGGAGGCATGGGTGTCTAATTATCAAGGGGCCTGACCTCACAGAGGAAGTACAGAACATAAAGAAGCAAACAGAAGAAAGATCCAACACAGGAAGCAAAGCTGTGTGACTCTAAAAGATTCCTAAAAAGGAACGCATGTATTTTCTCACTAATTCACACTGCACAAAGGGTGAAAATGAAGCGATGAGAGTCAGGCGCCACGTATTACTGTGCGGGGAGGAAGGTCACCTGACAACAGTAAACAAGCTTTATGCAGTCAACACAGGCTTTGATCTCTGCACAATATGAAGACGGCAGCCCACCAGATTGGGGTTAACCTCATTAGAAAGAGAAGCCGTGACTGGTTCGGTAAAGAAAAATGACACAGATGACACCGGCAACCTCTAGCGAGAGTTAACAGAAACATCTGGATCAAAATGTGACCGTTTAACCGCGCCGAAATGATCGTTTTCTCTCGTGAAAAGACCCGAGAGAAAAGGAAAAAGACGACGCTGCTTTTTTCCCTCTCTAGTCGCCGTTTTGAAGCGTTCATCGAAGAAGGAAATTTCCCAGTGCCCACACCGCTGCTGATGTTGCCTTTCAAATTGTTAGGGATGATAAAAGCGGTCACAGGATTTCATCAGGGGAAAAAACACACTTCCCCCTCCCACCCACCCCCGACTTCATTCTGTCTTTCTTAAACTGCCGTCTTCATTTTCCTTTACCGTGACTCAGCATGGGGAATAGTGATTTCACACTACAAAGGCATAAGTCTTCAGTGAAAAAGAAGTTAACATTACAAGTAAAAAAGGATGAAACAGAAAATTCAAGGTCAAGGGGAGCCATATAAATCTCCCGCTTACTTTATGGGAGCAAAAAATAAAAAAGAAACACTGCTGCGATGAGAGAAGCTCTGAATCAGTTTCTCAAGACTCTGGTGAGACATTCCTTATTACAGTGGTATCAACAAAAATAGTACGAGATGATTGGTTAATAATGGCCAAGTCAAATTTGACAGTGACACTTGATTTTAAAGAAGTTTAATGTTGAACGTTTCATCCAGCCACTGAAATTCCACTGGTTTGAATGACAAATCTAGGCAGGGTTAAACATCGCTAGGCTTTGGATTTGGGAGAGGATGTTAGCTCAGAGTTTTAAGCTCTACTCAAGTGTTGCTGGTGCTTTATAGTTCCCAGCCTTTTTTGTACCACGGACTGGTTTATGTCCGACAATATTTTCACAGACCGGCCTTTAAGGTGTTTGTGGATAAATACAACAAAATCAAACCAGTACCGGTACCAAAAATAAAGATTTATTCATAACACAAGGGAAACCAAGTTAACGATAAAAACAGTAAAAAAAATAACAATAAAAACCCTGAAAACCATAAATTTCACACCCAAGCCTCAACTCTTGTGGCCTGGTACCACTCCATGGCCCGGGGGTTGGGGACAGCTGTTCTATAGGGCTTTGGAGCGTGATGTCACGGGGGTGGGCGTGGAAAGGATTTTGGCCCGATCTGCCATTTTGGGGGTCTAAGTAAGGAGCGAAAGCATAGCCATGGTTCGTACTTGCTGTGCGGTCGGCTGCAATGTTCGATCTTACGACCGGCACAGGAATAAGTTTCGATTGTCTTTTTATGCTTTCCCAACCTGGAAGCAACATGAAGGAGCTCATGTATCGGATATTACCAAACGAAGGCGTCTAGCCTGGATAGCAGCCGTGAGACGAGCTGATATCAAGTTCTGTTACGTCTCCAGATATCAGTTGGTGTGCTCAAGACATTTTCATTCCGGTAAGTTCTAAATATCTTCACATCACACTTTATAGCTGAATAATATCATCGTTGGTGGTCTCGGAAGTTATAGAAATTGCGATCAAACATAGAATGGAGTGACTTGATTGGTTGATGTAAAGACAATAAATGAAATGAGACAGGAAGGACACAAATTGGCGTTAATAATTTACCCGATTATCAATGTGTTAATTTGCATGTACTTTACAATTATGGGCATATAATATGATAACGATATTTTAGCAGTTCAATGATAAATGTGTAACATTAATTATGGTGGGGGGTGGAAAATGGCTATTTCACTCGATGCACTCCAGCTGACTTACTTTGACGACGTACTCAGAGTTTGGCGGCTTGAAAATAGCCAAATCTTGCACCCAGCCATTTGTTAATTGGATGTGCGCCTCCAGTGACTTGTAATTACGAAACTGGTTCGCTGTGTAAGCGCTTACTCCACAAACAAGATACGTGAAGATATCGGGGTAGGACAGTGGCGGTAAGTCGTCTGGGTCTTTACTCCACTGCCGTATTTCATATGGGTCCAGATTTGCGATGCACTCTATTTTTTTTCAAGTACCGCTGCTTCGCCTCTGGACGCAATCGGTCTCTATACCATCCGTTTTCTTTTGAGCTGCTTTTAAGCATGTTTCTTGTCGTCGTCGTTCCAACACAGTGTGTTTGTTTTGATTCGTAGACCCACAATGCATTGCGGCGTGACGTCAACTCCAAAGCCCTATAGTGCTTTTCTACATAGTTGAGCACTCAAAGCACTCTTACTACAAGTGTCATTTCTAACATTCATAAACCTACACTTGGGGATCAGTATCCACGGTTGCTTTGGATTTGCAGACTCTGACGTCAAGGTGGAGCATTGGTTAATGGTCATCATGTGACTGATGCAACACTCATGCACACATTAAAAAACAATGTGCCTGTTTAACAACACTGATACACTGACAACCCTTCTATTTAAATGGATGGACTTAACTCTACCCATAAAAAAAACTAGAGATGGCATGATACCACTTTTTTATGTCCAATACCGATACCGATATCATAAATATTGGATATCGGCCGATATCTATATGAATCTGATATAGTGTGTTTTTTAATCAATAAAACTGTTTTTTTAATATCTTGCTGCATTTTTGTATAAGTTCATACTCAAGTTTAAATAAACAACAACACTAAAGCTATTCTGTTATACCTGTATGCAAAAAATACACTGCACCCAAAATATTTCATAGTTCAGCAATAATGATCAATCTAATGAACTTAAACCTACTCAATCCTCCCTATTCTGGTATTTTAAAGAGTAAGCAACCTAACTAATAGGGTTCTAAAACTCCCAGCAAAAAATAAAAAATAAAATAATAAGGAACCACCCTCCACCTCATGATGTTTAATCAACGTAATCAACTTTAATTTGATGCAGTGTGAAAAAAATGCCCAGAAATCAATTATTTTTGAAGAATAATTAAATAGATTCAACATCTTTCTTCAACAGAATTGCAGACTGAACAGATGGTACCTTCCCAAAGGAAAAAGTACTATAGCTTACTAGGGTATATTAGACTTAATCGTTACTATATACACTAATATATACATTTATATACTTTTACATCAGAATAAAACTTTGGGTGTAAGATTCAGATAATTATTGATTAAAAGCTAGACATTTTAAGTGAGAATAAGAAAGAAAAGTATGTCTTTGTGCCCCCTTTTCCCTGTTAATGCCCTATCGGCCCCCCTGGCTAAACTTTGCTAGATCCGCCCCTGGACAGTTACCAGCCGTCAGCTACGTAGAAAAAGATCCTGGTGTAGAAAGTGATATTAAATAAATTCTAATAACAGCTTATCAAGCTTAAACGTGCTGCTGTTGTTCAGCCGCTGGTTTCCTCTTTCTGGTGCAAAGTGGGCGATAAACAAACAAGAGAGACTGAGTCGCGACAGAAAAGCCGATCAGCTGATCATTGATCAGTTTCACAATTGAAGTAGCAGCAGGAGAGGGAGGGAGAGAGAAGAGGCAGTCACTCCATATATCAGTCGTTAAGCTTAACGAATGCTTTACAAACATTCAGAGATGAACTCACACATTTGCTTTACTTCTCTCTGGGATAACTTCCTCAGAGATGAAATGCCGGATTGGTAGCGAGGCTACAAATACACACAGCCGCTCTATCACGTGACACATACTGCTGCAACGTGCTACGGTTGTGAGCCGAGTTACGCCATGTCGCAAGTTTTGTGAGGTACTTTTTTGATATTTAATGGATCGGATTACATGTTTTATTTCTCTCCGATATCCGATCCAGTAATTTACGTAATATCGGTCCATCTCTAAAAAAACCCAATCAAATCCTTGACGGTGGAATTAATGTGGCTGCATTATCACATCAGCTGATCTCAGTGTCAGCCTACATCAGCTGATGGTTCAGCCAGTGTCCTGGTAAGCTTCTAATAAGCAAAATTAAATGAGCCCAAACTCACCGTGCATCTCCAAGCTGCTTTGCAACCCACCACAGCGCCTTCTTTTCATGCCGTCTGAATTTCTGTTATGATTGATCCCTGCTGTGCTCTGCACTGGGAGCGGGCTGCTGCTTTTCCCCCACCTCTATCTTTGAGCAAATCCCTGCATGCGAATACTGCAGACAGAAATTATAATACAGTGTTGTCTGTAGGCCTAGCAGTCCAGCTGAAATGACTGTAGTTCCTGATGTGGTCGACTAAGGCAAGAACTACTTCAGTTAAGAGCAATCCCAAAGTTTCAAAAGGCTTTTTATTTTCCAAATAATATCTTACTTGAAATCATTTCTGAGCAAGACATTATTAAAATACTCTATTCCCCTGGTAATTTCAAAGTAGTTCAACATTAAACTCTGAACCTGTGCTGTTGTTAGGCTCAAAACCAACTTCTGAGAAGAAGAAAAAACCTGTTGAAATTCAATGGTCTCTCAAGGTGGTTGATTTAAATAATGTAATGAACAAAAAAGGATATTTAGTCATACTTGGTGAATAAGGAATGCACTCACAGCACTGTAAGGCAGTTTGAATAAAAGGGTTCACCAAATGGCATACAAACAATTGGGGCTTCACAGGCCACCATGAAAACCTTTTAAAATACAGGTCCTTGAAAATGCAAAGACAAATCTCACACCTTTTAATGTTAAAAAAGAAAAAAAACTGAGTGCTTCTCAAAACCATTTAGCACCCAGACGGAAAGAAGGTGCCTCTTGTGTACACTCTAACCTTCGACTTTATCAAAGAAAATGTGTTTTATTTTTATTCCCTCACTTTAACGCTTGTCGATGCAACTGGAGGAGATTGTTTGGACCTTTACCAGTGCCGGCCAGCGCGAGCTTGGCTCAACCGGTAGCTGCAGTGTGAACGTGAACGGCGCGGGAGCCAAGCAGCAGATGGAATCAGGCGTGAAAGACTCGGCCGCAAAATAGCAAAGTGAGGTTGAGGACGGTGGCAAAAATACCGATGGCAGACCGAGGAGGACGGAGAGGTCACAGACGGTGTCAAACTGTCCTAATTTGAGGTCAAGTCGGTGCGTGCAGCTTGGATTTTGACACACTAACTGCATGTGGTTACATATCTTTAATAAAATCTGTCAAGCTTTTATTTGTTCCATTGAGGTTGTTCGTACCAGCATTTGAGTGTGTATTTGTGTGTGTGTGTTAGTGTGTCCCAGGCGGTTTTCCAAGCAGCCAGGTCTGTTCCTGTGTGAGGCTGATGAATGAGGCCTCGGAACAGCCTGGACACTCCCATTTAACACAGCATGAAGCTACAAACTGCCACCATAGCAGACAGCAGCAGCATGGGAATAAATGCACACACACACACACACACTGAACACAAAATAGCTGCGGGCATGGACATGCCCTCAAACTAACAAAACAAGACTGTTCAGGCTGTAAAAAACACGACAGCCCGGGGGGATTGTGCATATCCTTAAACTTGACCCATGTTAACATTTTCAGGATGAGTGGCCTCTTCTTGTCATGTAAACAAGGACTGCCCTCGCTGAGTAGCACGGTAGCATCATGATGTTGTTACATTGCTGTAAATCCTATTGTAAGTCACAATACTTACGTTTCTGTGAACAACATCAGTCCAATCAGCCAAATGAGAGGCTTGGAAGGATAAAGCTGTCACAAGAAATTGTAGTAGTTTTTTGTTTTTCTACAGAAACTGCTGCTTAGCACTTTGTGCATTCGCCTAACAATCGAAAGATCACCGGTTCAAATCCAGAAGGAGACAGAAGTCCTACGTCAAGATGCTGAGCTATCTTCTGTAGCCACCCTTTGTGATTGAAGGAACAGCTAAAAAAGAGCAAATGTCAAATGCACTACATTGTCAAAAGCATTCGGTCATCTGCCTTCACTAACATTTGAACTTGAGTGACATCTGATTCTTAATCCAGTGGATTTAATCATGTGGGTCCACCCTTTGCAGATATAACAGCTTCAACTCTTCTGGGAAGGCTTTCCACAAAGTTTAAGAGTGTTTATGGGAATTTTTGATCATTCTACCACAGGCACGTTTGTGAGGTGAGACACTGATGTTGGAGAAGAAGGCCTGGCTCACAGTCTAATAATTCACCCCAAAAGTGTACTATTAGGTCAGGACTGTGTGCAGGCCAGTCAAGTTCTTCTACACCAAACTCACTCATCCATGTCATTATGGACCTTGCTTTGTTCACTGGTGTGCAGTCTTGTTGGAACAGAAACGGAGCATAAACAAACTGTTTCCACAAAGTTAGAAGCATGAAATTGTCCAAAATATCTTGGTATGCTGAGACATTAAGAGTTCCTTTTACTGGAAGTAAGGGGCCGAGTTCAACTCCTGGAAAACAACCCCACACCATAATCCCCCCTCCACCAAACTTTACACTTGACACAGTGCAATCAGACAAGTACTGTTCTCTTGGCAACCACCAAACCCAGATAAGCGCTCGAGAGTCCAGTGACGTCTCTCTGTGAACTGTTCTTCAGCTAATCTGAACTCCACATAAAGATGTGAAGTCTGTAGCAATTGACTCTACCGAAAGTTTGTGACCTCTGCACACTATGTTTCTCAGCATCCACCGACCCCTCTCAGTGGTTTTATGTGGCCTACCACTTTGTTATTGAGTTGCTGTCATTCCCATTCGCTTCCACACCTGAATTCAATGATTTTGGATGGGTGAGTGAATACTTTGGGCAATATAGCGTAGATTAGTCTTAGCAAAGACATAGCAAGCTGCTCAGGAACTGGAGAAGTCCAACAAAAAGCTACAGTGATGTCTCGGTCTTAATGTTAATACTGTAGTCAGGTATGTGTCAGAGCAGCAGAGGTGGGAGCAAATTAAGTACTTCATTACTATATTTAAGTAGAATTTTCTGGTACTCCCTAAATTTATATTTTCATAACAGGCTCATTACTTCAGGATTAACACATTTGAGGGTGGTTATTACATATTGTGCATCGCAATGCGCTTTTCTAACATGAAACTAATTTGAACCTAAACAGAGGGAACAATAACATACACGAGATAAAGTGGAGAAGAGTTGGGAAAAATGAGGAAGAAGGTAAATACAAAAAGCGAATAGTAACAAAATACTGGCCAGCCTCACCCCGCTAAACCACCTCTGGATTCTTTGTCCACCCTCCTCTGATCCCTCCATTTTTTAATTTATTGTTTATGTGTTTATTTATCTGACTCTTCTATTGCTATTATTATTTTCTCGCATTGATATTTTCTGATTCCTTTTCCCTGCTTACAGTAGACCAAGACTAAGTGTTTATGTGTTACTTAATTCACTGTTGATCCATCCAAATACATGCTTGTATAATTTTAACTAAGGAGAGAAACAGTACTTCATGCTTCTCTACTTTATATGAGCACTCATAGTACTTTCTTAATACAAGCCTCATTCACACAAGTACCTTTTTTCTGTGCCTAAGCACTAAAGTTATGCTCACACACTGATACAGATGCACCAGGAGAAGCTCAGGACTTGTTGCCTAAGGATACTTCAGCCATGGATTGAACCACCAACCCTTACGACGAGCCAATCTCCCACCTGAACCACAGCTACTTATTTGCATACTCATACATACACTTGGATGTTCTGTATCGTGCTTCTCTTCCTTGTTTTAATGTCATCACTTATGTCTGTTTTTTTGTCAATTAAAAAAAGATTGATCATTGGTGTTTATTGCACACAACCAATACTGTATATAAGACATACAGATGAAAGAGACAAAAACACATGATTAATGTATCATTTATTGCAGTTTACTGAGGGATTCAAATGGGCTAGAATGATCCAGTATGGTGTTGAACGTGCAGAAGTCAATAAGTTGTGATCCTTGTTTTCAGCTTCTAGCTAGCACTGCTGAAGAGCAAGTGTAAATGGAGTAATGTCTTTTTTTGTTTTAAATTGGCAGCTAATTTTAATACAACTTTTCAAACCGTTTAACAAAAATCAGCAAACACACAAACAGTTTCTGTGCAGCTTGTCACACATCTGCTAGCTCAGCTAAAGGTGCAGTTCTTCCCAGGGAGATAAAAGAAGAGCTAATGTGTGATAAGTTCACTCTCAGAGATGGAGATAGATGTAAGAACGAGAGGAGAGGATACTTAATACTATTTTATCATTATATTAATATAACATGAGGTTCAGTTAGCTTAGAACAAAGAGCTACTTTATACTTTCAGTACATTTCAAAGTCTGTATTTTTTCAGTTTTACTTGAGTAAAAAAGTTTAATCACTGCATCAACTTCTACTCATCTTTTTTTGTTGTTGTTTTTTTTTTTATACGCAGGTATCTCTATTTCTAGTTAAGAGACAAATGTTTGACACCTCTGCAGAGCAGGAATGAGAAATAAAAAAGAAGCTGCAGAGCATTGAAGAGCAGTCCTCGATGATTGTTTTTTTTTTAATGACATGACAAGTCCTATCTTGAATTACACATATCTAAGAAAAAAAAAGTCAAATAACCAATTTTAGAAAACACATACATACACAAGATGTCACATCCATTATGGTACCAGGTTTTTACTCAGTGTGTTAGCTCCTTTTCTTGGATAAACAGATTGAGGTAAACCACAATTTTTACAACAGCTCAGATTCCATCACAATCTACAGGTCATTGAAATGTGTGGAGAACAGAAAGAAAGAGATGTATTTTAGAAACAAAATGACTAAAAATTAAAATCAACTAAGAACGTGACCAGTAATCTATGACACACGTGGGCTAAATACAGTCCAAGGACCTTCTCAATTGCAGCTGACATCTTTTAAAAAAAACAAACGTACAAAAAAAAAATCAATAAGAGCTGACGTGAATAAATCATGCTAAATATACTGACAATGATGGAGTAAGTGTCTCCCGTCTCTCCACTGAGTTTCTTACCCTGTATATGGATTTAACAGCAGACTCCAATGGTCCCTGGTTCTGTTCTGCAGCCTCAGTAAGCTAACAGCAGCAGATGAACCAGTTATCACGAGCTGTACAGGGACCCTCCATTGAACTACTGTAATGCACTGTATACTGGAGTTAGCCAATCATCTTTTACCCATTTACAATTAGTCCAAAATGCTGCAGCCAGATTACTGAATGGGACAAACAAAGAATGATCACATAACTCCGGTGTTAGCAGTCGTGCACTGGGTGGAGTACACAATCCAGACTAAAGGTACGAAACGCTTTGATTATAAATGTGCTGTATATATAAAATTTACTTACATACTTACTTAGGCTGCGTCCACACGTACACGGGTATTTTTGAAAACTGAGATTTTCCGTTTTCGTTTAAAAAAAAAAATCCCCTCCACACGTAAAGGCAAAAACAAAGAAAAACGCTGCTAGGAACATGCCAAAGCAACAGGTGGCTATCTATTCCTAACCGTGTACAAATGTTGGCCAATCAGAAGTCTACAAGCCTGGGTGGGAAAGAGTAAACAAAGATGGCGCATAGAAGCAGAACCGAGTACTATGTGTGGAGGGACAGAAACTGTGTTGTATATGTAAGCATGTAAACACTGCAGAGAGTATAATTAACAGTAACAGTATTTTGTCTAAGTCTGCCATCGTAGAAATCCATTTCACCGAAACAATAACGTGGCGCACAGTGTGACGTCAAAAAAGGCGCACACCTTTGACGCTGCGTTTTCTCCATTTTCCTCGTCCACACGTAAATGCAAAGACAGAGTTTTCAAAAATCTCCACCCTGGCAGGAGTTTTTAAAAATCGCAGTTTTCAGTGACCAAAAACGCTGTTTACTTGTGGACGAAAGGTGCAAATGCATAGAAAATTCTGCGTTTTCAAAAATACTCGGGTACGTGTGGACATAGCATTAGAGCATCTGAACAAATCAAGGAGCACAATCTCTGCAACAGTCCAAGACAAGGCAGTTATTCTGTCAAAGCCCAGGATGACAGGAGCTTGGAAATCCCATTGTTCAGTAATCAGCTATGACCAAACTTTAAAAATAACAGCACCTCAATTGCCAAATAGTTTACAGATTGCATCGTTCCTTGAGGTAGATGAAAAAATAAATACTAAAATAGACCTAGTAATACACCATGTGTGGAAGACATTGTATACATATACACTTACAAAATGTGTAGCTAAATAATACATATTAGGCAAGATTTTCTTTCTTCAGTCATTTAGGTTTGAACTCTTGTAAGCTGCATAAGTCTCACTCAGATACACTTGTCATATCAGAAAATCATTTCATGAGTATCAATGTGTCTGTGTGGTATGAGGTTTTAATTGATCATACAGACTGAGACAGAGAAGTTAAAGTTTTCTAACAAAGCTAGACAGCTCTTCATTTGTGGAACGAGGTGTCCTTTTGAAGTATAATGTAATCTGTAATTGTAAAATTTAGGGATTTTAACACATCTTTCCATTCGATTGGTCAGGGTGTGGCCCTCAAATGAAAAAATGTGGCTGTCCCCACCCTAGAAAGAGCAGTGTGGGAGTTTGATTAAACTCCGACTAATATTTTAGCAGCAGTAGCAATTCTTGCGACCTGTGAACCAGCTAGCCAATGACATCCTTCGGCTGGATGAGCTAAAAATGCAGGGATTCCAAGAAGAAGAAAATCTAGTTAAGTTGTTTGTATGACGTGTCCTGCAGCTGTTAAAATGCATTAGCCTACAATTTCGTAGCTTTTAGCATCACACAGCAGGCAAGACTACTTTCGTTTAGCCAAGAAACATAACTTTGCTTATCTTTGCATATCAAAAAAATGCTAATACGGCTCATTTTTTCAACTGCTGAACTAGGGATGGGTACCGGTTCTGACATAAACGGTAGTAACCAGTCCAAAAAGCAGCGCACAATTAAGTAGGCGGGCCCAGGTATACGTACGTTCTTTTAGAGCAGAGCTACAGATTAAAAATGCCCAAGGCAAAGCGGTCAAAGGCTGGCTGTACTTCACAGCAAAAGATGCAAACTCAGCAGCCTGCAACAAATGCTTTAAGGTGATACTGTGCAAAGGAAGTAACTGATTCAAGCACCATTTAAGCACCTGCACCATTTCAAAAGTACCGATTTGGCACCGGTATCGGATAAAACCTAAACGATACCCATCCCTATGCTGAACACACGGCAACTACGGAAATGCAAATATGTGCATGTAAACACACAGTCTGCTCCGATATGCATCCTCAAATGTCACTGATAAAAAGGTGACTGAGAGATCAACAGAGGGGAAAGAGAAGAAAAAAAAACACACTACAAGAATCAAAGACTTACATTTACCTCCAAGAAAAATGGCTATTATGAACCCATCATGCAGGAAACAATGCAGGAAATCACACTACACCTGACATGACATTTAGACTGTGGAACTCAATCTGAAGCGAACAACAGCATCTGGGGAAAAAAAAAAAGAGGCAGTTGTGGTGGTGGCGGGTGCAGGGGGATGTTGGCATGATGGTGCCAGGGCTGTATTTAATTAGGAGACAAACATGTGGTATTTAAATGGTAAATTAGCGGTCTGCTGTGAATTGGCCACACTGGTCCAAGCTATGACGGAGACAATGTTTTGGCGCTCCCGGGATGGTCACGCATGCAAACGTGCACATGTGCACACACACGCACACATGTGTGTGAAAAACAGAACGACACACCCTGCTGAGCAAAGCCATAAAACCACACACTTAATTATGCTCTTAATTAAGCCTGGAGCTCAAAAGGCTAACAACACGCACTGTACGGACGACCGCACGGCAGGTTTTAAGAGCTCGTGCGCTTCTGTGCAAATTAATGGCATGCTTCTGATTAGCACGCGCGCATGTGTGTGTGTGCATGTTTTAATATCGTGATTCATTTGCGGACACATGTGCGACTCCATTTGGACAAATTAAAATGTGTGTCGCATGCATTAAAAGCTTCCCTCAATTTGCTAGTCTTGGGTTCTTTTTAGGAAGGCAGTTCCAATAATAAACTCCACTCAAACTTTAAGCTTTGTTTCAACTGCCTTCTTAAGTTCCCTGCAGTATATTTTGTTTTAATGAACTTTGTTAATGCCTGTTTCTGCTTATTATTGCGCTCCCTATAAGGTGAACACCATATTGTGGAGTCCCTCGGTCTTGTCCAGTCGCTTGCCGCCTTGTCCGCGCTGAGCATGTGTTGTGATGCAAATGAGGCCCGCTGCCTGTGCGCAGCAACACCACTTTTTAATTGAACCTTTTGATCTGTGGCTAATTCCACTAATTAGCAGCACTATTTTCCCAACAGAATGTGTTTTTCTGCTGTGCGAAGTGTGTGTTTGAGCGCGTGCAGGTTTGCGTGTATAAGGTTTTGTTTTTTTTGCTAACTACCCACCAAGACAATTGCCGGCTGGCATTTAAAAGGCCTTCTGAAATGAATAAATAAATAAATAAATTAAAAAAGCAAATCTCCTTTCTTAATCTGAGGCGTAAAAGAGACAGGTGCGCTGTTAAAGGTAATAACGTTACATAAGAACAGCACAGATGCTCATTATACAGGCACACACAGGCAAATGAGCAGTAAGTGTTTTATGCGCCAGTATAGTTTTATATCAGCGTTGTAGTCTCATAGCATCTGAGTGTGTTGGAAGCAACTGTGAATCTGTGCTGATATGAACACAGCTGCAGTCTGCCACTGAATGCAGTTTATACACTCGGTGTTAAATGATGATTAGCTTTAATATGGGCCTTCATGTGCTAAATTATGTCTTATATACACTATATGTGCGCAGCAACAGCCTACAAAATGCTATGTGTGTATACACAAGCACCCCCATCTGCAAACAACACAACCCCATATGAAGTTGTTGCTCTTCTTCTCACTGCTCAGGCAGCTGTCTTCAAATACTGAGGAGTTTTCAGAAGGAATGTTCCCTACCTAATATCTTTAAGTATCACAGCTTGCTGATCACAGCGGATGGCAGCTGTCACGGCATTTACAGGAAAATCCAAATGGAGATTTAGCAAAGGTGCAAAAGCACAAATGAAGATGTTAATAGAGCTATTTGAAACTGCTTCTATAGCTTGGGTGTATGAGAGATATTTTTGTAATGTCATGCAATGCAATGGTGGCTTTAAAGCCACACATTTACTGTTTTTGCCATTAACATCTTATTTTTTCAGGGCCAAGAGTGACCATCTTTGGGTTAGAGGGTGGAATGCTAGGTGTATCTGATATCCCCCTGTTTGTGTCGTGCTTGTGTCATCATAATAACAATGCAACACGACGTTGCAACTGACCTGTCATGTTGTTGTGATGTCGTAGCTTTGTATTGTGGGGGAAAAAAAAGAAGAAAATGCCTTTGTTTATATCAAACTCTCTTAATATAATGAATATATTATCCTGTTAGGTTTGCGGTTAGCCACATTTTAGTGGCATTAGCATTAGCTAACCTTTATACTAATGCTAACTGAATGCTAACACCATCATGGAGATATCAGATCATGTGGGGGTGCTATCTGAGATAGAGTTTTATTTGAAATTAGCACAGACTTTTTGCTCAGTTTGTTAAAATAACTGCAGAGATATAGCTAATTGTTGTTTTAACATTTTAGTATCTATTCTTACTTATGATGTTTGTTCTTTATAACAGCCACAAAAAAATTACACCATCAGCATTTAGATCGGCTGCCTAATTTTTTTTTTTCGTTCCCTGGTTCTGTCGCAGATCTCTTCCTGTTAAAAGGGAGTTTTTCCTTCCCACTGTCGCAAATTACTATCTCATAGTTATTTGGTCACCTGATTCTTGGGGTTTTCACTCTGTTGTTGTAAGGTCTTTCCCTACACCATAAAGCACCTTGAGGTGAATGTTGTTGTTATTTGGTGCTATATAAATAAAATCCAATTGAACTAAACTGAAATGCTGCTATCAGCCTGCCACTGGGTTTGAATTGTCCCACGCTAAATTTACAGCACAGAGAAAGTACGTCAGCAAACAAACCCAGAAGTGCTTCATTATGACTCACTGATGATTAAGCGGATCTAGCAATTAATAGTTAGAGCACAATAATTGAAAATTTAAATTCTCTGTGTACCGTAGCTTGTTGGTTACTGATTGGTTCTGAGCTAAAACCTAGAGAGAATGCTACTAGCTAAATTCCTAAACAGTTAATTTCAGTTAATTAAGTGAATTAATTGGTTTCAATTAATTACCTTCACCTTCTTTATAGTTATCTTGAAGGGAGAAATCAGCTATGAAGGCCAAAACGGTGCTAACGTGTTAATGAGCTAACCGCGCTAACAGGTTGACGCTGTGCAGCCCCACCCACCGGGTGATCCGTGTTAACTCGCTAACGGACATTTGCCGCTGACAGCACTAGTTTGTACAGTGTCTAAATATATGTTTCCTGCATGCTCACTACTCTGTCACTTGGCAAGAAGTCATGTTTTTTGTTGTTTAATACCAAAATCTCACAATCGTCACAATTGAGCCCGACCCAACGTTAGCTTTTGACGAATATATCGGTAATGACATCAGCATTTATAAATGTCAATAAAAGAACATTTCAAAAGTAAAGAAGAGACAGGAGAAACACCCTTCAGCCATGTTATGAGTGCAGCTTCTTCCCACAACCCCACAAATACAACAACTGAGTGAAAATATCACACAGGGTGTAAACGAGTCCACCAGCTGTTGTGACACTAAAACAAGATTATTTTAAATGTTACTGTGTTTATCATAAGGAATCAGAAAAGCTGCACATAGCATATGTTAGTGAAATCTGTTATTGTTTCGTGTTGCAGAAAGAAAAAGAAATATTGTCCAATATATCAGCTCTTTAAATCACCAAACACCAGTATCAGTTGTAAAACTGTATAGCGGTCAGGCTCTATTATCACCACAACTTTATTTGTGCCAAAAACAATGTCACGTTGCAGGCTTTGGAATCTTATTGGTAATTTCAATTAATCAATCAAATGGTAGAGTTTTTTAAAATTTGATAGTTTTTTAGTTTGACTTGCCATTGTAGTAAAATATAAAAGTGATGCCAAGACAGTTACTATGTGCACAAAATTTGTCCCACATTTTTACGCTCCAGCTCTTCAAAGGTTCCATCTGCAAAAAGATCTGACACTGCGTGTCAAAATAATTAATTACTTCATCCTTTCAAAGCAGCAAACACTTTAAAATAAGGTGTAGAATTTAAAAATGAATGTTATCTAATTTCAGGGCTGCACACTGTGTGTTTGTGTGTGTGTGTTTCCACACTTACATATCTCCTACTTTATTCTGCATTGTCGCAGGTTCTTTGTGAAGCTGCCCTGATAACTAGGCACCCCCACTGCCTCCCTCCCCTAGATAGCCGATTACGGCAGCCCTCCCACTGATAAAACTGGGTTCTTGCATCACCATCTTTTACAAAGCTTCGTTAGTGCCTCCCTCCCTTCTCCCTTTTAACTAGATATACTTTCAGGATAGCGAGTGCAATGATGCAGATATAAAACTTCTGCAGGTGCTTCTTCTGTGGGAATACAAATCAGCAGGGAAATAATGGTAAAATAAACCAAAGCTTAGAGGTTATAAAAGGCCCATATTAACTTGATATGCTAACAGTTGGGATGTGCGTCAGAAATTTAACACCCCCATAATGTTTTCCTAGAAGAGCTGCCTTTCACTTTTATTTTCCCATTTGTCTTCGATGGGACTTTATGCTGTCTCTGGTGGCATGTATACAGTTAAAGGAGCCGCCGAGTTCATCTCGCTCGCCAAGGGATTGGAGGAGTGCAAATGTGGTATCTCGTATGTTTGATGTCACACAACAAAGAGCGTTCAGCCTGGAAGCAGCGTGCTGCGAAACAGCAACAGCAGCACAGTTACAAACTTAGAATGCCATGTCAGCTTTCGGCACTGCTGACTTTCCCTCCTCCTCTCTCGTTCTCTCTCATGCCACTCAAAAACTTCCAGGCAGCGAAAATGAGACGGAGAGATGCGGGAGATGATATCTGTCAGAAGACGAGATTCAGAAAGAAAAGGGGAAGAGAGCGACTTATAGTCTGTCCTTCCCGTGTCAGCCTCAGCAGGCCTAGTCGTGTCTTGCTTACGTGTCCTCCAATCACCCCTCTAAACAAGTGCCAAAGCTTGATTACAATCTCAAAAGTGGCAGAAACACTCAAGACAATAATTATGTCTGTTTTCCCCCGTGGCACTTGAAAAATCACTTGAACGTGGCGGTGGCAACTCACCATCTACTCTGCCTTCATTGTTGGTTCAAGAACGAAAAGCCCAACTGGGACCAACAATCAGTACACAATTGTGTTGTGTATGCACTGTGATTGGTCAGACGCCACTTATTTACATAATTACCATAATCCATAATCCTTGAGGGTTTTTATTATTGATTACTATATCAGTTCTCCTTCTCTTTAGCGCAGTTACCTTTCCTCTGCATTGGCGTTCAAAAACAAGTGCACATGGTTATATAAGAGCTCTAACAGTCATACTATGTAGGGTTAGATATATTGGCTTGCCATTTTATCTAGCAGACACTGGCCTTTTATTAAATATCAGATATCAGCCCGTCAGTGTCCTCTATCACAAAAATGATGGATGTTATTCCCCAGCCACCGCTGCAGTATAAAGAAAGTGTGCACAGCCTGCAATGCGGTTGTATTTTCACTGGTATTCTGTATTAGTTGGACTCGGCTAAATCTCCACTTAAATGCACATATGGTGGGTCGCCTTTCGGCAATGTATGCCAATGGTCTGACACGTGTTTTCAAAACTGAGGTCGCGCAAAACTTAAGGAAACTAGAGCACATGAGTTAGTTCTGCTATGACAACCCCGCACATTTCAAAAAGCTGCTCACATTGTCTTTACTGAAAGCGGTGTTCGGTATAATTAATTGCTCCCATGCAATCACTAGAGCGTTAATTCAACTTAATTTATTCCACTAGCACAGAATCACAACAGCAGTCATCTTAAGGCTGTTTTTAATTGAAGGTAAAGCGTCGACAATATTTTAAATACAAGTGGAAGGACTGTTCTCCTCAAACCAGGAGGTTGCCTGAGAGCTGAAGGCTCTACCTACCATTCTACTTTCCCAAACCCTTGTCACTACAGGTAAGAGTAGCCTGGCTTCTCATAGCAAAGAGCCCTGCTGGTATGCTATGCGGCATTCAAGGGGTAACTGGGTTATAACTCAGGACTTCACATGTGAAGTGAAGGATTTTAAATTTGGGGCTTGCTTTTGAACCAGAAGAGGACCTTCACTAAACTCAGGACAAATGTCACTTTATACTGTATATTTAAAGTGGACTGTTACACTAATTTCTCACATTTTTATTCTTGTACTGTACTGCAGTAGCACTGCATGTTTCCAAGTTCAAAATAAACTATACAGTGGGGCAAAAAAGTATTTAGTCAGCCACCGATTGTGCAAGTTCCCCCACTTAAAATGATGACAGAGGTCAGTAATTTCCACCAGAGGTACACTTCAACTGTGAGAGACAGAATGTGAAAAAAAAAATCCATGAATCCACATGGTAGGATTTGTAAAGAATTTATTCGTAAATCAGGGTGGAAAATAAGTATTTGGTCACCTCAAACAAGGAAAATCTCTGGCTCTCACAGACCTGTAACGTCTTCTGTAAGAAGCTTTTCTGTCCCCCACTCGTTACCTGTATGAATGGCACCTGTTTGAACTCATCATCTGTATAAAAGACACCTGTCCACAGCCTCAAACAGTCAGACTCCAAACTCCGCCATGGCCAAGACCAAAGAGCTTTCGAAGGACACCAGGAAAAGTATTGTAGACCTGCACCAGACTGGGAAGAGTGAATCTACAATAGGCAAGCAGCTTGGTGTGAAAAAAATCAACTGTGGGAGCAATCATCAGAAAATGGAAGACATACAAGACCACTGATAATCTCCCTTGATCTGGGGCTCCACGCAAGATCTCATCCCGTGGGGTCAAAATGATCATGAGAACGGTGAGCAAAGATCCCAGAACCACACGGGGGGACCTGGTGAATGACCTGCAGAGAGCTGGGACCAAAGTAACAAAGGTCACCATCAGTAACACACTACAACGGCAGGGAATCAAATCCCGCAGTGCCAGACGTGTTCCGCTGCTGAAGCCAGTGCATGTCCAGGCCCGTCTGAAGTTTGCCAGAGAGCACATGGATGATACAGCAGAGGATTGGGAGAATGTCATGTGGTCAGATGAAACCAAAGTAGAACTTTTTGGTATAAACTCAACTCGTCGTGTTTGGAGGAAGAAGAATACTGAGTTGCATCCCAAGAACACCATACCTACTGTGAAGCATGGGGGTGGAAACATCATGCTATGGGGCTGTTTTTCTGCCAAGGGGACAGGACGGCTGATCCGTGTTAAGGACAGGATGAATGGGGCCATGTATCGTGAGATTTTGAGCCAAAACCTCCTTCCATCAGTGAGAACTTTGAAGATGAAACGAGGCTGGGTCTTCCAACATGACAATGATCCAAAACACACCGCCCGGGCAACAAAGGAGTGGCTCCGTAAGAAGCATTTGAAAGTCCTGGAGTGGCCTAGCCAGTCTCCAGACCTCAACCCCATAGAAAATCTGTGGCGGGAGTTGAAAGTCCGTGTTGCTCGGCGACAGCCCCAAAACATCACTGCTCTCGAGAAGATCTGCATGGAGGAATGGGCCAAAATACCAGCTACTGTGTGTGCAAACCTGGTAAAGACCTATAGTAAACGTTTGACCTCTGTTATTGCCAACAAAGGTTATGTTACAAAGTATTGAGTTGTATTTTTGTTATTGACCAAATACTTATTTTCCACCCTAATTTACGAATAAATTCTTTACAAATCCTACCATGTGAATTCATGGATTTTTTTTTTTTCACATTCTGTCTCTCACAGTTGAAGTGTACCTCTGGTGCAAATTACTGACCTCTGTCATCATTTTAGGTGGGGGAACTTGCACAATCGGTGGCTGACTAAATACTTTTTTGCCTCACTGTATTTATCTTATTGCAGGACCTTTTCCCATTAAGGTCGCTTTTTTCTGATTGGTTGTTGCTCGCAAACAGAAAATGTCAATTGCAGCTAGGTTTAAGGCTCAAGCTATCTATACCATACACAATGGAAGTGATTCATAGTTACACAGCTATAGAAAAAAGATTTATATTTGGCTAATTCAAGCGACTGCAAGAAAAAATTACTGCTGGTGACGCAAAGTGGGCGGGATTCACATTAAACTTAATGGCAAACGACTGAAGAGACTACCACTTAGTGTCTTCACTTTCCTCAACCCCAACCGGGCGTGGTAGATGGTCGCCCCTCCCTGACCCTGGTTCTGCCGGAGGTCTCTTCCTGTTAAAAAGGGGTTTTTCCTTCCCACTGTTGCCAAGTGTTTGCTAATACTAAAAGTTCAATGTAAAAGCTGTGCTTAACCACTAAAACAAACATGTTTCAAAAGGTGCAACTCTACATTTACGTAGTTTCATTGCCACTCTGTGATTAGCCTCCACACAATCTACGGGTAACTCCAGTTGGTCTATTAGAAACCAAAGCACCCTGTTTGCCAACAATTTTACTCAGCAACAGCAATCAACTTACCCCAACCACTCACCAACCAGTCACAGAATAAACATTGTTCCCTACTGACAGCAACCACTTGCAACAAAGTAGGGAATACTCAGGGCTTAGGTCTCTATGCCTGTGAGACTGGGGCATTAAATGACCAAACTGAAGCTAGAGCCTCTTTATGATATCATACATGCAGAAGAGCAGAAAAAAGTGAATATTCAGAGCAGGCTGAAGCATAAGGAATTACTTCCATGTATGCTGACCTCATTATTATTCACTATTGTACCAGTATACATATGACATTTCTTTGTAATTATACTAAACATGTGTGCCCAAACCATTAATAACACCCATGGACAAAAAACCATGTGGGCTAAATTATCCATATACTCCTGGATACAGTGTCTGATTGCTAATAAAAGATACAAATTATCAGATTTGACAAACACATGACAGTAAGTCCAAGGCAACTAATACTTTAAAACACTGCCATGTTGAGATTAGCGCAGCTCAGGGTAATTAATAACACAAGCTTAGGAGAGCTTAAATTCTATTACCAGAGTCAGGCACTAAAAAAATAAATGAAAGCTGTAATGGTGTGCGTTTGAGCCAAAATACAGGTCACCGCTCATTTTTTTTCGCCCTCACACGTTACCAGGTTTTGTTTACAGAGGAAGGTGCTACATTTACCTGTTCCTTCCATTCTGAACAACACTCGCCTTTGGTTAGCCCTAAAAGCACACAAGCCTTCAGTGGAGACGTACACACCTGCACACACAAGCATATGCTCTCACAAACAGGATGTTCCATGCACAAGCACGCCTGAGGTATGTGCACACATGCTAATACTCAGCACAGGTCACACACACAAAGACACACACGCACAGCTGATGCCATTCGGGAGCAGTGGCCTTGAGATGCAGCGCTCTAATTAAGTAAATAAGAGAATCGAAGGGGCAGATGGTGGGAGAAGAAGAAAAGGCAAATAGCCACACTTCCTCCTCTGTCAGTCTGTGTAGCCCACAGGGCTGCAACTGTTTCCTTTCCTCTCACCTAAGCCTTTTCTCCCCCTTTCTTCTGCTTGCTTGCCTTTTCCTGGTAATTCTCTAGAAGAACACACATCACGCTTGCTGTCTTGTTGAGAGCTTCTTTTTCGTCTTTTATTCTTACTATTGCTGTTTCTCTCCCTCTCTGGAGTCTTTGTTTCCATGTGTACGTGTGTCTGTGTGTGCTTACTGTATACCCATGTTACATGTAGCGCAAGTAGATATCTCGGCCCAGAAAGGAAGTGTTGCTTAGCCTGACAGTGCCTGTCTCTAGGTGTGTGCGTATTCTCTGTCTGGCACTTTCACTACAACAACCTTGCCTCACTGTCTTATCTTCACTTCAAAGAAAAAATGTTTTTGCATCAATTCTCTGCTTGCTAGCTCCGTCAAACCGTGACATTTAGTCTGAGAGAAGTAGCTGTGACAGAAATCACTTGCTTACTCTGGGAAGCTTGATGGCCAGTGAAATGACTAAAATGAGTCAACTGCATTCACTTTTTCTACTAAAGTTTGAATCCCTGGCATTTTCATGAAATCACAGCCAATGTTTGATACTTATGTTTTGCATGTTTGTAGGATTTGCTCTGCTAGTTAAGCAATGTATGAACATTCTCCAACCTGCTATTGTCAGTCCAAAACCAGTGATTGCATTATATCCCGAGGTGTGCTTTGCACTTGTGTTTGTTGTCAAAATCAATACAAAATCACCAATTTGGGATATTATGATATATTATATTACAATATTTAGATCAAAGATGACCTGAAAACTCTTAAACAAACAGTTGGTGATAAATTCTAGGAAGGTATAACATGCAGCCAGCAATTGTCTTCATGCATGCTCAATTATCCGGGTAAGTAAATCCCAAAAGTGGAAATGCTACGTCCAGATGAACAGAATCAGCCTTTTGGGATTGATTGGTGGTTTTGGAATAGAGCTAGCAACTTGCTACTTGCTCCTTTAGCAATGTGTTATTGGATAGCTCTACACCTCGGAAAGGTGCCACGTCTCACTACATGCGTTACTCATAGCTATACTCATAGCTTTATCTCTAATATTGCTTTTCCAGCAGTATATCAATGGCTGTGTCCAAGAAAACAAGACAGACTTGTTTGACTCCATTCAATTCAACTGAAGAGAGAGGCAGCCATATGTCGTGATCATTTGGGGAGGTGCCCCACCCTACTATACAGCAGCAGCATTTTCCTGTTTATGAAAAAAAAGGAAGAAACAAGTTGTGCATACTTTCTTACATGACATTTTTCTTCTCTGCAAATATTACATTTGCCAAATACTTCATGACAAACAACACTGAGCAGCAAAATCAGCTGCTTCATCCGTGAGTCCCTGAGCAGCAGTTGAACTCCACCATCACTCACCCCCAACTGATCGTGGCAGATGGCCACCACTCCCTGAGCCTGGTTCTGCTGGGGGTTTCTTCCTATTAAAAGGGAGTTTTTCATTCCCACCGTCACCAAAGCGCTTGTTCATAGGTCATATGATTGCTGAGGTTTTTCTCTGTGTTCTTTGTATTATTGTAGGGTGTTTGCTGTACAATCCAAAGCACCTTGAGACAACTGTTGTTGTGAGTTGGCACTATATAAATAAAACTGAATTTAACTGAGTCATGGAATATACCTAGCGGTAAACTATTGATGCCAATTAAAGTCCTAGAGGGCACAAATGAAGTATGTTCAACTGTGGGCCAAGAGCCTCTCTGGAGAAGTAGCTGAATGATATCCAGGACCACCGAAGCATCAACCTGGCCAGACAAGAAAACAAGAAACCAGAAGTAGAAGAGAATAGATGGATGGTAAATCCTAACCAAAGCGCATGAAGATAATGAGACCAGCACTGAAAGCTTAAAGATAATCACTAATCAATATGTTAATAAAATAGTCCTGGGAAGATAACAAATAACTGTCTTTCTGCATTAAATAGGCTCATAACTTTTTTTTCCTATATTTAAAGAATATTAAATATTAAAAGTGTTTCCTGACTGGAAAAACTCTAAAAGCTCTCTATAATCCGGCACAAAATGCTATGACGGACCACAATGAGTTTTTGTGAGTGAACCTGTTTGTATGCCCCACTGCCCCCCAGTTGAAACATGATTTCAAGGGAGTGAAAGCCTTTTGAGAATTCCATTTTCAGGCGGAACAGAGGCTCACAGAGGGCAGCAGCATGACAGTATGAAGTGCTGTCTGAAACGCCGGACGATGAAACCACGTGCGTTTCGACTCCATCTGCCCTCATATTTATCTCTGCTTTTCTAAATGTCTCACTGTCAGTCTTTCATTCACTCTTTGTGCCGACTTCTCTCAGGATTTTCTCACAGTCCTTATCTGCAGGAAGACACATGAATGCATGCAGCTAGAATGGAATTTAATGGACTCACAATGAACCTCGGCTATAGAGACATTTCAAGTGTCTGAATAACAGTTTTATTCAAATAAAGCTGATCAATATTTTAATGTATTTTCTCTTTCTTTTATAACTTGGCACTGCTGTGAATTATGCTGCAGATCTTAATGTTTCAAAGTACTATTTGAATAACATAGACAAGGCAATATGTAAGACAAGACAAGCAACTGTAGTGTTTACCTTAGTCTTAAGGTGTTATGGGAGTTGAGAATTTGTTCTGTTTAATCAGAAAACGGTATAGTTTGCTGGAAAACAATTTCACAATCAAAATGCTGCTTTTTTCCCTGCCCCCCCAAGTATTATAAAAGGCATAAAAAGTAGTCTAATGGGACAAGGTACAAAACTTTGTACGTTATGAAAAACAACAATGTAGGCTGAAACGCTTTAGATCAGATATGTCTGTGTAGGTTCTCAGTCATCCAGGTCAGTTTGAAGTCTGTGATATGAAGACAGTAAGACTTCTAGGTTCCTGAACATGTTTCACCTCTAATACCAAAGGTACTTCCTCTAGTGGGGTTGTCATTTTGAGGGTTCTGAGAGTCTTTCAACCACCCTGTCATCATGCGAATTGTTGGGGTTACACGAGCCAAGGTTTGAATCCTTTGTGAGACATTGCCCCACCCTGTCACTACATGAGTTATGAAGGGTCACGTGGCCAAAAGTGTGAGTGGGGGTTGAATTCCCCTGGAAGGGATCTCAAGACCACTGTAAAGGTAGTGAATGGATGGTGTCATAGACCACCACCTCTGTTCAATGATAACTGTTCCAGATGAATATACTACAGATGGCCTCCTTCATTCTTTGCTCAAATCAGATCAGTTTTACACAGTGGTTTTATTTCAGTTTCAACCAAGTCACCATGGAATCACTGGGCTGATATTAACGTCTGGTAATAGCTTTTTGCTTATTAATCAGTATCTAATTTATAATAACTGATGTATGAAAATTTCAAAAGTAAATAAGAGATGGAAGAGCGTTGATGATGTATCGTCCCACTAGAAAGTCTTCTGCAGTTTCTGCAGTTGTGTTTGCCACAAACACAACAAAATATTGGCCAATATATCAGAATATCACATTTTTAAATCAACAAATATTGGTACCAGTATGGGTCTTTAAAAATCCCTTATCAGTCAGACTCTGTCCAGCATATCCTGGCAAGTTAGTGTTGATTTCAGCATATAACCATCCAGTCTTTACCACATGGTCCCCAACCACATGTAGCTGTCAAAGAGGATTGTGCATAATTAGCTCAACATGACTCATAAAGGAAGCTAAAACTACGCATGCATTATCGTCAGCTTTAGAATATTACGCTTTGATTTTGGCAATTCTTTAACTTGTCTTATGAGTCAATCAACTTAATAAAGAAGCAAAACTAATTCACTGAAGTAATCCTTTAAAAATGAGGCTTCAAGGCCTCTGCGTCACTGAGTGTTAAACACAGTCAAGCAACGATCATTTATACACGTTCTTTGATCAAATTCAGCCGATTTGGTGAGGTTTATTCTTGGAAATTTCTGTTACAGTGTAGTTGAGCCAAGTATAAGATACAAAAACACAGGCTTCTTTTGTTAGAAGGAATGCTTCATAGTATTATGTCTATATTTCCGAAAAACTCTTCTGTCATTCTGGTGCACGTTTTTAAAAAATATCCAGCCCTTCTTCATTTCTAAGTCACCAGAAGTCCAACAATATCAGAAAAGATACAACAAACAGTGCTGGCAGATATTTGTTTTCAGTTTTCTTCTAGGGCTGAAGTTTTTGTAGATTTGTAGATCCATTTGGAGACATGTTTTTCAAATTTTACTATTCACAAAACAGGGTAAAAATATAAACACATAGATAAAGCTTTTGCCATCTTTTGCTTTTCCTTAGATACACATGTGACCCCATTAGCATCATCCATGGGTACAGAACAAAACAGTGACACATCCCACTGATCGTGACACACTTCACAATTACACAGTGGATGCCGGACAAACACACACACACACACACGCACGCATACACAGTAAGAGCCTGTGTGGCCCTGGCTGATTAATTGGGGCGTTCAGCGGCGGTGATAGCTGTGCTCCTCAGAGACAGCACACTGCCTCTCTCACTCCACCTTAACCTCTGCTGGACACACACACACACACATATACATACTGTAACCACACAAACACACATGATTCATCTCCCTTGTCGGCCGAAATTAGACCACCTCTCTTGCTTTCTCCCTCTGTTAACCCATCTTGCAAATAACCCTCCATCAGCTCACGTTCACCTTGCCGAGAGCGATGGCGTTCTTGCCGCAGAGCAACTGGTTAAAAGTTGCGACGCGGGGGAGCGCTCAGGTGTGCGCCTCTGTGTGTGTTTCTGCCTCTCAGCTGCAGACAAATTAATGAACCGGTGCACAAAACCGTAGAAATGCACAAACAGATTCTTATAAATGCACTCATTCCAGCGCTCCCTCATCTTTCTTACTGCTGAAGGTGACTCGCCTCCACACATACGCACATATAAACACACACACATCCACGGCTTCTCCTCCACGAGTTTTATGTACCTTTAAACCCCGCCAAAGGAGCGGCCATATTTCTACTGGACTGCAAGGTGACTTCAGAGGAAAAAAAATGTGGGGAGGTTGGGGGTAATGAGCATAAAAAGAACAAGTGGCAACAGAGAGAGTGTCTCCACCTCTGGTCAGGGTATTGTTTCACGACGACCGACCCACAGTGCCTCCTCCATTGTCTCCCCATCATCCTCTCATGCTCCCTCCTTATCTGTCCTTAGAGAATTTCCATCTCTTTTACCTACGCTTTGTCTTGCTTTGTCTCTCTTTGCTCTCAAACACACACTCCCCTGAACAGACACACACCTCCACCTTTTCTCTCTCCCTCTCTATTCCCACCCTCCCCAGTCAGCTGTCATGCCTGCCACTTTCTCGTGCCCACTCATTTATTACAGGTCAGCATCGCGGGCGGGGTCATTTAGAAAGGACAGCGTGCCCCATCTGAGCACGCAACCTCTAACTCGTACAAAACGCTGTACATAAACACCCGTAAACACACGTGGAGAACTAACGGGTGCACAACCATGCATGCTTGCAGATCACAGTTGGCAAACACCAACAGCACAAAATCTCAGCATGGATACTTAGTGACTACAAACAATTCCTAGCAGAAATTGGTCATGAAATAAATTCAAACTGAAATTAACTCAACTTTTTTTTATTTAAATCTTCATAACTTGAATGTGGAAAATAGGTCATTCTGAGGGAATTCTATCAATTATTCTACTTTTAGTGGCCTGAAACATAAAATCAGCAAATCAGAACCACTTTAGGAGGCAAATTCAAATCAAAGCTTACCCCACAGAAACTACACACCTACCAACAAAAAGTACACAAAATGGCTCAGTCGGACTAGGTAAGGTAAGAAATGTTAGAAATCTTCCCCTCAATTGGAAAAAAATTGGTGGTTACCCAGTGATTGCTGATTTGTGGCGACCAGCTCATTGGCCAGAGGTCGACCATGCAACAGCCTCACCCTCTGGTTGATCACTTGGAATCGCGAGATGATTGCACACCTGGTGGGAGGTAACCTATTTCCAAATAGTCATGGTCTGACTCATTCATTGGATTGGATTGGATTGGCAAAAGGTCTCCGATAGATTGGCAACGGTTTGCAAATAACTGATGTCTAATTTCTAAAAGTAGACTAACACGCTGAAATCACCCTGAGCTAGTGTGTACCAGTAAACACAACTCATCCGCAACGCATCTCTTTACAATAGGGGACTCAACTCAACTGGTTGTATGCCTATGTAAAAGTTAGGTTGCAGAGCGCGTCTGTCATTTTGCAGTTAAATTGCAGGAGGATCTATAAGGTTCAGCCTGGAGTCCGTAGTTAATGTGAATTTCAGCATATGTAGACAGCAAACAATTGCAGTTTTCATTGATTTATCAGTGCAAATCTAAATTTTTACAAATTACATTCAATTGCTGACTGATTCCGACCGGGTCTGCAAGTGGTTGCAGACCCGGTCACCGTTTTCAAAGCAACCACTGCAAACAAAAAACAGATGACAAGCTCAGTGTAAATTGCACAATCACCCGTTTCACTAGTGTGGCTGTAACATTTCTAAAATCTTCAATACTTCAATTCTTACATTTTTATTTGCATAAATATGTTCAGACTAACGACAACAGTTTTGTGCCGTACTACTAGTAAATAGAGAGTTTACTCCGAACTTTCTAAGGCACATTTATTACCCTCAACAACCGCCGTCTTAACTATGTAGCAGATAAGAAGGGGCCAACAACCAGTTTTCAGCAATGAGAATGCTAGCAAGCTAGCGGTGCAACGTTTTTGAGGATTATTTGGTGTTTATTTGTACTAAAATATCATCGACACCATACAAGAATACAGTGCGTGTTGTCAAAAGCTCAACAGGTTATAATGCAGCTAGTCCATCATTTATGCTCGAACGTTGATCCTTCATGATACAACGACAACCAAGACGTGTCCAATCATCCCCAAATAATATCTCACATTTTTTGACATTTTTAAATAGTTTTATTGTACTGTACTAAAACAAAAAGACGCATATTGTGGAAAATTGTTGGCAAACACTAAGGTAAATTTTTTTTTTGCTCACCCTCACCATAAACTCACACATTTAGACCGTATTCTAAATTCATCTCTAAAATCAGGTCTTAACTCTAAAACCTTTCTGTATGTCGTGAAAAAATTTGAGCTAGCCAAAACACTCCATCAATCTCAAAATTTCATCACTCTGATGGACAGGAGCTCAAACTGTTTTTTGGGTTTTTTTGTTGTTAATTTTTATTTAAAAAATGAAGCACCGCAATAAAGAGCCAAAACACTGCTGTAGGGACTGGCACTTGTAAAGACTTTACAAACCCTGCGTTCATTTCAAATGTACAGTGAAGTGCACACACACCGCAGCTGCCTGCTTCCATAATTCTGCCCTTAACAAAAGAACACAGCTTGTTTCCGTGGTTTGAACACATTTTTAATCCTGCAGAATTAGCAGAACACAAGACGAAGTCGCGGAGAGCAACGCTCGTGTAGATCTGAGTTTGCGTCCTTTAAATAGCAGAGCAACATCTTACCGATATTAAATTTTAATCCTTGTAAATGATGCCTTTCTCTGCCACGCTGACAACTGGGGAAAAAAACAATAATCTCTTGTTTTCTTTTCTCTTTTAATTGTGGGCAAATATTCAGAAAGCAACCGAGGCAGAGAGAGATACAGACAGACTCTGGCAGGAACAGCCTGATAGACACAAAGTCGCACATGCCTAAGCATACAGAGTATCAATCGCACACACACACTCATGCGCACACATGGCCTAATACACACTCTCATAGCGCCAGACAGATTAAGGCCTGATTAAGGCGGGTGTCGCATAAAAGTCTTGGAACAGTAAATATCCTTAATTTGTAGTGTAATTAAACAGATTAGCTGCCGTGAATATCTTACTAGGGATTAGCTCACACACAATACACCAGGCGGGGTTGATTACACACAAACACACGCACACAGACACACAACACTGTGTGAACTAATGATAAACATCCAAAATAGCTAAGTTTTCAACTAGACTGAAATAAAAATATGACACAGAGTTAACGTGCGTATAAATGTGTGTGTGTGTGCAGTCACACAGAAAAGGGGGGGCACAATGAAGGTAATGACAAAAATCTACAGGTCGTGGTTGAATTGTCAGGTCGACACATGCACAGATGAGGGATTAGAGACCAGTGATCATTTCTCTTCTTACAGACTTTCATTAAAACTGAAGCCTTTGTCAAGGTTACGGTGGCGGGGGGAGGGGGGGTCTATTGTGATTCTAATGCCCTCTATTGTGCTGCGCTGAGAGACAGAACAGAAAGCAAAGGGAAGCAAGTGAAAGAAGGCAAAGGAACTAAAAAGAAAAAGCTCAGACAAACTCGTTTGTGAAAGACGGAGTCGATGGCACTTGATCCTGCTTCACCAAAGAAGTGCTGCCAATCAAAGGAAGCTGAACACTGTCCCACTTCCTGTGTTGGCTCCATGCCTGAGCACAGCGCTGCAAATATAAATTCAACACTTGTATACACAAGCCCAAATACACAAATAGATGCATATGCACACATACGTATTTGTGCAGCTCACGCACTGATTCCATATAAGCTTTAACTCAGAACCACAGGCCTTCCCAAAACCTAAACCTCATGACAGAAAACACTCTAATATTATCCATAAAGCTTCTGGACTTTGTGCTAATCACCATTGTGAATGTAATGCTTGTGCTATAGCGGCAAAGAGATAATTTTTACCTGCAGGTACCATGTTTCATGAACAACTCTGCTTATGTAGTTCACTATTATATTTTTTGGGTTCCCTGTCAGTTCAATATGATCTTAGCAATGCCTTTCCCATTCAAGGAAAAATAAAACAAGACTTACTGCTAACTTAAACATCAAGATGAGATGGAAAATGTTCTATTGACAATAGCTGTGGTTGCAACATGTGACTTAACTTATTTGCTTAAGTTACTATTTTGGACAAATGACATGTAGCGACTAGTCTCGCGAATATCTGGCAACCACCGTTCATGAAGGAAAAATTAGTGCTTCCTGACCACCGTGGTTCCTGGAGGCTGATGGCAGTTGTATAGAAAATGAATGTTAAACTTCTAGTCACATAGGTCTACAGATCAGGAAAACATATACTCCTCAACCGACTGGCAAAAATCTGGTTGCCTATTTTTCATGTCTATCTGCAAATGTGAGCTAACTACTAGCTGAGCAGCAGTAGAACTTGAAAAGTATGATGTAAACTGGAAATTAAAAAGGCTTGCCTTCAAAGTAAATATTGAAAAAAAAAAAAAACTACCAAGAATGGTAGTCTGCTAGCAAGTTTTCATCCAGAAAGTACTGCTAACTAATTTGGGGAAGGACATTGTTTTCCAAAGGAACCAGTGGCTGGATCATATCCATTATGGTGGAAAACTCTTGGGCAATGTGCACATGATGTCACATGAAAAACCTCAATAGAAGTCTAGGCGAAAATAATTTTCTATCTTGACCACCCTAAACACTTTGCTGCTGAGTTTATGGTCATAGTTACTGGTTTTGGTCACACTGATTTAAAAAATAAAAAGCCACTGAGCCTGCAGCTTCAATCAGACCTATCCCCACTCGTCACAGCTGTTTGGTTTTTTTTCAACCAAGCTAGCGATGCTGGAGTCGAGGCTTCAAAACTGGACCAGTCGGCGACATCACAGTAACTAGGTTCATCTTGTATACTGTGTATGTAAGTGAGGCAATCACCATAGAATACTTGCATGTTAAAAGGCCCTAATGAAACAAGACAAAACAAAATTTTTCATAGCCTAAAACAAAACAAATGGTCTCTACAGCTAATTTCCTCCTTCATAAGATAGCCAAGCTCAGTGTTTTAACAAATTAAATTAAATATTATAAGTGCCTAAAATGATCATTATTAGATGTGTAGCTACTTTAGCTAGCAGGTCGATGTTGACAAAGGAACCGTGTTGCCAACTTAGCGAGTTTGTTACTATATTTAGCGAGTTTTCAGACCCCCTTAGCGACTTTTTTTTCTAAAGCGACTAGCAACAACTCTAGCGACTTTTTCTGGTGTTAAACTTAAACTCCCAGAGAGCAGCCATTTGGCTGTTTAGCTAATACAGCTAGCTGCTAACACAGTTAGCCACTATGCTTACACAACCAGTAAGCAAAATGACTTCTTTAGCATCTAGCTGATGAAATTGCAGATCTAGCCATTGTGACCTGACCCACCGGTTTAGTTTCTGGAGCCAGAAGTAACTGTGATAACTTATCAGCTAATGCTAGCAAACGTGATCACTAGCTATGGCATGTAATATTTAGGTGAACCCTAGCAGATAGCTATTGGCTAGAGCTTCCTTTGCAGTGTTGCCAACTCCTCAGTAAGGAAAATCGCTATTGGCTGTCATAAAAGTCGATAGAAGTCGCTAAATGACGTCATTGCCTAATTTGCATAATTGGTCATGCTAATGTAATTGTAACCTACATTGTAGGAGAGAAAAATAACATTGTGGAAGAGACATAAAGTGAGTTAGAAATGTCCTGCATTTAGAGTTTATTCAGAACTACAAATTAAATTTCTTTTAGCAATTTTTTTTTTAATGTCACAGTTCCAACCCTATTCCTTTTTTTGGGCTTGGACCGGCAAAAGTGACCCAAAATAAGCGCTCTGGTGGAGTTACTTTGTGTGTGTGTGTGTGTGTGTGTGTGTGTGTGTGTTTATAAGTAGTTTTAAACCTTGTGATCCACAAAACAACATAATAGTAAAAGAAGAACTGACTGCGTTACAGTAGGTGTGGGAGCAGCGGCTTCGCTCATGCGCGATTCATTTGCAGTTTGGACGCATAGATGCGAACATCTCCTGCCCTGATAGAAGCTGGGGGAGGACTATCCTCCGCCCGTGAGCGCTTTGGCACAAGCGAGGTGCCCATGGCAGCACCCGCTGCTTGTTGAGAGTAAAAGCAATACGTGCTTTCACGTCAATAGGTCGTCATAAATGAGTCTCCATTAAAAAATCTTTAAATGGTAAATGGCCTGTATTTATATAGCGCTTTACTAGTCCCTAAGGACCCCAAAGCATTTTACACATCCAGTCATCCACCCATTCACACACACTGGTGATGGCAAGCTACATTGTAGCCACAGCCACCCTGGGACACACCGACAGAGGCGAGGCTGCCGGACACTGGCGCCACCAGGCCCTCTGACCACCACCAGTAGGCAACGGGTGAAGTGTCTTGCCCAAGGACACAACGACCGAGACTGTCCAAGCCAGGGCTCGAACCGGCAACCTTCCGATTACAAGGCAAACTCCCAACTCTTGAGCCACGATCGCCCATATTAAGTTTTAAAGCTAACCCTAACCGAGACTAAGATGAGCAATTACTGAAATACTCGACACAAAATTATTTAAACCCTTGCGAGTCTCCGATTGCACACAGAGAGACGCATACACACATGTAAGTGACAGTTTGAGTGGTGTGTGAAGGAGCTGCCAACAGCATGTTGTCCATGAAACAAATTGGGTGTCGTAATTAAAGCTGGAAAAAAATGAGCTGTTTTCCATTCTCCCTGTGTGCTCGATGACAGCCCTGCGCGCGCACACACACACACACACGACTAATGAAAAACAGAAGGAGGAGAGAGAGTGTGTGAGTGATTTTTGAGAAAGAAGCAGAGTAAGAAAGAGTGCGGAAAGGCGAGGAAATAAAAAAGAAGCTGTTAATAAAATGTGGAAAGAAAAGCAGAAGCGAAGGGAAGTGAAAGAGACACACAATGAGCGATGCTAATGAATGAGAGCAGGATGGAGACAAGGTGTGCGCGAGGGGAGAAGAGCAGACGAAGGGATTTGGAAATGGAGGAAAAGGAAAGGAGATGACAAATGTGCCGGACAGAAAGTGGAAGAGAGGTAATGAAATAAAGGACAAAGTAAAGGAGGTTGTGCAAGCCAATCCACACTGCTCGGCAAGATCAGTGTGTATTTGCGATGCTCGATAGTGTGTGTGAATTCGGGTTTTGTGTATGTGTGTGTGTAGGAAGCCCCTCAGACGCAGGATGGAGGCATTTGTCTCTGAGTGGAATTACAAGTGGCGGGTTGAACAAACCCTCCAGTGGTCTAGAAGAAACAGAAGAGGAAAGGAAAAAAAGATTCCTCTGTCTTTCCTGTCTTTTCTTTTCCCGGGCCATGCTTCACTCAGTGTGTGTGTATGTGTGTTTGTATATGAGAAAGGGAAAGAAAGAAATCAGAACCACCCAACTCCAAAACTACATTGAGTGAGAAAATACAGCTGCCTTCCGCTTTAAAACACACAGCTCACAATGTCGCAGAATCAAAATGCATGCAAAAACGTAAACAGTGCGTGGACGCGCTGATGTTTACAGTAAATCCTTCTGTGTTTTCGGGCGAGACTTAAGTCTTCCTAAAAAGGCGGGGGGGCATCTGTGCCAGGCTTCGATTGGCCAATCTAACTCACACTAGGAGTTGGCACCGGATGGCTCGGCACAACCAAAGCCAGCCCTGCTCATCATTAGGAAGCACAAGCACGGGGGGGTGGTGATGGAGGGAGGGGGTTCAAAAGTCTGTCCTGCCAAACACACAAACACGGCGCCAGAGACGAAGAAGCTTCGGGATGATTACAGAGGCCAATAAAGCCGCTATTTTGCACCCGAGTCTTGGATGTTTTCCCTCCCATGCTGTGCAGTTGTGATTCCGCATGTAAATATTTGGGCGGGACACAAACTCGAGAAACAGAGGCCCCTCTGTACAGCTGGCGGGCGAACAAAATGCCAAGCAAATGGGCTTGTGACGTTGCCGGATCGCTCTTGAATGCATGGGAAAGAAAAGTAGGAGTCAAAAAGAGATGACTTTTTTTTCCTTTGGAAAAGAGAGCAAGAGAGAGGACAGCGTCATCTTTGTTCGGCCCGTGCAGATAATAATCTGAGTGCTGATTCAGCTGGTGAGTACCATGAGAGGTAGCGCGCTGCTGTCTCAGGCCTTGGAAAAGCGTTCCATCACCCCCATGCATCACATAGTCATTTGTAAGGCTTCCCTTACGGCCCGCTGAGACTGTCCGGTTATGACAGAGGAAGAAAATAACAGCCCACACCTCAATGTCACCCTCGCTGAACTGCGATTATTATTCTTCTGTGCAAACTGCCGTGCGTTATTCCGTCTCTTTCAGCAGAAGACACTGACAAATGCACAGAAACTGTACAGATCTCCATCAGCTCGCACCGGCATATATGACAAACATCCAGCTGAAGCCTGGCACGGGTCGAGCCTGGCAGATATCAAGTTATGATAGCCGTGTTGACTAATTTAGAGCAAGATTGAATTCCTTCACCCCCCTCATCTCTCATGCTGTCAAATAAAGGCCTCAAGGTCTAGACTGATCCTATCAAAAAAAAGCTTAATAAGCTTGTAATAAATTCTCATTTCCGTCAGTCTTCTACAAAGCCTCGGCCAGCTCCGTGTGTGCCAGCTGACAAACGCCCAGTAATTTGATACTGGCATTCAGCGGGTTCCCTTCCCGCTGCCCCTTTCTCCCCCTCCGCCATTTCACAGGAGATCTTTAAATGTCACCCAAACACACACACGTGTGAGTGCAGCATTTGTGAGGCACTCTCGAGAGCTGGAGGGATTAAAATGTTTGAGCCAGTTGTTTCAGGAAGCAGAGGTAAACAAAAAAAACCAAAAAGAAAGCGGTAGATGAGGATGGTGAGACTACCGGTGTGTGCTTCTTTTATTAAGGTAACACTGGTAGATATCTGTTGGTAGCACGTGACCAAGAAGAAGCTGCTTGGCTAGGCAGAGATTTACATCAGATGCCCTTCCTGACTCAACCTCAAAGGGGATTTGTGTCTCTGTTTGGAATTGAACCAAGAAGTGAATATGTTAGCCACAACACTAAGGAGTCATCACTTGCTAATATATTTGGTAACCATATTTTTTTCTTAAACGTGGCACGGAAAACTTGATTTCCACCCATTAAATACCTGTAGACGTCATCGATTACTGGAAGGTTCCAGGCGCTTAAAGCCTGTTAAGTTCTGGGAATCATCTGAAACAAACCCTCACTATCCTGATCCTGATTACCCAGCATTTTGACCTACACGTTACCATCTCAACTGCCAGCTTCTCAATCAGAGCAAAACTTTATTTCCTGTCAATTCCTGGCCTACAAATTCCTGCAAACAATCATTAACCTGCACCTCCGCAGCAATGTGCAGTCCCGTTTGCTGACTCAAACACCGCTTTTCATGCAGCGAAATCAAAAGTTGCAAGCCAAAAATTCTCCCTGTCGAGCTCTGCCAAAACAACGTGTTCAAGAGAAAGCCGTCATCTGTGATGTGACATTTTCATGGCACATCTTCTCAAGACACTTAAGAGACTAACTCAGCCGCCCCCATCCTTCAAACAAGTGCAAATCTGACTGAACACACATGACTAACCCTCTTCACAACTACAAGGACAGAGTGTGACTGTTTATCCATGACCTCAGAAAGACAAGTTTGATACAACCCCCCCCCCCCCCCACAAAAAAAAAAAGTTTTTTTACAGTGCTTTTTAATGGACATCAGTGGGATGTACGGCTGCACTGATACACTCTTTCACAATCATAGTCCCTGCACTTGGACCAGGTCAGATATCCCAAGTGTGGCACATTCTCTGGGTTTCCAAGTCCTTGAGTGGAAGTCGATTTATTGAAGTCGCACTCTGGTTTTTTGATGGAAGACTTGCTGAATTTGAAAATTCCCAGAATTCTCAAAGGTTTTTTTCCCCTTCTTTTTTATTTCCAGGTGGAAATTAAGTAAATTTATGAATTAATTTATGTATTGCTTCATAGTGTAGTGGTTAGTACGTTTGCCTAACACGTGAAATGTCAGTTGGAGACACTGATTGCAAAATCACATATGCAGATCCAACCGCTCTGGTGACCCCTTTCAAATAAAGGAGCAGCTGAAGGAAGCTTTAATCAATTAGTTTAGTTAATTAGTTCACTATTTCACCAATATATAATTTATGAGGCTGAGCTGAATATTATATTCATGCTTCAGACTGGCTCTGTTAGTCAAACTGATGGCTGGATTAACCAATCGGTAGATGATCTGGTTTTTGCATATTATTCGAATTGCTTTCATACAACACGCCTCATTCACGTCATTCTTTTCTACGTGCGATAAATTTGACGAACGCATCAAGAGCAACTCCGGTTTGAGTATACTACCCACGGTAGCTTTTGCATGCACACTGGAGCAGCCGGAGACCGAGCCACCAACCTCACTCTCATGATCTGCTCAGTTCCAGCTTTAGCCTCCTTAACCCTTTTCAAGCTACCAGGACCAGGCTGTATATGTGCTTAAAACCCCAAACTGCATGATGTTCAAACAAGACGGTCAGTATAAGAAGCTCTGACTAAATTAGGTGCAGGTTCAACAGCATCAGTGTGTTTTTTGTGCTTTAATCACACACAGTCCTGGTTATGGGGACAAAAAGGTACAAATCCTCCTAAGCATCTCTATTAACAGGCTTGCTCCTTCTGACCTCACTCCCGGGGAGCTGTAATTGGCTGATTTTGGGGGATGTTCTCTCAGGTGGAAATTTCATGCATTGTCACGCATGCCAGTTTACTTCTTTAGTCTCAAATCACCAGGAACATTAGGGCTGAGAGAAGTCAGCCAAGGTTTTCTTTTTCTTTTCGCCTTCCATGAGTTTAAAATGAGAAAGCTGATCAGGCCCATTTCCACGTGGTCATCGCTGATCTCTGAATGACTTTTGTGGGTTTCACGTTTGTCTAATTGAAAATGAGAAAGCTCTTTGGCTGTGTGAAAACATCCACGCTTGGCACAGATGAGGCGCCCACATAGTTCACAGCGTGTGCACCCCTGTAGACCGGCTGACTGGAAGGACCGCTTCAGACATTTGTCTCGCAGCAGGAGACAGATTCAATCACCATTTTATAAGTGAACATCTTTCGCCTTGACTTACTTCACCCTCGCACGGCTTCACGTGGGATTGATATATGATGTGTGCTGTCATTTTTTTATACCTCCAATAAAGAGGGAGAGAGCGAGAGAGATGGGGGTGGGGCGGTGGGGTAGTTATAGGAAAGAGTGGAAAGACAGCACACTCAGCACTGCTCAATGCACACAAACACAACATTTTCCCCAAGAGGCATAGCTCAGATTCCTAGGCTACAATTTGCATCACAAATATCCCGGAGTGGGAGTGCATGCACGGAGAATAAATAAACCAGCGAGGGTCCCACTTTACTTCCCCATTCATCCCGGGTGTCACCCATCCATCCGCGCATCCACCCTCTCCATCGCCTTGCATCCAAAGATCCAACCGGGACTCAGGAAGAGAAAGAGAGAGGTGGTGTGTATGTGCAGAGGCCAAAGAAAAACAGAGCTGTCTTTAGAGGCGGGAAGGGGGAAAAGCATCCAGGAATTTAATTTGGAATCCTTGGAAGTTTGGGGCCAAATTCACCTCTGAACATGAATCTGACAACTTTCCTGTTGTGCCGCCTCATAAGTGCGTTTCTGTTTGTTTTTCCTTGGCTCAGCAGTCTGTGCCAAACACTTGATTGTGTCAACTAAGAGCCCAGATTATGGATCACTTACTGAACTCCAAATAACTGGACAGAATTCCAGAAGAGATATCACACCAAACCAAATCAAATTAGAATTATCGATGAATAAGCGTGGGAACAAAAACCCATTGGAGAAAAGAAAAAAGTTGAACTTAATGATTTACTTCAAATAAGAGCGCAATCAAATCATGCATCATAAACAAAACATCCCAGCGGGATTTAAAACCTCAGCAAACACCCTACAGGGGCGCCAAAGGAAAGATCTGTCAGAGCACATAAATAAAACACCATTAACTTTACTATAAATTGACTGTCGAGTGTCACTGACGCATCCGAAGCCAAAACAGGCACGCTGAAGAAGCATTAAAGTGATTTTCGTCAAGGGACCGACTCCACGGGGGTCGCGATGATGATGATGAAAGCGAGATGTTTTCCCACTGCCTGTATCGCCCTCAGAATATCTGCTACATCTAAATTATTCAAAGACAGTAAGGAATTAAAAAAAACTGTGCCACTGGTGCAGCCCGAGTCTTATATATAAATATATTAGTCTTCGAGTCTTCTGGGGAATTAAACTGAAACGATGGCGCATTCATTCATACTTAGTGAAGGGATCTAAATAATCTAAATCAGCGCAGATTCGCAGTCTGTTTGATGACAGATGTTTTTTCTTTGTTGGGAGATTTCATTTGATGTTATCGTTTTCGAACCAGCATATCTCGCGTAAAAAAAAGAGAAAAAAAAATAAAACTGTGTTAAAACGACAGAAGAAGGACAGTTTGGGGAGCTTTATTTTATTTTACGCAGATGCAGTTGAATGACAGTTTCCTGTAGGTGCGAGAGCGATAATTGAAATCAGCACCAGCGTGCCAGGATGTGAACTTGTGTTAAGTTTTGGACCAGAAAGAGTCAGAAACCCGGCGACCTTCAGTTATCATTTAGTGGAATTATTGCTAAAGTCTCTGCAGGGACAGAAAAGGATCGGCTCTGTTGCTCTTTGGATGTCTCAACTCTCACTTCATCGGTGCTTTTCAAGTCAGACCCTGACCGAATAACGGAGGCGCAGAGACGCGCATCCCCAAAAAGCACTCACCTGATTGCGCCGCACAGGATCCGATCACCGCCAAAGTGACGAGGACGCAAGCTGGGAAGAACTTCATCTTGGGGGGCGGGAAGAAAAAAAACCTGCTTCTCTTGTTAACTCCCGTAACTCACATGTCCAATTAAGATATCCTCGTTGATCACACGCGTAAAAAAATTAACCAAAAGAGAGAGCGAAAGAGAGAGATAGAGAGAGAGGAAGGAAAAAGAAAAAAAATAAAACCCCGTCGGAGTCTTCTTTTGCGCTTCTTGGACACCTGGCACCGTTTCCGTGCGCCGTGGAGAGCTTTTACGCACCGCGTCTCGTTCTGTTTGCGTGTCGGTTCCTACTCCAGTGTTTAGGTCGCTTTCCACCGCGGATACTCTGAGCCATTTACTCCTCACACTGCCATCGCGCCGGTGGCTGGGGGGAGGGAGGAGGAGGATTGGGGGGGGGGGGGGGGGCGATGTGCGCGCGTGCGTATGCGTGTGCGTGTCGGGCGTCTGAACACGCCTCCTTTGGAATGACCGACACCTCCTTCGCCCTATTAAGTCCCATCCAAAAGATTTGGAGCGTTTAATACTTTTTTTTCTTTTGGAAATCCGCCCACACTACTTATCGCCTCTCCTGATTGGCTATTAAGCTCCAACGCTGCCGTCGATACACCTGTTAGGAGCAGGTTTTGTTTTGGTTTCTGTTTGGCTGCTGTGTCGGCCACTGTGCTCTTCGTTATTGCTGGGAAGACAAATTACTTAATATCTGATCCTGATCATGATGTAGGAAGTAGTTTGTTTAGGGGTTATAATGTGACAGACAGAAGACATCAGTGGAACACCCCACAGTGTAGTTTCAGCAACACCACGAAAGTTTCCTGCTTCGCCAGCAGGGTCAGCCTCTGCAAATACCCACCGCTACGAGGCACAGCCTATAAAGTTTGATTGTGCTGGTGTGAAGAAGCCGCAGTGAAGGCAAAAAGATGGAGCAGTGTACCATTTTCAGGGCCACTCATTTTACAAGCCAGTCTGCCCACAGATATTCTGCACTCTGCTTTTTATTTGTGGACTGACGTGAAAGTATGAAACGAGCTGGCGAATCGACGAGGACAAAAAGATATTGATTTGCGATCCGTGTAAGGCGAAAACTCGACCGTAACTGGAACTATTGGAGAATTAGTGTGAGGACCATCCTTGATACAGCCTCACGGTGCCTGAAGGGATGGTTTATTTAGTGTCCTTTGCTGCTCTCTAGGGGAATTCACGGGGAACCGCTCGGTTCTGAGCCTTTTGATCATAAAGCTGCTGAGTAGTGCTGTGCAGTACTGCACATTTTGGCATCAATATGATACCAAGTATTGCCAACAACGATACCAGTACTTTTAACCTATTTAACCTAATTAGGTTAACATAGCAGAGCAGTGTGTCATGATTTATGAGATGAATCGTCATCAGTTTGCAAAACACATTTTAATGACATTAAATCACTGTGATTTTCACTTCCTTTTAGCTTTTAATGTCTTTAGAAACTAGTGTGTGTTTGAGGAATATTTTTTCATCCCTTCTCCGAAAACAATAATATTTTAGTTAATGCAATTCACTGGGATTCATACTGAAGTTAGAGAATAAAAAGTATCAAACTTATCATTGTAGTATTAATCCGATGCCAATACGAGCCCTGATATTGATGCTATTGATATAATTTCGATCCACAAACCTCTGCTGCTGAGGGACCTGAAGTGAAGGCCGTATCTCCTCAGTAGCATAAAGGCGGACATCAGGACCCTTACAAAAATCATTAAATGGGTTACTTTGTTTGCTTTTCCATCACAGATGTGTGTGTAATCACTCTCTAAAGTTTTCTGCATTTGAAAAGTCACATAAATATTAAACTGTTTTCATACAAGCTGTAGATTATATTGGGATACACACAAAAAAAGGTACTTTAATGTATCTGTAGGGGGCACAACCAAAAGTGAATGGGAGAGTGAACTCCAAGGCACTGCCTTTGTGCATTTGACAGTGCACAACAGCAGCTATTTGTAGCTTTTTGCTTTGTGCATTCCAGAGACCAGTTCTGTACCTCTGTAATTGTGCAGCTTTTAAAAAATTAAACCTTTAAAAAAGGTCAAAATTGTGTATATGGGGTTGTCATGGTTCCCCAAGTAATTGTGTGTGACGTTTTCAGCTTACCTCCCTTCAGCTGAAGATGTGGCTGCCCAGGGCTCCTGGCGCACCCATTTATCATCGACACTTATCATCAATTCAATTCAATTTCATTTATATTGTACCAAATTCCAAATTGCAAAGTAAATGCCCTACAACCCTTATAGAGAAAACCCCACAACAATCATCTATGAGCAAGCATTTGGCAAAAGTAGGAAAGAAAAACTCCCAAAACTCAGACCGGCTGGGCGTGAGGGCAATGAGACAGGGCAAAAATACACAGTATACAGTTTATAACCCGCCACTCGCCATTCATCAGGTTGTTGAGCTTCCCAGTGTGGTAGCATCACTCAGTCTTCTTTGGTATTTATTGATTTTTTGTTTACATGCCAACCTTACCTGTAGAATCCTTCCTGGTCCATCAGCCTGGCTAGCTTCTGGTCATACCTACAAGCGCCACTCTCACCGCACTCAAGAGTACTTACCTGACCCTGTGGAAAGCAGTGAATATTCACCTGCTTTGGAGATTCTGAAAATCAGAATCAACTTACCTGAATGTGAAACTGACAGAATTGGAGAAAAAAAATAGTACAAAGAAACTTTGGCAACTGGACCAAATCCTTTCTTGAGTGTAACTTGAGTTTGATTCTCAGTTATATTGTGAATACTTACCAGTTGTTGTTCATTAAAATTATTACATTTCTTCAATCTGTGTCCTGCAATTAAGTCTTATGCGCAAATCACAGCAGGGTACAGATTCATTTAATAAAAATATTTTAATATGCAGTTGTACACATGGGCAATAGGCTGGAACATCTGAACCTAAAGATGCAACTTCACCAGGTAACCTGACACGTAGTCTTTAGACTGTTTGAGGAAATCTGAGAACCCAGAGAAAATCCACCAAGCGTGAAGTGAACAAAAGATGTCACAAGTTCAAACCCAAGAACTTTTTACTATGAAGTGACAGCGCTAACCTCTTCATCACAGTGACACTAAATATATGACAGATACAGAGTGAAATACGTATCCATCCGTTTTCATAACCACTCACCCAGTTCAGGGTCATGAGGGAGCCGAAGTCTGTCCCAGCTGTTGTTGCATAGATACACCTTGGATGGGCCATCAGTCTATCACAGGGCCTAAAGGTTTTCTGTTTTAAAAAAATGAACATTGAAACAATAAAATGATCAAATCTAAGCGAGTTAATATTCTGCATTTTTTCTTTTTCTGCTGTCCGTTAAAATCTAGAAGAAAAGTTGCCTTGTTTGGTCACACATCTTAATCTTGTTCAAGAAAATGTGGAGACGCATTAAACCCGTAGTCTTCCTAATGATCAGGATGGGACGACTCTTTCCTCGGGTGATTTTGTTTCTAGTTTCAAATCTACTCCAATACAGCATAATGAAATGGTCCAATATTCATCAACTTAACACATAAATATCAAATACATATAAATAACATGTTGGATGGTTAATGTTGATCTGTAATGAGTGTAAGCTGTCAGTCTGCTGTTTACCTCGGCCTAAATATACAGATGTGGACAGTATCTGGATGTTCACATCTGCATATTTAGGAGGCTGTAAAGAGTCCAATACAAGTTGATGGGTCTGTGAAGCTCACTTCTGATGACACTGATACTGAATGAGTTGTTGAGGATGTGCTGAACCTTTCTAACAGCAAGAATAGCAGTTAGCCTATGTTAGCTGCTGTTAGCCTCTGTGTGTTGCTGTTAGCCTCTGTTAGCTGCTGTTAGCTGGCATTGATGAAAAGTTTTTTGAAGCAGAGCTAACATTGTTGGACTAATTGAAAAAACTGTCATGTGAAAATGTAATCACATGTTTTTTTTTAGAAGGAAAGTGCTACTTTTAGGACATCCAAGCCTAATAATTACCTTAACTTGTAACTAGCTGTTATTATTGTTTAGCCAGTAATTGTCAGCTGTCCAGAGACGATAGAGTCATGTGTCTAATCTGCTGACAATAAGCTGAGCATTCAGTTACTGTGGTTCTGTTATTTTGGACCAGCTGCCTGCTGACTTGAGAATAATTACATCTGTGCACACACTAAGGGGGAAAAAAAAGAGTCATAATCTTTCTATTCACAAAGGCCAACACTTAATTGGTGTTTTGTTTTGCTTTGTTTTGTTTTAAGGAATTTTTTGCCCACACAGGTTTTTATGTCTTTATCTTCTGTGTTATTAAATATATGCTATATGTTACATAAGTTATATGTAATAAATGTTATTAAATAACCTCAAAAATACTTACAGTACCTTTTAAGTATTAGCATTTTGTTTCATGATTAAGATTTGCTGTTTGCAGACATGGAAATGAACAAATTCACTATCAAACACCAAAATGAACAAAAGCTTTTTAGCTCCACAATACCTACAAACTTAAAGAAGATGCAGATTGCACTCTGTCAGTCTACACTCTGTAAAGTCAGCCACATGAAAACAGTCATCGGAGCCACTGGATTACTCTCTCACACACCCATCGGCAGAGACAGCCACGCTGGGTGGCAGCACAATGCAGAGCAGCGCTGAGAATACTAATCAATCTGTTCCTGTGCAAAATTCCTCAGATAAAACATTCAATTATAGACATTGCGAGCTGCATGAGATTTGTGCCGATACGAGTGTGACATGAAAATGGGAATTCTGCCTTTGTGTGCTGCTGCTGTGAAATGGGGTCCCAGTGTGAGCCCACCGCCGGGGATGTCTCTGGGTATTCACACTAATGCATTAATCCTAATACAAATAAGAAATGGGGAAAATGTGACATTTAATTAAAGAGTCGTGATGAGTCTGATGACATGCTACCTCACAGTTGGCCTCTGCTGTGAGAGTCATGTATATATGAAAAAAAAACCATCCAAATTCTAGATGTTAAATGGTTATAATTGGATTATTCAACAAAAACGTAAATACTGAGGGATTAAAACAGCAGTGTTTTTTTCAGACTCTAAATTGCTGCTATAAAGCATGCACTGTACACTGAACTAATTTTGGTATCTGACTTTGTTTTGTCCCCTGTGAGCAGTTCCACCCAGAAAGCAGCCGGACAAGGGGCTCAGATGACAAGCAGCGCTTCTATGATTAGGGCTGCAGCGAGGAGGGGAAAGGAGGGTGCCACAGAGAAAGGTCAGGGGGGCTTTTACACACAATCAGTTGCCGCCTTCTTGTTGACAACACAGCGTGAACTGCGGTTAATTTGTTTCTAACGTGGTGGCACCGTGACGTTCCCGACTCACTGGCTCTGGCTATTGGAGTTAGAATGAGGCTTTGCCGCTGATCTCCGGGGAGTGAGCAGAGCGCATGAAACTTTTTGGGGTTTGTGTTCAGCATGGCTCTGGAGACCGCCTTGCTCCTGAAAGCAGGGTTTGTGCTGCTGATGGCAGGTGAGTCCATGGTACTCAGGCAGAGAGTCGCTATAGGTGGATTCAACTTAAACCTTGTTTATGTTTTTCTTTGACAAAAAAAAAGCAGGTCTTTGAAATGTTAGTCTATTTAGAAATTATTAACAAGTCTTGGTTGATTTATGGCAGAAAAAAGGACGAGGTAAGTTGGGATTTTGTTTTCTTGGGTTTCTCGATAATGTCTATGAATAGACTTGATCTGTTTGTTAAAAGTTCACTATGCTCTATGTGCTTTGTTTCTGGAAGAAATTCTGAAAAACCCACCATTATTCACTCAACCTTACATTTCACTAGCATTTGCCCTCATCTACCTTCTTGCATGCTCAGCAGGCCATTGTCATTGAACGTAACCAGTCAAAAAGAAAAAAACATAAGTAGCAGCTGTGTGAAGAAGTGCATTTCATGGTTTTACATTTTCAATAACTTTGTTTCAATGTTTGAAAATGAAGGCAAACGTGATACCATATGACTCATGTGACATGTTAGAGAGTAAACTGGATTATGTCTCCAACATTGCTTGAACCTCTAATAAGAAATTCTTGGAAAACTTTTGGGAATATTGATCCAGAAACACACTGGGAATTCGTTAAATTCATCTAGAAGGAAAGACCATATACTATTAAAGAATGATGTAGCGGTTGTGGGTTCAGCAGTTGCTTTCGGGAAAAAGATGTGTTTCATTTGGGACCATAATTTACAAAAGGAACTCTGTGCTTTTGTTGAATTTCACTTGAAATAGGAATTTAGATATAAACTTACCAGGAAAAAACAATTACTGAAACCTACAAAAATGAGCTGAAACTTGAAAAAACTATAGAGAAGAAGTAGTCTAATCTAAATTCAATTGGGAATTTGTAATTACTAAACATCACCAACAATATGTGAGTAGGTTGTGGTGCTTAAAGGTTCTTCAGTCAAATACAAAAATATCCCCCACACAATAACACCACCAGCAGCAACCTTAACTGTTGATACGAGGCAGGATGGCGCCATGCTTTCATCAGCTGACATCAAAATCCGAGCAGAAATGGACACTCATCAGACCAGGCAACATTTTCCAGTCTTCGATTGTTTGATTTTTCTGAGTCCACACAAACTGTAGCCTCAGTTTCCTGTTCTTACTGACAAGACTGGCACCCAGTAGGGTCTTCTGTTGCTTTAGGTCAGCCTCTTTTTTAAAGGGTTAATGTCAGCATGGATCATTAATATTTGTGGAAATGATTTCAAATCCCATCATCTAATATTCATGAGAATCAGCTTTTAAAATCCATAAATGTTGAGTCTCAGAGACGCTGACAGAATTTAAGATTCCCATTGGACTGATGCATGTTTCCTAACCTAACAGGGTTGAAGGCAGAAAGTCAATAGAGCATAAACCTTCAGTCAGAAGAACATTTGTCAAACTATGCCTCCATTTTCCTGGAAATTGTAATCCAAATACAATGCTGGTTAACAGCCAAGTTGAGGGGCAACTGTGAATCCTCCAAGCGGCAGTCGCCATCAGAGGCTGGTGAAACATGACTGTAGATGATAGACAAGCTAATATTCACTCCTTTTTCAGGAGATTACTGTGCGTTCGTTCAGATCTTGCTTTGCCACAACAGTTTCTCACATTCTTCTTTTGTAGCATCTCTTTTGAAGCTCCCATGTCAACACATTCAGTCTTCCTTTGAGTGCAGGGAGAGCCAGCAGGGACAGCGCAAATATAATGGGCACACAGTCGGCCCTTATCTGGCCCGAACAGGCTGGAGATCCACCATGTTTCTCGATCGTAACAACAACCTGTTTGTTTCCACGCAGGCGTTTTACACCAGATTAAGCCTCCCTCTCCTACTGTACTCCTCCGTGGTGCTACATTCAGCCTCGAGTCCTGCGGGATGGCCGCAGTCTGCCTCCACGTTTAGAGGCTGTTTACACGCATCTCTGAAGTAAACAAATGGGATTGGGACTTTGCCTGCAAATTAAAATCTTTTCTTAGTGAAAGTAACAGTCTAATAGGGAAGAAATGGCCCAGTAGGAATTACCATTGCCAGGACATGACCTTGTTTGCTGCACAAACATATGCTGCTACAGATATATATTCTGTACAGATATTTTTTAATTTTTTTTAAATACTTTTGTCTTACTTCTGTTTCTACTTTGTAGCTCAAGTCCTTGCATCAGTGTCTGGCTGTAACAGGGGAGTCTACACGTTTCTTATCAATGATCTCTGCTTGGCGAATTTCACATTCAACATGGAAAATCTGGATCGAGGTTTATGGTGCAGCTGGAAGGACACAATGGAGTGAGTTCACTGACTCGAACATGCAAAAGGGAAGAAACGCATGGTGGGACATAAAATCACAAATTTTCCTGCATGAATCTGTACTTGTAAGTCAAAAAAAATTGCAATTTATAGAGTCACAACCTCCACACAGACCCTGGTAAACAGCAGATATTGTGTGTTGCAAAGCAGCTTACAGATGGAGCAGCGGCTGTAGCCAGGGTGGAGCAACTTAGTTTGCCAGGTACACAATTAGAACAATATCAACTGAACAGTTATCTTATTTTGGCTGGCTTTGAGATCAGTTTAATGAGATTTTTTGACTTGCTGTCTTATGCTAAATTCAATAAATAATTACGTTGCTGTTACATACAGCAGAGTTCCTTGAGCCTTGAGCCACTCCTCATATTTTTAAATTGTTTGCCTTGAAAGTAGGAAATAGGTGCAGTGATTTATTGAAATGTGCAAACACACATGTAAATACAGCATTAATGTAAGCACATGTAAGCTAATGGGCTTGAAAGTGAATATTTGGTGTGACCACCTTTATTCTTCAGCACAGTCTGAACTCTCTTAGGCAGCTTTCTTGTCATATCTTTAAGTCGTCTTCAGGAATAGTTCTCCAGGCTTCTTGAAGAACATTCAAAGCTCTTCTTTGCGTGTCTCTGCCTTTTGTTCTGTTCTCTGTCAACATGACCCCACACTGCTTCAGTGATATTGAAGTCGTGTTCCACTGTGTGTGATTTTTTTTTTCTTTTTGCCTGTCCCGTTTGGCTCTTTTGCCATCAGAATTGTTGTCTAAAGGCAAAGAAAGATGCCCAACGGATTTACTTTACCAAATTGACCATCCCAGCCTTGCCGTAATGGTCCATTTGATTCACCTTTTATTGTTTATTTTATTTTCACTTACTGAACATGGGACAGACTTGACTGGGGGACAGACTTGACTGGGGGAAAGAAGGGGAGAAAGAAAGAGGGAAAGAGAAACAGCTGAGAAGAGGGACGGGGGAGAAGGGCAAAAAACAAGAACCAACAGAATGAGCAGAAAAAAAAGAAAAAAAAAAAGAAAGAAAAAATGCATATATCAATCACCTGGATCACCTGCTGAGAAAGAAAAAAGAAAACAAGCAGAAGAGAACAAGAGTAATAGAATAAACAACATCACAATGATATATGGGAATATGACAGTAAATACTAAATGTTAAACATTATTGTGCAGCACATAAGATCAACAGAACACAGTGTGCTTTGAGGTAGGAGCCAAAAAGGGTGTAGTTTGTGGGTGTGATCACCCGTGTGTACACCTGTGAGCATGGACGCGCTTGTTTTTTTAAAAGGTTCCTTCATGTAATGATCTGCTAGAGGGTGTGGGGGGGCCACAGCCCCGTCCTCCAGGGCATGAAGCAGGTATGGAGGAGATCAAAACTCCAGACATCCAGAGCCCTCCAGAACACAAGAGACCAAGGAAGACCAACAGAGGGGCAGCCGCGCCACTGTCCCAGAAAGAGCTGAGGAGAGTCCCAGATGAGGGCTCACTCAGCAGCCGCGGAGCAGAAGCCAGGGGGGGTTGCAGTGACGCGCCCGTGAGCTCCGCCGGCAGCCAGCCGTGCCTGAGTGACCGAGCCCCAGGCCGAGAGGCCGAGGGCACCCCACCTCCGAAGTGGCCCGAGCGAGCCCCAGGCTCCAGGCCCCGATAAGCGGCCGCCAAGGAGTGAGCCGGTGTGTACCTGGACGCCCATCCCCGGACACAAAGAACCACCAACGCACCGATGTCTGAGGGAGTCCGCCACTGGCAGGGGAAGTGGTGGTAGGGGGAGATAGGCCTCCAAACCTTGGAGGGCCTAAGATGTCCCCAGAGAGGTGGCGCCTGATACCCGACCTGACATATAGACACAGACATACAGGCACACACATATACAAACATCCATTCCCACCCTCATGCTCTCATATGTACTTACTCCACACTCAACCAACGTGGAGACAGACATAAAGAGACGCTGTACACACGATCACACTCCCCAAGCTTACTCTACAAACCGGGTCTAGGTACCCTTGCCCCTGGAGGGGGAACTGCACCCAGACCCAGGTGGTGTTACCCTTTTCCCTGCGGTGGGGGGAGGCAGACCGCCCCGACTCCGCAGCAGCAGGGAGGCCCCACACTCCAGACCGCAGTCGGACGGCCAACTCCTCCTCCTAGCCCCCCCGCTCCAGCAGGCCGCAGAGAATGGGGGTGAGAGAAGACTCCAAACCTCCCTCCACCCGCTCATTGTAGTGTTGATGCATGTGTGTTCTAAGGTGCATTTAAAACCCAGGAGGGCATGGAGCTACCTGCCAGAGAGCAGCAGGTAAGCGCATGGTCCCTCCTGCTAGCCCTCAATGTCTACGTGTGTTGTGTGTGATTTTTTTTATACAGGTCTTTTACTGCATTGGCAGTATGTTTGGGATCATTGTCATGCTGAAAAATGAAGCTGTTGCCAGTCAGATGCTTTCCAGATGATATTACATGGTGTATAAAAACCTGATGGTACTTTTGTGCATTCATAACTCCAAAAATTTTTACAAGATCCCAAACACCACTGGCTGGAGTGTCATATGTGGATTCATCACTCCATCAGACCTGTTGTCACTGAAGCCACCCTTCCACTTAGACCATTTTTGATGAGGCTTCAGTGAACAGTAGATAAATGAGCTGAAGGCACAGATGTATCTCTTAAAGACCTGACACTTCTTAAGGGCATGAATTTTAAATATTGTTTGTGTGCTATAAATAGTTTTTAGGCCTGCTACGTCTTCTGTTGTCCACTCTTACATCCTCAGTGATTGGATGGCTCCCAGGAACTGGACTGAAATGAGTGAAAAGCAGCCATTGTACAAAGAAAAACTTTTGAAAGACCTTCAGAAAGCCTGGAGAACTGTTGCTCAAGAACACTTTAAAAATATCACAAGAAAGTCTGGCTCTTTGGAAGAGAGTAAAGTGGGTTGGCATCAGTGTAACAGAAGAATGATGGTGAGAAAAGCTGAAGTCCTCATGCTGTCATGTGCATGAGGATTTTTGATATCTCAGTCATTTCGCAGTTAAACAGCTATAAGAAGCAGCTGATGGCAGTGTTCTGGATTCACACCCAGACTATATAAGTCTTTAATATGCCAACATTAAGGCCTCGTGTTTATATCATTCACCTCTAAGTGAGTACTAATATCTTAGCAGGTGCACTGACAGACTGGTATTTCTGAGCTCATTAGAGGCAAAAAACTTGTTTATCTATCTGTTTATCTGTTTACTCTCTCATGCACCAACACCAGGGGAAAGCTTTACTGTATTTGTTGGCCATTATATCGTCTCAGTACTTGGTGGCTTTGTTTCCAAACCCTGACAGTCAGGGAGTGAGTCAGACAGGAGGATGAAGGGAGCCGGGGGACGCAAAGAAGAAGCTGCTGTCAAAACTGTGTGATTTCCCTCCTGGTTCACAGTCCTCACTTGGTCCAGCACATAACTGGGGGTGGTGCTCTGTGTGTGTGTGTGTGTGTGTGTGTGTGTGTGTGCTCACTTGTAACTCATAAAGAATTTGCACAGGCAGTTGGAGGGGCTGGCAGTTGCATCACCAAACTCCTAGCAACAACGTTTGACGCCACTGTTCAGGCTCACAGGAAAACAGCCGGTACAGAGAAAATTACGAGTATTGAAAAAATATTTGTGGATTCGGGCTGTATAGTAATAATGACAAGTAAAACATGAATTCAAAGACCAGATATGTACCATTGCTCATTTCAATACAATCAGTCTTTTTACTCCTGTTATAGCTTTCCTTAATTAGGTATGACGTGGACTCCACTTCAGTCGTGTACTGAATATAAGACAGTTGTCATCGTCTGGTTTATGGACCGATGTTTTGAAGCTGAAAGTTTAGCATTTTGACGTTCATTTCCTTTGCTCCAATGCGCAGCCACCGAATTGTAACAGCATGAGACCTGATAAAGTGATGAAGCGCTTTCATCTTCTTCAGTGGCTATTTTACTTCTGGCACCAGTCTGATCATATCTTCCTGTTGTCAGATATCCATCACCTGTTCAGCGCAGTAGTTGCCATCGTGTGGCTCTAAATTCTCTCACTTTTTTTGTGTTTATTTTTTTAAACAAACTTCACAGATGGTAAATGGATTAGTACTCGTATGACGCCTTTCCTCTTTAACTGAGCATTTAAAGCAATTTTTACTGCAAGCCACATTCTCCCAGTCTCACATGCATTCATAAATGCCTTTGGTCATGCACACACTTACACTTCGATAGAAGAATCGGAAGGAACTCAGAGTTTAGTATCTCACCCAAGGATACTTCGATTATCTGGGGATCATATCACCCAATTTTCAATTGGTGGATGACCCGCTCTACCTTCTAAACCACAACTGCTCCACAGCAAGGGGCATGAGCGGGTCATGGTCCCTGGCTTTTCCAACCTACATGTCCAAGTAACCTTGAGCGAGATACTAAACCCTGAGTTGTTTATTATTTATGAAAACGTTTGTGCTTCTGTCTCTGAAAGTTTCAGCACTGGACCTTATTAGAATCGTAATACAAGGTACATGTAAACGTAGCTGCTGAGGCACAGGAAAACCTTTTGGTGATGAGGGAGAAGGACTGATAAATGACAAAGGTAATGCAACGCTATAAATACACAAGGAACTAACGAGATATAGGGGAAATCAGTGACCCAGGGACGACAGTCACAAAGGGGGAGAAAAGGCAAATTAAGGAAGTAAAACAACAGTTCACAAACAGGTTGGAGCAGCTAGGGATCCAACCACCAACCCTCCAGTTAAGAGATCACCTGCTGTACCTACTGAGCCACAGCTGCTTCATTAAACCATCTCAGGATGGCCATTGTCGAAGTCGTCGTTGGTGCTGACCCCAAACCTAAGCCTAACTAACCGTAAACAAGATGATCAAGTTTTGCCCGTTTTTGCCTTTCTGTACGGTACGGCAGGCTTAGGCTCACACCTCAGAGGGTTAAAGGGTTGGATTTTGTGATCACTTCACTTTCAGAAACACAGTTAGGCACAGTGGCCGTCTGGAACAGAATCTCTCCTGGTATGGTGCAATGCTGTACTAAGGGCAGTACCCTGTTGGTATGCATCTCCATTTCCTCTGCTCCTCACTACTTAGCAGTTATATTTAGCAGTGTTAAGCCCACTGGTAATTCTAGACACTCTTTTGCCTTTTTTTCTCCCCACCAACAGGAATACCCTGCTCTATTCCCTCTCTGAAAGGACGTTTCAAAGACATCACAAGATTCCAGCCGATATTTCTGTAACAATTTGGGTTTTCAGCTTGATTACTTTAAAATGTTTCACCAAACATTCAGACAAAGGATCAACTTTAGTAACATCTTTTCTTTAATTACACATACTAAGTTCAGCATGAATCTGCCTGTGCTCTGCTGTCCTCTGCAGGATCTATGAGGGACTCACAAACTGCACATACCAGGTGGCCTTGAGGATAAACTGCTTCTGGCCAAATCAGATAGTCGACCGTTTCTTCATGGAGATTCATCAGATCTACTTTCATGACTGCGCTCTGACTGGTCGGCTCCTGCATGACCCACCGATTAGCATCCTCGCCCCATTTATCACAGTGCCTGTACTGGTCACCCTGCTCATGACTGCTGTAGTGGTGTGGAGGAGCAAACGCACACAGGGAATGCTATAGGGACCGTCAGAGTGTTAGGTTTGGGCTTGTAGAGCGTTCCGGAAGACATTTCTTAAGCATAAAGCATGCTCTTTTAATTTTCTTTTCATATTCCCGTGTTGATATTGAGCATATTGACTATTTGGAAGCTGCAGTGAAACAATTGCATGTTGTGAAAGATGTTAATAGAAATAAATTCTGTATTTGGTATTAAAACTGTCTGTCCAGTCACTTCTGGTGGCTAAGTTCACCTCTATGAAAACGCCTACGTCAGGGACACAAAACACTTTTTACAGAAATTTCTATAGCAGATATTGGAAAAACAGGAATTTATTTAATTGTTTATTAGTTACATAGTTACCTTGGTGTCGCATGAACAGCAATGTGGGTCGAGTTTTTAGCAACAGGAAAAGCTGCAAAACTTATGACAATACAGCTAAAAGTTCAAAATGTGTCCTCTACTTCACATTTTCTAAAACCTTCCAGTGGGTCAGATTGGATTCAGTGGACTTTTAAAGCCATTTATGTTAATTACCATCTGACATCGTGGCCCTTACAAACAATCTGCATAAATAACACCTGACAGTAGAAGAGACTTACGTGATTGGAGCCATTCGGAGGAGGGTGAAGAGATGAAAAGGAGAGTGGGAATTAGAAAACAAATGTAGGATGAAGAGAGGAAACTGTATGAAATAATTTTAACAGCCAAAATAAACAATGTTACAGTTTTATAGTTCCTCTATATTTGTTTACCTTTGAATAAATTCCACAGTGTATTTATTAATCATTTTTGAGGCAACATTTACAATGAAGCAGGCACTTAGTTATCGTAACACAAAGACAGTTAAAGTCAGCTAAACGGCATCAATCTGTCCTGTCGTTTGGTGCAAATCAGTGATAAAAACTGCGCCAGAGAGGCAACAACAAGACCTCAGGGCATTGCTCTCTCCGTATCCCTACAGTTTTGCTTTTTGCTAGTGTTCTTGTGACTGCTGCTAGCATGACTTTTTGTGCGAGTAGGAGCAGAAGCACCTGACACGTCTACAACTGCTGCCCTCTAGTCTTCACAGATGATTTTGCAGTAACACAAAACGTCTCCAGACTCTTTAATATCTGTCACGTGAGCGCAGTGTTGGCCACTGTTTGCAAAAATTATAAAATAACGATATAATAAAATGAGGATATTTATATTTACAGTGGGGCAAAAAAGTATTTAGTCAGCCACCGATTGTGCAAGTTCCCCCACCTAAAATGATGACAGAGGTCAGTAATTTGCACCAGAGGTACACTTCAACTGTGAGAGACAGAATGTGAAAAAAAAATCCATGAATTCACATGGTAGGATTTGTAAAGAATTTATTCGTAAATCAGGGTGGAAAATAAGTATTTGGTCACCTCAAACAAGGAAAATCTCTGGCTCTCACAGACCTGTAACGTCTTCTGTAAGAAGCTTTTCTGTCCCCCACTCGTTACCTGTATGAATGGCACCTGTTTGAACTCATCATCTGTATAAAAGACACCTGTCCACAGCCTCAAACAGTCAGACTCCAAACTCCGCCATGGCCAAGACCAAAGAGCTTTCGAAGGACACCAGGAAAAGTATTGTAGACCTGCACCAGACTGGGAAGAGTGAATCTACAATAGGCAAGCAGCTTGGTGTGAAAAAATCAACTGTGGGAGCAATCATCAGAAAATGGAAGACATACAAGTCCACTGATAATCTCCCTCGATCTGGGGCTCCACGCAAGATCTCATCCCGTGGGGTCAAAATGATCATGAGAACGGTGAGCAAAGATCCCAGAACCACACGGGGGGACCTGGTGAATGACCTGCAGAGAGCTGGGACCAAAGTAACAAAGGTCACCATCAGTAACACACTACAACGGCAGGGAATCAAATCCCGCAGTGCCAGACGTGTTCCGCTGCTGAAGCCAGTGCATGTCCAGGCCCGTCTGAAGTTTGCCAGAGAGCACATGGATGATACAGCAGAGGATTGGGAGAATGTCATGTGGTCAGATGAAACCAAAGTAGAACTTTTTGGTATAAACTCAACTCGTCGTGTTTGGAGGAAGAAGAATACTGAGTTGCATCCCAAGAACACCATACCTACTGTGACGCATGGGGGTGGAAACATCATGCTATGGGGCTGTTTTTCTGCCAAGGGGACAGGACGACTGATCCGTGTTAAGGACAGAATGAATGGGGCCATGTATCGTGAGATTTTGAGTATTGAGTTGTATTTTTGTTATTGACCAAATACTTATTTTCCACCCTGATTTACGAATAAATTCTTTACAAATCCTACCATGTGGATTCATGGATTTTTTTTTCACATTCTGTCTCTCACAGTTGAAGTGTACCTCTGGTGCAAATTACTGACCTCTGTCATCATTTTAGGTGGGGGAACTTGCACAATCGGTGGCTGACTAAATACTTTTTTGCCCCACTGTATGTCCAATGTGTGGCTTCAAACTATGCAGCACTTTTTAACTCTGTGTTTTGAAAAGTGCTTTACAAATAAAGTTATTGTTAACAAGTTATTATTCTCTTCCCCTTCCTACTTCCACAAAGTAGCAGATACAACTAGTTTATTAGACAAATAAGCTGGTCAGTCACTGAAAACATGTGGTGCAGAGTTGTTATGGTTTTCTATTTTCTAAATGGTTTTTATTTTTTTTTGAGGTTGTTGTTTTTTTTAATTTGGTGTAATTTCATTTAGTTTCCAAAGTGAATTTTCTCATTTCAGTGTTCGAGAATGTTTAGTTTGTTTTTAATTATTGTTTTTGTCTTTTTTCATTATAAGTTGACACTATGAGTCAACTGTCTAGAGAACAGTTGACTCATAGTGCATCATAGTATTGTAGACATCTATGTCTGTCAGTGACTCATTAGGCAAGTTGTAATATTTTTTTTTAAACCAAACCACTAAGGATACTAAGGATATTTCAACTAATCTATCTATCTATCTATCTATCTATCTATCTATCTATCTATCTATCTATCTATCTATCTATCTATCTATCTATCATTTTATACTTCAATAACTTGTAATTTGAAAATAGAGGCTGGGGTACTTACATATTCATAAACTTCACATTTCATATCATTACAGTACACAGAGGTTTCACATCACTTAAAGAAACTTTTTTTTTTACTGCAGTTCACTTATTACAAAAAGAAACAAAAGTGCACTCAATACTTGTCAAACTTAAGATTTTAAGATTGCACACGAGATTTTCATGGACTTCATTACAACAAAATGGCTCCATCTAGTGTTCACTCTCAGATTTTCTATAAGGCAGTTGATAGTAGTCTAAAATTAACTGAAGAGCAGCTTCATTTCATTCAGATTCGAGTTAATATTAATAGAAAATTCTGATTTGCATTTTCAGAAAGAGATAAAAAAAAAAGGAAGCGCTGTGAGGCTTGTACAACACGGCGCTCATCAGTAGGTCTAAACAATTAAAAAATAACACAAAAAAAAATTGCTAATGCACTCTGTTAGAGTTAAAATCTTTAATAAAAATCAGGGTCTAACAAGGCAGTTGTTTGTTTTAAGTGGTGACGAGCTAAAAAACCTTGGAAAGCAATCCTAAACAGGATTCATGCATTCTGAGTGATCAAGGTTTGCACGCCAGCCAGTAGAAATAATGCATAATCATCATGACTTCTGTCTTAGGAGAGGACACCTTCATTGCAGACATCAACCTGGGATAAAAGACAGAGAGACAGAATGGTTCATTATGATTTAGAGGAACTATTGGATGACAGATTATGTGAAGTTGTAAATTAACAGCAACCTCCAGAGGCTCTATCCTTCATTAAATTAGGCAAACATGCAGGTGAAACTCTTTAAAGAGACAGAACAAAGTGAAACTGTTTAAATCTTCCCAAACTTTAACAGTAATTAAATACAATGTCATACTTATATCCATGTAAAAGTTATGGCTCAGCAATTCTCCTCCATATATTGTGCTTGCTGAGCTATTCTCTCATGTCACTGGCGGGGGAATTAATGGGGGCTATATTATCAAAGCAGTAAAAGCCTTCAACAGTTAAGCTTAGTCAAGCAATGTTTGGCTTTTCTGATTAATGCCCCAGACTGTGCCAGTTTGATAATCAGAAATAAATTAAGCTGGGAAGATTACAGGAATCAACGGTCAGCGCCAGGTGAAGGGAGGTGAGGGTTCAAGGCCAGGAGTTAACGACTAGACTGGTGAAGTTCAATGTCTCACTTGTTCCTGATATGGTCAGAGAGATGTTTGGCCTCGGCGGGGTCCTTATTCTTCAGTTTCTGGTAGCTGGAGAAGGTCTCCACCATGCCAATATATTGACTCAATGGCAGGGTTCTTTTCGTCTGCAGGCACTCGTTCCTGGACACATTTGGACTCATAAATAAGTATGTTCTGGTCAATGTAACTGAAGTCGACTTCTGGCAAAGCTTCTGAGAACTCACCACTCTTTGTCTGGGTAAGAGCAGGAGTTGAACATGTCTAGGTAGATCTTCTTAGAGGATTTTCCAATGTAGGGATCTCGGAATGGAAGCAGGGCACCATAAAACTGGTGGGACAAAGAAAGAAAGCAAAGACAAACTTTAAAGCTTTTTGGGGAAAGCATTCATTTATAGTGGCTGAAAACCTACATCAGTACTCTATTTCTGCACATGAGCTTTTAGATTTGGGATGAACCTCTTTGCATATGTCATTGAGAGTGCTGGAGATGTCTCCGTACTCAAGCTCCATGTCCATGGTGTAGCTAAGGAGAGCCAGGCAGCCTCCAGGCTTCAGCACCCTGTCAGCCTCCTTGAGGAACCGCTGGTGATCAAACCAATGAGCTGCTGTCATGGCACTCAAAAGGTCCACCTCTCCAGATGTAAATGGTAGCTCTTCTGCTGGACACTGCCTGATGTTAAGGTGAACAGAGTCAGGACAAGGAAAAAATAGGGCCCATTATAGATGGGAGAGATGAATAAGGGAAAAGCTTTGAATAACAAAGCATATTCTTGCTTTTGTGGATGATCTTATTTGGATTCTCTTCCATTTGTAGAGGAATAATATAATTCAATGCTGGTAATTTAGTTTAGGGCTCAAGTCTCCAAGGGCAGTGCAAACATGTCGCCACTTTTTTCTCTGGAGTTTTCTTTCAAAATTTAAAACCACTCATCCATTTGCAGCCCATCCAAGTCAGAAAGTGGGAGTGGAGCCCATCCCAGGTGTTGCAGGTTCAACACCCCCTGGACAGGTCACTAATCTCTTGCTAGGCAAACACATAGAGTAAGAGCCATTCACGCTTACTTTCCCACCTAAGGTCAATTTAGAATAATCAACTAATCTCACTCCATGTTTGTCTTTGGACCGTGAAGGGGAGAAAAGACCCGTGCCTGGATTCAAACCTAAGACCTTCTCATGATGCTAACCTCAGATCGGATGAAACAACCTGCTGAAGTTAAGAACATCAATATGTGTCAATATCTGTCTGACAGGTGGGTGTGGGACTTATAGAAGACCACTTTGCCTGGTACTGATTGCGGGTCCAAGTGCTTCTGATCAAGGCCACGTCCCATGGATAATATGAGGCCACCGGTGACCCCTGTAACACTAGAATTTGATCTTCTATGATGGTTTTGTTTGAGAATGCTACCCAAAGTGGTAAGCTCTTTGCAAAGAACTTACAACCATGTTTATCTAAAGCTATCTTCATCTACAACAATCAAGGAATGATTGACGTAATGTAGCCTTTACTTAAAGAACTGCCCCAAAAAACGAAATAATTACATAATGAAGATGCTGAAGAAAGCACAGAACCTTTGACACATTGGTTTATCTAAATCACAGCCTTTATTTCACATCCACCACATTTTGTTCCCCTTCACCTGTATGAGACATTTGGAGGGTTCTTATTGGCTTGCGCTGTCTCTATCTGGACGGGGCTGACGTCTGTTCCAACCACTTTGGTGAAGTATGGAGCCAAAAGGGTCGTCCCTTGCCCCGATCCACAGCCTACATCCAGTGCAAGGTTGAATGGTTTTGGTGTCTAAGAGAAATGCTGTGATTTTAGAGTACATTTAACTGCCTGAATGTAATAGAACATTAATAGATAGAGACACAGGATTTGTTCAAATGCTATCAAGCACATAAGCATAAACACATACCCTTTTCTCCATAAAGTTCATAACTGTGCTGACCAGCTCCTGGGGTGCCACTCTGTACTGCAGGTAAGCCGCTGCATGATCTTTCCCCTCAAAGAGCCGCACAGCCATGTTGCTCCAGCAGTGTGCCTGCAGACTGTATGCAATATGTGACTGAATACTATGACTCGGTACTTTGAGCTCGTCTTTATTTAACCACCGAGTTGAAGATTAACTGCCAGAGCTGTGAACTGTGCACCATGTGCTACGGCTCGCAATTAAACTATGCATGGGATCAATTCTTTTAAAATGTAGCGTCGCAGTTAATGATCAACTAGGTGGCACATGACGATGGGAATGACATGCATTACACAGGCAACAATAAGCTTAACTTTACACGCATATTACAAAAAATATTCAGGACTTTATATTCAAACATAGCATTTGTCTTATAGTTTTGGTCAAGAATGGAAAAGCATTTTTATTATTATTACTTCTCCTACAGATTCAGTGCTGTGCATTCATACGTCTGCACCTTTAGGCAACAATCAGCAGATGGCAGTAAATGCTCACATAGATATGATGCTGTGTGCTGAAGAAGCAGACAGCTGCTGAAAATAATTTAAAAACAAATTTTTCATCAGTTGAACTTGAAAGAAGTCATCTCCTTGTTTATTCTTACACAGAGTTGTACATTGATATTATGACTATCTGGAGAAAATTAAAGTTTGATAAAAACTCTTATTATATATTTTATACTCAAAAATGTATCTGCTCCTGCAGATCGACTCCATATAATCTGTTCAACCTCACACTTTGGTTCCAAGAACATCCTGAAGTAATTTAAGTTGGAGGCTCTTCAAACAGCCTCAGCCTTGTATTTTCTTACCAATCAACAAACATTGATCCTTCCTGCTTCCCTGTTCAATATCTATTGTCAGATATGGTTTGCAATAAGGGTTGTGTTAAAAAAAAAAAGAGATGGCAGGGGTTGGAGTAAAGAGGAGACGGAGGAGGAGGTTCCGGTAAGGTGTCCAACTCTTACCCTCACCATGAGGCTGCGTGCAGCCCTGCAAATCAATCAACTCTGATCAAACCTGTCAGCTATATTCAATTTAAACTGGTCACTGCTCTCTCTCTCTCTCTCTCTCTCTCTCTCTCTGTGTGTGTGTGTGTGTGTGTGTGTGTGTGCGTGTGTGTGTGTGTGTGTGATGGCAACACAAAGTTGCCATCCATGTACGTGTTTCTGCTCAAACCAGTGTTGCACCAAGTCTTTATCACCATGTCTTATTACAGTGTCCCCACAAAAACACACACACGCACACACAGGAGTCATTAAAACACAAAGCCAGTGGAGTCAGACAAACAGCCTCACATATTGCTTTAATATCTGCAGGCAGTCCCGACACAGTAAAAAAGAGCTATGGGAGCGCTTCCATCGACTGTGACAAGCAGTGTTGCTAATGCTGCATGGGGAATTTCAACTGAAAAGCAATCACACAGGTAATCCACAGCAGGAGGAGAATTTATTACAGATACTTTATTTAAACGTGGCTTCCCCCCCCATGAAAGCAGGTGAAATGAAAAAGAAAAATTATATTTTTTGCACATTATATAGTGTAGAATTCCTAAATTTGTATCTGTTTTAAAAGGCAGGAATTATGGGCAAGGCGATAAGGGCTGATGAGTATGTACAGTATAAATCATAAAAATGCATTCAAACCAAAAAATAGATGTATGTGCAGTTGTAAATACCCACACACTCATTTCCTCTTTCTTCAGACAGCGTGAGTACAGAAACACGCAGGGTAGGGGAATGGATAGATGGGGATTGAGTATAAAATCCCACTTCCCTGTGGAAATCTCAGCAGGTAGAAGCAGATTGCAGCTGTTGGATGGAATCCATGAATTTAGAAAACAGTCTGAAAGCCGTGATATTTTTGAGGGCGGGAAATTTTTGTCATGGCTTTTGAAGTATTTTCACAGACCCATGATTCCTTCAGCACACTATTATAAAGGAAGCATCATGGAAACCCCCAAATGAAAACAGTCTCTGAGAGTGTAGTATTGAAGCCATTTGGAGATTAAATTTAGCCTGGCTATTAGCACAAGTCTTAATAAGAGGGGATTTCCATTCAACTAAACTAAGAAAGGGTTCACCAGAAAAAATAGCCCTTATTTCAAATTGAGTTGCTACTAAATACTAACTAATATCTACCAAATGTATTGCATATTTATTGCAGAACTTTATTGCGCATATACCTAATTTTAGCCTGTTAGCTTGCTTCCCATTTAGCTTAAGTTGTTTAAATTTAAGATGGTTTATGGCCCATAAAATTGGCATCTGTTAACTCATAACCCAAGTTACATTTCACAAAAGAAGAAAGTTGATTGTAAGGTTTGTGACCTCTTTTTGAACCAAAATACTGAACCGGTTGTGTTAGCATAATCAGTTAGGTTAGCCTAATTGTGTATTTTCTAATCATTCTGAAACCTGTGTCTGCATTAAAAAAGAAATACTATTTAAGCTTATATATTCTTTTATGGCAGTTTTAACCTAAATAATCATAAAATCCCATATAGCTAGCTATTGTTTAACACTAAAATTGGCATGAGAGTAATTATTAATCGTCTAAAAACCCTTAAAAATCCTCAATCTGATATTTCATGACTTTTGCTAAAATGGTTTTGTTCATCATATAGTGCAGCGGTTCCCAAACTTTTTTTGCTGGGCCGCCCTTGTTTTACAAAAAAAATGTTCGCGCCCCCCAGCGTGCACACGCACGAACACATCCTCCAACCACACACACCCATGTTTTGCTCCATTGCGGTTTATTTCACACCTCAAACATTTAGTAAACAATTAAGCAAATACAAGTAATCTGCAATAAATTACAGGTAGTAAGAAAATAAACTACTAACTCTTTTACGCTACGTCCACACCTACACGGGTATTTTTGAACACGCAGCTGTTTCGTCCACGCGTTTCGAATCACCGAAAACGGAGATTTTTTAAAACTCCTTTTTTGCGTTTACGTGTGGACGAGGAATACAGAGTTCGTCATGCAAAGTCAAAGGTATGTGCCTTTTTTCACGTCACGCTGTGCGCCAAGTTATTGTTTACATGAGATGAATTGCAGATAGAGACAAAATACTGTTAATCTGACTATCTGCAGGTTTTACACGCTTACATATACACACGCAGTTACTGTCCCTCCATTTAGAAAGGCAGAGGCGTCACGGTGTGATTATTTTACGTGTGTTTTTTTTTTCCCCTGTGTAATAATATTCAACATTGGTATCAATACATTTTTCAAAAAATGTCTCTCTGTGCAAAATAGGTAAACATAAACAGCTGTGGGATACTGTTTGTCCGTGATTTAGACAGGGGGAACAAATCGTGGCAGGATCAGTCTGATGTTATTTGTATCTCACTGTAACTTTACTGTATAAAGTATAGTATAGTATGTATATCTCCAAAATGTCAGGAGTAGTAAGTCATTACAAGAAGTGTTTGTGAACTAAAAATCAAGAATGTGGGATACTGTTTGCCCGTGATTTAAACAGCCCAGCGCTGCTCCCGACGAAGGGAAAACCAATTCTGCAGGCCTACCTCGGCACTTGTGCAGGTGAAGCCAAAGGGAAGATTTGCTTCACCATATTTTCTAGTCTTTGGCTTAGAATGAAGTTGGCTTGGAAACATATTCAGCGATGCTTCATCTCCTGCTTTGTGTTTCTGTAGGCGCCCGTGCTAGCAGTGTCCAAGCGTTTTGTTTTTTTCCCCCTTTTTCATCCCGCGCCCCCCCTGGCATGGCTCTGCGCCCCTAGGTGGCGGGCCCCACACTTTGGGAAGGTCTGATATAGTGTATGTTGTTAAATGTGGAATAAACAAAATTGCATCACAACACAACTTATTATTAGCTAATACTAGAACTCCCAATAGAATCATTTTGACCCTATAGAAAGCAATGTTTGGAACCCCCTACACACATCTTGACATGAAAACCACTGTAACTATACTATTAGACTATAGACCACTATTTTATTATTATGATCTGTAATGAAATAATCTGAATCATTTGTGAATTGTAAAACCAGTAAAAACACCAGAAATTTAAACTGAAATTTAAATTCATATCTTGTTAACTCTTATCATGTAAAAACTTGAATGAAAATTAACAATTTAGCTTGAATTGTATAGATATTAGCCTGTTTCACATTTAGCTCGATTAGCGTGAATATTGTTCAAAACTAAAATATCCTGTGAAATAAACCTTATTGATATCAATTTAGGTTAAATTTTACAAATTCACACCTTAAACTGAAGCTTTGTGTCCAAAATGACTCATTTGGTTGTCACGGTGAGTTAGGTTAGCTTATAATTCTAAATCATTCTGAAAAATATTAGCTCACATGGAAAGAGCATGTTTTTACAGTGGAATAATATGTAAGTTTACATAATGCCTACAGTTTGTATCTATCTAATTTTAAAATGTGTTTGGCATAAGACTAATTTGGAGGTACACTAGCTTTTGAGGTTGAATTTACACACAAACTTTCTCAGATTTAATGAATGTTTGGGGCAGCTCTGTAGGCTACTGGTTTTTCCCAATTAAAGGCATGAAATCAACTGAAGAGAATAAAACGGAAGCCAAGTCTTTCCTTGTCTTTTTACTGGGCCACCAGGCATTGTGCCAAACAGCGCTTGCAATCTCTGGTAGGATATGAGGATCTTAAATCTTCACCCATTAAAACTTCACTGAGACACTCTGTTTTCTTAACAGCCACTTGTAAAGAAAACAAATATCGCAAGTATTGAGGAGATCTGGTTGACTCAGAGGCTCCATTTTTATAGCTGAGACGCTGGCTCCGAGATGCACTCGTACAGCTAATCCCACTCTCAGAGGAGAGCGGTAGGTATTGGCTTTGATGATAGAAATGGATTAAACAGATTACATTAAAGGCCAGTCTAATTGAACCAATCTATCCTGATTCTGCCGCTGTAAGATAAATGATGCGCAGGCCAGATAGTAGATATAGGTCGTGTGAGTGTGTGCTTGGCTCCAGGCTTCTCAATGGACGTTCATAGGCTCGCTTGAAAAACACAGCAAAAGCACTTTAGTCTTGTTGAAAGAGGTTGAAAGAGGGACCACAGTGAAGATTAGCTTGTGAGATACACAAAGAAAACGTCTACAGGACGTGTCTGTGATTCTGCCATTTACTGTCAGATTATCTTAATTTATTCCAAGATAAAATGAACCCTTACATATATAAAAACCTTAAATATATAAGAGCAACCTTGCTGGCTGATTTAAGTTTCCGAGAACATACAGATGTGTGACCATCAAATAAAATAATAAAAGAAAAAAAAGACAAACTTATTAATTAAATCATGTGCAGTGTTAAGAATCTTTTTGATTCAAGTAGATTAAAAACAAAACAGTTATGCGTTATGTAAATTTATAGATAATGGGAAAAGAAACATACATAGTCGCCATTATATTACATCACAAAGTGCTGCTAATGCGCAAAATGAATTTCATTAGTCTGAGCTTCACTGCAGAGTTTTAGTGTTCTGTGATGGTCTAAATACTCTTTCAAAGGATTAACATTCAAAGGCACAGAATTAAAATAATGAAAGGAAGCACAGAAAACTAGTAACCGTATGGCTAAAAGAGATAAAATATGTATTTGCTGAACAGTATTCTCCCTCACATCAATAAGTGATATTTCAAGCCAATCAAATTCTGATGGCCGACGTAAGTCTGCACCACCACATTCTGTTTCTTAGTCTCTTGCCTTTCTTTAACTTTTGGATGATTACCTCTGTGTAGGGTTTTTTATTGACGGTGTCCAGCTGAAGTGAGCGTGACAGGGTGACCTTTCCCTCCAACCTCGTTATCAACGTGAACTCGTTAAGCAGGACTGTTTAATTAGCAGTAGAATGGCAATCAGGGAGAAGGCAGAGATCACTGTGGTCACTGACACGGATCAATGATCTTCAGGGAGCCTTTGCGCTCAGCAGCAGGGGACATGCCTATGCAGGCTGGATGTTTATGCATACTTACATGCATGTATTAAATGTTTAATGCACTATTATTCTTAATCTATTATTTGTAATGTTCTCGTTGAATCTAAAAATATCAGAAACTCAAAGTTGCGGAAATAACTGTTATCTTTCCAACACGACACCCCAAGACTGAGATATGTACAGCCAGTTTCTGAAGATGTCTCGTATTAAAGGCTCCATCTGTACTCCAACAGATGCAAAATGGGGATAAACGTAAAAAGCTAATTTGATTTACATCAAAATTATTACAGTTCATAACCTTTTTAATGGCTAAGCTCGCTGCAGTGTTTTGGAATGTGGCTGCAGGGATTTCCTACCGCAGATGTTGGATGAGGCCGATCAGGTCCAGGCTCATATTTGATGTTCCAGTTCTTTCCACAGATGCTAGATTTCGGTTATAGTTTGTGCTCTGTGGGCAGGCTAATCAAACTGGAAAAGACACATCTTTATGAAGCTAACTTTGTTTTCATGTTGGCAAGGGACCCCACTAGCCCCAAACTCATAAGCCTGGCCATGTCCACATACTTTTGGTCTTGCAGTGTAGGCTTTATCGGCGGTTTTACAAATGCCACGCCACCTGTGACTGCCAAATAATATCCTCCCCACCACAATGGTTGGAAATACCAGTGTGAGACTAATATCCCACTTTTATTGAAAGCTGAGTTCAGTGGAAAACTGATAAAACAGCCCTGGTTGACATGCAGACATGCATGCACACACTCTCAAAAGAGTGTGCAAACACGTGCGTGTTTAAACCCGCACACAGATACACAAACATTCAGGCAAAGAAATGCGAGCAGGGAGCCAAGAGCCACCGCACCTGGTGAGATCCAAGTAAAAGTGAGAAGCATAAAAAAGAGCTGAACGCTCAGGTCTGCTGATCTATTTTTACCGCAGAGCAGAGGGCAGAGGGAGAGAAACAGAGAGAGAGAGAGCTTCCTGCATAATGCATGGCTCTGTAGAGCAGCAGTGGCTTTTACACTGCACTCTCTCATTGGGCTTCCAGGTGTCTGTGCTGTCTGTCAAACAAGCAGCTTATAGAAGGGCCAGGTGCTCTCATATGACTCTGTATTTGAGCTGTCTCAGAGCACAAGGCCACCAGCCTATCCAGCTGCTCGGTCTCTCTCTCCGAACACAAGAGCTCACCGGTAGTCTCATTCGAACCTCTCTCTGAAGTGGAAGAGCGTTTAGAAGCTGGAAGGGAAAAACAAGTACAGACTCATGCATATTATACAGCTGGAATGCAATACCATTCTGGGAGAGAAAAAAAAGAGCTATTGTTGCATATATCTTGCAAAGATTGACAGTGTTTATTTTGGTGGCAACTCATGAATTGAGCTCATCTCAGAAGCAATCGTTTTAGCCTAAAATAGTGGGCAGGAAACCCAATAGCAAGGAATACGCCGCTGAGCTTCTGAATCATTCGAGAGAATCAGCTTTTAATCAGCCACGGTTTGTTTAAATGTTTTTCTAGAGTCATCGAGTCACCCCATACACAGCTGATTTAATGAGCCTAGACATCAGCTCTATATCTAAATGAAAAGCCAAATAAGTGAAAGGGCGAAGAGCTGAACAGTCCCCCCAGTGATCAATCAAATGCAGATGCAACCGAGCACCAACTCGCTCTGGGGGTGTAGATGTGAATGTGAATGTTAGGCCTCAGTCACACAGGCCTAGAGATTGGTCGATCGGAAAAATGTGTCTTTCCTAACTGGCTGGTGAGTGGTTGGTGGCTGTTGCTCTGTGAAATTGGTCACAATAGTAGATTCTTCAGTTTCTCTGCTGTTTGATTGCTAGTTTGACAGTTAATGAGTGTTTGCAGACAAACAGGCATCTTCTACAGAAACCTGCTAGCAACCAAAGCAATGTGAAGGAGGTTTTCAGTGCAGCATCATGTATCTCTTTGCAACCAATTTGATGCTAGAGACTGCCAGCAACAACCAACCAACTAGTCACTAAATACATGCTCTTTCCTTGTGACTAATGCTTACCGGCAGGTTGCTGACTGGTTTCTAGACCTCCACGAATGGAGCTTTGACAACTGTTTTGACAGCCACTGTCAGCAGACTCTCAACCAATCTGGGAATATATATATTTTTCTCCCCTATTGACCAGTGGTTGCCAGATAGTTGCCAACAGGTCCTTAGGTCTACATGGCTGAGGCCTTATGTCCTTGATTAGGCTCCAGTATACAGCTAGTAAATTAACTTATTGTACTCGTACTAATAATGTTCATTGTTATAGGAAAATGACAACTCTATACTTTTTACTTTTTTCTGCTCTACAAACCTCTCTGAGCCAAGTTCTAACTGAGGCTTCTTCCTGCTGAAAGGGAGTTCTTCCTCGTCACTGTCCCCAAGTGCTTGCTGACATTGGATAAACAAAATTTTTACTGAATCAAAAGTAGTTTATTGGTTCACATTGTTGGTTTATTGGTTCATATTTGTGTATGATTGGGAGAACATATTTGCCTGTGCAACTTGTTCAAAGGATGAAGCAATTAGTTTAAAGAATTTTGTCAGATTACAAGAATATGACAGAAGAATCAACCAAAATTGCATTCAAAGAACCTTTAGAAAATTGCTTTTAGAGCCTAACAATAGGACTGGAGACTGGGGATTACCCCCTCCCCCCTCCAATCTCCCCCAATATATTGTAGTTAGAAAATCAAAAATGCCTTCTTAAATTAAAGCCAAAAAATACCTTGATTTGATTTGGCACTAGGCCATCTGAGCATTCCTAAAGGGGGCTGGGTTGCTGCTAGGCATCAGAAGGAGGGATAGTAATGAAAGCTTGATGAGGATGCTTCTCTGAATCCACCAGCATGATTAGGCTTTAATTACAGAGGGCCACCTCGACATATTCCCAATAATTGGAAACACCTAAGAGCTTGCCTGTTCATGGCATGGAACCAAAGAATCCACGACTCACAAACACTGTTAGGACAAAAGCGTTGTTTGGATTTTTGATGCTCTTGAATTTGAAACTAAAGACTGAAGCCTGACTTCATGGATATCAGCTGCTGAGTAGTTAATAATCTTACTAAGGAGTTCTTGTTATCACTGGAGACAGTGGCAGATAGCACTGATGATTGGAGCATGGATTACGACAGGATGAGGGAGGCTTTAAACTTGTTGCAGATTCTCAGTATGCCTGTCATGGTCTCCGTGCCTGCCCGGTCGGCCCCACAAGGCTACAATTGCTGTTGCTGTTTTCTCCCTCTCTGCCTGGGCGGAGCTCACTGTGGGCTCCCGCCCTTGGCCCACACACACACCTGACAACACTCACCCATCATCACCGGGAGCACTATTTGAGGCTGGAACACAGATCCTCTCGTCGCTGGATGATTGTACCCCTAACGTTAGTGTTCTCACAGCTCTTGTGCTTCATATCCGTGACTTGTGATTAGTTGGTGACCTGCCTTCTCGTCTGCTTCAGATTCCCCCCCCCCCCGGACCTGCGACCTCCCTGCTGCGGGAAAGTGTGTGAGTGTGAGAGAAGAAGACGTGAGCGAGTTACCCTGTGATTTCCCCCCCCCGGAGTTTTGGATCCCTTCACTGTACATATATTGCACTGCACTGTAAATAAACCACACCTTGGAGATACCTTACCGCTCTGCGCTTGAATCCCTGTACCAGATCGTGACAATGCCGGCATCTCTATGTTGCCAGATGTGACAACAACATCACTATATGGCTGCCAGACACCTACAAGACACCCACAGGCATTGGCAGCTCCCTCTGTGAAATTTCCTACTGCACAACCTCATGTAAAATAAAGGGGGCTTTATATTCTACTGGTTAGGTGAATCACTGCCTTGCCTAAAGAATTCAGGTTTCTTTCATAACAGATGCTTCAATTCAGTGCTTCACACCATTTATACCCTCTTTCAGTGGTGGGAACCATGGCTCAGTCATTGTATATAAAACAAAGACAGCGTTTCTGAAATGTGCTCAGGTGTTTTGTGGGTGAATAGCAGAGCAGAGATATAGACGATTCAAGGGCACAGTCGTACGCCTGTGGGGTGCTGAACAATGACACAGTATGCTTAAAAAGCGGATTTTTTTTATGTGGTTTGAATTTTTTATCGTTAAATGATACATTTTTCATTTTAAGTTTAATTTCCAATTCAGAACTAGGCCTTTTCTTACAACCTTAATGGCCTCGTCTGTCAAATAATTTATAATTTACCTGCCTGATACCTGGGAAAACCAAAAACAGAGAGCTCTTTTGTTCATACAAAGCATGCGGTTGTCAATGATGCATGTACGAAAAGGTGTATGCACATAAAAAGGTCGACACCTTTTATTAAATTCTGATGCATTTACTGTTTATTCATATATTTACTATAGATTGAAATCCATATTTAGGATAAGATGAGCTTTTATCATGGGTGATGTGATCCTATAGTTTTTCCTGATTCAGATAAATGTTATCTTTGATGCAACAGGGTGAGGGGACAGGGTGAGTGAATACACATAATCAAGGATTCAGCAGCTCTGTTTATCAACTCAGTTTTCCTATTATTCAGATTATTCTGCTTGGCATCCCTGGTGTAATTAGCTGGATAACAAATCCACTTCTTTCCACACTGTGTCTGCATTAATTCCGTTGTATTCACTGAGTGTCAAGTGCTATCAGGAAAGCAGAAAATACATGGAATGGGTTGTTGTTTAATTTTGGATTTTCAATTCTAACTGTGTGATCTGACATGGCTTGGGGCTATTGTGAGCCATTTTTTAATGCTATTTCATCGGGTCCATCAGATTAGGCTCCAGTGTGAATCCTTTTCTTAGCCTCTAGCATGGCTTGAGGGATGATATGATATTTCTCCTGGTCAAGCCACTGCTTTGGTTCAGAAAGAGACATCTCAATAACTATTGGATGGATGCATTCGTGATCCACAGAGACTGAATCCTACTGGGTTTGTTGGTTCTCTTACTTTTCCGCCAATATTACTCACACTTGAACAACCAAGAGTGTGAACAATCAAAATAACCTATTTGCCATAAGTCCAACCAGCTGATTGATCCTTCTTGAGCTGGTTGACTGCTTGCCTTTATTTTGTGTCTTGTTTTTGTTGGCTTCAATATTTTGTGGAAATCTCAGGCACACTTTTTGTTTTGGATTGACACAAGATTGACAGGAAAACCCAGAAGTTGAGGGGTTTTTTGTTCAGTGAACTACTTGGGATTAGTAAAACATGAAGTGGATTGGATTTTTGCATTTGTGAACGAAATGAAATCTATGGGACTGAGTTGAAAGAGGGTTTTTTGTGTGCGTGTGTATGGATTTATGAATATATTTTTGCAGTACTTATTGAAAATGCCATTGGGGTTGATTCCATTTGATGTTCAGGTATTTTTCTTGACTTGTTTCAGGAATCAGACTGGCAGAAAGATAATCTTACATGTCAGGAGATAGACTAGGCTGGTATCACAGGTCTATAAGACCCAAACCCAAGTAAACTGTCTCGCTGCTTTTTAAGAGACAACCAAGATTTCACTCAGTATTACATAGTCTTTAATGCTCCACAAGCTACAGACATTCACCAACAGATGTCTGTACAAAATCTTGCAGATCCAGTGGCCAGAGAAGACTGTCAATAAAAGACCGTGGATAAGAATATATCAGGAACCAACAGCCACACAGATCTTTAGAAGAAAGTGGAGCTGGATTGGGCACACCTCAGAAAGCCTAACATCACTAGACATTACTAGGCAGGGCATGACCTGGAATCCACAGGGAAAAAAGAAGAATTAATGTCCAAGGAACACACGGAACACTGACCCTCCTGGAGGGATTGCAGGAGATCACCCATGTGCACTAGCAGGGAGTTGTCAAGTTGTCTTACGCTACTCATGGGGCAAAAGCTTAAGTTAGGCTAAGACAAACCTTAAACAACAGTAGTTGGGGTCATTTTTATAGGAAGAGGATTATGAAAGACAGAATCTGGGGGCTTAATGTGCAAATCATCTGCATATTTCTTGCTTTAGTCTTTCCAGACAGCCACTGTTGTTAGTGGCTTTAATATGGGGGGAACAATTTTGTGATTGTGGCCATGCCACTGCAACTTTTAGGCACTAGTACCAGGTTTTTATATGTTTTCCATCGACATTGTGTCAGTGCTTTTTTGGTGAAATTTCAGCCTTCATGCATTTTAAGAAGCATCCCCAATTTTAGATTCTGAACAAAATATTACGTAGTATTGGTTTGTATTATGTCATTTTATGTGCGTCTGCAACTATGAAGGTCTTGGTTTTATGGTAGCTATTCCCATATTTACTGATATCAGTGGCTCTGGTGTTGAATCAGCAAGTTTTTAAACTTTTTCACGTACACGGTGTGGGTGCAGGTGCATAGCAAGTTGTTTCTTGGTGCTTTTGACGAACAAGCTGTCATTTTGACAATTTGGGACTGAAAATTATGTATTGTTACTATAAAAAAATAGTAGTTAATTTGAAGAAAATTACTAACACCAGGCTCTGTTCACCTTGTCTGCAATCCCTCGGGAGTTTCTTGTGGTTGCACATAGCACCTAGGTACTACCTCCCATAGCCACTGACTTTGGTGGTTCCAATGTTATGGCCAACAGTTTTGTGTTACATTGCCATTACCAGCTTTCTGGCATTGACACCGGTGGTAGAAATGTGTTGTAACCAGTTCTAGGTCTAAATCAGGCAACATGCAATTTAAGGCAATAGCACAACATCAGTGTAAAAATGGGGGGAGGAAATGGGACTTATGGCTTTTGAGTGAAATGGCTTTGATTGCCAAGAAATCCAGTCATTCATGTTTCCCACAATAAGTTATAAAGTAATTTTTTAATTTGTTTAACACCCATTACATTCTTGTTAGGCTCAGCTAAATGCTGCGAAAAAATCTTAGCCCTGCCAAGCTGCTACGGACATTTGCCATAATTGAGAGTTAAATGCACCGAAAGAATTTTGCCCATTGCCCTACAACAATAACATTACCCTGTATGATGGTACTTTTATGAATATATGTGCTAGTGTGAATGTGGTTCTCTGATCTTTTTCCTGCCAGAACACATTTTGACCATTTAGCTCTGCTGTGAACTCACATACAACCTCATTTCCATCATGGGGAATGAAAATGACGATTGAAAGCCATTCAGGGGACGTGCGACCTTTATTGAAAAATGACTCTATCGTTTCTAATTTCATAATGTGTCTCTGCGATTGACATAGTAGGTATATTTAGGTAGATAATATGCAGCCTGTCTGTAATTAAAGATAAAAGAACATTAAGTTCGACAGATACATGTAAGCTTCTTGATGAGGGTGCCCATTTCAATTAGGGAGCATTAAATGAAACAAAAAACCTTATGGGAGTTTCTCACTGCCAGACCCGAGGAGAATTAATACGCTGCATAGGGCCATTTACCAGGGAGTAATTACTCCCTAATTAGCCATTAGTTATTCGATTAGCCTTTTATCAGCTAGTCATGGTCAAAAGGCAGGAATAGCAGATAAGTCATCACCTTGGTTGGTACCAGATATAATTAACATGCTGTAGCTTCCTCGGAGGGAGACAACGAGAGTGCGCACTGAGGCAAAGTAAAGGTATTCTGGCCCATTTCCCGTGTTTGATCAAAAGAAACGATAAATCAGAGCCCTTTTTACTCTTCCAAGGGTGGTTTACTGCAAATAGCAGAAATAGGAGGATGTAAATGAAATTACCTGCCCACTTTTACTGAGCTGGTTTAACTGCAGCAAACCCAAATCACTCGGTCCCTGCGAGTGCTCTGGTCGGGCAGAAGAAAAAGCGAAAGGGTTTGTGGAACGTCCTCTAGGAGCGTATTGTTAACAATCTGAATGGCTCTGTGATTGAGACTTGATAAGAAATCATAAAATATTCTATGTGAAGATGGATGATTAGGTGCATATTGTTACAGGATGAAACTGCCATTAAAAGACCAGCCAAGAACCATGAATACTCCATGCCAAACTGCTTCTACCATTTATTACACATAATTACATTCTTAAATAAAAACGATTCACCGAACAGTTCCTTGCATAGAGATATTACAATACCAATTTAAAAAAGGAATTATGAAACAAACCGGTAACAAAAATAAATCTTTCTCATTTTTCCATAATAAAGAACATTATCGTACCCATACATCATAATATACAAATGATAAATTTGAAACACTTTTTACAGAGAAAGAAAAGGAGAAAGAGAACAGAGGAGAAAAATAGAAGGGAGGTGGAGGTGGAAGGGTGGTTGGGAGGCAGGTGGGTGGGGGGGGTTGGACAGAGGAGAGGAGTTGAAAGGGATCATATCTGAGAAAATGGAAGGAAGGGGGTAGGGAGGCAAAGAGGAGGAGGGGGAGGAGGAAGAGGGGGAAGTGATGAGAGAATGCTGGTAGAAAAACGGGGGTGTGTTTGATTTAAAATTCAGACCTGGTGGAAACAGAAGTGGTGTCACACATAGTAATGCGTGTGCACCCCCCTCTGCTGAGAGCAAGAGCTGCAGTCTGGATCTCCGACTCTCACAAGGTGTAGGAAAAACCCACAAGGAGAGCGCAGGATAGGTGTTTGTGTCTGTATGTGTTTTTGTGAGTGCGTGGATTCGAGATGTGCTTGTACATATTTGCGCATTTGTGGATGCGCCCAAGCGTGTCTGCAGGCATGCGGCTTGTGTAGGTTTGTCTGCACATCTGCAATGTATGTGAATCCGTGAAGCGTGTATGCATGTACCTTTTGTGCTAAAAAAAAAAACGGCTACTATACAGACTTTCGTGACCAGTGTTTCATCACCGAGGGGTCATCGTGTGAAGTATGGTGCACAAGCGGACAGAAAACAGCAGATATGCAAGTGGGCGTTCCAAAAAATTCAGAGTGCAAATACAAACGGACGAAGAAAAACACAGGCACGGCAGAATTAACAATCATTCATTAAGATGACACAGAACTGAACCGCATCCTCAGAGACGACATGAAACGACCTTTCCAAGAAAACACATTCACTTTTGAAATCCCAGTTCTCGAGCTCCCGGCAGATACATGAAGAGAAAAAATGTTTCTGTCAGCTCACAACAAGAGTCAGGCAAAATTTTAAACTGTCCTGTCATTGGGATCCATATCTTTAAACTTTTAAAATTTCAGTCCAAAATATTCCGCTATCCTTGAATAGTAAGGAGCGTGAACACACAAAAAAACCAAACCAAACAAAATAAAAATCTAAGAATAAATTAATAAATCCCCCTTTTCCCATTCAGTTGAAACAGTTCACTTCAACACCCTGTTGAAATACTCAAATACGCACACATAGAGCTGCCATCGATGATACAATTTTAACCCACAGGTTAAACTTGAATTCTTCATTTCATCTTCACATGAGGAGAGAAGCTAAGCAGGAAAAACTTGGGTCTGCTAGCCTGGTACGAAATGAAAGACTTCCAAATCATCATTTCCAAATATAAAATGCTTCCAGTATTCATGATTTTCTAATCTGTGTCTCAATTCCGATACTTATGTTAGTAATTTTCCATGCAGGAAGATAAATTGACAATCTACTAGTTAAGTGACGACGTATCAACCCTGTCTCCAGGTCCAAGCATTTACTGCATTGTCTGAGGCCGTAATGCTTTGTGCTGTGTTTTAGTTAATAGAAAAAAAAAGCTGTTTTTAAAGTTTTTTATATTCATGTGCATCACGTCTTTAAGCTCATTTTTTAAAAGCTCATTATGTGCACTATAACCCAAAGAATCACTCTTAGGCTAGCTCAGATTTCAGTGACTATATTAAGCTTAGGACCAAGATTTTTCTTTTTTTTTTTTTTTTTAGCTAAACCACACAGCAAAAAAAAATAACTAACCTCGAGCTGTGGACAGCTTCTTGCCTTCTTCCTCAACACGGAGAACAGTTTAAATCCATCATCTTCCCTGTGCTATTGCATTTGTATTAGCTATAGCTCTGCAGCTAGCCACCAGGTAGCACTTATTATGTGCAAATATCCATTTATCCCATTAGTCAAATGTCTCTAACTCTCCAAACATTGCTACTATTTAGTATTCCATCTTTGTTGTTGTCCAAATGTATAGCATTATTGTCTTTTTATTTATTTATTTATTTTTAGAATACTTCAGTTAGAGCATGTTATATGTAGTCCGCTAACTTCCTGCTAACATCTAACCCTGCTAAAGTTACTAACTCCTCTTTTCATGGATGGCTGGACATGAATCTTTATTGTTACACTTGAAAGAAAGCCATAGTAATTGTTTTTATTTGAGCTGAAAGAATTTCAACTGTTCTAAAGGTGTTTTGGGAAGGGAAGCAGCATTTAGACCTGGAAATGGCTAATAATGTCGGACTTAACAAGTGGATAGCAGCATTTTACCATGCCTCACTTAGCTAATGGATTTTCCTCAAGGAACACACCTGCAAACAGCAAGTATGGAAGTATGCAAGTTGAGACACAGCTAAATACTAACAGTAGTTTCAATCTGGAAGGCCTGCGAAAAATCTTGGCCTCCTTAAAACTAAGTGGTCAGTCTCTTTTGTCTTTGCAAATGGACCTTGCAAAGACAGGAGAGAGAAAAAACAAGTTATCTGACAGGTATTTGCTCAAGAACAAATAAACGTCAGACTTGCTTCCACATTTAGAATAAGTTCACTACGTGAAGGAGTTATTGACGCTGTATCTACCTTCAGAGCCACTACTATATCGTGTCTAGAAAATATTGAGCTAGACTGCACTAATGCACAAACTGTTATGTGCCTCCGGTGTAACAGAGTAAAGTAAATGTTGTGTATTTTATTCCAAAATGCAAACAGATGCAGGTTAACTTTTGCTTCAAAGCGAAGCACACAAATTAAAGTCTTAAAATAAAGAATTTACGCTTTGACGCAACTGTCCTCAGTAAAGTTTCGTCAGTATCTTCACAGTCTACTTTTGTTCAAGCTCTCTTCTGTGTTTACCTTCATCTGCGACACGAAGACATTTATGACCTTTTTATCAGTCTTGGTTGTATCTAAGTAAAGTCAGGTCACACAGGACAGATGATAATTCCAGTTTTCTCAGAGTTGAATGTATGTGTCTCTTTGTGCGTGTGGGTTTCACTCCACTGCAGTTTTGTGAGCTGATGGGGCAGTTATCATTGCTGACTGAGCAGATCCGATCCTCCCCTAACACACTCCAGACCCACTGGAAATCCATACTCATGACCTCTTAGTGGTCCAGTAAAAGTTACCAGGTGTGACTAGCTAGTTTTCCAAATCCCATTATTCATTTTAACAGTAAAAAAGTATAAATACAAATGGTGCCTTGTATGATCTTACCAACCACACCTCTGGGCCCAGCAACATGTTAAATTTGTTTCTTCCAAAAAGTTCTTCTATTTCTGGCAGAGTAGAAATCTGCATTCAGTCCTACATGTTGATCGGGAATGTCCTTTGTTCTGCATAGGGCCATGTTTAAAGAGCTGTTAAATGGTGCTTTTTTTTTATTATTATTTGTTTCTCAAAAGGCTAAGAGCTGCTAAATTGGAAAAAGTAGTATGCAAGGATGGTATGAAAAGGACAGAACCTAGTGGCTAGTTAGTTGCCAATCACTCTTAAGTGCAAAGAGATCATTTTGGGCATCTACTGCAGAGGTTTTTTTTTTGTTTAATTGTTTTTTGGCTGCCAGTGAATTCTCCAACGCTGTCTTTTTAAACTGTTTTTTTTTTCTTCAAAAAAAAACAGGAGAACTATTTCCTAGAAATAAAATAGCCTTTACGTACATAGTGATTTTCGTTTGTGTTCGGTGTGCTATCGCAGCAAGCTAGCTGCTTCAACTTGTGCATTTGGCTGTCCACGCTCATTTGGTACGTGAAAGCCATCGTTTGTTGAGTCCCTAATTAATTCCCGGTTCAAGACAGTGGATAAATTTTTACAAAAGTTTGCCAACAGAGTCAATTGCGCAACAGTTTTTTGACAACAACTCATTAGAGCTAAGATCCCAGAGAGGAAAAACACTCCTAAGAGCCATCTCGCATCTCATGAACCACTCAGTTCCAGCTGATGTTCTAGGAGTCTTTCGCAGTGTAGGTAACAGTGTAGGTAAGTTAGCCTTGCCTAGTCGTAACCGGTAAAAGGAAGTTCATAGAGCAAGCTAACCGCCTACATGACCTCAGTCAGTCTTCACAGCACATCAGTGGGGCACACTCCCATTTTCAAGTCTTCGAGATCTATTGGAACGCTCCATTCAAGCAAGTGCTCATATGCCATGAAGTCATAGGGATTTATGAATGGATTCAGTTGGCAGATAAGACAGATGTTTGATGAAAACTATCAAATATTTGTTGGATATATAAGAAATGGTGAATTCTAAAGGGTGTGGCGAGTATTGAGGGAGTGAAAGTCAGCCTTTGCGCTTGCTTGGCTGAACTGCTATTGACAATGAATGAACTCTTCTTTTCAATAATAATATGTGTTGTAACAGTAGTACTCCTCGCAGTACACCAGAGTTACAGTACAACTGGTCCAGTTTGGCATTGGTGTCCTAGCTGGCATGTGGAGCACTGCTGCATGAACAGGGCTGGAAGCATTTCACAGAGGGACCACAGCAAGGCAAAGACTGCAAAGGGTGAGAAATAAAAAGCTGCCAACTACAGGCACGTGGCCCGCCGCTCGTCATGTCACATCCCCTCTGAGACACATATGAAGGGTGGGATGGAGCGTCTGTATAGTCCACAAAACGACACAGGGGAGTTGGGGGGATGGTTGTGAGGTGAAGATGTGTCACCGTGGAATCATGGACCAACTGGTCGTGCACAGATTGACAGAGCCACTTAGGATCAGTTTGTCTGTCTGCCTGTATTTCTGTCTGTAGTCCCTGTGTGGTTTCAATTTCTCCAGTCGAGAAAGACCAGATCTTGTGTTTTCTTGTTTTTTTTTTTTCAATCCGTCCTGCTGTCTCTCTCTGAAATCCAAGGTGTTATTTTTCTGCAGACGTTTCCTCTCTTTCTTCCACTCTGCCTCCATCCTTTTCCTCTCTCTTCCATCCACTCTTCCGCTGACCTCTCCCGAATCTCTCAGATGTGCCTCTTCATGTGTAGCGCCAAGTGATCCGACCGCGAGAAACACCTGCAACCAAAGACAGAGAAACAGAGAACAGCTTGTTAGCTCGTTACCAATGCAAGGGGAAGAAGTTTGTTTTGTCGATTGAGCTAAATGTTGCTGTTAGCTAGTGAGTGCTGAGCCACTAATGCACACGCAATTAGTATATGTGTAACTAATTCATAATCAGCATTTTCAGCAGCACTCCTAATGACTTCAGCTGCGGCATGAATAACTAGAGAGCCCGCAGATGGATCTGTTGAAACAGTGTGGTGGTGGTAGTGGTGGGGAGGAGGAGCAGCATGCAAAACATGTGCTGTAAAACGATAGCTAAATTAGATGAATCAAAGCCTCTCATCTGAAATCAGGCTTGCAGAATTGCTGGGGCGTAGCTGCAGAGTGAAAAATGGAATTGCTCTGGAAGTACGTCGGCCTATTTTTTTTTTTCCGGGAGGGTTTTAAAAATAATTTTTACTAATGATTATTTCAACCTGATTGCCACAAAGTGACATAATATATGCTTTCAGCTGGTGTTTTGTTTATGCCACACTTGCTTACATACAGATGCAGCCATTATGAGACCTACTTTTTCATCTCCAGATCAACAGCGTTTCTATGGCATGCTCGCTGAACTAACACTACAGCTTCGTTCCCCAGAGAAGCAGTGCTTTCCAAAAAGAAAGTGTTGCTTTCTTTTAGATAATTGGAAGTTGGATGTTTTGCTGATTAGTGTGTGAGAAATATTTTGGATGGAGGCGGAGGCTGGTTTAGAGTTGAGTAAAGTGGATAAATTTACTAATGCTGTGCAGAAAAAAGAAACAAACAGCTTCCAATTTGCAGAATTTTCAAAGCTTCTAATGCTTTAGGAAGTGTCTCTAAACAGAAGAAAGGCTAAGTTTAAGAAAATAGCTGCTGTTTTATGTCCCTTTGTTATGACAGAATAAATAACCACAGCACGCTCGTGTTAAAGTGCATCACTCCCAGCCGTTACAGATGAGTATGACACTAAAGGTTCAAGGAAAATATTGAAAGTGTTTCATAGCTAATACACTCTTATTTATACAGCATTTTGACACCATCTACATATCAGACAGGGTGCAACCAGTTGAAGAAACATCACAAGCATGGGCTGGATCTGACTGAAAAACCACTGCATGACCATTCATTAACAAGTTGTCAATCAGAAGGTAGCTACATCTTAAAGAATAGCCTGGAACCATAATTAAAATCAGAATATCCACGTGGTAGTAGCTCTTCTTGCTCAAGTTATAAGTTTTGTTGCTATTGGTTGGCTATATTGCACAAACTAATGAGAATTAAAATCAACTGATAAAAAGTTCCCGTAAAATGGCCAATATGACCTTGATGATGAGCATGATTTGGATTAAGAATACTTAGGTCAGGGGTGGCCAGTTAATTTTCCCAAAGGGCCACATGAGAAACTAGGACTGTTGTGGAGGGCCGGACCACACCAATAGGTTTTTAGAGAGATAAATTTAATGTGGAGCAGAATTTTGTTCATTGGCGCGGGCCTCCACAACAGTCCCAGTTTCTAATGCTTACACTCGTCTGAGTATAAGCATGAGCAGTCCATACAAGTTCACAAAAATCTGACGAATACCCTAGTAGTGATCATTCTAAAAATGAAAGTGCTCATAAAACAATCAATATGACCTTGACCTTGAGCAAAATTTGGGTGAGGCCCCTTCAATCAGGGTGGGCAATTAATTTTCCCGAGAGGCTACGTGAGAACCAGGGACTGTTGTGGAGGGTCGTGCCCACAAGCTTACAAAGGGATAAAATTAATACCGAGTTTGACTGAGTTCAGGTTATTGGTGTGGCCCTCCACAACAATCCCAGTTTCTAATGTGGCCCACTGGGGAAATTAATTGTCCACCTCTGCCTTAGTAAAAAAAACCATGCACACAATGATCATCTAAAATCTGACACCTCTCTAGGAGAATTAGCAATTGCTTTGAACACAGGTACAGATAAATGATGGACGCCTCATCATTGCACAAGCCCATCGGTTCTATGACCAAATGAGTTAAAAATGAGAACAATGCTGTCCAGAATAAGACTTGATACTAGAGACTACAAACACATGAAAGAAGTGTTTACTGAGGTAATAAATCCAGTAAGAAGCAGGGCAGTTTTCCCAAAGATTATGCAGTGTGATTCCTATTTGCCATTAGAGACGTCGCCTCTAAATATTAGTCAGAAGGCTTTTGAGGTTTATGATAGCCGTGGATGTGAGGTAATTTAACCTTGACTGTTAATTTAAGAATTTTTATAGCTCAATCGTAACATACCATAGTCTTTCTTTGAACTCAGATTCTAACATTTATCACTTCATGCCTTCATGTCATGAATTTCTAGAAGATGTTCCTTTCCTACCTTGTTTTTTTTTTGACACAGGTTTCAGATTGGCTCTTTCCACTGAGACAGAGGGAACTGTCTAACACGTCTTGATGAATCAGTGTTTGGCCAAGAGAGGGAGTCACATGTGATGAGCCACCAGTCATCCGTCTTACTGTCATACCTGTGTGTGTGTTACTGTCTTTGTGCGCACAAGTGTGTGCACCCGTACAAACACATGTGGGATAAATGAACGGCTCAGAAGACATTCATGGGTGTTCTGTGTGTGTGTGTGTGTGTGTGTGTGTGTGTGTGTGTGTGTGTGTGTCACTGTGAGTGCGTTCGCTGAGACAGATGGTAAAGTATGAGTCACGACTCGGGGGCACGACACCAGCTGGCACACCGTAGGTCTGCCTCCTCCTTCCCTCGTCCCCCAACTTCCCCCATCCTCAATCTTCCACCCTGACTTTTTTCTGTCTCCCCTGTTTCCCCTCTTCCTTCATCTCAGCAGAGTGTGTGTGCACTTGTGTGTGTGTGTGTTAGGCTGGAGGGGTTGGACATCCTGTGACACATGACAGAGGTGGGCCCAAATTAGGGATGTGCCTGTAGGGGGGTCTGGTAGCGGGGGGAGGTGGGAAATCAGGGGGGAGGGATACTGTATTTACAGTCTCTCCAGCTGAGACCTGATTAAGTTGACACTGCATGGCCCTCTGCCCCCTGACACACACACACACACATATGCATACACACTTTTCAATAGGCATCAAGGCAAAGTACCTTAGGTGAGGAGGGAATTTCTTTTTGTCCTTTCATAATGAACCTATGCATGATTCAAGAAGTCATATATTCAATAACACCCTGCACTGTGATCAGTTTTGAAACTGTCAAAAAAGACTGCACTGTCCTTTAAAAGACACACACTGTTTTTTGCTCGCAGCGGTTTTTGACAATAGATGACATCTTTATTCCCTAATTTCTAGCTCCATGAATAATTAAATGGCGTTGCATGTAATTTCCAGAAAAAGAAGAAAATGATTGATTAAAACAAGGCTGTCAGCACAATGTAAAAGATGCAATTACAAGAATAATTTGGGTGAAGACAAATGTAAGTGAAACAAATGAAGGAATGGCAACAAATGTAAGTAAAACATGCAAGTAAATGTAAGTTAAAAAAAAGTAAATATGAAGATAAATTTAAGTAAGCACGTAAGTAGAAGTAAATAAAAGTATTTTATAGAAAACATATCCGTATGTTAATGGCAAATGAAAGAAACTTTCCAGTTAAATTACAATAAGGCACTGGAGAGAAGCTTAAGCAGGATTAAAATGTGCCTGTTGTAACTACGACAGCAGTTCCTTTTTAATGTAAAAACAATCCAGCGCTGTACTGTGAAATATGAGCTTTACAGGATAATACTGCTGTTTGGTTGCCATCATAGAGCTATTTTGGTGTTTCTGCTAGGATCTCCATAAAATGGTTTACTACCGTAAAATATAACTGCATGTTCTCACTCACATACCCAAGGACATATATACAAAAAAAAAGCTACAAAAGTCACCAAAAAGCCTCTGTATAGCAGAGGAAGCACATTTTAAGGCGGTATTTACCTTGCAGGTACTACTATATATATATTAAAATTTTTTCTTCTGTAGCGCAATAACAAAAAGAACCTTTTAAATTTCCTTTTTTGTGTGTGATGAAATCCTTTAAAAGCACGCTTTTTATCATGGGATGCCTTGCTGCATTGTGGTAGCTCCTGTAGACAATATTGCTCAGAGATCCCAGAGGTGTCAGCGAGGGCCAGATCAAAGACAGACAGCAGGGTGTAATTAAAATAGGAGTAAAGATTTTTGTGTCGGCAGCAAGCTGATCATTTAAAAAGTGAATAATTGCCTTAAAATGTTTGGGGGTTTTTTTGGTCAGTGGAACCAGATTTAAGGAGCCCTTTCCCTTTGCTTCATAATTAAACAGAGGCCAAGGTGCCTAATTAGGAAGAGTCACAGTCAAACTATAACAGATCACCTCTTTCCGGTGACAGTCAAGGGTGTAAAGGTGCATGACTTTGAGATTCATATGATGTTTGATTTAAAACAGCAAACAAAACATTATCTATGATCTGCAAAGTGTTTAATGGCAATAGTCCATCATAACTATCATAAAAAAACAATTATTGTTAAAATGTTAACGAACAAAAATGCAAATATTTAACGCTAATGTTTCACAACTGTTTCTATTGTAGGTTTATAAACAATATGGGAGCATTATCTGTTTATTATCAAACTGTTATTGAAAATACTTGTTAAAAGCAGTATATGCAGGAAGTTGTTAGGTTATAAATCACCTGGAGACTGTAGTTTGTGTATTTAAGCATCAAACTTAGGTAGGTTTAGGAAAAGGTTGTGATTTGGTTTAAAACACTCTCATTTGCAACATTAAATGTGCACATTTAAAAGATGTCATTTAAAGATTCAATCATTTTTTTCCCCTTTTGTTCTGGCTCTCTCTACTCTCTTCTCTTTCCCCTAACCCCCAACCAGTTGGAGAGGATGGGTGCTCCATGAGCATAGTTCTGTTGGAGGTTTCTTCCTATTAAAATGGTGGTTTTCCTCTCCCCTTTCTCCAAGTGCCTGTTCTTTAGAGGTCCTGTGATTGTTTGGATTCCTAGTTACATAAATAAACCATAAATTAGGACTTTACTATTGATTTATATATTTTTTTCTGTTTATTGCTAAAATAGCTGTTAGTTAAAGTTAATTAACAAATTTTTTTTAAATTCATTAGTTGTTTTTGTTTTTGTGTGGTAAACTTCTCGGATGCTCAGCTTGCTCTGCACAAGGACTTTTCAGGTGACAGGGATTATAGAGTTCACCGGAAAGCCTGCCCAATCACTGGGCCAGCCTGGGGCTTTATTTCCAGTAACCCACACACACACTTACACCTGTATTTAGGGTTATGGTGGCTTCAACAATTCCCCAAATACATTTCCCTCCTGTAAATGTCTAAAAATCTACAAATTCAACCAATTTCCACTGTTTAAACTAAAGTCAGTGACTGTTGAGATTAATGACTGTATATAAAAGATAGCCATGACATCACCCGATGGTCAGTGAGGTCCACACTTGAAGACTCAAGTTGTACCCGGGATAGCCTTAAGTACCTTTTCATCATGTATTAAATAAAACTCTAAGCTAACAATCGAGACCCTAACCTAAGTGTGTAAGAAATGAGAAATGTGGATAATTTGCCAGATTTCTGTACAGTCAGACGAGTGACCCCCTGCTGGGCAAAAAAAGAGCACAGATTAAATGGACTATAGCACCAGCTTCACCCTCAAAGGCTGTGTCTATCTTTTCTTTATTGCCAGTGTTTCTGATAATAAAGCCAGTATTTATTTACTTAATACCCTGCAAATTAAATTAATATCCCAGGTTGTTAGGTGTTTCATTGCTAATGAAACTCATTTTACACCTCTGTCCCGCTCTGAATCCAAATAAAGACTATCTATCATCATGTGTGTAAATTCACTATTAATATGCTGCACCGTCCCTAATGTGGGTCTAGAGCTGAAACACTGAGCTCAACTCGCTCAAACACTGAGCGAGTTGGGTCTTGGAGCGCACATTAGTAATCCTGCCAACACACTTTTAAACTGGGTCAGTACCAAAACACATTTCGGGGTGTGTAACCAGCATCTTGTCTTCACTACACCAAACACAATGTTAAAACACAGCCTGCTGTGCTTGTGGAAGTACTTCAAATAGCGCTCGGATAAAAAAGCGAAGAAAAACATATAAGACACGGAGAAGGAGGGAGAGGCATGTTTTGACAGACCTGTCACAGTGGTTGCACTTAAAAGGCTTGGCGCCGGTGTGTTTGCGGTAGTGCCTCGTCAGCTCGTCGCTCCGGGCGAATCGCCACTCGCAGCCCTCCCACGAGCACTTGTATGGCTTCTCACCTAGGGGGTAAAAAAAAAGCACACGTGAGCACCTGTTTGATCGCTCATACACCAATCACACGCTTATTTGTTGTTCTGCGCCCATGCAAAAAGCTCTTTGCCGCTAACCCTTTATCTTCCTGTTTGATATTGGCAGAGCTTTTATTTTAATGAGTGTGTCCTGTATATTGTGAGTGCATGTTAGCTTCCAGTCTGATAAAGATCCCTGTGCCTCCTGTCACCATTTCCTTTTTTAGGGACTGTAAAGAGAGCAATGGGATGAGATGGAGAAGCTCCCACTGGTCTCCAATCTTGCTGAACATGCAGAAGAGGAGAGGAGGGTTGAGAGAGAAGAGGTTGAGAGGGAGGGAGGGTGGGAGGGAGGGGTGAGGATTAGAGGCAAGGTGGATGAGAGACTGAGAGGAGGAGGTGAGATGAGACCAGGGGAGGGAAAAGTAGAGTAGGAGAGAAGTGTTGCAGAAGTGGATTAAGGCAAAGGAGGCTGCAGATATGCTGGTAGGGAAGGAGGGGGTAGTGATAATTAGGCCAGACACATAATGGCAAGGAGGCCACAATCCGCCAGCTGCGTCCAACTCCGAAGATGTCACCTGCATCAGTCACATCCCATCTGGACTGGTGCTCGAGGCTGACCAACTCTGCTCGAGCGCTTTCACCACGACTACTGGCTTAATTCATTGAATGCGATTATCTAAAGGGACAAAATCAATAGATCAACTGCTCTGTCAAAACTGCAATGAGAGCTTGTGTAAAGTAAGGAGGGGCCACATCTGTGAGCCAAATGTGGGAGATATTCACATAGTATTTCAGGCCGGATCTAAAATAATCAGTACTTTCTTTCTTTTTCAATTTTTTTAAAGTGATAAACCATGTCTATATGCTGATTTTGGCTGTAGCGTACCTGCTTTTATTTGAAGATCTGACTGTAATGATGGGAGCGTATCCATTGCATATGTATATGTATTTACCCCCATCTCCTCCTTAATGGGTTGGCCAATCTCAATGAAACTTTGCATACATGACTTATTAACATTTATTAACATTATTTTTATATTTAGATAAACCCCAATTTTTTGTATTTTTATATAATTTATTAATTTCATTACCCCCCTGCCAACAGTTAGCTTCCATTGCAGATCAGCTAAGAGGGAACTTAAATGGTGCAACTTCCTGTGTTCTAATTTCAGTGGATCTGGTACACCTGTGCCATTTATTCCATTCAGTGTAGTTCTTTTGGATATTTAAGTCACCAAGATGACTCTGTCTAGGCCATCAGTTTTGTTTGTGGTTTAAATGTAAGTTTATATGAGTCTGCTGAGTCTATCAGTCAATTTGGTTTATTCTCATTTACTACCTAACCCTTTTTTGCTCTCCTGGACCGCTTTTGTTTCTAGGATCAGGAGTTACACACAATAGCGCCACAATTGGGCAAGACTAAAACAATCTGGATTGATAAATAGGACTGCAGAACAGAGGCAAAATATATATATGTATATCTATATCGATATATATATACATATATATATGTATATATATAAATGTAAAAAACTACTCGATTTTGCGGTGAACTGTCCCTTTAACAAAAAACTGTAGAGTTTAAAGTGCTTTTGGTCTAAATCCAGAAATTAGTCTTGTCCCCTTCCATCCCAGAGCTGCAGGTTTGGGCCATCCGACTCTGGCCAATGAAATTCCTGGGAGGCAGAAATGCCTGAATCCGTTGCCTAGCAATGGGATCAAGGGGGGTGGGGTGTATCTGTGTGTGAGTGTATGTCTAAGAGAGACGTGGGGTGGGTAGGGGGTATGTGGTGAAACATGAGGAGGCAGTGCAGCTGGCTGGATCTGGCAACGGTACGCCGCCATGCCACCGGCCAATTACTGAGCACGCTGGCAGAGCACGGAGGCAGTTGCCTAGCGACGGTAGCCGTAGAGCTGTACAGGGCAAGAGGCGGGGGTGAGGAGCGGGGCTGAGGGGGCGATGATGGTGGTGGAAGTAGTAGTGGTGGTGCAGGAGGAGGGGGGCACTAAGAGACCAGAGCCTGCAGCAGTACATAACCACTCAGCTACCGACTCCTCCAACGATACACTGCCTCCGTTGCCTAGCAACATCCCCCCCCCTTTAGAAAAAAAATCCACCCTCCTCCGCTCTCTCTCAAGATGCCCAAACAGTGAAGTAGAGCAGGTACCCACTCGCCTCTGCAAACAGACACCGGACTGGAAATGCTACTTGTAAAAACATACAGTTCGACTGATTGACAGTTTTAAACGTCCATTAGTAACCTAATCCACTGGATTAGCCTGAACCCAGCAGCATAATCTGATTACCTTCTGTTACTTTTGGATTACTTTGCCTGTATAATGTAGATTATTGAGCTAAGTGGATTATTGTTATGATTTAAAGAATCAGGATTGTGGACAGTTGGGCGCTGCTTTTTAAAACAATTATTTATTCCGAATGATTTAATAAAATCCACCATTAACCGGCACTTCTCCCTTTTCATTTCAGGGAAGAAATGCATAAAATCAAAATACCCCACCCCCTCCTCCCTCCATCTTTACAAATGCTTTTTTATTTTAAAATAATCAAATGAGTGCTCACATATTTCTCATCCATAATCTGATAACTGGGTGTTTCCTGAGTCACCGTAATCCCATTAGGCGTAATCTGTTACTTCCGAATGCTCAAACACACGCACCCATGCGCCCGTTCTCTCCAGCCTCTCAGGTGCCAGTGGTGAAGTTAATTACATTCCCTCCATTAGCTGACGCTGAAGCAGGGCATTTGGGTCTCAGAGGTCATTACAGAGGCTCTCGGAGAGGCGGCTTTATAGGCGCCAGCCCCGCAACCAGCACTGCTGGCTCGGAGATGAGCGAGGGGAAGAGACAAAGATGAAATATGGAGGAAGTAATGGAGAATTGAAGTGCGTTAGTAAGAGACGTGAGGATGATGGGAAAGCATGGGATGAAGCCTTTTTTCATAAAAGGCTTAATCATTTCTAACACAGTGCCTGGCAGGTTTTTTTTAAAAGGCACTTTAAATTAGTTTTGTAGTTGATTGAAAAAATATTCTCACATATCCAAAGACACATTGTAATATTTTAAAAGAATAAGAGTGGAAAGAGCCTATTTGTGGTCGTAAAGGCCAAATGAGGTGCCATCATTCTCACAATAAATCATAACAGAGATAGCCTTACATCAAAAATATATGGTAGAGTTATTACTGAAATCATGTCACTACTTGTGTTACAAAGGTTCTTCGGTTATTTGCACACCAGGCGGGTACAAAGAAAAAAAAAATAGTCTGACGTTGGACTAGAGGACAAGAGCATGATGGTAACCAGGATAGAAGCAAGCGCGTTACACTCCTAACACAACTTCAGCTCTTTGCTAGCATCTGCAAAGACAAGCATGCTAACACAAAGCTAACAAAGGCAGTGATGAGGAGTCCAGCTTTTAGCCTCCATTTCTACCTGATCATGTTTCTACTCTAAATGCTCCTTTTCAGACAGTTTTTTCTACTTTTTCCTTTGTATGATGTCACTTAGAGCTGATACTCCTAATATGGTCACGTCAGGCACACAAGCCCCGCCTCACTGTTGTTCAAGCTTTCTGTTTACAAAAGGCAGCCAATCAGAACAAAATTAGAGTCCAGGAATATAAAAAAATATATATACATATACCTAGACCCCCTTTTAAAAAAAACTAAAAGTGGCAAAAGAGCAGAGTGACAGAATATGAGCCCGATAGAGAGGCGAACATGCAGAGAGAGACAGCGTACTGGCTAAAAGACCGAGACAGAATGAGAGGAGGAGAGAGCCAGAGAGGGAAAATGATGAGAAACAGGAGAAAGAGCGAGAGAGCGAAGGCAGAATAACCCAACAGTCCTCGTGTTTTACCCTACCCAAAATCTAATTGTACCATTCCTTATCTCCCATAAGCCTATTCACAAAAAGCTCTACAGGGCACTGTCATTTCAACTCAGCCCGTCTAATTCCAGATTAAATCGTTGCCTTTTCTCCGTCAGTAATTTATGGAAATAACAACTAAGAAAAAGAGGATTTGAGTAATGACATCTTTAAACTTGTCAGGATAATGGCTCAGTGAATGGGGGAGCCCGTGGCACTGCTGTCTTTTTCTGAAGAGGGTCGCTCCACTGTACCTCCCCCATCCCTGTCTTCTGTCTTCATCTACTCTTTGTTTCACTCCACTTCGCTCTTCTCCTCTTTCTTCAGCTTTTGTGGCTCCCTTTGTCATCTTAAGTCGACATTTTCCCCGTTTATCATTCTACCTTCCCGGTTTGAATAACAAGACAGATGTTCTTTTTTCACTGCTTTTATGTTAAAGCACCTTACGTGACACTGATAGGCTCCATGGGGGAAGGGAGGAAGTGTGTTTTTAATGGTGCTATATGGAAGTTGTGGCACTGTCATTAAATCATTTTAATGTAAATTTTTCTTAATAATTTACAGGGTAGAGAGGGGGGTGATAAAAAGAGGTTGCCACATTAATTTTTCTCTGTTTGTCTATTCAGGTGTGCAATGATAGACACTCCCAACAATTAGTCAATTAGACAAATAGTTAAAGAGAGGCAAATCAATTATAGTTGAAGTGATTGGTCAAGTCATAATATTAACTTAGTGCCATTATAAATAAATATAAACAGAGTGAAAAATGGGGGTGTTATCTTGGTTTAATAACTATTAAATGGTTCATAAAATAGGTACATATTCACTGGGGAAGGACCAAGCTAGCTCCAGACACGATACAGCGTCAGCACAGATGATTGACAGGTGAGCTCCTTCTCCTGCAGCCTTCTACAACTTCCCAAACAGTCAGCTGATTGACACTGCAGCTCCAAAGTTTTCTAGACATTACCCGAAAGGGGTCTTTAAGCAGGCAGCTCCATAGTGCAGCGTCTTTGTAATGTCTGTTTGATGAATCCACTGCTCATCATGTGTCCTGCCTCCTATACACGCTGTACCCGAGCAGCTCTATCGCCTAAACCACACGGAGTACTTCCAACAGTGTGAACGCATCCGAGGCAGACTATTTCCTGCTGTGTGCTGCGTGTGAGAAAGGATCAAAATGATCCCAAACTAATTCTTCTAAAATTGTTTGAAGTTAATGTGGGAAAACAGCTTAAGACATGTTTCTTAATACATTGGTAATGAGTAAGCCATGCAGCCGCTGTTTTTGGAGGTTTGTTTTTCAAGTTTCCAGAGGTTTGGACCTAAACTGTAACTATGGATTGGAATGCTCCATCTCAAAATTCAAAGATATCACAAGACAAATAAAGGTGCCCCCTCTGCTATTTACTCTGTTAATTAACCGAGTTAAACACAAAATATAGTATGGATGTCAGATTACGGTACAGTACTGTGCAAAGTCTTGAGCCATTCCTAATTCTGCTATGGAAATGGCACAGCAGTGTATTGAAACATGTGCAAACATACATGGAAATACAATTTTAATGAGCTTGAAAGTCATGATTTGGTGTGACCACCTTTATTCTTCAGCACAGTCTGAACTCTCTTAGGCAGCTTTCTTTAAGTAGTCTTCAGGAATAGTTCTGCAGGCTTCTTGAAGGACATTCAAAGCTCTTCTTTGGATGTTTCTGCCTTTTGTTCTGTTCTCTGTCAACATGATCCCACACTGCTTCAATAATGTTGAGGTCCGGGCTCTGGGGAGGCCGATCCATGACTGATAGTGCTCCACTGTGTGTTTTTCTATCCAGGATCCAGGTATGATTTTACTTTTAGACTTTCAGGCAAGTCAAGTAACAACAAAGAGTCTAAAGTTACAATTTAAAATTGTTTTTTTGCTACGCTGTGTGTTGTGCGTAGACACAACGGTGGTTTGTCTCTTTGGTTCAGTGCTTTGTTTTATGTTTTAATGGGTCATAGGTCAGTTTTAAGTGGCTTAACAAACAAAAAACTCTCCTCTGAAAATGGTCAGGTACAAGGAGTGGATGGAAAATGAGTGGAAAACCAGGCAATGTCCAAAGAAAACCTGGAGAACTGTTGTTCAAGAGCACTTTAAAACATCAGAAGAAAGTCTGAATTCTTAGAAACAAAATATAAAGAAATGAGCGTTGGCTGAAGACTTTTACATCATGTTGTAGCATCACTATGTTCAGATTCCTATGGTCGGTTCAGCCTTCACATACATTTTAATATCAACTACTCCACACAGCTCTCTGGATTTCAGTTTCATTTAATTGAGACTTTTTGTGATTTGTCTGTATGGATTTTGTGACTGGACAGCACTGGTGGCTCTGGTCCCCCATAGCTGGCCCAGTTGGCATGGAGTCTAATCACAAGGGTTGTAGACACACCACGCTGGGGGAATCAATGATGGCATGTCTGTGCAAATTTGTTCCAACACATAGGGTGTGATGTTTTCATCATCTCTCACACTCAGATGATGACTTCTTTTCAAAGAGGCAAGCCAGAGCTGGTAAACAAGTCGCACGTAGCGTCTTCGCTGGACAGCTCTGGTGATCTGTCAACCAAGCAGTGGATAAATTTAGAAGGCGGGGGAGCCCAATCCAATTTGAGTCACTGTAACTTCATTTACTATGATGGACGCGCTTCGCTGTACCTCCCGCGGTTAAAATAAATAAGGAAACAGCTATATGGCTACCTATCACATGTCAATATCCATCTCATTATACCGCTGAACGCCTCTCTCGGAGTGTGGGGGGAAGAGAAAAGACCGAACAAAAATAACATCGCTCTCAGCTCGCCAACCAAAAGAAGACACACAGAAGAGCTCAAATCCAACCTTTTGAAGGCGAACCATTTCTCACTCACCATCGATAACTCCACAGTTTTCCCTTCTCCTCAGGTTAAGAGCCTTGGTGTCATCCTAGACAGTTCACTTTCCTATAAATCTCACATCAACAATCTCACCCGTTCTGCCTACTTCCATCTACGCAGCATTAAGATTGCTTCCTTCTCTTTCCACCCAGTCTACGTCCATTCTTGTCCACAGTCTTGTTACCTCCCGTATTGACTACTGCAATTCTCTTCTGCATGGTCTCCCCCAAAAATCCCTCCATAAGCTTCCACTGCTTCAGAACTCTGCTGCTCGCATTATCACCAGAACCCCCTCCTACCAGCACATCACCCCTGTTCTTCAGGAACTTCACTGGCTCCCTGTGAAATTCCGGATAATATTCAAACTTCTTCTGCTCACCTTCAAGGCCATTCATAACCTCGCTCCTCCTTACCTTTCTGACCTGTTAACCACTACCTGTTCTGACCGTTCACTTCGATCTTCTTCTTCTATCCAGCTTGCTGTACCTTCCTTCCGCCTCACCACCATGGGAAGCAGAGCTTTCAGCTGCTCTGCTCCCAGGCTGTGGAACTCTCTGCCCCCAGAAATAAGAAACATTGGTTCTCTCCCCCAGTTTAAATCCCAACTCAAAACTCATCTGTTCAAATCTGCATATTCACTGTGAATCCACTGTTTGTTCATTTTATCTTGTGCTTTTGTTTTATTGTTCTTATTCTCCCATTGTTTTACTAAGTGTTTTATCCTATTATAAAGTGTCCTTGGGTGACTTGAAAGGCGCTCATAAATAAAATTTATTATTATTATTAAATAAGCTGCAAGTTAATAACAGCAATCTCTGACACACTGGAGAAAATGCTGAGATGGTTATCCCTCATGTCCTGCCTCATGGGATTATAATATAAAGTTACATTTGAAAAATATTTCCCTTGTTCTTAAAAATTATCCCATTATCAACCCTGTAAAAACAAAATCTGACAACTTCAGATTGAGAAACACTGACCTAGACTTATAGAACGCATAGAGGACGGCAAGGCCTGAAATAAACCGAGGAAATGGCAGCCTATCCAGGTCAATCCATCCATCACTGCGCACTTACTCAGACAGAGGACAGCTCCCTGACAGAGGTCTGAGTGGTTTGGGATTGAGATGGAGGAGCGGGAGAGTTATAGCTTCTGAACCCTCCCCCCTTCCTTCATGTGAAGAACCTTGACAAGGAGGACCTACCCTGGTTTGGCTCAGAGAAGTACTTAAGCAGAAAGAGTGAGGATAAGAGTCGTGGTTTTTGGGGGGATTTTTTGCCTTTTTCTCAAATCGTCACATTTTTATCTTTCATTTTTGATATTTCAATAAGGCACAGACCCTGTTCTGTGATTACAGAGCTGCTGCTTCTTGCACATTCCTTATCGTTTTGTGTGCATTTTGTTCCAAGAATGTGTAGCAGGTGGATTTGCACTCGGTATTTCAAAGTGAGGTTATCTAAAAATTTGAAAACCCAGGAGGGTGGAAGCACGGACTGTGATAAACCGGAAGATTGTTACAGAACTGCCCGACATATTAAACGCATCTCCCCGAGTGGGCGAGGCTTCGAGACATCACCGGTAGAAGAAAAATGGTCGGACACAAAAGAAAAAAAAAACCAACTCAGTGCTCATCCAAAGACAAGAAAAGAGTCAGAGTGTGTGCTATAAAAAAGAAGAAAATACTCTTTGAATCCTGTTCTTTCATCTTCGGTGTCTGTCTGTGTCTCGCTCGGCGTGCAGCGGTCATTTAGCTTCAGGATTGAGCCTTTTTAACCTGTCACCAACCATGAGCGTCAGTCAGTTTTATTACAGGTTCATGAAGGGGCTACCTGTGATTGTAGAGGCGCCCTCAGAGCTGCCGCGCTGAAAGCGGCTTACTGAAATCATATCTGAAAAGTGCCCCAACTATTCTGCTCAAATTCAGAATTGGAGTTAAAAGGTAACTATTTATTGGCATTATTGACAAGATATTTGAAAATGAAAACTTAATATTGTGTGTCAATTTCACATACAGTATGATAAGACTATAAATACTTCTGTAGTAGTTCTAATAGTGGGAATCTGACATTGTGCCCTGTGCTGTGTAAGCTATATGCTATGTATGCATTACGTATTCAATTGCGTATGAGTGATGCCATCTGCAAGGTATTTACTTGTGGAACATTTCTGTCCTCTTATTTTGAAAGTACAGTCGCTACTAACCAGCTAGACTCAGGCCTTCCTGTGTCATGTTTCCATACCAGAAGGCTGGCTAGTCATTTTTGTGGCTCTAGACGTCCACAGCGAGATAGAGGACGACTCTAAGAAGAACCTTCTCCTGTGCACCAAACTTACCGAGGCTAGAGGACAAGGACTGCTGCCCATACCTGCTGTCCAGGGGACCGTCAGCAGGACTAGAGACTCACTAGAGAGTAAACGCATGTCAGGGGTGATTTGTGTCAGAAGCATAGCAGCACTAGTGAAAGGCACAGTTTACAGGATGGTAGTGAGACCTGCTATGATGTATGGCTTGGAGAGTGTGGTTCAGAGGCCGAACTGAAGATGACAGGATTTATATTGGGAGTGACCAGAATGGACAAGATTTGAAATTAGTACATCAGAGTGAAAGTTCAGGTTTATTCAAGGATGAGATGGTTTGGACGTGTGCAGAGGATAATGGATATGTTGGACAAAGGATGCTGAAGATGAAGATGCCAGGCAGGAGCAAAAGAAAAAAAAGATTTGTGGATGCAGTGAAGGACGGAGGAGGATGCTAGAAATGAAATGGAGGCATATGATGTGCTTGGGTGACCCCTAAAGGGAGCAGATAAAAAGAGAAGAAGAAGAAGACTTCCTACCTGTATGTGTCCTCTGATGGGCCTTTAGGTGGGAGCTCTTGGTGTACACCTTTCTGCAACCATTGAATTGGCAGCGGTGAATCCTCTTCTTGTTTTCTGGTAGCTCTCCAACCCCGATCACACATGCAGCCCCCTCATCTTCATCTTTCACCTGGACAGGAAGCGTGTGCCCCGCCACCAACCTGGCTGCGCTAAGCCCCACCTTCCTGGCTACCAGCTTCAAGGTGAGTGTCCCATCAGCCGAGGCCGTCAGCGTCTGGTTGGGTTTGACGAGGTGTCGGCCGAGTTCTGGCGATGACGGAGGTGTCAGGGAGGTGACGGCACTCAGCTGAGCCTGGTGGACCCCTTCCATGCCCTCTACATTTTCCAGCCCTTGTCCTTTGGGTTTGAGGTCTCTCCTCACAGCGCCAGGGGAAGGGAAGTTCTTTCGAGTAGGGCAAAGGATCACCGGAGGTGGGCTCGGTGGTTCTGGGAGGCTCGGCAGGCTGGGGAGCAGGGTGTCTGACAGCTCCTCCTCTCCATCCTCCTTCATGTAGGCTGGAGTTAGGAGGCCATCCAAGTCTTGGTCAAAGAGCTCCGACAAACGCTTGGGCTCTGTCTGCAGATAGCGCTCCAATTCCAGGCAGGTCTACAGGAGGGAAAAAGCGGGAGAAAAAACACTCGGTTTAGATTTAACCCAGGCAAATTCACACATTCGGTCATTTGCACACCCTCGCTCTCAAATCCCACTTGACAATTTCAACAGCCCATCAGATCATCCGATATGCCTTTACATGCTGTGCAGAGAAAAACCTGCATGGTGCCATCCACTCACCCACACAGGCAACAGAGCAGCTCTGCCAGCTGTCACACACACACTCACACACACAAACACAGATAGCCACCAAGACAGCCAGGATTACCTGGCAACTCCAGCAAGACGGCTGATTAAACACTGATTGATTGCAACCGCTGTAGCACGGGAGGAGAAAAAAGAAAAAAGAGGAGGCAACGGGGAAAGCAGGAGGAGAACTCCTAAACTGTACAGAACTCCTATCAAACAACATTTTATGGAGCTTTGACAAACCATGTGCACACAGGCTTCCACTGAGCCAAGATAGGAAGATTTATTCAGCTGTAGTTATGGTCCGCTTCATCCCTATTACTCCAAACACCTCTCCCCGCGGAGGGCAACTAAAAGGCTGCATCCCAGATTTGTGCGAACTGGCATCCTGAGAAGTCTATTACTTTCCAACAAGCCGGCAAGGTTCTAGGAGGCAGAGCGAGCGTGCGACGGTGGGGTTGGGGAGTAGGGGGGAGGAAAGAGACGCTCCATGTCCAAGGATGAAGCTATTACATTTGAATGGCCGGCCACAGTTTGATCCGAGGGATCGTTGTGTTTTGCTTGTAGCCACTAACCCGTTTTGACAGCTGAGATGGAGGCTAGCAGCTCCACTGGGCGCGTGCAACTCGCCACTTCATTTGTGTGTAAATAGGCACTGACAGACAGAGCAGCTAGTTCCATTATCAGGAATAAGGTTGTGCAGACTGAACACATCAGAGACATTTACAATCTTACAGCAGCACCCACCCCACCATCACCACCCCTTTCCTTGTTTGCACCTTCTAAAAATAAAACTGCACGTTTTCTTCTCCTGTTTCGAAGGTGAGGTGGAGGGGTGGGTGTGTTGCCGAGGGATTTCTCCTTTAAGTCATTTTCTTCCAGGAACAAAAAGAGATTTGGAGTTGTTGGGGTTTTTTTTGTTCTTGACTGCTTACAGTATTTGCATACTGACATCAAATTAAAAAGCTGCTCTGGACCACATCTACAGCGAGAAGTGAAGATAATGCACCGTGTCTCCTCCCTAGACTGTACGCCTACATGTTGTTTTTGCTGGGGTTTTTTTTACCTGGTGATGGCTTTAAAAAAATACGTTCTTTCATGCGCCGTCTGAGAGGTCTTTGCCGTTGATGGCTCCGCTGAACGAGAAGGGAGACGTCCCACTCGCTGTTCTCTCTCTCTCTCTCTTTGGGAGCGAATTTAATATTGAAGCTGTCGAAATGTGACGGGAGAAGCACCTGTCGGTCAGTGAGCTATAGAAAAAACGCAACCCTGCTCTGTTTACAGCATGGCCTCTAACACCTTCAGCCCATCCACCGATTGCCCCCCCCACCCAAAAAATCAACCTGCTTTTCTTTTTACTTTTCTTTTTTTCCTCCTGCATTGTTGTCCCTTCCTTTCCCAAGGTGAGGACTAATTATCCGCTAAAAACCATCCAGTTAAAAGGTACTTTATTCGGCAAAATGCTGAGGACTGCAAACCAAGGTGAGTGTGTGCGAGGCAGCGATAGTTCAAGGGAGCGGAAAAGAGGATAGAAATGGATAAGTGGAGAGCGGGGCTGAGGAAGGTGAAGAAGAAAAAGAAGAAGAAGAGGAGGAAAAAGGAGACTGAAGGAGAGTGATGGTGGGGGGACAAGGTGGGAGAGTGACACAGTGTGAGCGAAGGTCTTGACTTCATTTTCTCCATGGGGGGGTGAATCCTTTTTGGGAGTGTGACATTTGCCGTAACAGGATCCTGTCAGCGGGCGAGGCACAGGCCTCTTGCACGCAAGCACGTAGGGGAGGGTTCACGCACGATAAATGTTCGGTTACGACCCACGGCGAGGTGCCGGGGGTGTACTCCAGCGTTGCATGCGTGTGCATGCCTGCATGTATAAGGTGTGTGTGCACAGAATGGGAAGACGCTAACCCTTGCACGGAGGATGAAAGCGGGCCCCAGGTGAGGCGGTGATGGGCAATACAAGCTTATCGTGGGCTCTTTCTTTGAATCTGTCTTTCTTCACTCCAATCACTCCATCAAGCCCCCCCCCACCCTCCAACCTCCCCCAGGTGGTGACATTAACATTGTTAGAGAGAAGGTCATGCAGTTGATCAGCAGTTCCTCTGTGAAGTGGTGTGGGTGTATGTATGTGGCCGCATGTAATTATGCCAGTGTCTTGTGTGTGCGTGTGTGTGTGTGTGTGCGTGCACGCGTAATTATTGCAAGTGCGCGTGTGTATAATTGCGCTACCGTGTGTGTAATCATGCAGCTCTTGTACGGGTGTTTGTGTGAACACCTACGCACGTGCATAAACTGCTCGTTGCTGTTGTGGCCTGAAGTGAATGTGCAATTGGCATCTGTGTGTGTGAAATCAAGAGCCAAAGCATCCCACAACAGCCAGGATAAAGGAACACTCATGGCCCGCCTCGACTCCATTTGGACAAACGCCGATCTGGAGAGTCGGCATCAATTGGCTCTGCACAAAGCCAGGGTCCGTTTCCTAAAAGGCTTTCGGGATGATTCCTTCATGCGAGCCAAGATAAGCTGAGACAATCCAATGGCCGTTCCAGCAGCCCCGCCTCCTCCTCTACCTCCTCCTCCTCCTTCAAGCGGGTGGTTGGGTGACTTCCCAGCAACTCCAGACATCCATGTATTTTTTCATTTGTTGTTTTTCTTTTTTCTGTTGTATTCTGTATTTAAAGAGAAAAAATCGTGGATGCCATTTGTACACAGTAGATCTACATGCACGGTGGTGTAGTCATTAGCAATGTTGCTTCACATTAAAAATAGCCTCGATTTGAATCAACTAGTCATCTGCAGCATTTGCTCCTGGATGTTCCAAAAGAAAGATACACTGACCAACTTTAGGAGGAATTTTGTTCATTATCAATCAGATTTAATTAATTAATTTTATATATTATCTTTAATCATATTTAGTTTATCGATTAATTTCCTTTACCTAGTTCAAGGTCTTTGGGAGGGTCTAGTACACCCTGTACAGGTCTCCACTAACACTACTTCAATAATTACCTAACATGGATGTCTTTGAACATTTGTAAGAAGGCAGAGTACCCAGGGATAACATGCAAACTCCATACAAAAATGTCCCAGGCAGGCGGTGGACTTGAGTGTAAAACCTCTTATTGTAAGGCGAAGTGCAAATCACTGCAGCACCATGCTAACCAAACCAAAAAGGAATTAGCGAACAAGGTAATGAACATGGTGATAAATTGTTTGGGATTCCAAAAGTGACAAAAAGGTTTGTTTGTATTATGTATGTAGATGTTGTTAGCATTATTAGGGGGAAAAAAGCTAACACACCACGATCTAAAGAAACTCAAGAACAGGAGAGAAACAAAGTCATTGACATCTATCAGTCTGAAAAGGGTTACAAAGCCACTTCTAAGGGTTTTTACAGCTGCAGGCCTCACTTGTCTCAGTTAAGGTCAGAGTTCATGATTCCACAATAAGAAAGAGACTGGGTAAAAATGGCATCCATGAGAGAGTTCAAGGAGAAAACCTCTGCTGACAGAAAGGATCACAAAGGCTCGTCTCACATTTGCCAAAAACATCTTGATGATTCCCGAGACTTTTGGGAAAATATTCTGTGGACTGACGAGACAAAAGCTGAACTTTCTGGAAGGTTTAAGTGCCGTTACATCTGACATAAAAGTAACAGCATTTCATAAAAAGAACATCACAGCAACAGTCAAACATGGTGGTGGTAGTGTGATGGGGCTGCTTTGCTGCTTCAGGACGACTTGTTGTAATTGATGGAACCATGACTTCTGCTCTGAAGGAGGATGTCCGGCCATCAGTTCATGGCCTGAACCTCAAGAGCACTTGGGTTATGCAGCAGGACAATGATCAGAAACACAGCAGTGAGTCCACCTCAGAATGACTCAAAAAAAAAAAAAAAAAATGAAGGCTTTAGAGTGGCCGAGTCAAAGTCTGGACTTTTCAGACTGAAATGTTTTGGCCGTTCATGCTGGAAAATCCTCCAAAGTGTCTGAATTAAACCAATTCTGCAAAGAAGAGTGAACCAAATTCCTGCACAGTGATTTGAAAGACTCATTGCCAGTTATCACAAACGCTTGATTGCAGGTCTTGCTGTCAAGTATGGCCCGACCAGTTATTAGTGTAAAAGGACAATTACCTTTTCACACAGGGCCAAGTAGGTTTGGATAACTTTTATTCCTTAATAAAGAAAATCATCATCTCAAAAACTGAGATGATGTGAGTTTTCTAGGGTTTTCTTACATTAAATTTTGTATTACTATGGCTGTTCTAGCCATTTTTTTTGTTTTTCTCACCATCGTTTGCAATTTGAGCACAGCTCTGGTTAATTTCATGCTGTGGCTTCAGAATGCTCAAAATAACCTTTACAAGAAACAAAAGATTGTCTATGCTGAAAAGAACTTCCTTTTTATCAGATCATTTAGCACAGAAACATTTTAAAAAGGTTCAGCGACACATGGACCAAGTTTCCATCAGACATGCGTCTTTTCTCCATGCTGCATGAGTTTCTACTCGTGAGATTTCCTATTTATCTAACAGTTATCTTATTTAACGGTCCACGAGAAAATACATTTCAGCTTCCAAAGTCACAAAGCTCAGGCACAAAAATATAAATAAAAATATCATGAAGCTGGTTTCATGTAAATTTTTTTGATCAAGCTCATATCAACTGAACTAAACTGCCTTTCCTCCTCCTCCTTTGCTGCCTTTTGTTTTACTGAGCCACACTCTGAAATCACACGTGCACAACACACCTCTGCTTAGTGAGGCTTAAAATACAGCAGGTGTGATAAATATTCGCTGATCACAAGACTCACACGCCTTTCACAAAGTCGAGTGGGCTGAGAGCTGTGAACCAGGCCCGATTCACTCACTTGCACTCTTCACACTTTGACTTTTCTCATTTCTCCTCCTCCCTGTCTCGCTCTCACTCCTCCCCTCTTCCATGGGGGCCCTTGGCCTGGCAGCTGATCCTCTCTCTCTCCATCACCTCCCTTCACATTTGGCCTGCGCTGAGCCGCCTGCCATCACCATCAAAGCGCATGCTGCCTCCCAACTGTTAGCACCCCACTACGCTGCTAATAAAAAGCCTGGGTTATAAATATGAACAGACGAGCATGCATAATGCCCTAAAGGAAGGCCCAAAACACCACTAAACAGATAAATGTAATGGGGTGGATATGGCTCATTAATTTTAGGATGATCGTGTTTAGTTTTTACAGATGCCTTGATAGAGACAAGGTGCTATGAATAATATTCAGAGCTGATGCTAGCAGGGTTGAAAAGGGCAGGGCTATAAGGAGGTCCTGAGCAGGAGGGGTGATGCTGAACTATTGTTAAATACACTGAGGCTGTGAGAGTGGGGGGGGATGCTGTCACATCTTTTCAGAGATGACCCATCATTCCCTGCAGCACCTTCTTTGCAGTGTTGCATGGATATTTAGTTTTCCTGAGAATTAAAGTCTCGGTAGTGGCTAGAGATTTCACACACTGTGAAGTCTGACTGTCATAAAAAAACAAAAACAAAACTTAAATTTAATGCTACGAAAACATCTTAAGCAAAGATATTTGTAATGATAAACTAATATAGCAGTTTGATATTTATACTGACATAAAACTTTGGCATTTCTTTGATTTTTGCCTTTAGCTATATGAAAAGAAATGAAAATATAAAAGCTAGAGCAAACAGCTGGTTAATTTAGCTTAGCATAGGCTAATTTGTAAACAACCAGGCAATCTGGCAGCACTGTATGTAAAAGATCTATGTAGCCACTATGATGCGACTTGCTGGTTTCTGGAATAACATTAGTACTGAAGTTTTATATGTTCCACAATGTTTAACTAGGAGGATATCGTGCCAAGTTACCAGCTTAGGCTAACTAGCTTAGTTAGCTTATTGTGTGAATGCACAAACAGACCTCTTACAGACTCAGATAGGCTGTTATAGCAATATTCTTTGTTAGATGACGCCACAAATATCGTTAAGAGGTGCAGTTTAGTGACATGAATTAGCTGCCATGACGCCTAGCAGACAGTTAGTGGCTACCACTGCTCGTGTCTGAATTCATGTTACAAAAAAGCAAAACTTTAACCTAAAGCTGGTGACTAATTGAAAAGTTTAGATCCTGTGTTGCTGTTACGAAAGAAGAAATCAGAAACAAAACCCAAAATGTCTTCTTGTAACAAGCTTTTAATTTCTACTGTTAAATTGGCTGTTTATTGAGATTTAGAGACACGTGACCACTAACCACTTGATGTTAACTCGTCCATCATTTTGGATGTGTGACAACTATGGTGGCAATGCAGGATCAAGTGTGTTACACCGCCCAGACTGAAAAATATAAAAATCAACAGGCAACTGTGGCAACCTGCCAGCAACCAAAGCAACCACCAGGAGGTTTTAGAAGAAGAAAGTATACTTTATTGATCCCCTTGGGGAAATTCCTCTCTGCATTTAACCCATTCACTCAGTGAAGCAGTGGGCAGTCATTGGGCGCCCGGGGAGCAGTGTGTGGGGACAGTACCTTGCTCAGGGGTACTGCAGGGTAGCTGTTCAGTGGATTTGAACCACCGACCTTCCGATCATGGGGCCACCAGGGATTTAGGTGCAACACCATCTTTGCAACCAGTTTATCCAACAACAGTCAGAAACATCCACATACCACTACAATAATACACATTTTCCCCTAGCAACCAATGGTTGTATCATGTCCAATATGGATGACAACCAATTCTTTCCACTACTGTTGCTTTTCTAGGATTAATAATAGTGTTGTATAACAACAGATTACAGCATATTATAAAGTTTGTCTGTGTATAGAAGGTATGGCCCAGTGTTTAGTTCCTGACTGCAATCACCGCTCAGGTGCTTTGTGAAGTTTCACACTGTAATTTAGGGTTTAAACATTTCCGTGGTACAGGGACCTCCATCAATCAGAAACATTGCTGTTTCAGTTTTGGACTGTGGGTAGAGTAGTTCTTTCCATGTTATTGTGGATAAAACAAGTTTTTTGGTAAAATAAAGATGATATCAGACAGACTTGGGATTCCGCAGTGAGCCAACTTTGGATGGTTACAACATTATGTCTCATAATCAAAATCCCTATGGAGAATATGAACAGGATTTTCTGCAACTTTACTATTGAGCTGTAGGAGTACTGACTCAGCCAGCCTCAAGTGGCATTAGAGGACCTGCAAATATTGGTACTTCTCCCCTGGCTAATTTTTCTTGGATTGAGAGCAATCTTTATCTTTAGATAGAAAACAGTCTGTATGTTTTCCTCTATTTTCAGTTTTTCTGTTAAACAAAACTAAGCTGTTACAATATTTACAGCACAGACGTGAGTGATGTCTTTAGATGGGTGCATACATTAGCCGTGCTGACTTTTGAAGCTTTCAGAAGAACAAAATAGAGGTTGCACAGAATGCGCTTTTGTTTGTCACCCCCCCCCCCCCCTAAAGAAATCTCTTTGTCATCAACATGACACATTGATTATTTGTTTTGGCCAATTTCATATGTAGCAGGAGTTTGATTACTCATTTTAAAAGCCAGTAACATTCATGTATTAACATGCGGCTTTGCTTCTCTCTGCCTTTTGTTGCGTCGCATCCAAGTGACAGTCTGTTTATTGCCTCTTGTATGCTTTTGTTTAAATCACACAATGTCATTGGTCACAGAAAATGGGGCGGCCTCGGCCTCTTTTCACGGGGCGTGAATGCAATAACGCTGCGATATCGGCTGTGATTAAAATCCCTCTGAGAAATTAATCACAGCGTTACCCTACAGGTAGGTAACAATCATATCAGCTTTCACATCTTGCCTGCAGCCGACCAAGTAACCAGATTGTCTTATCCTTTATTTCTTTTTCTTTGGATTTCATTTTAGGACAGTTGTTTTTTTTTGTTTTTTTAAATCTTGTTATCTGTAATCCAGAAACACGACTCCCACTTGTATCGAAGTAAACGTTTGGGCGGGCACTCGATTCGGAGAGCATGTCTGAGAGTGTGTCTGTGCGCTATGTGTGTGTTTTCCTGCCCAAAGTGTGTTATAAGGTCTGTGTCTCGCATTGATCTGGTGAGCCGGGCCAAACCATCACTTTGAGGTGACAGCTAAATGACCAGTAGCCCGAGGCGGCGGCCATCTCGCCAAAAGCTTTTGTGCATTTGTGTGTGTGTGTGTGTTTGCTAATCGATACCAAATGATACCATGCAGGAGCTCATCAGCAGTGGCCGTCGCAGCTGACAGAGACGGTAATCTATAGCTTCACTGAGCAATACTCACCCGCCCCCCTCGCCAACCCCATCTCACCCATATACACACACACACATAAAATCTCCAAAAAAGCATGCCCTCCCGACTAAGCTCCCCTTCAGGGTTTGCTCCTTGCACACTTAAGAAAGCTGGCCCCCAGATTCTAGACTCCTTGGAGAGAAGCATCGCGTCATCGGCAGATCCCATATGAGCGGGTAACCTGCCTACAGGGCCAGAAGGAGGGGAAGGATGGAGGGGGTGGATGTGGGGGAGACAGGTGGGAGATAACGCCTCATTTTCCTCTATGCTGATCTGAATAGCGGAGCGCCCTCATGCTGCTGCGTTATTCTCAGTGGAGAGAGCAGCAGGGGGTGCGGTGTTTGGCCGGGAGGGATCTTAGAGCTCCCGATGCCCCGGCAGGGGCTGCCGAGCAGCGAAGCAGGGAGAAGAGACACAAAGAGAAGGAGCTGAAGGAGGAGAAACCGAGTTAAATCGGTGAGACGAGACACATATGACAGACAAGTGAGAGATGAAGAAACAGGCCTCAGTGTGTGGAAGATGAGCAGGTTTTGATTTAGGTTAAGTTGAAGATGAGGTACAGGGTGGTGTATGCAACAAAAAAAGGAAATAAAAGGCTGCAGATTGGAGTAAGGGAGGAAAAACAGGGGAGAGAAGGACAGGAAGCTTTAAATGCCACAGACAGGAGACAGGCGTCCTCCTCTTCCTCACTGACTAACAGCTCCATCTCTCCAGGCAGCCGAGCCTCACCTAGCTTCGATAACACACTACGGAAACAGCTTAATTACACACACTGCCTTATCAGGCGACATTAGCCTCACAGTAATAATCAGAGCCGCCGTCAAAACCTGGCAACGCAGCAGCTCGAGGCGGCTTTACACAGTGTGGGCTTCGAGCTGATAACAGACACTGCCAGTTGTTAAATCACAATTTGCTGACAGGGTTTGAGGGAATAATGCACATTTGGTTGTTAACCTGACACCTCCTTTATATGCAGTCAATTTTTGTTTGGATGGGCGCACTAATAGGCACAATGGCCACTCGAAGCTGTTTATAGG